>NC_091291.1:49630212-50310212 GCF_032444005.1 Ranitomeya imitator
GCCACTGTATATAGTTTTAACTTGTGTGATACAGTCTGATGAGCCATGTATGTAATCATATCACGTGTGATATGATTCATGTGTCTCATTCGGTCATATGTAATACTGTCCATGTATCTAATCATATCATGTGTGTTGCAGTTCATGTATCTAATCCAATCATGTGTGATACAGTCCATGTATCTAATCCAATTATGTGTGATACAGTGAGCAGCGCAGAGCCAGCTAACAGAATTTACTGTGTTAGAGCTGGCACCCTGCAGCAACGCCCATGATCGGTGCTAGAACCAATCGCAGTAATTTAACCCCTCCGATGTCGCTGTCAATAGTGACAGCGACATCGAGGAGATCGCACGCAGGGAGGGGGCTCCCTGAGGGCTCCCATCAGAACAATATGATGCAATTGCGTTATTCTGATGGTCTCCAAGGAGACCCCTGGCCCCAAGATGGCCGTGGGGTCCTTCAGGGTCTTGCAGGGAAGGTGGCTTATGAGCACATGATGAGAGCCGGTCGACGAGATGCCTCTTTCCCTTCCTGTCTGTTGCTGATCTGATGTTCTGCAGTGCAAAAGCATCAGTGATCTGTTACTGTACAGTGATGTCCCATCGTGGGTCAATGTAAAAAAGTATAAAAAAAATTATTAAAAAGTGTAAAAATATTAAAAAAACCCAAAGAAAGAACAAAATATATATATATATATATATATATATATATATATATATACACACACACAATAAATGCATTTATTTATGTAAAAAAATGAACAGAAAAAGTACACATATTTGGTATCGCCGCGTCCTTAATGACCCGATCTATAAAACTGTCCCACTAGTTAACCCCTTCCGTGAACACAGTAAAAAAAAAAAAATAAAAAGCAAGGCAAAAAACAATTCTTTATCATTATACCACTGAGGAAAAAGTGCAAAAAAGATGAATGTAAATAAAAATGGTGCCGTTGAAATCATCATCTTGTTCCGCAAAAAAACAAGCTTCCAAACACCTCTATGAGCAGAAGAATAAAAAAGTTATAGCTCTCAGGATAAAGCGATGCAAAATAACTTTTTTCTATAAAATAGTTTTTATTGTGTAAAAGTGCCAAATTTTAAAAATAAATAAATGAGGTATCGCTGTAATAATACTGACTCGAAGAATAAAACTGCTTTATCAATTTTACCAAACATGGAACAACAACAACAAAAACAACTCCTGAATTGCTGGTTTTTGTTCATTCTGGATTCCACAAATCAGAATAGAAAGCGATCAAAAAAGGCATGTGCTCGAAAATGGTTCCAATAAAAACGTCAGCTCGTCCCACAAAATACAAGCCATAACATGCAGTGTCGGACTGGGCTGGCTAGGGCCCACCAGTGGAACTGACTCCAGGGGCCCACTCTAAATTTCAATACGCAGACTAGGTTCACCTTTGTGTTGTAGTATGTGTTAGGAGGCTCAGCAGTAAGTTTCATCATATTCACTAGTACAGGTACAACATGCTGCACATTTTTTTCTGCTAAAAAAATGGACACTAACGGAACCAACAAAGACCTGATTACCGTATTTAATTGATTCTTTCCATCGCCATTTTTGTCTATTTTTGACAGATCCATTTCTTTAAGGCTATGGTCACACTAAGGCTATGTGCACACGTTGCTGATTTGCCTCTGGAATTTTCTGTGCAGATTCTGCATCTCTTGCCAGAAAACGCTGGTCAAAATCTGCGCGTTTTTCTTGCGGATTTTATGCGTTTTTAGCCCTGCGCTTTTCTATAATGGAATGGGTACAGAAACGCACAAAGAATTGACATGGTCCTTTTTTTAATCCACTGCGGATTTTTCCGCACCATTAGCAGAGCACTTTTATTTTATCATTGATTTACATTGTATTGTAAATCACTTGCGGTTCTGCAGCACTTCTGCATGGAAAAAACGCTGCGGATCAGCAGGAAATAAGCAACGTGTGCACACAGCCTATCAGTATTTTACATCAGTTTCTGCAGCAAAACCTGAGTGCTTGGCAGGTTCCACTGCATTTTTGGTGCGTTTTTTTTTTCATGTATTTTTTTCCATTCAATTCAATGTGTGAAAAACACTAAAAAAAACGCTGAAAAAAGTGACATGCTCTAAATCCAAAAAACCATGCAAAGCACAAAATACTGATAAAAAATAAACCAATGTATGTGCATGAGATCTCTGAAATTTCATAGGCTTTGCTGGTACTGTAAAACGCAGGTGAAAATTAGTATAAAAAACGTATTAAAACACAGCAAAGATGCCCAGTGTGAACTTAGCCTTAAGCTGGGGTCACACTTCTGAGTGCAATGCAAGAGTCTCTCGCCTCAATTCCTGGCACTGTATTTCTATGCAGCCGCACACTCCGGTCCCGAATGCCGGCGGCAGTGTCGGGTATTGAGGTGAGAGACTCGTGCAAGTCTCTCACATTGCACTCGCAAATATGACCCCGACCTTTTACTTTCCCTCTGACCGTTCCTCTCCTGGTTTTGGCTTACAAATACTGAGGTAGAATACTGACCAAATACTGATTGCATGATCGTAGCCTTAGTTTAAACCTTTAGCAACCGCCGATAGTCATTAAGCTAAGTGTCCTTATTTCCTCATCGCCGTTTTAAAATGGCAATCAGGGATAAGGCTGTAGCGCCCCTCAGAGTCAGAAAATCTCCAGGGTCTCTGCTACCAGGGGTACCCGAGACCCCGGAGAACATGATCAGGGCTGGATTTTCTGCTGTCTGATTATGTGATGGCTGTTATCACCCCCCAAGATCTGCCAGCCGGTACCCGGCAACAATAGGACATCTTTCCTATTCTTTCCTTTTGATCACTGTTATAGAGCACCCAATGCAAACTGGAGAGATGGCTTTTTTTTACTGTTATATTTCTGTGATAAATGACATTATAAATATATTCATTGTTCATTCTGCATATAAAAATGCCAGGTATCTTTAGTACATGTGTTTTGTTGCGGTGCTTTTTAATGTCTGACTATAAACTAAAAATGTCACATGTATACATACAGTCACTTATTGACATAAATGCATTGCAGACACACACTGTACATCTCTAGATAGTGTACATATTATGATTTGTGTACACACCTTGTGCAAACACAGAAATAACATAGGATTTCGGGCAGCAAGTGCCATGAAGAAGATGAGGACACTCTTGTCACCATCACAGCTGAGCAGTGGGGGAAGGTAAAGCAATATCAACAACTACTAGAAGGCAGAAAGGGTAGAGGGGGCAGAAAGAGTGCAGCTGTGAGGTGTAATAAAAACAAACAGGTTTTGTTGGTGTGGACGCCAGGAGAGAAAGTCGGGATAGACATAAACAGGAAGCTCCAGTACTCACTTTAGGTCTGCACTGTGTTCCTCTGGGGCCTCCCCTCCCCTCCTGACCGTGCCGACGACAGAGCTCAGAGCTTGGCTTGGAGAAGTGCAGGAGCCGCAGACACCTCTTCACTTCCATTAGCACTTTCATCACTGCTAGCTTCAGCGGCTGCACAGCTCTCCTCCTGGCCGCATGACTGTTGCATGACCCGGTCCATGCTGGTGGACGGGGCTTACTGCTGTCAGGCTCCAGGAGCAGCGTCTGAGTGCAGGTCAGGTAAATGGCTGTGCTGAGCCTCCCTCCTCCCATCCTAGCCAGAGACTCCGGGGAGGGAAGAGATCCAGCCCCAACCGCTTCTGCTCTCGTCTGAGGCAATGATCCCCACCATTATACCAGGTATATGCAGGAGCACGGCTTTTCTCTCCTCTTCTGATGGGCGGGGAGAGGCGGAGCTTAAATCGGGCATGCAGCGATGCTCAGGAGAGAGACTGTCGGAGGCAGGGGCCCACCGGGGGATCCACCGGTTCCCCGGTGGGCCAGTCCGAGCCTGATAACATGACTCTGTCGGCCGAAATATGGAAAAAGTATAGCTCTCAAAATATGGCGATGCAAAAATTAGTTTTTTAGTGTGTGACAGCAGCCAAACATAAAAACCCGCGATAAATCTGGCATCGCTGTAATCACACCAACCCAAATAATAAAGTCACCTAATCACTTATACTGCACAAGGAATGGCGTAAAAAATAAATAAAACCAATTCTTCGCCTGCAGTTCATATGTGCATTCTGCATCTCAAAGATCGCAGTAAGGCTCGGCGCACATTTATCCTGTGCTCTGTGCTGAGCGCTTACAGCGGGGTTTCCATGTATATCTCTGAAGTACGTGCTTCAGATGGAACCCCCAATGGAAGATTCCTTTTAATGAAGCAGATGGAAGCACAGTGAACACCATAGGACCTGTGATCCGTCGGTGTCAGTCTTTTCAGGATTTCATAAAAGTTCCCTCAGCCACAGTTTTGTGCACTTTGGAAAAGAAGGACAAAGCAGAAACAGAGGCTAGATGGAGTCCAGAATAACTCTGTTGCCTCATTATAGTGAATGGATCCCTCGGGGTTACATCGGAATTACGTCACTCAGATATTTAGATGGACCACATATGAGGTATTGGTGAAATCAGAAGAAAATAAACAACATAATATGGTATCCATTGTCTCATGTTACCTTTGTGAAAATATAAAATTTGGGGCTAAAAAAACATTTTAGTATTTTCACAGCTCAACAATATAAATTTCTGAGAAGCTCCTGGGGGTTCAAGGGGCTCAACCCACATCTAAATAAGTTCCCCGAGGGTTCTAATTTCCAAAATGGTGTCAAATGTGGGAGGTTTCAACTGTTTAGGCACATCAGGGGCTTTCCAAGCGTGACATTGCGTCGGCTTAGTATTTCATAAAATTATACATACTAAAATAGGTAGCCGAGACCCGGAGAAATTAATGTCACGGTGCTTTAACCCCTTAATCCCATATGACGTACTATCCCATCGAGGTGACCTGGAACTTAATCCCTAGGGACAGGATAGTACGTCATATGCGATCGGCCGCACTCACGGGGGGAGCATGGCCGATCGCGGCCGGGTGTCAGCTGACTATCACAGCTGACATCCAGCACTATGTGCCAGGAGCTGTCATGGACTGCTCCCGGCACATTAACCCCCGGCACACTGTGATCAAACATGATCGCAGTGTTCCGGGGCATAGGGAAGAATCGCGCAGGGAGGGGGCTCCCTGCGGGCTTCCCTGAGAAGATCGGTACAAGGCGATGTGCTCACCTTGTACCGAGCGTCTCCTCCCTGCAGGCCCCAGATCCAAAATGGCCGCAGGGCTACTTCCGGGTCCTGCAGGGAGGTGGCTTACCAAGCGCCTGCTCAGAGCCGGCGCTGGTAAGGCACGAGCAGGGCACGCCAGATCACTGATCTGACACAGTGCTCTCCAAAGTGTCAGATCAGCGATCTGTCACTATTCAGTGATGTCTCCCCTGGGTTAAAGTAAAAAAGTTAAAAATAAAAATTTTAGATGTGTAAAAAAAAAAAAATCCGAAAAAAATATATATACCGTATTTTCCCGACTAAAAAGACGCACTTTTTCTCCCCACAAAAAAGGGGGGAAATGGGGGTGTGTCTTATAGTCGTAATGCAGGCTTACCGGCAGTGGTGTGGCGGCCGCAGAGGTGCGGGTATGAGGAGGCAGTATGGCGTGAGCTGGGTCCCTTCCACAGGTGAGGTGATGCAGCAGCCCGGTGAGCAGCAGAGCCGGGTGAATCATGGCATTATCGGTGGTGGCGGCCATTTTCCTGAGGCGGCACGTGCGCAGATGGAGATTGTGGTGGCCATTTTCCTGAAGCTGAGTTCGCAGATTTAGATCTCGGCTTCAGGAAAATGGCTGCCGCGATCTCCATCTGCGCATGCGCGGCCTCCCGTGGCCATTTTATTGAAGCACCGGGAAGCAGATCACTCCATCTGCGCATGCGCGGCCTCAGGAAGATGGCCACCACCACCGATAAACCGGTAATTAACCCGGCTCTGCTGCTCACATTGGAATGGATACCAGGCCGCTGCATCACCTCACCTGTGGAAGGGACCCTGCTCACGCCATACCGCTCATTATCCCCGGACCTCTGCCGTCGCCACACCACTGCTGCAAACCCCCCATGGACACCAGGCCATGGCGTCACCCACCTAAGCAGGAAGGGACCCTGCTCAGGTACACACCGTACTGCATCACCCCACCTCTGCTGACACCATGCCTCCTGTGACCCTGCTCTGCCACCGCCAGCCCTCAGGTAAGATACTGTAAATTCGGACAATAAGACAGACCCCCATCTTATAAAAAATCTTTTTTTCTGCCATTTTCACCCCAAATTTGGGGTGCGTCTTATGGTCCGATGCGTCTTATAGTCCGAAAAATACGGACTATATTGTTCCCATAAATACATTTCTTTATCTAAATAAAAAAAATAATAAAAGTACACATATTTAGTATTGCCACGTTCGTAACGACCCGACCCATAAAACTGTCCTACTAGTTAACCCTTTCAGTGAATACCGTTAAAAAAAACCGAGGCAAAAAACAATGCTTTATTATCATACTGCCGAACAAAAAGTAGAATAACACGCAATCAAAAAGACAGATATAAATAACCATGGTAAGGGGTTAAGTACCCTTAACTGACTCCGTTAAAAGACATATCAGTGGTCATTAAGGTGTTACAGGAGTCTGTGTCATTTTTTCAATTAAAGGAATTTATTCTTGGTGTGTGTGTTTTTATGCAATGTGACTATGGCTATGGAGTTAGTAATGTGTGCGTCTTATTGACACCTCTCCATTACTATCCTCAGGGCTTGATGTCACCTAACAATACTAATGTGACATCAACCCCACAAATATGAACCACACTTGCCACAGCTACAGGGCAAATGAGAAGAGCCGAGCAAAGCACCAGAATTGGCGCATCTAATAGATGTCCCTTTTCTGGGCAGCTGCAGGCTGCTTTTTTTAGGCTAGGGGGTAAAAAACCAATGCCCCTTACCAGCCTGAGAATACCAGCCTCCAGCTGTGAGCTTTAGCTAGGCTGGTTGTCAAAAATGGTGATTGCCGGCAGAGCAAGGGAGAATGATGAGAGCCTTGTTTAGCACCCAGGGCTGGGGAACAGCGCCTATTATAAGGCTTCTTCCCTGGCGCCCGTCTGTGTGGTACTGATGCGGCACACGTATTACAAACACGGACACGGACATCTCCTGTACCGCAAATATCAGGATGTGTGAAACAGGCCTTATAGCGGGTTTTTATGTTTGGCTGCTACCACACACTATACATGTTTTTTATTGCAAAAAATAGTTTTTGTATCACCACATTTTGAGAGCTACAATTTTTCCATATTTTTGCACACAGAGTAATGTGAGATCTGTTTTTTTACGGGACGAGTTGACGTTTTTATTGGTACAATTTTTTTAATCCTTTTTTTTATCGCTTTTGGGAGGCAGAATGAACAAACAGCAATGCATAAATTTATTTTATGGGGGGAGGTTTACGCCACTCCGTGTGTGTTAAAATTGATAAGGCAATTTTATTCTTCAGGTCAGTACTATTACAGAGATACCTCATTTATATCTTTTTTTTATGTTTTATAGAAAAAATAGTTATTTTTTCATCACTTTTTAATTTTTCTGCTGATGGAGCTATATTTTAGCTTGTTTTTTGCAGGACAAGATGACATTTTCAGTGATATGATGGTAAGATGATAAAGCATTGTTTTTTGCCTTGTTTTTCATTTATTTTTTTATGGTGGTTACTAAAAGTGTTAATTAGTCGGACTGTTCTTTAGGTCGGGTTGTTGTTGATGTGGCAATACCTAATATGTGTACTTTTATGGTTTATATTTTTTTCTTCATTAAAATATTTATTTAGCGATAGAACATATATTGATTTTTTTATATTATTATTTTTGATTTTTTTATATTTTTATAATTATTTCAAAAATTGTTTTTTTACTTTTTTCTAGCTTTCTTACTTTGTCACACCATGGGATAATCATTTTTTGCAGGCTGATCGCTTCTATAGCATGCAGATGAAGCAGCATCCCCATGCCAAAGAAGCTGTCAGCGCTGCACTGACAGAGAGACTTGCTGATCATGCACTGCACATGATCAACAAGTTTCCTAGCTCTGGTGACTCGGATGTCGTCATGACAACCTTGGGTCACCATGGCAACAATCGGGACCCCGCATCACGCCGCGGGTTCTCTGATCCAAAGGCAGAGGGGCTGTCAACCCACTGTCAGCTTCTGGAATGCTGCAATCTTGTTAGGTCGCAGCATTTCAGGGGTTAAAGTGCCGGACGTGGTCTGTGACTGCTCCTGGCACGTAGTGTCGGGTGTCAGCTGTCAGAATAAGCTGACACCTGGTGCGATCCCTTGCGCACCAACTGTGCGCGCGGGCGATTGTGATGATGTAATGATCTGTCCATGGTCAAATTGACCCAGGTCACATGGACGGATCATTACGTCCGATGTCAGAAAGGAGTTAACATGCTCAGGAAATTTATAGGCAAATGCTACATGGCAAGTTTTTTCATCTACTTATATCTATTTAACCACTTGTACTTTAACACAATATGAAAAAAGAGTGACAAACAAGTTTCTAGACTTTATATGTTCATATCACTTATGTTTTTTCTTTTTGTTTCATATTCTATCCTTTTAAGCACTCGCACGTATATATTCACAGCAATACAATTTTTGCCCATAAGTATTGTTTATGCAATCTGTGCAATAGTGCTTTCAATTTACCTCCTTGACCAGTGCCTTGGTGGTGCGCATGCGCTAACCACACCATGTACCAGACTATTCTGTGCATGGCGATAGGTGGTGACGATGGCTTCTGACTCTGCCTAATTTAGGAGTGGCCGAACTCATAGGTTCCACCACAGCCAAGGACAGGAAGTCATTTATTAGGTGGAGACATCGGGATTGGATGAGCAGGTAAAACCTCAAGCACTTGTCGCTTTAGTAGCCCAACTGCTATTGGTCAATAGCGATGACATGCCTTGGTACATGTTTCATGCCTCCTGATTGGTCCCTTCAACCTCAAATTGCTATGATGCCCCTCTATCAGGACGCCCCACAGAACAAGCAAGACAAAATGTGTATTGGGGTTAGAGATGCAGCTAGTATCTCACTATTGATGTCTTCAATACTTTTATTCAGGTAAATTATTGCCATGTACACTGTTATTTTGTTGACATCCTGTAGTTTACATCATGGTGGCTTTTGACTCCTGATCTTGACTTGAAATCTCGCACCAGCACTTTAGGTCTCAGGCAATTTTAGTTTTAATTTTCATGAATATCCCTTCATATTGTTTATCCATTCTGGTCATATGTGATCAACACTTGTGGACCTGTGGTACACTACCATTATACCATTTTTTTCTGTGATGTACATACCCAATAATGTCATTATTAGTGATGAGTGAGCATGCTCACCACTACTCGGTACTCACCTAACATCTCACTGCTCGAGATACTCAGAGCTCGCCGATTTTTTTTTCTGGGGTTGCTTGGCAACAGCTCGGGTCCTCTCCCTGCATGTTTGGTGCTCATTAGAGAGCCAATGAACATGCAGGGTTTGTCTGCCACACACTGTAATGCCACAGCCATGTTGGTTGTGGCATTATAGTGATTGGCTGGCTGCACAGCGTCATCAGGTCTGTATCAGACCTGGCAGGTCATGCTTTTCACAGTCTACTCTGGAATCAGGCAGTATAGGAAGAGGTGCTGCCGAGCTAGGGAGAGATTTGCTTGTTTCTTAGTTAGTGTAGGTATGCCACAATATATTATACACATATCCATTTCAACTAACAGTCCTTCTGAGGAAAAATCCATCTGCATAGATATCAGTGCTAGGCAGTCGGGCAGAGTATGTGGCTGACTGCATTGCATATAGCAAGAGGGTCCATTCCAGTTCTGTCTGCTGCTGCTTTTACAGATATTTCTAGACATAGCCCCAGGTATCAGGGGTCAGGAATAATTTTTGGGGGGATTTTAATCCTGATTATTTGCTTAAAAAGCAATATAGAGAACAACGTATCTCTGCTCAATTTGCTCGTTGGCACTGCAGAATACAGCCAGATCCTTTCCATATTACAGCACTAAAAATCCATCTATTTAAAACTGTGGTTTGTCCATCACACGGATCACATATAAGTTCACTCCAAATTAAGCCATTTGTAGCGAACATGGAAAATATTGTCCCTCATTTAAAATGGGCAAGGAGTGTGGGAAGGAACAAGGAACTGGATGCATGCGGAGGCCATGGGCAAGCTGAAATTGTGCCACAACAAACACCCACATCTTCTAGCCCGACACTACTGCCCAAATTACTAGGGGACCACAGCATACCACTATTGAACCCAGAGCAATGTCAAGGGGTTGTTGATTGGATAGTGAATACTGCTTCCAGTCACTTTGCCACCATGACCACCACCCTGTCTTCCACACGGTCAAGTCTCAATAGCCTTGAATCTGGAGCGCATATTCCTCACCCTGATCATCCTTCCTCCCACCGTGCCAAGTGCCCAGAGACAACTGATTTTCCATTTATACATTTTGGCCTTTCACCCACTTGAAGCAGGGCAAGAGGAGATCACAAATAGCGATGCCCAAATATTTGAGCAGCCATGGTCACAGGAAGACGACGGTGGAAAAGTGTCACAAGAGGTGGACAAAGAAAAGACACAATTGCTAGAAAGTCAGGAGGATGACCAGGGTGTGAACGTGAAAGATGATGTGGTGGATGATACAGTAACTGACCCAACCTGGCAAGAGGACATGCAGAGTGAGGACAGCAGCACACAGGGGGAGGCATAGCACCCCAACAGGCAGGAAGAAGCAGTGTGATGGCCGCAGACAGAAGGCAACCATTCCCCACAACGCCAAAACAACTGACATTGCCAGTACAACTGTTAGGTCTTCCCGGTTGATTTTTAACGAATCTGCTTATAACCCAAAAAGGCCATTTGAACCACCTGCCACGTGTCCAACAACATTAGCCATGCCCTCAACAATGCAGTTACTGGAAAAGTCCACCTTACCATGGACACGTGGACAACTGCTTGTGGGCAGGGACGGTACATCTTGCTGATGACACACTGGGTTAACATAGTGGAAGCCGGGACCCAGTTGGACCTTGGGATGGAACACGTCCTCCCAATGCTGAGGATTTCGGGCCTTAGCTCAATCAGCAATATATTTATTAATTACTCATTAAAAATCACCACCCAGTGTGATGACGAAAACCGTGTTGAGAAGAACACCAAATAATAAACAACTAGGTGTTTCCAGCCAGCTAACGCTAAAGTAAATAATGACAACATTCAATAGCGCTTACGCAGGTGGTAAAGTAACGTGTGGTAATGTGTGTGAACGGAGCCTCGTGTGGTAATGTGTGGGGGATGCAGCCTCGTGTGTTAATGTGTGGGGACAGAGCCTCGTGTGGTAATTTGTGAGGACTGTGGTAATGTGTGTGGACGGAGCCTCGTGTGGTAATGTGGGGGGGTGGGATTATGTGTGGTAATGTGTGGGGACGGAGCCTCATGTGGTAATGTGTGGGGACAGAGCCTCGTGTGGTAATGTGGGGGGGCGGGATTATGTGTGGTAATGTGTGGGGACGGAGCCTCATGTGGTAATGTGTGGGGACGGAGCCTCGTGTCGTAATGTGTGTGGACGGAGCCTCGTGTGGTAATGTGGGGGGGCGGGATTATGTGTGGTAATGTGTGAGGACGGAGCCTCATGTGGTAATGTGTGGGGACGGAGCCTCGTGTCGTAATGTGTGGGGATGGAGCCTCGTGTGGTAATTTGTGAGGACAGAGCCTCATGTGGTAATGTGTGAGGACGGAGCCTCATATGGTAATGTGTGTGGACAGAGCCTCATGTGGTAATGTGTGGGTAACGCAGCCTCGTGTGGTAATGTGTGGGGACGGAGCCTCATGTCGTAATGTGTGGGGACGGAGCCTCGTGTGGTAATGTGGGGAGGCGGGATTATGTGTGGTGATGTGGTGGGGGCGGAGCTACTGTGCAGGGGGCGGGATTAGCGAGTAATCACGATGCCTCTTATATATAGATACATAGACTGATACTCTAAAAAATACCTAGAGTCATCCCTATATGACCCTTACCTGTCTGTGGGGTTTGGCACCCTAAAAGATGTGCTGTGCGGCGGCTATCCCAATCTTTCCTCGGAACCTTGTGGTAAACATGCCCTGAGGTACAATTAAAACCTTAGGGTATGCTTGAAAATCACAGAAATATTTTTAATAATATACCCTCTTCTATCAGAGTAAATAATTGTAATAATCCTAACTGACCTAAAACGGGAAAAGGTTATCCGGATTTAATGTCAAAAATTGAGAAAAACAAGCAGATATGTCTTTTTATATAGTGTATGTAAACTTCTGGTTTCAACTGTAAATCGTGACAAAGACGTGACTAAACGTCTACAATAAGATAGCATTTGTAGAGTGGCTTTGTTTTAGAACTGTCTTTAGATTTTGTTGATAACATTTAATAGAGTGATACAAGACCCATTCTTCCGAAATTCTGCAATACAATCCACATATGAGCAGAATACAACAGCCTCAGTTTAAGGAAGACATAGATAACATTTGACCAATTATTCTGTATTTCAGTATCACTGGAGCTGGAGGCGGTTTTGTTTCTGACAGTGCATTACTGAGATGCTCTACCATTTTGTGAGAGCGCACACACTTTTAACCACACAGT
Source organism: Ranitomeya imitator (assembly GCF_032444005.1). Classification (NCBI taxonomy): domain Eukaryota; kingdom Metazoa; phylum Chordata; class Amphibia; order Anura; family Dendrobatidae; genus Ranitomeya; species Ranitomeya imitator. The sequence goes on from NC_091291.1 coordinate 49,642,885, forward strand.
CACAGTGAAAGCTATTTCTTCCTATTAGCAGCATAGGTTTTCCCTTGAGTATTTATCCAGTTTAAAAAAAAAAAATCTTAAGAGTCTGTTTGTTCCATGTATTTGCCAATCAGTCTGAATGTCCTCCATTGAAATCAATAAATAATCTGCCGAGAGACATTTCACAAACAATCAGCCAAGATGTTTGCTTGTGATTTCTCCAAAGTGCATTTATTTTCAGCCTATGTTTGGTTTTCATAAATTAGAGATGGAAGTCTAAATCAATAGTCGGTCCAAGGAAGTGTGGAAGCCTGGAGTAAATAAGGTCCTTCTGATCTCCGAAGAAGCTACAGTTACGTGTGACTGCGGAGAGTGAGTTGCTCTGAGATTTCAGCTCTACTGCAAGAAGCTGAAATGATAGTAGGAGCAGAATACAATCCAGCATAGATACAGCAGATAACCATGAGAACATGAGGCACGGATACAGAAAGATACAAGGCACATATTATCGAAGGCTGGACCGGGATGGGTGAACTTCATTTTGTCTTAGCCTCATTCTGATCTGTCGCCTGTGCATGAGGCAAGTGCCTTTAAGGGAACCTTAAAATAACAGCTCTGCCTCGGAGATGTGATGAATGTAACAGGTGCAGAGATTATTTCCAGGCCATGTGTGTGCGTCTGTGTGTAACAGCAAGAGGGGGAGAGAGAATGCAGAAAAGGAGAGAGCACATTGATGTCCCTGCTACGTCTCTGTAGCCTGTGAAACTTACAGCAGATTGCCTTCGAGCGACCTAAATACTAAAGAAAAAAAGAGAAGAAAGATCGGAGAAGAGAAGAGGGTGGACACATAAAGGGTTATTTGCATCAATTTCTTGCTATTGACGGATAAAAAGCCTCACCACACAAATGATGTGGCCTAATTTTTTCATGCAAGAGGAGGAGCAGCGCTTCTCGGGAAGAGGTAGAGGACAACGTGGAAAAGGCTTGACTGATGCACAAGAGGGCAAGATCAAATTGGCCTTTTTTGTGGCCCTCGTTGGGGTGACACTGTCTGTGCTGGCTGTCGGGACAGAGTTTTGGGTGGAGGTGAATACCTATAAGCAGAACCACAGTATGACATGTGAAGCTGCCCATTTTGGGCTATGGAAGTTCTGCTACAAGAAACTGTGGATCTCGGATGTGGATGAATACCGTCCAACTTGTGGCCCGGCAGAGCTACCTGGAGGTATAGTACTTTTATTACATGTTGTAGTTGTGCTGTTTTTATACAAGACCCCACACAACTGGCATTGTAAAGTTTAGAGGTGAGTAGATCAATCTCACAAAAGTAAATGTCCAAATAGATAAACCCACTGAATTCGAATGTTCCAAATTAAGCAAAATGGTCCATCAACTAACGAAAGAATTCAGTGTTATTTCGATTTCATGTATTCAGTGATTCTAATTATAACTTATGGATAAATCTTTGTGGATGGCTTGTTGGATGACTGCGGATTCTAAACATGTCTTGTTAAAGATGGATAAGAATACAGTTGTTAGGGATGGATTTAATGGAGAGAATAATGCAGCTCTAGTTGCTGTGCAAAATAACCTTTCTAGCAATCTACATATGTATTTTTGCATACACAACATTTGACAATGCACCTGTTGATGTTCTTTTGCAATGTGTTTGTCCAAAGAGCGTTGCTAGGTTTCTATATTTCTCATCGAATACTTATTTTTAATCATTTCAAAATAGTGGGTCGGAGGATTCCTAAAAGTGTCATCTTACCCTGGTCATGAAAAATGAAGAAGTAAACTGAGTAGGTGCCATATCAGAAGTTTATTCTTTAAAATAAAAAAAAAAGTAGAGTCAAGCTATTCCCTCAGTTGTAGCTGTTTTCTTTTGCTATTTAAAGCAGTTTCCTACATAAAATAGCTTAACATATGTTCATCCAGATGCACCTTGTTTGCCTTTCAAGATGCTACATACTGTATACCATGGTAAATATGTAGAGAAAGTATCTCGAAAATACTGTGTATGGGAATTAAGGTTTCAAACGGGCAACCAGGTTTTAAGGTAAAATTGTAGGAGTATAGCATCCTAAACAGTTCAATATCCCCATGGTGAAAAAGTCACAAGGAATTTTGAAGCAATCACAAAAACTCAAAAACTGCGACATTAGTGGTAGAAAGTGCTTACAACTTCTGCGAAGAAGGACGGAAGTCACACTGACCTCAATAATCGATATCCACGAATAATCACTAGGTAGCATTCTCCACATTCCACATGACATGTATTTTCTGTCCTGCAAGGTAAATTCTTTTGTGTCTTTGTTTGAATTCAAGTTACCGTAATAAAATTTTAAATAATGGAAAATTTTCAAAATTTTGCTGCATTCAGTTTTGGATTTTAACCTAGAATTTCCTAAGCCATTTTTCTTTTGGTTGGGAAATTACCCATTTTTTCCTTCGGTAATACTCCACACCAATCCCTTGTGACAGCTTATATTCATATGTCTATAACGATCATTAAAGAAAAGTTCATAATAAGAGAATATTTCATCTTTTATCATTTTACAAAAGAATGTGCTATTTCATCTTAGAATGATAATAATTTGAAGTTATGAAGCAGCAATGTGGAAAAATTGTCTAAATATTTCACATTTCTTCATCAAAATGGACGAAATATGTCAAGAACTGATGCTTATAGGGGACCTCAAAAGACTCCCAGGAAGTTTTAGTGTCTCAACAGCTGTAAAGTAATATGTACAACATCACAAATGTTTCTAAACACTTAATAAAAGTTAAGCTGCTATTTTTGACTTGTGGAAATGGAAACAATTGATATTTGAGAAGAATTTGAAGTTTCTAGTACTCCTTTTTTTTTTTTTTTTTTTAAATAAAATCCAATATTCGTGATAACCCAAAAGATTATTTCACAGAAAGAAAATGTGAATTTGGTTCCATGCTTACACTCACTAAAGAGAAACCAAGTTAAAAGGAAACTATTGCTCAAGAAGGTGAAATATCTAAATATCAAAATATTTTTCATAAGTGACAAATTTCCATTTCTGGTGGTCGGGACACCTAAAGTATATATTGTGTCAAATAAATGTGTATATTTATAAGTTAGAATAGATTTTAGATTAATATTGTTCTAATAGTCATAGAGAAAGTGAAAAATTTGTGAAAATTGTTTTTTTATTTCTTTTTTATTCTAAATTGATTAATGCAAAAAAAATGACATTAATTAAAGATACGCTTTAAGGTTCTGGGTGACTTGGGATTCTGATGCTTTCAATTTCTCAAAAAAAAAAGAAAAAATTACGAGCCGTGCCTGACCTGGCTTGTGATGGCAACCAAGTCCAACAGAGGAGAATCCAAAGCAGTGTCCACTCGGTTAGTGGCCTAATAAGGCTGTTGGAAAGGTTTTTCTACGCCAGTCTCCATTTCACTATCAATTATTATATTTGTGGTTATAAGATATAAGGCACAACAGCTTACCATGCCATATAACGACGGAGAAATCCTGGTTTATATTATCCTGGAGGATATTTGTCTAGTTGGTGATTGTGGCAAAGTAGGAGCACATGAAGGAAGGGTGAGGTTCAGCCCGACCATCCAGGTGATGAAATTCAACAATTTATTTCTGGTACGTAGGATCAAGGGCACTGCCGTGCCAGAAACACGTCAGGTTTTGTTTTTAAATTTCATGCTTTTCACCCAATAAAATTTTGAATTGTATCGCCTGAATGGTCATGCTGGACCTCCCCCTCCCCTCCTGTGCTCCCATTATATCTGTGCTACAATATATTTGGGTATTAACCAAAATGAAGTAAGGATTGGCACAGTAAAATGTTAAAATGTCACTTTTATTATGATATATATAAAAAAATTGGTTGTGCCTAATATTTTTGCACATGTCACAGTACATAGAGTAGTTATAACCTATGATGATATCCTATCAAAAACCTAATATCACATTTACATCCATAACCGAACCTAATAATTCAACATGTCGTTTAGCTTGCTGTTGTGCAACCTTACCCTACTCTTTTTGGTAGAAATCTGTTATGTTAGACTCATTTATAATTTTACATTCATGAATTGCTCACGCAAGGGCTTGGCTCTCGGCCTTTATTGGTTTTATATCTAGACTTTGATTATGGCGATCTGAAAGTTTACTTATGATTTTTTTCAGATTTGTTTTTTAAATAGAAGAGACCAATTTGCTTTTTTAAAGGAATATCCCTTTCTGATATGGGTTGACTTAAGTTCTACCTCTCAATCATTCATGAACTTGTTATCGAAAATGAATTGATAACCACCCATACTTTTTGGGTAGTGTCGACTTCATCATGGAGTTCAGAGAAGCCTGTTGTTATTTGGATATTTCCGGTTGTGTTGGCCTTGACATGAGCCTGCTTTTGCCATGTAGATCAATGTTCCAAGCACTTTACTTTAGGAGATGATGACTTCTATCGTCAAGTCCCCAAATCTTATAAAGGCCTTTGTTACCTTTTCCATCCTGATGTCTTACAAGATATATTTCTCATTTTTCTTGCATTTCTTTAAATCATGGCAACGTTTTTGTGGGAAGAAAATTTGTAAGTTTTAATCAACAAGGATTACAATTAGTATTATAACGAAGATTAAATAAAATTATAGGAAGAGTTTAGTCTCAGATCTTGAAGTGGTAAAATTAGTTGACAAATTTGAAAGGAGTTATTATTTTTTGACAATGATTACATGAGTGTTAACTTACACAAATTCATTAACGTTACATCAATCTTATGTGTGTTAGGTGCCGAGTTCCTGCCTCTGCACAGGGGAAATCTCGGGCCATCTCTGCTGCGGTCTCCCATTCTTCTCCTGCCGCAGTGGAGGCAGCGTCTCGCTCAGTCTGACTCTGTACAAAGAGTTACTGCTGCTTTTCCAGCTTCTGCCATTGAAGTCAGTGCTGGGCAGCAGCGAGCAGATGCTTTTGGGACCAAGTCCTGCTTTTCCCCTTCTGAGCATGCCCAGGGTAAGATCTCTCATTGGAGATCGAAGGTCACATGTTAGATACTGCAGCAAGACCCATTGGTTCTCCAGGAAGGTCCTGAAGTTCCTCATGCTCTGTGGCAGCCTCTCATTGGTCTTTCTAGGAAGGTCCTGTACGTGCTGCAGCTATATAAAGTTCACATGGCCGCAAGGCCATGCGCTAGTATCAAATCTAAGTTATGTGCTTTGCGCCAGTGTGGTTATGTAACATAGTAACATAGTAACATAGTTAGTAAGGCCGAAAAAAGACATATGTTCATCCAGTTCAGCCTATATTCCGTCATAATAAATCCGAAGATCTACGTCCTTTTACAGAACCTAATAATTGTATGATACAATATTGTTCTGCTCCAGGAAGACATCCAGGCCTCTCTTGAACCCCTCGACTGAGTTCGCCATCACCACCTCCTCAGGCAAGCAATTCCAGATTCTCACTGCCCTAACAGTAAAGAATCCTCTTCTATGTTGGTGGAAAAACCTTCTCTCCTCCAGACGCAAAGAATGCCCCCTTGTGCCCGTCACCTTCCTTGGTATAAACAGATCCTCAGCGAGATATTTGTATTGTCCCCTTATATACTTATACATGGTTATTAGATCGCCCCTCAGTCGTCTTTTTTCTAGACTAAATAATCCTAATTTCGCTAATCTATCTGGGTATTGTAGTTCTCCCATCCCCTTTATTAATTTTGTTGCCCTCCTTTGTACTCTCTCTAGTTCCATTATATCCTTCCTGAGCACCGGTGCCCAAAACTGGACACAGTACTCCATGTGCGGTCTAACTAGGGATTTGTACAGAGGCAGTATAATGCTCTCATCATGTGTATCCAGACCTCTTTTAATGCACCCCATGATCCTGTTTGCCTTGGCAGCTGCTGCCTGGCACTGGCTGCTCCAGGTAAGTTTATCATTAACTAGGATCCCCAAGTCCTTCTCCCTGTCAGATTTACCCAGTGGTTTCCCGTTCAGTGTGTAATGGTGATATTGATTCCTTCTTCCCATGTGTATAACCTTACATTTATCATTGTTAAACCTCATCTGCCACCTTTCAGCCCAAGTTTCCAACTTATCCAGATCCATCTGTAGCAGAATACTATCTTCTCTTGTATTAACTGCTTTACATAGTTTTGTATCATCTGCAAATATCGATATTTTACTGTGTAAACCTTCTACCAGATCATTAATGAATATGTTGAAGAGAACAGGTCCCAATACTGACCCCTGCGGTACCCCACTGGTCACAGCGACCCAGTTAGAGACTATACCATTTATAACCACCCTCTGCTTTCTATCACTAAGCCAGTTACTAACCCATTTACACACATTTTCCCCCAGACCAAGCATTCTCATTTTGTGTACCAACCTCTTGTGCGGCACGGTATCAAACGCTTTGGAAAAATCGAGATATACCACGTCCAATGACTCACCGTGGTCCAGCCTATAGCTTACCTCTTCATAAAAATTGATTAGATTGGTTTGACAGGAGCGATTTCTCATAAACCCATGCTGATATGGAGTTAAACAGTTATTCTCATTGAGATAATCCAGAATAACATCCCTCAGAAACCCTTCAAATATTTTACCAACAATAGAGGTTAGACTTACTGGCCTATAATTTCCAGGTTCACTTTTAGAGCCCTTTTTGAATATTGGCACCACATTTGCTATGCGCCAGTCCTGCGGAACAGACCCTGTCGCTATAGAGTCCCTAAAAATAAGAAATAATGGTTTATCTATTACATTACTTAGTTCTCTTAGTACTCGTGGGTGTATGCCATCCGGACCCGGAGATTTATCTATTTTAATCTTATTTAGCCGGTTTCGCACCTCTTCTTGGGTTAGATTGGTGACCCTTAATATAGGGTTTTCATTGTTTCTTGGGATTTCACCTAGCATTTCATTTTCCACCGTGAATACCGTGGAGAAGAAGGTGTTTAATATGTTAGCTTTTTCCTCGTCATCTACAACCATTCTTTCCTCACTATTTTTTAAGGGGCCTACATTTTCAGTTTTTATTCTTTTACTATTGATATAGTTGAAGAACAGTTTGGGATTAGTTTTACTCTCCTTAGCAATGTGCTTCTCTGTTTCCTTTTTGGCAGCTTTAATTAGTTTTTTAGATAAAGTATTTTTCTCCCTATAGTTTTTTAGAGCTTCAATGGTGCCATCCTGCTTTAGTAGTGCAAATGCTTTCTTTTTACTGTTAATTGCCTGTCTTACTTCTTTGTTTAGCCACATTGGGTTTTTCCTATTTCTAGTCCTTTTATTCCCACAAGGTATAAACCGCTTACAGTGCCTATTTAGGATGTTCTTAAACATTTCCCATTTATTATCTGTATTCTCATTTCTGAGGATATTGTCCCAGTCTACCAGATTAAGGGCATCTCTAAGCTGTTCAAACTTTGCCTTCCTAAAGTTCAATGTTTTTGTGACTCCCTGACAAGTCCCCCTAGTGAAAGACAGGTGAAACTGCACAATATTGTGGTCGCTATTTCCTAAATGCCCAACCACCTGCAGATTTGTTATTCTGTCAGGTCTATTAGATAGTATTAGGTCTAAAAGTGCTGCTCCTCTGGTTGGATTCTGCACCAATTGTGAAAGATAATTTTTCTTGGTTATTAGCAGAAACCTGTTGCCTTTATGGGTTTTACAGGTTTCTGTTTCCCAGTTAATATCCGGGTAGTTAAAGTCCCCCATAACCAGGACCTCATTATGGGTTGCAGCTTCATCTATCTGCTTTAGAAGTAGACTTTCCATGGTTTCTGTTATATTTGGGGGTTTGTAACAGACCCCAATGAGAATTTTGTTACCATTTTTCCCTCCATGAATTTCAACCCATATGGACTCGACATCTTCATTCCCTTCGCTAATATCCTCCCTTAAAGTGGACTTTAGACAAGACTTTACATAGAGACAAACCCCTCCTCCTCTCCGATTTTTACGATCCTTTCTAAACAGACTGTAACCCTGTAAGTTAATGTGAAAATGTATTCAGGGACCCGGCTGAAATAAGCCCCTAGAATACCGGCTTCTCCGGTGAGGAGATTGTGTGTTGCATAACCACTAACTGCTATCAGCTTGGCAGTAAGCTTGTGCTCCTGTGAGGCTAACAGGGCGCAGTGCTTTCCTTTCACGGCTACTCTGTGGTAACAGAGCTAGTCTATACCACCAAACAGTGCCGCCATTCGCTAGCAGCAGGTTCCTCCTGCACGGTGGACCCCGGGCTGCGAACGCACCATTTACAATAAACATCTCTATTTACTCGGTGCGTCCTGCTAGCCCAAACAATGTGTTACCCTATATGTGTTGAAAGAACATACTTTGTTAGGCTGAAAAAATGTCTATCCTCCAATGTTGGTCCAAAGTACCATATATTTTGTACTGCAGAACCTCAGGTAATTAAAATTTCTCTGTTGGTGTAAAGAAGTGGGGGGGTCAATATTACAAATTTCAATGCAGTACGGTAGGATAGGGAGGTAACAGATATATTGCAGATCTATTGAATATGTTTATTATACACTTAATATGCACATATGCACAACATTTCTGCATGCACCATCAACTCTGCTGTACATACACACATCGCTGCCATATACACATACAGCATTGCTACATACACACAAACATGTAGTACTGGCACACACAATTCTGCTACATACACAGCTCAGTTACATGCACGCACCCACAACTCTGCTAAATACACACACTTTGTTACATCAACACACTCTCGCACATCAAAACTCATACTTAGGATGCAATTTACATTTTGAACTTTTTTCTAGACATGTGACTAGTGTTGAGCGATACCGTCCGATACTTGAAAGTATCGGTATCGGATAGTATCGGCCGATACCCGAAAAATATCGGATATCGCCGATACCGATATCCGATACCAATACAAGTCAATGGGACATCAAGTATCGGAAGGTATTCTCATAGTTCCCAGGGTCTGAAGGAGAGGAAACTCTCCTTCAGGCCCTGGGATCCATAGAGATGTGTAAAATAAAGAATAAAAATAAAAAATATTGATATATTTACCTCTCCGGCGGCCCCTGAACTCAGCGCGGGTAACCGGCAGGCTTCGTTGTTCAAAATCAGCGCTTTTAGGACCTGAGAATCACGTCCCGGCTTCTGATTGGTCGCGGGCCGCCCATGTGACCGCCACGCGACCAATCACAAGCCGCGACGTCACCGCAAGCTGTTGACGCGCTCATTTTTAAAAATGAGCGCGTTAATGGCTTTGAAAGACATAGCGGCTTGTGATTGGTCGCGTGGCCGCGACCAATCACAAGCCGCGATGTCACCGCAAGCTATTGAAGCGCTCATTTTTAAAAATGAGCGCGTTAATAGCTTGCGGTGACGTCGCGGCTTGTGATTGGTCGCGTGGCGGTCACATGGGCGGCCCGCGACCAATCAGAAGCCGGGACGTGATTCTCAGGTCCTAAAAGCGCTGATTTTGAACAACGAAGCCTGCCGGTTACCCGCGCTGAGTTCAGGGGCCACCGGAGAGGTAAATATATCAATATTTTTTATTTTAATTCTTTATTTTACAGATCCCTATGTATCCGATACCGATACCCGATACCACAAAAGTATCGGATCTCGGTATCGGAATTCCGATACCGCAAGTATCGGCCGATACCCGATACTTGCGGTATCGGAATGCTCAACACTACATGTGACTGATCACCTAAATGGCCCTTTTAAATAGTCAGGACCTGTAGCATCTGTGCTTTAGTGATGTGCAAGTGCTCATTGCATTCTCTCCTGCCCTGCAATGATCAGGCTGATACTTGTTGGACATAGTTCTTTCAGTGTTCACCATTCTCCTCAATTATAGAGAATTGCCTCCGGACTGTACGATGCCTACTTTTTTTTGGCAAGATTATTTTTAGAGTCCAAAAATACAGTAGTTTAAACTCTCTCCTTAGACAAAGGCCAACTTTTCTCATGTTAGAATCCACAAATTCCTGAATCAACAACCCTTTTTGGGAATCTTGTAACCATAACTTGCAATATTATTATAATCAAGAGCACTTTTAATCTCTTTCAGTACTATGCAATAATATTGATAGCTTTACAAGGAAAAAGGTACAAACATGTTACTTCTGTCACTCAATTCTATGATGTTGTAGAAACATTATTTCTCCTACACAAACAATGCCTATTGTTACAGTTACAGTCCTGGGAATGAACAGATGATGGGAGAGATGAATGTAGATTTTTGGACTGATCATATGTGTGTTGTGCTGTATGTGCAATAATTATAGTTCATTTTTAACACATAAAATATTGATCTGTTGTGATCTGGCAGTGATTTTTTTTCTTTTAATGAAAATATCACATAACTCAGTTTCAATTTAAAGCAATTGTCTGTCTGATAATGAAATGGCAGGTTAAGTCTTCACAGATCATGATACACTTTTTATAGCCACTGTTGGTTCTGGTAAAATATTAGGATCCTATAACTGGGTGTGACGCTAGTCGCTTCTCATGGCTAAGCCAGGAGTCAGAGTGGTCAGAGAGTCCAAGGTCAGAAGCCATGAGGGTACGTCATAAACAGAAGGAAGAGACAAAAGCGTAGTCAGGTAACGTTCTGAGGTCAGAGTTCCGGGAGGATAACGGATCAGAGCTGAAGGGGTTAAACAGGTGGATGGTCAGAACAAAGTCCAAGGTCAGGCAACAGATCAAGCATATAGAGCTCAAGGTACAGGGAGCACAAAGCACAAACCTCAAAAGGTGAATGTACGTCTGGCAGTGGTCTGGGAGAAACTGCTGTTAAATAGGCATGGCAATTACCTGGGATAGTGAACACCTGGAGACAGCCGACACCTCCCAGTCACAGATTGGATAGTCGAGCTGTCAATAAACACAATGACAGCTCAGCACGCCCCTGTATAAGATTGGATGGCCATGCTGTCAATCAAACTACTGACAGCTTCAGCACACCCGTATACCAGATTGGACGGCCGAGCTGTCAATAACTGCATCCCAGGCACCCTGAGGGGTGGAACCATGACACCAGGGCTGTTAGTTATTTAAAAACAAACCTTTACCTGTTACAATGACAGAACTATTGACATGAGATCACCAAATGTGATATTAAGTGGGTTAAAATCCGACCCAATGAATATTGGCCAATAGAACAGCACTTTTGAGTTTTTTAGAGTCACATGTTGTATCCTACGATCGAGCCAGCAAGCAGCTTTTAGAAAGATCATATGACATGTTCTCCATGGATCATCACAAGATCCTTTGAAGAGTTGTTGATGAGCTTTATTAGCAGCTCTCGTGTTTGGCACTTTGGGTGACTTTTTATTTTGTTTTACTACTATAACTTTGCCCTAATTTACAGAGGCCTGCCACTTTGTCTATAAACAGGCTAAAGGAAGATAATCCGAGAAAGGTATTCATATCAGCAATACCTTTTTAGGCTATGTGCACACGTCAGGATTCCTTGCAGAAATTTGCTGAACAAAACCGGACATTTTCTGCAAGAAATCTGCATGTGTTTTTTTCACGTTTTTCTCACGTGTTTTGCGCTTTTTTGTTGCAGGTTTTTTGCGTTTTTTTCAGAGGTTCCCAATGCAATAATATAGTGGGAAATCCGCAAAAAATCCGCAAAATTAATGAACATGCTGCGTTTTTTACCGCTATGCGTTTTTTTTTCGTGGAAAAAAACGCAACATATGCACAAAAATTGTGGAATGCATTATAAATGATGGGGTGTATATGTATGTGCTTTTTAAAGATTTTTTATTGCGTTTTTATAGTGAAAAAATGCGAAAAACCTGAACGCATGCACACAGCCTTAATCAATTGCATATATTCAGTACCAAACAAAAAAAGTACATGAGAACAAAACAATTTTCATGCAGCATTCATTACTAGGGAGGGCGAACATTACATATTTGTATTATGTCTGCATTCCTATCACTAGATATGTATTGTGTAAAGCAGCTCAAAGTTAATATTTCCGCCATGGCAAGTCTGGTTGTAATCAACAGTGTATTAAACGCAAAAAGGTGCCGTTACTTAGAAGTTATGAATTAAAGTGGCTCCTGTCCGACCCCAAATTATCTTACTGCCTACAGCAAAAATCCATGTAGTTAAAATGTCCACATTGCTGCACTCCATATCTCATCCTTCGCCATCCGCAGATGTAGTACAATGGGTCTTCGTCTTCATTTTGCAACTTTTCTCTCTACATGTTTTGCTCTCTCCATGTTTTCCAAGTAGGTCGGCTCTTTCCTCATAACTTGCAGTCTCAAACAATTAAAGGAAAGTTATTGCAGCTGCATCTCCCCATTATGAAGAAAAATGAATCTGTCACTAGGATTTTGCTACTTCATCTGAGAGCAGCATAATGTATGAAAAGAAACCCTGAATCCAGCGATGTGTCACTTTGTTTACCAGGTGCAGCAGTTGTGATATAAACAGAGTTTTTAGCAGTAGTCAAAGCTAACCCCGCCCACACCCCTGATTAGCAGCTTTCTGTTTACATTGTTTATTGGCAGGAAGCTGCTAATCAGACCTTGGGGGCGGAGTTGGACTAGATTTACAGGGGCACCTAGTCCAGCAGTGATAATCTCCTGCTGATAAAATACTCACTGCATTGGACCAGCAGCAAACAACCTAATAAGTGACACATCCCTGAAATCAGTGACTTAGTCTCTACCTTATGCTGTCCTCTGATTACAAAGCAAAAGCTGCAGGAAGATTCCCTTACGATTTACAGAGAAGCATTAAAAAGTAAAGTGACGGGCTGTTGGAAGGTAAAATGGCAGTGTTCCCTACATAGATAGCGGCTGTTTGTTAGGGTTCCAATATGGGAAGCATTTTGCGATCTGATCTAATTTGACTACGGCCGGGATCACACATGCGAGAAATACGTCCAAGTCTCGCATGGTAATCCCCGGCCCTGCCGCCGTCACTCAGGAGCGGAGCGTGCGGCCGCATAGCAATACATGGAGCCGCACGCTCCGCTCCTGAGTGACGGCGGGAATGCCGGGTATTACCATGCGAGACTCGGACGTATTTCTCGCATGTGTGATCCCGGCCTTAGGGTCAGCAATGTTGGAATGTTCAAAGACAGAAATTCTTTAAAGCATATCTGTCACAAGACAACACAATACAAACTATGGACATTTCTGCATAGATGTATTGGACCAGATGTGGCTGGTGTATTTACTTTGAAAAGCAATGTGGCTAAATAATGTTTTTTGACTATTTAACCCCTTAACCCCAGGGCATTTTGCTTTTTTGCTTTTTCATTTTTTGCTCCTCTTCTTCCTACAGCCATAATTTTTTTATTTTTATATCACCATGTGAGGGCTTGTTTTCTGCAGGAAAAGTAGCAATGTTGAATGACACCTTTGGTTATAACTAGTGTTGAGCGATACCTTCCGATATCGGAAAGTATCGGTATCGGTTTGGATCGGCCGATATTCAAAAAATATCGGATATCGCCGATACCGATACCCGATCCCAATGCAAGTCAATGGGACCAAAATATCGGAATTAAAATAAACCCTTTCTTTCCTTGTAGGTTCATTCTACATGAAGGAAAACAATTAAGAATAATGTAGGATGTATGGGGGAGGTGGCGGAGACATTAAAGGCAATGAGGATTAGTCCAATCAAATAGAGTAGCATGATTTTTTTTTTTTTTAAAGACGTTCGGATTGAAAAAGATATTGACTATGTAAATTTTTTTTTATTTTGTCATATATTGATGTTTCACTATTCCACGACCTTCCCCTTCTTTTTTTTCCTTTTCCCACACTTTCATCTTCATCATCATCAGCATCTTTGACATCAACTTCTTCACCTTATTCATCTTCTTCTTCATCTTCTACCTATTTTTTTTTTTTATTACATTCTTCATATTCATTTTCTTCAACTATTATTATTCTTCCTATTCTACATATTCTTTTTATTCCACTGTTATTATTTTTCCTATTCTACTTCTTCATCATATTCTCATTTGTGACAGGCATTCCCGTAGTTGTTATCTATAAAAGTTGGAAGATTACACCTTCCGTTCTGCCAGTCACAAAAGTTACATTTGTCCGCGTTCAGTTTGGCCTGCAGCATCAGGCTTTATCCAGGGGCACCACGAGGAGGAACGGACTCACCCCCATACACTGCTTAGTCTTCTTCTGCATATAATTTAGATAATATCTTTTGCTCTGATATTAAGTGTTATGCTTAATGTTCTTCTGCTCTTTGTTCTGCAGCCTCTTGTTCTTCTGCTTCTCGGTCTTCCATGTCGTCGTCTCCAGGGTCGTCGTCTTCAGTGTCGTCATCTCCGCCGTCGTCGTCTCCGCCGTCGTCGTCTCCGTCGTCGTCTCCGCCGTCGTCGTCGTCGTCATCGGGGTGGTCTTCCGGGTCGTCGTCGTCGTCGTCATCGGGGTGGTCTTCCGGGTCGTCAACTTTAGGGTCTTCAACTTGGAAATGTAGCAGAAGGTACAAGAAGGCTGAGAAAATGCCAAGAACCAGCTGATGGAACTGGAACTCGGATGGCTACCCGAAGGTTCAAGAGCCTATGGAACTACCGAGGACCAGCTGACGTTACTGGAACCCGGTTACTAAGCAGGAGGTACCCGTGCTAAAAAGCACTACCAAGGACCGCCTGACGTTGGCGGAACTCGGATACCCAGAAGGAGGCACCTAAGCCAAAGGCTCTGCCCGGAACCAGCTGACGTTACTGGAACCAGGATGGGGAGCAGAAGGTACAAGAGCAAAAGACACTGCCGAGAACCAGCTGACGGTACTGGAACCCGGATGGGTAGCCGAAGGTCCAAGAGCCAATGGAACTACCGAGGACCAGCTGACGTTACTGGAACCCGGTTACTAAGCAGGAGGTACCCGTGCCTGAAAGCACTACCAAGGACCACCTGACGTTGGTGGAACTTGGATACCCAGAAGGAGGCACCTAAGCCAAAGGCTCTGCCCGGAACCAGCTGACGTTACTGGAATCAGGATGGGGAGCAGAAGGTACAAGAGCAAAAGACACTGCCTAGAACCAGCTGACGGTGCTGGAACCAGGTGGTGGACCCGAAGGCCCACAGGAGAGGAGAGAACAGCTAGGCCGCGAGGCAGCCGCAGTTACCGAACCCCAACAGTCCTACAGGGGGAGCTGGGCCTACTGGCACTACAGAACCAGCCTTGACTACCAGTTCACGCAGCCCACATAGGAAGCTCCTAAACTGGAGGCACCCTGGAGTTGGCTAACTCGACCGCACCACGACGGGGCAAGCATAGGCGTCTCAGTGAAGTTGACACAACCCGGAAACAGCTGACGGTGCTGAAACCAGGCTTGGCACGAGGGAGTACCTGTGACAAGAACACTGCCGAGAACCAGCTGGCGGTGCTGGAACCCGGATGCGTTGCCCCAGTGTGCAAGAGCCAATGGCACGACCGAGGACCAGCTGACGGTGCTGGAACCCGGTTACTAAGCTGTAGGTGCCCGCGCTTAAAAGCACTACCAAGGACCGCCTGGCGTTGGCGGAACTCGGATACCCAGGAGGAGGCACCTAAGCCAAAGGCTCGGCCCGGAACCAGCTGACGGTGCTGGAACCAGGTGGTGGACCCGAAGGTCCACAGGAGAGGAGAGAACAGCTAGGCCGCGAGGCAGCCGCAGTTACCGAACCCCAACAGTCCTACAGGGGGAGCTGGGCCTACTGGCACTACAGAACCAGCCTTGACTACCAGTTCACGCAGCCCACATAGGAAGCTCCTAAACTGGAGGCACCCTGGAGTTGGCTAACTCGACCGCACCACGACAGGGCAAGCATAGGCGTCTCAGTGAAGTTGACACAACCCGGAAACAGCTGACGGTGCTGAAACCAGGCTTGGCACGAGGGAGTACCTGTGACAAGAACACTGCCGAGAACCAGCTGGCGGTGCTGGAACCCGGATGCGTTGCCCCAGTGTGCAAGAGCCAATGGCACGACCGAGGACCAGCTGACGGTGCTGGAACCCGGTTACTAAGCTGTAGGTGCCCGCGCTTAAAAGCACTACCAAGGACCGCCTGGCGTTGGCGGAACTCGGATACCCAGGAGGAGGCACCTAAGCCAAAGGCTCGGCCCGGAACCAGCTGACGGTGCTGGAACCAGGTGGTGGACCCGAAGGTCCACAGGAGAGGAGAGAACAGCTAGGCCGCGAGGCAGCCGCAGTTACCGAACCCCAACAGTCCTAAAGGGGGAGCTGGGCCTACTGGCACTACAGAACCAGCCTTGACTACCAGTTCACGCAGCCCACATAGGAAGCTCCTAAACTGGAGGCACCCTGGAGTTGGCTAACTCGACCGCACCACGACGGGGCAAGCATAGGCGTCTCAGTGAAGTTGACACAACCCGGAAACAGCTGACGGTGCTGAAACCAGGCTTGGCACGAGGGAGTACCTGTGACAAGAACACTGCCGAGAACCAGCTGGCGGTGCTGGAACCCGGATGCGTTGCCCCAGTGTGCAAGAGCCAATGGCACGACCGAGGACCAGCTGACGGTGCTGGAACCCGGTTACTAAGCTGTAGGTGCCCGCGCTTAAAAGCACTACCAAGGACCGCCTGGCGTTGGCGGAACTCGGATACCCAGGAGGAGGCACCTAAGCCAAAGGCTCGGCCCGGAACCAGCTGACGGTGCTGGAACCAGGTGGTGGAGCCGAAGGTCCACAGGAGAGGAGAGAACAGCTAGGCCGCGAGGCAGCCGCAGTTACCGAACCCCAACAGTCCTACAGGGGGAGCTGGGCCTACTGGCACTACAGAACCAGCCTTGACTACCAGTTCACGCAGCCCACATAGGAAGCTCCTAAACTGGAGGCACCCTGGAGTTGGCTAACTCGACCGCACCACGACGGGGCAAGCATAGGCGTCTCAGTGAAGTTGACACAACCCGGAAACAGCTGACGGTGCTGAAACCAGGCTTGGCACGAGGGAGTACCTGTGACAAGAACACTGCCGAGAACCAGCTGGCGGTGCTGGAACCCGGATGCGATGCCCCAGTGTGCAAGAGCCAATGGCACGACCGAGGACCAGCTGACGGTGCTGGAACCCGGTTACTAAGCTGTAGGTGCCCGCGCTTAAAAGCACTACCAAGGACCGCCTGGCGTTGGCGGAACTCTGATACCCAGGAGGAGGCACCTAAGCCAAAGGCTCGGCCCGGAACCAGCTGACGGTGCTGGAACCAGGTGGTGGACCCGAAGGCCCACAGGAGAGGAGAGAACAGCTAGGCCGCGAGGCAGCCGCAGTTACCGAACCCCAACAGTCCTACAGGGGGAGCTGGGCCTACTGGCACTACAGAACCAGCCTTGACTACCAGTTCACGCAGCCCACATAGGAAGCTCCTAAACTGGAGGCACCCTGGAGTTGGCTAACTCGACCGCACCACGACGGGGCAAGCATAGGCGTCTCAGTGAAGTTGACACAACCCGGAAACAGCTGACGGTGCTGAAACCAGGCTTGGCACGAGGGAGTACCTGTGACAAGAACACTGCCGAGAACCAGCTGGCGGTGCTGGAACCCGGATGCGTTGCCCCAGTGTGCAAGAGCCAATGGCACGACCGAGGACCAGCTGACGGTGCTGGAACCCGGTTACTAAGCTGTAGGTGCCCGCGCTTAAAAGCACTACCAAGGACCGCCTGGCGTTGGCGGAACTTGGATACCCAGGAGGAGGCACCTAAGCCAAAGGCTCGGCCCGGAACCAGCTGACGGTGCTGGAACCAGGTGGTGGACCCGAAGGCCCACAGGAGAGGAGAGAACAGCTAGGCCGCGAGGCAGCCGCAGTTACCGAACCCCAACAGTCCTACAGGGGGAGCTGGGCCTACTGGCACTACAGAACCAGCCTTGACTACCAGTTCACGCAGCCCACATAGGAAGCTCCTAAACTGGAGGCACCCTGGAGTTGGCTAACTCGACCGCACCACGACGGGGCAAGCATAGGCGTCTCAGTGAAGTTGACACAATCCAGAAACAGCTGACGGTGCTGAAACCAGGCTTGGCACGAGGGAGTACCTGTGACAAGAACACTGCCGAGAACCAGCTGGCGGTGCTGGAACCCGGATGCGTTGCCCCAGTGTGCAAGAGCCAATGGCACGACCGAGGACCAGCTGACGGTGCTGGAACCCGGTTACTAAGCTGTAGGTGCCCGCGCTTAAAAGCACTACCAAGGACCGCCTGGCGTTGGCGGAACTCGGATACCCAGGAGGAGGCACCTAAGCCAAAGGCTCGGCCCGGAACCAGCTGACGGTGCTGGAACCAGGTGGTGGACCCGAAGGTCCACAGGAGAGGAGAGAACAGCTAGGCCGCGAGGCAGCTGCAGTTACCGAACCCCAACAGTCCTACAGGGGGAGCTGGGCCTACTGGCACTACAGAACCAGCCTTGACTACCAGTTCACGCAGCCCACATAGGAAGCTCCTAAACTGGAGGCACCCTGGAGTTGGCTAACTCGACCGCACCACGACGGGGCAAGCATAGGCGTCTCAGTGAAGTTGACACAACCCGGAAACAGCTGACGGTGCTGAAACCAGGCTTGGCACGAGGGAGTACCTGTGACAAGAACACTGCCGAGAACCAGCTGGCGGTGCTGGAACCCGGATGCGTTGCCCCAGTGTGCAAGAGCCAATGGCACGACCGAGGACCAGCTGACGGTGCTGGAACCCGGTTACTAAGCTGTAGGTGCCCGCGCTTAAAAGCACTACCAAGGACCGCCTGGCGTTGGCGGGACTCGGATACCCAGGAGGAGGCACCTAAGCCAAGGGCTCGGCCCGGAACCAGCTGACGGTGCTGGAACCAGGTGGTGGACCCGAAGGTCCACAGGAGAGGAGAGAACAGCTAGGCCGCGAGGCAGCCGCAGTTACCGAACCCCAACAGTCCTACAGGGGGAGCTGGGCCTACTGGCACTACAGAACCAGCCTTGACTACCAGTTCACGCAGCCCACATAGGAAGCTCCTAAACTGGAGGCACCCTGGAGTTGGCTAACTCGACCGCACCACGACGGGGCAAGCATAGGCGTCTCAGTGAAGTTGACACAACCCGGAAACAGCTGACGGTGCTGAAACCAGGCTTGGCACGAGGGAGTACCTGTGACAAGAACACTGCCGAGAACCAGCTGGCGGTGCTGGAACCCGGATGTGTTGCCCCAGTGTGCAAGAGCCAATGGCACGACCGAGGACCAGCTGACGGTGCTGGAACCCGGTTACTAAGCTGTAGGTGCCCGCGCTTAAAAGCACTACCAAGGACCGCCTGGCGTTGGCGGAACTCGGATACCCAGGAGGAGGCACCTAAGCCAAAGGCTCGGCCCGGAACCAGCTGACGGTGCTGGAACCAGGTGGTGGACCCGAAGGTCCACAGGAGAGGAGAGAACAGCTAGGCCGCGAGGCAGCCGCAGTTACCGAACCCCAACAGTCCTACAGGGGGAGCTGGGCCTACTGGCACTACAGAACCAGCCTTGACTACCAGTTCACGCAGCCCACATAGGAAGCTCCTAAACTGGAGGCACCCTGGAGTTGGCTAACTCGACCGCACCACGACGGGGCAAGCATAGGCGTCTCAGTGAAGTTGACACAACCCGGAAACAGCTGACGGTGCTGAAACCAGGCTTGGCACGAGGGAGTACCTGTGACAAGAACACTGCCGAGAACCAGCTGGCGGTGCTGGAACCCGGATGCGTTGCCCCAGTGTGCAAGAGCCAATGGCACGACCGAGGACCAGCTGACGGTGCTGGAACCCGGTTACTAAGCTGTAGGTGCCCGCGCTTAAAAGCACTACCAAGGACCGCCTGGCGTTGGCGGAACTCGGATACCCAGGAGGAGGCACCTAAGCCAAAGGCTCGGCCCGGAACCAGCTGACGGTGCTGGAACCAGGTGGTGGACCCGAAGGTCCACAGGAGAGGAGAGAACAGCTAGGCCGCGAGGCAGCCGCAGTTACCGAACCCCAACAGTCCTACAGGGGGAGCTGGGCCTACTGGCACTACAGAACCAGCCTTGACTACCAGTTCACGCAGCCCACATAGGAAGCTCCTAAACTGGAGGCACCCTGGAGTTGGCTAACTCGACCGCACCACGACGGGGCAAGCATAGGCGTCTCCGTGAAGTTGACACAACCCCGAAACAGCTGACGGTGCTGAAACCAGGCTTGGCACGAGGGAGTACCTGTGACAAGAACACTGCCGAGAACCAGCTGGCGGTGCTGGAACCCGGATGCGTTGCCTTGCCTATTAAAGATTGTCTTCCTAGAGCCCCAACTAGCGGTGTTGGAGCAAAGGGTAAGCAGGGGGAGATGAGTGTAGGCCGAAGCCTGCACTGGAGGCAGTTTTGTGTCTGCGTTGCGTTTGCAGGACACTTTGCCGGCTACACACTGGGGAAACAGCTGGCGTTGCTGAACCCCACTAACACAATGGCGTGTGTTTTTCTCTGTGCAGCTAGCACTTGCGGGCAAAAACTAGCGATGTTAGAGCCCGTGTTGAAGCAGGAGGAGGAGGAGAGGAGCAGAGTGTAGGCCGAAGCCTAGTTGAACCAATTTCAAAGGAAACCTTTAACCCCCCCCTCAGGTGTTACAAAGTACAAGAGACACACCTTGTGCAGTATTAATGCTGCACAAGTGAAAGGTTGCTCTATTAATTTGTCTACTTGCACACGCTGAATGAAAGACATACACAATTTACCCCATTCTACAGTCAAACTATAGTGGATGCGTGACTTGGTTTTTTGATGAGACGCAGCACAGGTGTCCAAAATAACGCCTTGGTGCTTGGCGCAGCTTCCTGAGCGTTGTTATTTGCTGTACAGGAGTCTGCGCTCTTGTGTTATCCCTTGGCAATGCCCTGTTAGCGCTGCCCATCTTATGACATCATTTCATGTTGGCCGGTGCGGTTAACGATGGCCATAAATCCCAGACCCACAGTGTCTTTTCATAAAGCCACACTGCGGTGCTGGGATTCGTGGCCTTGAGCAGTAAATATTTTGGCCGCTCACACACGTCCTTACACCTGCTTCAGACTGGGCGGCCTCTGCTGATCCCTTCTCGCATGCCGCGGCCATGAGGCTGCAAGGTCTGAAGAAGGCGGAAGGAGATGAGTTAAGACAGGCGAAGATATGCACTGCTCGTGCCCATCAATCACACCCTCGCAGTCAAAATAATTAAGACAACGAGGAGCATTTTATTCAGGCAGGGCGGACGAACAGGCGCAAGTAGCCAACCAATGATGTCAGAAGACGGGAAGCGCTACCAAGGGGGGTGCTGCGTATCATTAGAAAGGAAAGTCACACCTCAGGGACAGTGGAATGGTCTCAAAGAGACACATTTTGTACGTGTTGAGTTCCACGTGGGCAAGGAGAAAACATCAGCCACCTTGTACAAATGCAGCAGTACTGCTGTACAAGGTGGCTGTTATACATAGAAACACCTGGGGGTGGGGGCCAGGCTCCCTTCAATTTCAATTCATGTGCCTGCGTGGCGTTTGCAGGTCACGTTGCAAGCTGCACAGCAGGGGAACAGCTGGCGGTGCTGAACCCCACTAACACATTGGCTGGTGTTTTTCTCTGTGCAGCTAGCATGTCCGGGCAGAAACTGGCGTTGTTTGAGCCCAGGGTCAGCAGGAGGAGGAGAGGAGCAAAGTGTAGGCCGAAGCCTGCACTGGTGGCAGCTTTTGGTCGGTTGTGCCAGCGTGGCTTGTGCTGGACACGATGCCGACTACACAGCAGAGGAACAGCTGGCGGTGCTGAACCCCACTAACACATTGGCTGGTGTTTTTCTCTGTGCAGCTAGCATGTCCGGGCAGAAACTGGCGTTGTTTGAGCCCAGGGTCAGCAGGAGGAGTAGAGGAGCAGAGTGTAGGCCGAAGCCTAGTTGAACCAATTTCAAAGGTTACCTTTAACCCCCCCTCAGGTGTTGCAAGGTACAAGAGCCACACCTTGAACAGCATTAATGATGCACAAGTCAAAGGTTGCTCTATTTAATTTTGCTCCTTGCACACGCTGAATTAAACACGTACACTATTTAGCCCATTATACTGTCAAACAGTAGTGGAGGCGTGACTGCTAGTCTTTTTAAGGAGACGCAGCACAGGTGTACAAATTTACACCTAGGTGCTGTGCGCAGATTCCTTACCGTTGTTATTTGCAGTACAGGAAACTGCGCTCTTGTGTTATCCCTTGGCAATACCCTGTTAGTGCAGGCCGTCTCATGACCTCATTTCATGTTGGCCGGTGCGGTTAACGATGGCCATAAATCCCAGACCCACAGTGGCTTTTCCTAAAGTCACACTGCGGTGCTGGGATTCGTGGCCTTGTGCAGTAAATATGTTCGCCGCTCACACATGTCCTTACACCTGCTTCAGACTGGGCGGCCTCAGCTGATCCCTTATCGCATGCCGCGGCCATGAGGCCGCACAGTCAGAAGAAGGCGGAAGGAGGGGAGTGAAGACAGGGGAACATATGCACTGCTCGTGCCCATCAATCACACCCTCGCAGTCAAAATATATGAGACAACGGGGGGCGTTGTGTCGGGCAGGGGGGACGCACAGGCACAGCCAGCCAACCAACAATGTCAGGAGACGGGCAGCGCTAACAATGGGGGTGCTGCGTGTCATTAAAAAGGAAAGTCACACCTCAGGGACATTGTAATGGTCTGTAATGAGACACATTTTGTACTTGTTGAGTTCCACGTGTGCAAGGAGAAAAAGTCAGCCACCTTGTACAAATGCAGCAGTACTGCTGTACAAGGTGGCTGTTATACATAGAAACACCTGGGGGGGTGGGGGGCAGGCTCCCTTCAATTTCAGTTCATGTGCCTGCGTGGCGTTTGCAGGACACGTTGCCAGCTACACAGCAGGGGAACAGCTGGCGGTGCTGAACCCCACTAACACATTGGCTGGTGTTTTTCTCTGTGCAGCTAGCATGTCCGGGCAGAAACTGGCGTTGTTTGAGCCCAGGGTCAGCAGGAGGAGGAGAGGAGCAAAGTGTAGGCCGAAGCCTGCACTGGTGGCAGCTTTTGGTCAGTTGTGCCAGCGTGGCTTGTGCTGGACACGATGCCGACTACACAGCAGAGGAACAGCTGGCGGTGCTGAACCCCACTAACACATTGGCTGGTGTTTTTCTCTGTGCAGCTAGCATGTCCGGGCAGAAACTGGCGTTGTTTGAGCCCAGGGTCAGCAGGAGGAGGAGAGGAGCAAAGTGTAGGCCGAAGCCTGCACTGGTGGCAGCTTTTGGTCAGTTGTGCCAGCGTGGTTTGTGCTGGACATGATGCCGACTACACAGCAGGGGAACAGCTGGTGGTGCTGAACCCCACTAACACATTGGCTGGTGTTTCTCTCTGTGCAGCTAGCATGTCCGGGCAGAAACTGGCGGTGTTTGAGCCCAGGGTCAGCAGGAGGAGGAGAGGAGCAAAGTGTAGGCCGAAGCCTGCACTGGTGGCAGCTTTTGGTCAGTTGTGCCAGCGTGGCTTGTGCTGGACATGATGCCGACTACACAGCAGGGGAACAGCTGGTGGTGCTGAACCCCACTAACACATTGGCTGGTGTTTCTCTCTGTGCAGCTAGCATGTCCGGGCAGAAACTGGCGGTGTTTGAGCCCAGGGTCAGCAGGAGAGGAGCAGAGTGTAGGCCGAAGCCTAGTTGAACCAATTTCAAAGGTTACCTTTAACCCCCCTCAGGTGTTGCAAGATACAAGAGCCACACCTTGTGCAGCATTAATGCTGCACAAGTAAAAGGTTGCTCTATTTGTTTTGCTCCTTGCACACGCTGACTAAAACACGTGCACTATTTAGCCCATTATACTGTCAAACAGTTGTGGAGGCGTGACTTGTCTTTTTAAGGAGACGCAGCACAGGTGTCAAAATTTGCACCTAGGTACTGGGCGCAGATTCCTGAGCGTTGTTATTTGCTGTACAGGAGTCTGCGCTATTGTGATCCCTTGGCCATGCGCTGTGAGCGCTTCCTGTCTTCTGACCTCATTTCATGTCGGCCGTTGCGGTTAGCGATGGACATGAATCCCAGACCCACAGTGTGTTTTCAAAAAATCACACTGCGTGGCTGGGATTCGTGGCCTTGTGCAGTAAATAGGTTTGCCGCTTACACATGTCCTTACACCTGCTCCAGACTGGGCGGCCTCAGCTGATCCCTTATCGCCTACCACGGCCAGGAGGCCGCACAGTCTGAAGAAGGCGGAAGGAGATGAGTTAAGACAGGCGAACATATGCACTGCTCGTGCCCATAAACCACACCCTCGCTGACAAAATAAATATGACAACGAGGGGCGTTGTTTCTAGCAGGGCGGATGCACAGGCGCAGCCAGCTAACCATGATGACAAAAGACGGGAAACGCTACCAAGGGGGGTGCTGCGTATCATTACAAAGGAAAGTCACACCTCAGGGACAGTGGAATGGTCTCAATGAGACACATTTTGTACGTGTTGAGTTCCACGTGGGCAAGGAGAAAAAGTCAGCCACCTTGTACAAATGCAGCAGTACTGCTGTACTAGGTGGCTGTTATACATAGAAACACCTGGGGGGGTGGGGCCAGGTTCCCTTTAATTTCAGTTCCTGTGCCTGCATGGCGTTTGCAGGTCACGTTGCCGGCTACACAGCAGGGGAACAGCTGGCGTTGCTGAACCCCACTAACACATTGGCTGGTGTTTTTCTCTGTGCAGCTAGCACTTCCGGGCAAAAACTAGCGGTGTTTGAGCCAAGGGTCAGCAGGAGGAGGAGAGGAGCAGAGTGTAGTGTTGTGCCAGCGTGGCTTGTGCTGGACACGCTGCCGACTACACAGCAGGGGAACAGCTGGCGGTGCTGAACCCCACTGACACATCACCTAGTGTTTTTTCTGTGTAGACAACACTTCCAGGTGGCAACTGACAGTGTTGAAACCCAGGGAATCAAAGAGGAGCAGAGTGTAGGCCGAAGCCTGCAGTGGAGCAAGTTGAAAGGGAACCTTTAACCCCCCCCCCCCCCAGGCATTTGTTGCTGAAAGAGCCATCTTGTACAGCAGTAATACTGCACATGGAAAATGGTGGCTCCGAAAATTATGCTCCTTGCAAACGCTGAAGTACACACTCATATAATGTGTCCCCTCACACCGTCAAACCATCCCGGAAGTGGGACTTTCCTTTGTAATGTGACACAGCACAGCCGTCATTCCAACCCCCTTGGTGCCGGGCGCCACCTCCTCAACGTTGTTTGGTTCTGTCACGGAGCCCGCGCTGTAATGTTATCCCTTGGCCATGCACAGTTAGCGGTGCCCGTCTTCTGACATCATGTAGGTGTCAGGCTGGCAGTGCCTGTGCGTCCAAGCTGCCCGAGATCCAACCTTGCAGTGTCATCTAATGTAGTCCCACTGCGGGCCAGGGATCCATGGGCATGCGCAGTGCATATCATCGCCTCTCACTCACCTCCTTCCTGCTTCTTCAGACTGTGCGGCGTCATGGCCGTGGCATGCTATTAGGGATCAGCTGACGCCGCCTAGTCTGAAAAAGCGTGAAGAAGGGGAGTGAGAGGCTAGTATATGCACTGCGCATGGCCATGGATACCAGGCCCACTGTGGGATCACATTAGACGACACTGCGAGGTGTGATTTCGGGCAGCGTGGACGCACAGGCGCAGCCAGGACGACAACAAATGATGTCAGAGGACGGGCAGCGCAAACTGTGCATGGCCAAGGGATAACATAACAGCGCAGGGTCCATGACGGAATCAAACAACGCTAAGGAGGCAGCGCACGGTGCCAAGGGGGTAGCAATGACGGCTGTGCTGCGTCACATTACAAAGGAAAGTCCCACCTCCGGGACGGTTGGACGGTGTGAGGGGACACATTACATGAGTGTGTAGTTCAGCGTTTGCAAGGAGCATAATTTCAAGAGCGACCTTTCCCTTGTGCAGTATTAGTGCTGCACATGGTGGCTCTTTCAGTAACAAACGCCTAGGGGGGGGGGGGACAGGTCCCCTTACATTTTAGTTGTGCCAGCGTGGCGGTCGCATGACACATTGCCGGATACACAGCTGGGGATCAGCTGACGTTACTGAACCCCAATAACAGAGGAGCGACTGTTGACTGTGCACACAGCACTTCCAGGCACCAACTGGCGGTGTTAGAGCCCAGGGACAGCAGGAGGAGCAGATTGGAGGTATTGCCGCACACACAGCTGGGGATCAGCTGACGTTACTGAACCCCAATAACAGAGGAGCGACTGTTGACTGTGCACACAGCACTTCCAGGCACCAACTGGCGGTGTTAGAGCCCAGGGACAGCAGGAGGAGCAGATTGGAGGTATTGCCGCACACACAGCTGGGGATCAGCTGACGTTACTGAACCCCAATAACAGAGGAGCGACTGTTGACTGTGCACACAGCACTTCCAGG
Source organism: Ranitomeya imitator (assembly GCF_032444005.1). Taxonomy (NCBI): domain Eukaryota; kingdom Metazoa; phylum Chordata; class Amphibia; order Anura; family Dendrobatidae; genus Ranitomeya; species Ranitomeya imitator. Next base: position 49,669,239 of record NC_091291.1, read on the forward strand.
CACCAACTGGTGGTGTTAGAGCCCAGGGACAGCAGGAGGAGCAGATTGGAGGTATTGCCGCACACACAGCTGGGGATCAGCTGACGTTACTGAACCCCAATAACAGAGGAGCGACTGTTGACTGTGCACACAGCACTTCCAGGCACCAACTGGCGGTGTTAGAGCCCAGGGACAGCAGGAGGAGCAGAGGAACAGAGTGTAGGCCGAAGCCTGATTGGAGCAAGTTGAAAGGAAACCTTTAACCCCCCCCCCAAGACGTTTGTAGCTGAAAGAGCCATCTTGTGCAGCACTAAGGATGCAAAAGGAAAAGGTTGCTCTTTTAATTATGCTCCTTGCAAACACCGAAGTAAACACTAAAAATGTGTCCCTTTATACCGTTAAACCGTTCCGGAGGTGCGAATTTCCTTCGTAATGGGACACAGCACAGCTGTCATTCCTATCCCCTTGATGCCGTGCGCTGCCTCCTCAGCGTTGTTTTAAGCTGTCACGGAGCCTGCGCTGTTCTGTTAGCCCTTGGCCATGCCCAATTAGCGCTGCCTGTCTTCTGACATAATTTGGTGTCAGGCTGTCAGTGCCTGTGCGTCCACGCGACTCCAGATCTCACCTCGCAGTGTCGTCTATTGTAATCCCACTGCGGGCCTTGGATCCATGGACATGCACAGTGCATATCCTCGACTCTCACTCCCCTCCTTCCCTCTTCTTCAGACTGTGCGGTGTCACGGCCGTGGCATGCTAGGGATCAGCTGACGGCGCACAGTCTAAAAAAGGCGGAGGGAAATGAGCGAGAGCCCGAGGGGAAGATATGCACTGCGCATGCCCATGGATCCCAGGCCCGCAGTGTGACTCAATCAGAAGACACTGCGAGGCGGGATCTCGGGCACCGCGGCCGCACAGGCGCAGCCAGCCTGACACCAAATTATGTCAGAAGACAGGCAGCGCAAATAGGGCATGCCCAAGGGATAACAGAACAGCGCAGGCTCCGTGACAGCTTAAAACAACGCTGAGGAGGCAGCGCATGGCACTAAGGGGGTAGGAATGACGGCTGTGCTGCGTCACATTACGAAGGAAAGTCCCAGCTCCGGGACGGTATAACGGTATCAGTGAACACATTTTATAAGTGTTAAGTTCTGCGTGTGCAAAGAGCTAAAAAAAAAGAGCTACCTTTTCCTTGTGCAGCATTACTGCTGCACAAGATGGCTCTTTCAGTAACAAACGACGGGGGGGGGGGACAGGTTCCCTTACATTTAGGTTGTTGTGCCAGCGTGGCGGTCGCAGGACACATTGCTGGCTACACAGCTGGAGATCAGCTGACGTTACTGAAACCCAATAACACTGGGTCGTATGTTTTTACTGTGCAGCCTGCACTTCTGAGCCGCAACTGGCGGTGTTGGAGCCCAGGAATAGCAGTTCAGGTGGTAGAAAGATGAACACAGCAGGAGACCTGGATGACACCCAATTACTTAATCAGGCAGAGGAGTGGCAAATTCCTGCGAGATCCAGGCCTGGTTCATTTTCAGGAAAGTAAGCCGGTCAACGTTATCGGAGGATAGTCGCATGCGACGGTCTGTTAGTACACCACCTGCGGCACTAAAGACACGTTCCGATAAGACACTAGCCGCAGGGCAAGCCAGCACCTCCAATGCATACTGGCTTAGCTCTGGCCATGTATCCAGCTTAGAGACCCAAAACTTGAACGGGGAAGAGCCATCTGGGAGTACAGTAAGAGGGCAAGCCATGTAGTCTGTCACCATCTGACGGAACCGTTGCCTCCTGCTGACTGGAGCCGCCGGTGATGGTGTAGACATTTGGGGCGGGCACACAAAAGTGTGCCACAGTTGTGCCATACTGGGCTTGCCTTGGGCAGAGGCACTGCTTCTGCTCCCTCTTTGGGCAGAGCCTCCCCCACTGCCTCGACGCACTGAGCTGCTTTGTAAAGCACTAGCAGCACTCCTCTCAGTTGGACAGGAGAAGATGATGGAATTCACCAGTGTGTCGTGGTACTCCCGCAATTTACGCTCCCGGGTCAACGCAGGGATGAGGTTTTGGATGTTGTCCCGGTAGCGAGGATCGAGGAGGGTGAACACCCAATAATCAGGCATGTTGAGAATGTGGTCGATGCGGCGGTCGTTTCTCAGGCACTGCAGCATGAAATCCACCATGTGCTGCAGAGTGCCAACTGGCCCAGAAACGCTGTCCCCTGCTTGAGACATGATCTCTGCCCGCTCGTCATCACCCCACCCTCGCTGTACACACTGACCACTGGACAATTGTGTCGCTCCCTCCTCTGGACGGAGCTCTTCCTCCTCCATTGACTCCTCCTCATCCTCCTCACAAATTGGCCCCTGCGTACCCCTTTGTGAGGAACCACGTGGCGCTGACTCTCCAGAAGCTGATGGAAAAGGTGACTCCTCATCCTCCACCTCTTCCACCACATCATCCCTTAACCCTTGCAAAGTTTGCTGAAGCAGGCAGATAAGGGGGACAGTCATGCTGACTAGTGCATCATCTGCACTTGCCATCCGCGTGGAATAATCAAAAGGACGCAAAACCTGGCAGACGTCCTTCATAGTGGCCCACTCTGTGGTTGTGAAGTCTGATCGGCGCTGACTGCGACTTCTTTGCGCCTGATGCAGCTGGTACTCCATAACTGCTTGCTGCTGCTCACACAACCGCTCCAACATATGTAACGTGGAATTCCACCGGGTAGGTAGGTCACATATGATGCGGTGTTCCGGAAGGCGGAATCGGCGCTGCAGAGCAGCAATGCGGGATCTGGCCAAGCTGGAACGCCGCAAGTGAGCACACTCTAGGCGGACCTTGTGCAGCAGGGCATCAAGATCCGGATAGTCCCTCAGAAAACTCTGCACAACCAAATTGAGCACATGTGCCAGACATGGGATGTGAGTGAGGTTGCCAAGGGCCAAAGCTGCCACCAGATTTCGGCCATTGTCACACACTACCATGCCTGGCTGGAGATTCGCTGGCAGTAACCACACATCGCTCTCCTGCTTTATGGCATTCCAGAGCTCCTGCGCTGTGTGGCTTCGATGCCCCAATGAAACTAGTTTCAAGACGGCCTGCTGATGTTTGGCCACGGCTGTGCTCATGTCGGTCATAGGTAAACGTTCACGGGTCCATGTGGGGGTGGACTGTGACGGATCCTGCAGAGAGGAATCAGAGGAACTGGTGTAAGAGGAGGAGTCGATGCGTACAGACTGGATTCCTGCAATCCTTGGAGTGGGCAGGACACGTCCTGCGCCACTCGCACGATCTGTACCTGGCTCAACAACATTAACCCAATGGGCAGTGAGGGAAACATATCGCCCCTGTCCATGCTGACTGGTCCACGCATCGGTGGTGAGGTGGACCTTGCTACTGACGGCGTTCAGTAGCGCATGTTTTATGTTTGCCTCAACATGCCTGTGCAGGGCAGGGACAGCCTGCCTGCTGAAGTAAAAGCGGCTGGGCACCTTGTACTGTGGGACTGCCAATGCCATCAAGTCACGGAAGCTGTCAGTCTCCACCAGCCTGAACGAGAGCATTTCCAGGGACAACAGTTTGGCAATGCCTGCATTCAGAGCCTGTGCTCGGGGGTGGTTGGCCGAGAATGCCCGCCTTTTCTCCCATGCCTGTACTACCGATGGCTGTAGAGTAGACTGGGAGTGTGAGGATGACTGGGAAGGTGGTGCTGTGGGTGGAATTACACAAGGTCTCTGGGAGGAAGCCAAACCAGCTGTGCGTGAGCTGGAGGAAGAGGCAACACGAGCTGAAGAGGTGGTAGCTGCCGCTGTTGGTTGGCCTACATCTTCAGTGTGTTTCTGTAACTCCACCGCGTGCCTGGTCTGCACATATTTCCACATATTTGTGGTATTGAGGTTGCTGACATTTTTCCCTCTTTTTACTTTATGATGACACAGCTTGCATTTGACAAAACAAATGTCATCTGCAACTGTGTCAAAAAAGGACCAGGCACTGCAAGTCTTGGGAGCACCCTTTTTGGCTTTGGAAAGAGACAGGCTCCTAACGGGTGCCAAAGTGGAGGCTACAGGCTCCGCAGTCTTCCCCCTCCCTCTCCCTCTTTGGCCCGTAAGAGGAAGCTCTTCCTCTGAGCTGCTCCCACCACCTTCCTGTTCCTCACGCCACGATGGGTCAAGGACCTCATCATCTCCACTACCCTCTGCCACCAACTGCTCCTCCTGGGTAGTCTCAGCAGCACAGTACGCACGAGAAAGCGGCACCTGAGTTTCATCATCAGATGCGTACTGCGCTGTGGTCACCGGAGGCACTGGCCCACCCGCCTCTTCAGAGTCAGAGAGAAAAAGGTGTTGGGCATCACTGCACACTGCCTCTTCTTCCATTTCTCCAATGCTGCTTGGCTGGCCCCCTGTTTCCAAGCCAAGAGATTCAGAGAACAGAAGTAGAGACGGCTCCTGTCCTGGGCTCTCTGACTGCCTGGCCAATTTGGCAGGTGGTGAAGAGACAGATGGCTGCTCTCCAGTGCTCTGTGCCTGAGAGGATGTGGCACTAACTGAAGTCGATGCCGAGGCGTTAGCTGCCATCCACCCGACAACGGCTTCAATTTGGTCTTCACGCAGCAGCGGTGCACGGCGCTCTCCGACAAAGCTGCGCATGAAGGACTGTTCCCTGCTGAAACTGAGTGACGACGAGTCACCGGCGCCCGCAGCAGGCACAGAATCACCACGTCCTCTCCCTGCTCCTCTCCCTGCTCCGCGCCCACGCCCACGTGCCTTACTCCCTGCCCTCTTCATCTTGGTTGACAGATAAAGATAAGCAGAAAAGTACTAAGGCCTTAGTGTGCTTATTCCTGTAATGCTCCTCCTAACAGGTGTAAGAAACACTAATGTTGTAAATTGTGGACTAAACTTTATTATTTTTCAAATGTGGCCTACACAAGTGTTAAGTTGTGTTTGGTGAACTTAACTTTTTTTTTTGTGCAGATCGGGCTACAGAGCTAGTTTAAATCACACGGAGACCGTGCAGACAGCCGTAAACGGCGCTGCAAGGCCAAAAAACCCTCCTCTAGGTTATCCTATATAGTGTTTTTCCACTATTTAGCTGGATACAAGTGGAAAGACACTAATAGGAATTTTTTTTTCAAATTTTAAACTGGCTGCACTATTTGAAAAAAAGGAAATTGTTTTTCAAGGTATGAGGCAGTAACGCACCCTGAGCTGAATCCAACCGGCTATGGCTGCACACAGACTACAGGGCGAGCTGCGCTCACACAGAGACCGTGCAGACAGCCGTAAACGGCACTGCAAGGCCCCAAAAAAAACCTCTAGGTTATCCTATGTAGTGTTTTTCCACAATTGAGCTGGAGACTGGTGGAAAGACACTAATAGGAATTTTTTTTTTTTCAAATTTTAAACAGGCTGCACTATTTCAAAAAAAGGAAAATTTTTCTCAAGGTATGAGCCAGTAACGAACCCTGAGCTGAATCCAACCGGCTATGGCTGCACACAGACTACAGGGCGAGCTGGGCTCACACGGAGACCGTGCAGACAGCCGTAAACGGCGCTGCAAGGCCAAAAAACCCTCCTCTAGGTTATCCTATATAGTGTTTTTCCACTATTTAGCTGGATACGAGTGGAAAGACACTTATAGGATTTTTTTTTTTCAAATTTTAAACAGGCTGCACTATTTGAAAAAAAAGGAAAATTTTTCGCAAGGTATGAGCCAGTAACGAACCCTGAGCTGAATCCAACCGGCTATGGCTGCACACAGACTACAGGGCGAGCTGGGCTCACACGGAGACCGTGCAGACAGCCGTAAACGGCGCTGCAAGGCCAAAAAACCCTCCTCTAGGTTATCCTATATAGTGTTTTTCCACTATTTAGCTGGATACGAGTGGAAAGACACTAATAGGAATTTTTTTTTTCAAATTTTAAACAGGCTGCACTATTTGAAAAAAAGGAAAATTTTTCTCAAGGTATGAGCCAGTAACGAACCCTGAGCTGAATCCAACCGGCTATGGCTGCACACAGACTACAGGGCGAGCTGGGCTCACACGGAGACCGTGCAGACAGCCGTAAACGGCGCTGCAAGGCCAAAAAACCCCCCTCTAGGTTATCCTATGTAGTGTTTTTCCACAATAGAGCTGGAGACTGGTGGAAAAACACTAATAGGAAATTTGAGAAAAAATGTGCAGCAGGCTGCACTAAGAGCAAAAAAGAACAACTGTGTGAGGCAGTGTGAACCCCCCCTGAGCTGAATACAACCGGGTATATGGCTGCACACAGACTACAGAGTGAGCTGCACACACACACACACACAGAGACCTTGCAGAACGCTGTTAAAACAGCGCTGCAAGGCAAGAGCAAGGTGAACAGTGAAGAACACACAGCGTTTTGCTAAATTAGCCTTTGGAAAGGAAAATAAAGCAATTAGCAAGCTCAACTGGCCCTCAGTTAGAACACAGCGTCCTGTCCCTAACTGAAATCACAGCAGAGTGAGCGCAAAATGGCGGCAGCGCTTTTTTATAGTGCAGAGTGACATCATTTCAGCAGCCAATCCCAGCCTTGCCAGTACTTACATGCCCACCATGCTAAACAGGATGTGCCCACACTTTCATTCATTCCTCATTGGCTGCTGCGTTCAATTTGAATTCTGGGAACTTCCGATTCCGGTATCCGATACGCGGGAAGTATCGGAATTCGGTATCGGAATTCCGATACCGCAAATATCGGCCGATACCCGATACTTGCGGTATCGGAATGCTCAACACTAGTTATAACATATTTTGTACTGAAAAACGGGGAAAAAATTCCAAGTTTGGTGAAATTACAAAAAAGTGCAATTCCACAAGATTGTTTGTTTTTTACCATGTTCACTAAATTCTAAAACTGACCCACCATTATGATTCTCCAGGCCATCTCGAGTTCATAGACACCAAACATGTCTAGTCTCTTTTTTATTCAAATGGAGAAAGAAAAATCCACAATTTGTTAAAAAAAAAATGGCGCCATTTTCCAAAACCTGTAGTGCCTCCAGTTTTCATGATCTCGGGTTGAGTGAGGGCTTATTTTTTGTGCGCCGAGCTGACGGTTTTATTGATAAATTTTGGTTTGCATACAATTTTTTGATCACTCGTTATTGCATTTTATTGCAATGTAGTGGCGGGCCAATAAAGTATTTCTAGCGTTTTGAATATTTTTCTTGTTACGCCGTTTAGCGATGGATGAGATTCATTTTTTTAATATTTATTATTCGGGCGACTAAATGCGGTGATACCAAATATGTGTATATTTCATGTTTTTATTGTTTTATTTTTAATGGGGCAAAAGGGTGGTGATTTGAACTTTTACATTTTTTTAAATTTTTAAAAAAACATTTTTTCTACTTTTTTCATGCTTTCATAGTCTCCATGGGAGACTAGAAGCTGCAGTTGTCTGATCGCCTCTGCTACACACAGGTGATGATCAGACCATAGCAATCTGGCAATGTCAATCACAGTGGCCTGCTCTATACTTGTCATTGTCATGCCGACCCATCGGTGACCAGCGATTATGTGATGTGCTCCCTGCAAGCATGAGTTAAACGTCCCTGTCAGAAATTGACAGTGGCATCTAACTAGTTAACAGCCACTGGTGGATTGCGATTCCACCCTCGGCTGTCGCGGGCACATGTCAGCTGTATAGATCAGGTGTCATGTGCCAGGAAAGGTGCGGGCTCAGCACCAGAGCTTGCACAAAACAGAGGGAATCTGACATATGTGTATTATTACGGTACATGTCAGAAAGGGGTTAAACGTATTCTTCGCCCACTGAGCATGAGTGACAGCTTTTCAGTCTTCCTCCAAGTCAGTAAAAGCAGCAGCGATCAATCACAATGGGTGGGCGGAGACTACATACAAACCTATAGCAGATCTATTTATTAAAGGGGTTATCCATAACTTTAACATTGATGGCCTGTCCTTCATATGTCATCAATGTCTAATAAGTGGAGGCGTGACACCTGACACTCCTATTGATGAGCTTCTCCCAGTATTGGTGGCGGCACAGCTCTGTCAATGGAATATTGTCCATGGCTGGGGACTACTATTGATATGAATACAGGGCAGATATGCACCATCAGGCCATGGCCACTATACAGTAGATGGAACTGAGCAGCTCAGTAACTGAGTAGTTCTGGACACCATCAACAGCAGGAACGGCTGATCGGCAGGGCTGCTGGGTACCACACTCCCAACAATCTGACATTGATGACCAATTCTAAGGATTGGCCATCAGTGTTAAAGTCTACAACCCTTTTAATGTGACAGATGACAGATCATTATTAAAGGAGTAACCAACCACTACTGTACAACTCCTACTTAATGAATTCAGTGCTCCACAGAAAATAAAAACAATATATACGTACCGTATCTTTCGGACTATAAGACGCACCGGACCATAAGACGCACCCCAAATTTGGGGTGAAAATTGCAGAAAAAAAGATTTTTTTATAAGATGGGAGTCCGTCTTACTGTCCGAATTTGCAGTATCTTACCTGAGGTCTGGCGGTGGCAGAGCAGGGTCACAGGAGGCAAGGTGTCGGCAGAGGTGGGGTGATGCTGGGATGAGGAGGTGCTGGGATGAGAAGGTGCTGGGATGAGGAGGTGCTGGGATCAGGAGGTGCTGGGATCAGGAGGTGCTGGGATCAGGAGGTGCTGGGATGAGGAGGTGCTGGGATCAGGAGGTGCTGGGATCAGGAGGTGCTGGGATCAGGAGGTGCTGGGATCAGGAGGTGCAGAGAGAGGTATGGCGTGAGAGGGGTCCCAGGCTTACCGTGCAGGCAATGCAGGCTTACCGTGGTGGCAGAGGTGCGGTGGCAAAGGTGCGGTGGCAGAGGTGCGGTGGCAGAGGTGCAGCGGCAGAGGAGGCGCAGTAAGCGGGGTCCCTTTCCCCGGTATGGTGATTCAGCAGCCCAGTAAGCAGCAGAGCCGGGTGAATCCTGTTATCGGTGGGCGCGGCCATCTTCCTGAGGCCGCGCGTGCAGATGAAGCCCTCTGCTTCCCGGGGCTTCAGGAAAATGGCTGCGGTGTGCAGATGGAGATCTCGGCGGCCATTTTCCTGAAGCCCCGGGAAGCAGAGCGCTCCATCTGCGCACGCGCGGCCTCAGGAAAATGGCCGGCACCACCGATAACAACAGGATTCACCCGGCTCTGCTGCATACCGGGCTGCTGCATCACCTAACCGGAGAAAGGGACCCCGCTTACTGCGCCTCCTCTGCTGCCACACCTCTGCCGCCACGGTAAGCCTGCATTGCGACTATTAGACGCACCCCCCATTTCCCCCCCTTTTTTGGGGGGGAAAAAGTGCGTCTTGTAGTCCGAAAAATACGGTATATCTTCCAGCAACATCATTCCAGGAAAGTTGGCACTGATATTCCTGCCCGGTAAAATCACATTTTTGTATTCTGTGACCACTGCAGCCAAGGGAGGATTAAGGGTAGCCAGGGCCTGGGCTGTTCAGACACTGTGGCCCCCCCTGGTCATGTGATGGGGTCATGTGATGGGGTCATGTGTCGGGGTCATGTGATGGGGTCATGTGACGGGGTCATGCGATGGAGTCATCATATACCTGAACCAGATTATTCCAGAAAAATAGTTGCTGTGTGAAACTATAACCAGTCAAACATCCATTGATCTAGTTAATTTTCCCTTCAGTTAGGAAGAAAAAAAGAAAAAAAATACAAAAACACAATACTATCACCATAAGTGCCAGTATTCACAGGAGATCTGTACTTAGTATGCAGTGTCTGTGTAGAGGTAATACAGTGATCACTGGTGACGTTATACACAGGAGCTCTGTATATAGTATACAGTGTATAGTGTAGGTGTATAGGTAACACTGACTCACCAGTGACATCTCTAGGTGAAATCCTTCATCTTTCATCCAGCACAGACCACCATCACTTCATCCAGCCAGGACTCGTCTCTGCAGGAAATAACACAGTTATCTCGAGCTCCGCTTGCAGAACACATTGCTTAATTTTTCCCAACTTCTACGTTACACCACATGAAGAAAAAGAGGCAACATAGTGTCACTCTACACAGTAACAGGACCGCCCCCCCCCCCCCCATTTAAAACAGTGTCCTCGAAAAATATAATAAATACATCACTGCAGTAATAATATCCCTTAATTAGCCCCTATGGTAATAATAATATCCCCCATCCTGGCCCCGTGTATCTCATTCCTGGCTCCAGCCTTATGTTCTCCCATCCTGCCCTCATGTGTATCCATTCTGCCCCATATGATCTCCCCATCCTGCCCCATCAGTTTCCATTGTATCCATCCTGCTCCATGATCCTGCACGATCTGTCTCCAATCCTGCCCCATGTCTTTCATTCTGCCATGTGTCTCCAATCATGTCCCGTATCTACATTCTGTCCATGTCTCCAATCCTGTCCCATCTGTCTCCAGTTCTGCCCCCAGTGTGTCCAGCATCTCTGCCCCGATGTGTCCAGCATCTCTGCCCCCAGTGTGCAGCATCTCTGCCCCAGTGTCCAGCATCTCTGCCCCAGTGTCCAGCATCTCTGCCCCAGTGTACAGCATCTCTGCCCCAGTGTACAGCATCTCTGCCCCCAGTGTCCAGCATCTCTGCCCCCAGTGTCCAGCATCTCTGCCTCCAATGTGTCCAGCATCTTGCCCCCAATGTGTCCAGCATCCTGCCCCCAGTGTGTCCAGCATCTCTGCACCAATGTCCAGCATTTCTGCCCCCAATCTTTAGCATCTCTGCCCCAATGTGTCCAGCATCCTGCCCCCAGTGTGCCCAGCATCCTGCCCCAGTGTGTCCAGCATATTGCCCCCAGTGTGTCCAGCAATCTGCCCCAGTGTCTCCAGCATATTGCCCCCAGTGTGTCCAGCATATTTCCCCCATCCTGCCCAATCAGTCTCCATTGTATCTATCCTGCCCCATGATCCTGCACAATCTGTCTCCAATCCTGCCCCATGTCTTTCATTCTGCCCCGTGTCGCCAATCATGCTTCGTATCTACATTCTGTCCATGTCTTCAATCCTGCCCCATCTGTCTCCAGTCCTGCCCCCAGTGTGTCCAGCATCTCTGCTCCAAGTGTCCAGTATCTCTGCCCCAATATCCAGCATCTCTGCCCCCAGTGTCCAGCATCTCTGCCCCCAATGTGTCCAGCATCTCTGCCCCAATGTCTCCAGCATCTCTGCCCCAGTGTCCAGCATCTCTGCCCCCAGTGTACAGCATCTCTGCCTCCAATGTGTCCAGCATCTTGCCCCAATATGTCCAGCATCCTGCCCCCAGTGTGTCCAGCATCTCTGCCCCCAGTGTCCAGCATCTCTGCCCCAATGTGTCCAGCATCCTGCCCCAGTGTGTCCAGCATATTGCCCCCAGTGTGTCCAGCAATCTGCCCCAGTGTCTCCAGCATATTGCCCCCAGTGTGTCCAGCAATCTGCCCCAGTGTCTCCAGCATATTGCCCCAGTGTGTCCAGCATCCTGCCCCCAGTGTGTCCAGCATTCTTCCCCCAGTGTGTCCAGCATCCTGCCCCCAGTGTGTCCAGCATATTGCCCCCAGTGTGTCCAGCATTCTGCCCCAGTGTGTCCAGCATATTGCCACCAATGTGTCCAGCATATTGCCTCCAGTGTCTCCAGCATCCTGCCCCCAGTGTGTCCGGCATATTGCCCCCAGTTTGTCCAGCATATTGCCCCCAGTGTGTTCAGCATCTCTGCCCCCAGTGTCCAGAATTCTGGCCTGGGCCCCCCGGATTACCGTTCGTAATAAAAAAAAACTGAGTTCTCCTCAACTTTCTGCGCTCCTTCGGCAAAGCTCCCTCCAGCAGTCTGACGTCAGCTGTCAGCCTCCAATTGGCTGACAGCTGTTAACTATTGACGTGCGGGCGTGCGCCCGCATGTCAACAGCGTTAAACTGCCGCAGCGCCGGTAGGGGCCTGGTGAGCAGATGAGACGGGGCCCAATGTGGGCCCCCGCTGCCCACCGGGCCCATACGACAGTCAGGGCAGTAATGCCCTGATGGTGGCGATCAATCTGAGCGGTTGCCCAGGGCCCCCCCACACCACTGGGCCCTGGGCTGCTGCCCAGATTGACCTCATTATAATCCACCACTGAGTCTGCAGCCAATCAGTGGTCTCTGATGATCTGCAGCTCATCAATCATTCCATCAGAATGCTCCAATCTGACAAAATAGAAAAGTCTGCATCCGGTCAGCCACAGTCGATAGGCTGCAACGATCATGTGACACCATAATGTCACATCACTCACTGGGAACAGAAAATCTGAATAAGGTGGAACGGTGTTGCTGTGGGTGGTGAATATACATACATTTTATTTTCTAAGGGTACCTGAGTTTATTAAGAGAAAGACAAGCACTTTAAATGTTCAGGTGCATCTCTCTTACTAATGAAATATCTTGTTTTTGAATAGTATTAACCCTTTCACGACATGTTGTGTCTCCCCATTTGATGTGGGCTCCTGTGCTGAGCCAACATCTTATCCTGCCCATGTCAGCTGTTTTGAACAGCTGACATGTGCCCATAACAGCCATGCGTGGAATTGTGATCCACCCATTAAATGACACTGTCCAACTCTGACAGCGGCATTTAACATGCATTTACAGCAATTGCTCCAGAAATCTGCCCATCGATGACCACTATCAGGTGATCATGGGTCACCGATGAGTTGGCATGACAACCAGGGGTCTCCTGCAGACCTCTATGTTGTCAATGCTGGATTGCTTTGAGCGCCGCCCGATGATTGGTGCTCATAGCAACTGAGGTATTCTGCTACATTAGGCAGTTATCAAAAGATCATATTTACACTAAAATGGCATCATTAAAAACGTCAGCTCGGCATGCAAAAAACAATCCATCACCCAACCCCAGATCATGAAAAATTGAGACGGTACGTGTATCAAAAAATGACGTAATTTCTTTTTTTTTTTTTTTTTTTACAAATTTTGGATTTTTTTTCACCACTTAAATAAAAAAGAACCAAGACATGTATGGCTTTTATGAACTCGTAATGACCTGGAGAATCATAATGGCAGGTCAGTTTTAGTATTTGGTGAACAGGGTAAAACCAAATCCAATGCCCTTTGTTTGCAATTTCACCGCACTTTGGAATTTTTTTTCCACTTTTGAGTGAAAGGTATGGTAAAATCAATGGTGTCATTCAAAAGTACAATAAAAAACAAGCAATCACAAGGCCACATTCACCGTAGTCAGTGATTTTTACGCAATTTTGGTGGGACATACAGTACAGACCAAAAGTTTGGACACACCTTCTCATTTAAACATTTTTATGCATTTTCGTGACTATAAAAATTGTACATTCCCACTGAAGGCATAAAAACTATGAACTAACACATGTGGACTTATATACTTAACAAAAAAGTGTGAAAAAACTGAAAATATGTCTTATATTCTAGGTTCTTCAAAGTAGCAACCTTTTGCTTTGATGACTGCTTTGCACACTCTTGGCATTCTCTTGATGAGCTTCAAGAGCTAGTAACCAGGAATGGTCTTCCAACAATCTTGAAGGAGTTTCCAGAGATATTTTGTACTTGTTGGCCCTTTTGCCTTCACTCTGCGATCCAGCTCACCCCAAACCATCTCGATTGGATTCAGGTCTGGTGACTGTGGAGGCCAGGTCATCTGGCATAGCACCCCATCACTCTTCTTTCTGGTCAAATAGCCCTTACACAGCCTTGAGGTGTGTTTGGGGTTATTGTCCTGTTGAAAAATAAATGACGGTCCAACTAAATGCAAACCGGAAGGAATAGCATGCCACTGCAAGATGCTGTGGTAGCCATCCTGGTTCAGTATGCCTTCAATTTTGAATAAATCCCCAACAATGTCACCAGCAAAGCACCCCCACACCATCACACCTCCCCTCCTTTCTTCACGGTGAGAACAAAGCATGTAGAGTCCATTCGTTAACATTTTCTGTGTCGCAAAAGACACAGTAGTTGGAACCAAAGATCTCAAAGTTGGACTCATCAGACCAAAGCACAAATTTCCACTGGTCTAATGTCCATTCCTTGTGTTCTTTAGCCCAAACAAGTCTCTTCTGCTTGTTGCCTGTCCTTAGCAGTGGTTTCCTAGCAGGTATTTTACCATGAAGGCCTGCTGCACAAAGTCTCCTCTTAACAGTTGTTGTAGAGATGTGTCTGCTGCTGGAACTCTGTGTGGCATTGACCTGGTCTCTAATCTGAGAGCCTGTTAACACGCGATTTCTGAGGCTGGTGACTCGGATAAACGTATCCTCAGAAGCAGTTGTGACTCTTGGTCTTCCTTTCCTGGGGCGGTCCTCATGTGAGCCAGTTTCTTTGTAGAGCTTGATGGTTTTTGCCACTGCACTTGGGGACACTTTCAAAATTTTCCCAATTTTTAGGACTGACTGACCTTCATTTCTTAAAGTAATGATAGCCACTTGTTTTTCTTTACTTAGCTGCTTTTTTCTTGCCATAATACAAATTCTAACAGTCTATTCAGTAGGACTATCAGCTGTGTATCCACCAGACTTCTGCTCAACACAACTGATGGTCTCAACCCCATTTATAAGGCAAGAAATCCCACTTATTAAACCTGACAAGGCACACCAGTGAAGTGAAAGCCATTCCCGATGACTACCTCTTGAAGCTCATCAAGAGAATAACAAGAGTTTGCCAAGCATTCATCAAAGCAAAAGGTGGCTACTTCGAAGAACCTAGAATATGACATATTTTCAGTCGTTTCATACTTTTTGGTTAAGTATATAATTCCACATGTGTTAATTCATAGTTTTGATGCCTTCAGTGTGAATGTACAATTTTCATAGTTATGAAAATACAGAAAAATCTTTAAATGAGAAGGTGTGTCCAAACTTTTGGTCTGTACTGTATATCTGATTTTGGGGTGCCAATTTCAGTGATATTCTCACAAGGCCATATTGACAGAAAAATAAAAAAGTTATGACTCTGGGAATAAGGGGAGCGAAAAACAGAAACGCAAAAACGAAAAGGGGGTCCTTCTTAAAGGGGTTAAAAATAGCAGTTACATGTCTATGGCTCTGGAATACCAGATGAACTAGTAAACTTTTCCTGAACTAATTTATTTAAATTTGTAGCCGTTTCTCAATTATCTATTTTCCAAAATGTGAATTAATTACTTAACTTACAGAATCATATTTTTCATGAAACCATTTAACTGCTTTATTTTCTCATTTGTCCTCATGTTTTATTACTGGTATCAAACATACAGAATTAGTGTGCTGTAAATTAGTAACAATTCATTCATGAAAAATTGTCTCCTAAATTGCAATAATCTCTAATCAATGGCAATTCTTTTGTAAACTAAATATGATAGTGACACAGAATTTACCAAAACCTCTAGAGAACAACTTGAGAAGGATTATTATTTCACCTTAATTTAATAGCAGTAATAAATAATGATGACACTGGTAACGTCCCCTTTCATTTACAATAAGCTCTGGAGGCAGATTTTTAAGGAAACCTGCGTCCAGTCCATAGATCTAAACACCTCAGTTACATATTAAGAAAGCAATGTATTTTTCTGTAATAAAACATTGGATCACGATATCAATGTTTCATATTCTACAACTTTCAATGGCTACTTTCACACTAGCGTCGGAATCTCCCCGTCGCAATGCGTCGGGCCGAGATTCCGACGCTAGCGTTTGATGCGCCGCACAACGGGTGCAGCGGATGCATTTTTCCTGCGCATGCGCTGCCCCATTGTGAGGTGCGGGGAGGTGAGGGTGGAGTTCCGGCCGCGCATGCGCAGTCGGAAAAAGCGGTCCGTCGGCAGCAAAAAACTTTAGACTTAACGTTTTTTGCTCCTGGTGGTCCACCAAAACACGGCACAACCGTCGCACGACGGTTGCGACATATGGCAATGCGTCGCAATGCGTCGCTAGTGTTAATCCATGGAGCAAAAACGCATCCTGCAAACAACTTTGCAGGATGCGTTTTTTGCCATAAACGACGCATTGCGACGTATTGCAAAAAACGCTAGTGTGAAAGTAGCCTTAGACCTACATGCACTTATAGATGGTTTAGGAGGATTGATCCTATTGATACATTTGCTTTAATGGAAACCTGTCAGCAGGATTGTGCTCAGTAATGTACAGACAGTGTCAGGTCGGCGCCATTATACTGATTACAATGATACCTAGTGATGAAATCTGTCTTGTGGTTGTTGCTTTATCTGTATTTTCAGTTTTGAGTTAATGATATGCTCGTGTCCCAAGGTGGCCTGTGGGGGGGTCTTTATGTGGTGCTCTGATTAGGTATTCATAATGCAGACTGCTGACAGGTCACTGATCACTCACTGACCCGCCCCCTAGTTTACACAATGAATATATGTACTTACAGCAAAATAAAAACTTTTGCAGACAGGTGCCAGCATAATCACATATTGTGTCGTTAATAAATGTGCTTCAGGTTATCCTCAGGAGTATGAAAAAAAATCAATTTTAAAATGGCACCAGCCGCGCCCAAGGCAGTAGCAGCTATCGGTGTATGTAGAGGGGATCGCCGATAGCTGCCACTGTGCAGGAACGGGTGGTGCCATCTTGGAGAAGGATTTTTTTTTTTCTTGTCTAGCCTGTGCAATACAAGCTAACAGATCACTTCTATATACATCGATAGCTGATACTGCACAAGCATGGTGGGCGCTATTTTAAGATTGATCAGGTATCACTGTTTGTAGGTTACTGTGCACAATCCTGTGTGTGAAAATGTGTTTTCCCCCTTCTTGATTTCCTATTCTTTTGCATGTTTATCACATTTAAATGTTCCAGATCACCAGACAAATGTAAATATTAGACAAAGATAACACAAGTAATCACAAACTGCAGTTTTTAAATGAAGGTCTTTATTATTAAGGAAAATAGAAATCCAAACCTACAGGGCCCTGTATGAAAAAGTGATTGCCCCCTAAATCTAATAACTGGTTGGGCCAATCTTAGCAGCAAAAATTGCAATCAAGCATTTGCGATAACTGGCAATGAGTCTTTTACAATGTTCTGGAGGAATTTTTGCCACTCATTCTTGCAGAATTGTTATAATTCAGCTACATTGGAGGGTTTACAACCATGAACCACCTTTTTAAGGTTAAGCCAAAGCATCTCTATAGGATTAAGGTCAGGACTTTGACTAGGCCACTCCAAAGTCTTAATTTTGTTTTTCTTAAGCCATTCAGGGGTGGCATTGCTGGTGTGTTTTGCATCATTGTCCTGCTAAGTAACCCTAGTGCGCTTTAGCTTAAGGTCACAAACAGATGGGCTGACATTCTCCTTCAGGATTTTATGGCAGACATCGGAATTCATGGCTCCATTTACCAAGGTAAGTCTTGCAGGTCTTGAAGCAGCAGCCCCAGACCATCATGCTACCATCATTTTACAGTCGGTATGATGTTCCTTTTCTGAAAGGCTGTGTTACCAGATGTAATGGGATATAAACTTTTCAAAAAGTTCAACTATTGTTTCATCAGTTCACAGATTATTCTTGGGGATCAACAAGATTTTTTTTTTGCTAAACTGAGATGAACCTTAATATTGTTATTGCTCAGCATAGGTTTCTGTCTTGGAACTCTGCCATGCAGACCATTTCTGACCAGAATCTTTCTTATGGTTGAGTCATGAACACTGACCTTAACTGAGGCAAGGGAGGTCTGCAGTTCTTTGGATGTTGTTGTGGGGTCTTTGTGACCTTTTAGATGAGTCACTCGCTGCCCGCTTGGGGTAATTTTGGTCAGCCGGCCACTCCTTGGAAGGTTCAACACTGTTACATGTTTTTGCCATTTGTGGATAATGACATTCACTGTTGTCCGCTGGAGCTCCAAAGCTTGAGAAATGGCTTTATAACCTTTCCCAGACTGGTAGATTTCAATTATTTTGTTTCTCGCTTGTTCCAGAATTTCTTTGCATGGCGACATGATGTTTAGGTTTTGAGAATCTTTTGGTCTTCTTCACTTTCTCCGGCAGGTCCTATTTAAGTGATTGCTTGATTGAGAACAGGTGTGGCAGTAATCAGTCATGCATGTGGCTAGGGAATTTGATCTCCGCTTCCCAAAGATGTGAGAAACCCCAGTTAATTTATGTTTTAAGAAGGAAAGTAATCACTTTTTCACACAGAACCCTGTAGGTTTGGATTTATTTTTACCTTATTAATGAAGACCTTCATTTAAAACTACATTCTGTGCTTGCTTGTGTTATCTTTATCTAATATTTAAATGTGTTTGTCAATCTGAAACATGTAATGTGACAAACATGCAAAAGAATAGGAAATCAAGAAGGAGGCAAACACTTTTTCACACAACTGTACATCCATATATATATAAGTATTGCCTAACATTTCACCCCACATCTATTAGGCTCAGTTTGATGTGTATTACCAAACATGTCAATTAACCACTTTCTGCCATTAGACGTACTATTCTATCCATGTGACCCGGGTCCTACTTCCCATGGACAGAACAGTATGTCATAGGCGATCCGCAGTCATGACTAAGGGTGCTTGGTCACCAGAAACACGTTGATATCGCATTTTATTCTCTGTTATTGCTGCTGTTTTTATCCTCCACTAAACACATTTTTCAAGTGAATAAAGAAAAGTTTTTTTCACTACCTCGTTGAGCTGGATTTCTCATCATTTCTTTGATCAAACATGATCGCAGCATTCCGGTGGCATAGGGAAGCATCGCGCAGGGAGGGGGCTCCCTAAGTGCTTCCCTGAGACCCTCAGAACAACGCGATGTGATCGCGTTGTTTAGAGGATCTCCTATTTAGTCCTCCCTGCAGGCCCCGAATCCAAAATGGCCACGGGGCTCCTTCCGGGTCCTGCAGGGAGGTGGCTTGCAAGCGCCTGCTCAGAGCAGGCGTTGGCAAGCCTGGAGCACTGCCTGTCAGATCACTGATCTGACACAGTGCTTTGCACCCTGGGACAAAGTAAAAATGTAAAAAAAAATATTTACATGTGTAAAAAAAAAATCCTACATAATGAAAAAAAATATTGTTCCAATAAATAAATTTTTTATCTAAATAAAAAAAGCAATAAAAGTATGCGTATTTAGTATCACCGCGTCCGTAATGACCCGACCTATGAAACTATCTCCCTAGATAACCCATTCATTGAACACCGTAAAAAAAATCTGTGTGTGCAAAGTGTCAGATCAGCGATCTGACAATACATAGTGATGTCCCACCCTGGGACAAAGTAAAAAAGTAAAAAAAAATATTTGCGTTTGTAAAAAAAAATCCTAAATAAAGAAAAAAAAAATATATATATATATATCTAATATATAATTGCCTAGAATACTACTTCCTGCAATTTGTGCCAACTTCCGTGGCTTTGTCCGGAGTTAATGTCCGGAGCTAATGTCCGGAGCTAATGTCCGGAGCTAATGTCCGGAGATTAATTGCCTAGAATACTACTTCCTGCAATTTCTGCCAACTTCCGTGGCTTTGTCCGGAGCTAATGTCCGGAGTTAATGTGCGGAGCTAATGTGCGGAGCTAATGTCCGGAGCTAATGTCCGGAGCTAATGTCCGGAGCTAATGTCCGGAGATAAGTGACGTCAACAGTGTCCAGTGTCTGATTGGTTGCCGCCTGCTGCGGCCAAACGTGCCATACTGTGACACACTCCGCCCGCCATTTTGGTGTGATTTTTGAATTTTTACCTCACAGCACGTTTCTACTGCGTGGAGGCGGGCCCAGTGACGTTGCTCTTCAAGCTCCTGCCGAATTTCGTCAAAAAAATGATAATACCATTTACCAAAACTATATATATTTAGTTGTGAAGTGGTTCAGTGACATTTTCACACCAATTTTGAACTTTTGTTTGGTGTTTTCTCCATATACTGCCTATTATTTTTGTTCTTTCTTACTATTATTTATTAATTGTATTATTCTTACATTTGAATAAATAAAGTGTATATGGATTCTAGACTCCCGATTCTTTAGAATCGGGCTGCCATCTAGTATATATATATATATATATATTGTACAAATAAATAAATTTCTTTATCTAAATAAAAAACAAAACAATAAAAGTTCACATATTTAGTATCGCCACATCCGTAATGACCCGGCCTATAAAACTGTCCCTCTAGTTAACCCCTTCAGAGAACACCGTAAAAAAAAAAAACAGGCAAAAAACAACGCTTTATTATCATACCACTGAACAAAAAGTGGAATAACACGCAATCAAAAAGACGGATGTAAATAAACATGGTACCGCTGATAGCGTCATCTTGTCCTGCAAAAAACGAGCCACCATACAGCATTATCAGCAAAAAAATAAAAAATGTATAGTCCTCAGAATAAAGCGATCCAAAAATAATTATTTTTTATATAAAATAGTTTTTATATTATAAAAGTGCCAAAACTTTAAAAATTATATAAATGAGGTATCGCTGTAATCGTACTGACCCGAAGAATAAAATTGCTTTATCAATTTTATCAAAAGTGGAATGGTATAAATGTCCCCCCCAAAGAAATTCATGAATAGCTGGTTTTTGGTCATTCTGTCTCACAAAAATCAGAATAAAAAGCGAACAAAAAATGTCACATGCCCGAAATTGTTACCAATAAAAAAGTCAACTCGTCCTGCAAAAAACAAGACCTCACATGACTCTGTGGACCAAAATATAGAAAAATTATAGCTCTGAAAATGTGGAGACGCAAAAAATATTTTTTGCAATAAAAAGCGTCTTTTAGTGTGTGACGGCTGCCAATCATAAAAATCCGCTAAAAAAACCGCTATAAAAGTAAATAAAAACCCCCTTCATCACCCCTTTAGTTAGGGAAAAATAATAATATTTAAAAATGTATTTATTTCCATTTTCCCATAAGGGTTAGGGTTGGGGCTAAAGTTAGGGTTAGGGTTGGTGCTAAAGTTAGGGTAAAGGTTGGGGCTAAAGTTAGAGTTGGGGCTAAAGTTAGGGTTAGGGTTTGGATTACTTTTACGGTTGGGATTAGGGTTGGGATTAGGGTTAGGGGTGTGTCAGGGTTAGGGGTGTGGTTAAGGTTTTGGTTGGGATTAGGATTAGGGGTGTGTTGGAGTTAGGGGTGTGGTTGGGATTAGGGTTAGAGGCATGTTCAGGTTAGGGGTGTGGTTATAATTATGATTAGGGTTTGGATGAGGGTTAGGGGTGTGTTTGGGTTAAGATTTCAGTTAGAATTGGGGGGTTTCTACTTAAGGCACATCAGGGCTCTCCAAACATGGGGTCCAATCTCAATTCCAGCCAATTCTGCGTTGAAAATGTAAAACAGTGCTCCTTCCCTTCTGAGCTCTACCATGCATCCAAACGGTGGTTCCCCACATATGGGGTATCAGCGTACTCAGGACAAATTAGACAACAACTTTAATGGTCCG
Organism: Ranitomeya imitator; assembly: GCF_032444005.1. Classification (NCBI taxonomy): domain Eukaryota; kingdom Metazoa; phylum Chordata; class Amphibia; order Anura; family Dendrobatidae; genus Ranitomeya; species Ranitomeya imitator. Next base: position 49,690,603 of record NC_091291.1, read on the forward strand.
ATTTCTCCTGTTACCCTTGGGAAAATACAAAACTGGGGGCTAAAAAATAATTTTTATGGAAAAAAAATAATTTTTATTTTCACGGCTCTGCATTGTAAACTGTAGTGAAACACTTGGGGTTCAAAGTTCTAACAAAACATCTAGATAAGTTCCTTATGGGGTCTACTTTCCAAAATGGTGTCACTTGTGGGGTGATTCAATGTTTAGGCACATCAGGGGCTCTGCAAATGTGACATGGTGTCCTATCTCAATTCCAGTCAATTTTGCTTTGAAAAGTCAAATGGCGCTTTTTCTCTTCCGAGTCCTGCCATGCAGCCAAACAGTGGTTTACCCCCACATATGGGGTATCAGCGTACTCAGGACAAATTGCACAACAAATTTTGGGGTCCAATTTCTTCTGTTACCCTTGGGAAAAAAACTAGGGGTGAAAAGATCATTTTTGTGAAAAAATATGTTTTTATTTTTACAGTTCTACATTATAAAATTCTGTGAATCAAATGGTGGGTCAAAGTACTCACCACACATCTAGATAAGTTCCTTAGGGGGTCTACTTTCAAAATGGTGTCACTTGTGGGGGGTTTCAATATTTAGGCAGAGCAGGGGCTCTCCAAACGTGACATGGAGTCCTATCTCAATTCCAGTCAATTTTGCATTGAAAAGTCAAATTGCTCTTCTTCCAATTCGAGTTCTGCCATGCGCCCAAACAGTGGTTTACCCCCACATATGGGGTATCAGTGTACTCAGGACAAATTGCAAAACAACTATTGTGGTCCAATTTCTTCTGTTACCCTTGGTAAAATAAAACAAATTGGAGCTGAAATAAATTTTTTGTGAAAAAAAGTTGTGTCCATTTTTTTTTAAAAACATCCCAAAAATTCCTGTGAAATACCTGAAGGGTTAATAAACTGTGGTTTTGAGCACCTTGAGGGGTGCAGTTTTTAGAATGGTGTCACACTTGGGTATTTTCTATCATATAGACCCCTCAAATGTGATGTAATCATTAAAAATAAATGGTGCTGTAAAAATGAGAAATTGCTGGTCAACTTTTAACCCTTATAACTCCCTAAAGAAAGAAAAATTTTGGTCGAAAATTGTGCTGATATAAAGTAGACATGTGGAAAATGTTACTTATTAAGTATTTTGTGTGACATATCCCTGTGATTTAAGGGCATAAAAATTCAAAGATGGAAAATTGCTAAATTTTCAAAATTTTTGCCAAATTTCCATTTTTTTCACAAGTAAACACAGGTAATATCAAAGAAATTGTACAGCTATCATGAATACAATATGTCACGAGAAAAGAGTCTTAGAATCATCAGGATCCATTGAAGCGTTCCAGAGTTATAACCTCATAAAGGGACAGTGGTCAGAATTGTAAAAATTGGCCCGGTCATTAACGTGCAAACCACCCTTGGGGGCAAAGGGGTTAAATGGTGTAAAAGTATGCTGAAACTGTCCTTTAGGCACATGTCTGAATTATACCATTTTTATTGTATCGAAAAGTTTACTAGATTACACTTTTCTATACAAAGGGATCTTGGTAGAATACTTATGTATCAGAGTGCAAGTTTTTACAATAGGAGTAAATAGAAGGCATACAGGTAAAACTATATAGGACACACTTGCAGAAGTAGCTACGTGTATTGGGACATATTAGCTTCTATGACTTTATCCCAATCAATGGTCCAGCATGGCAAGTCAGCACCCTGGCAGCCTCAGATCCATTATCATGATGACGGCATGTCAGGGCACTCAGCTATTAATACCCTTTGACAGATTTGCTATTACACATCTGTGCTTCCAAGTTTTTAGGGCATAGGAATCCCAAGACAGTGCTAAAGTACATGGGTGTTGTTAAGCCAACATGGAGATGGAAATACGCAGAGCAGATGACATCTCAATTACAAAATGTCATAGCAATTAGAAAGGTTTAGAATACTTTGCTACCAAGATGCCATGTCAGATAAACATGCTTATTGTCAGGGACGAAACTGCAGAAAAAAAGGTTCCTTATGCAATAGATGTAACATGAATAAACTAAAATTTACTATATTGTTATTAGTAAAGTATACTCATATTGTTTCACTGCTATTTGCTGTACATTTCATATCCAGCAAGGGGAAAACAATGTTGTTCCCATTTACAATCTGTGTATCCTTGCTTTAACTTTTCAAATATTGCTCTTGTTTGCCAGGATCTCTCTGCGGTTTACTGAAAAATATGCTTGTACTAGAGCCTTGCTGGTGTTTTTTTGTGAAAGCAGATCAGTGACTACTGTTGATGTGATAATACACATGAATCAGTAACCGCTAGTCCTACAAGCCAATAAACCAGAGAAAAACACGGAGTATACGTCCAACTTGAAAAAGTATTAATATACGTTTTTATTCACAGAGAAGTCATATACATAACATTAAAAAAAAAAGTTGATCATTACATACAGGGTATACACAGCAAGGGAAACTGAAGAAAACACTGAAAAATAAACGGTGCCAGCCCCTGTAGATATCTGCATATATTATATCATAAAGTGCCAATAGTGCACGTCACGGCAAGGATTTTTTATGGACCGGGTATTCCATTACTATATAACATAAATCCCACGATGGGGTTAAGATCAAAAGTATAGCACACTAGATGCCCATCCCGGTTCCATAGACCTTACCCATTTTGCAGATTCCCAGGGGTCACCACCGAAACCCCAACGCGCGTTTTGCGTCGGCTTCGTCAGGGGAACCAATGTGAATTCTTCCATTCATCCATTCATACCAGTTGGCTGGTAAGGTATGTGAGATGGATTTTCTGTCGATATTTCAGATACTTGTCAACCGTTATCTGGTAAACCGATGGTGGATGTGAGCATATTTCTGCTTTCTAGTAGAAAAGGTGGGGTGTATGACTTCCAATGAGGGATCAGATAGGGTAATAATTGCTATGTAGGAAGAACATGTAAATACATTTTTGTTTGGTAGGTGTACTGTGGATGTACATAGATAGTGTCATGGTCCAGTCTGGAGTTTATTATCATCTTTCCTCTCCTGGGACTGGTCATTCAGGGATTAATCTCCTCAGCCTCGTTCTTGAGCTAGCTGGACTATTTCAGTCCCTCACAGCCTGTTGACCTTTGTTAGTGATAGTTCATGTTTCCCAGCTTGAGCCCCTGACCTGTATTCTGGTTTCGGTTATCCTTGTGTCTCTGTCTGCCTGTACCCGTGTATGACTCGATCTGATCTCTGGACTTCACCACTTGTTTTCCGTCTCCGACACCACGCTCCCCTTCTGGTTCTGACTTTGGCTTGTACCCCGACTTTGTCTTACGTCTCATGTTTTGTTTACCACGTTCCCGGTAGGCTCTGATTTCTTGCGTGTCTCTGACTATTCTCCTGATTGCCCCTGTGTACAGTGCTGATATCTCTGTGTATGACCTTGGCTTGTCTGACTTCTCTCATTACCTGTGACACCTGTGCCTGAGCTCTGTGTTACTACACTTAGTGTTCAATCTCTCTTCCCTCACCAGCTCCCCCTGGTGGAGCTTTCACTACAGATAGCTCCTCAATGCCTATTGGAGGGTAGATTTATATATTATAGTAGATAATTTCACTCGGCTGCTTAATGAGGTAGTCACAGGAATGCTTTACGCTTAAATTTTCAACTAGTTTATTAAAACAGGCTTTATAAACCTGTGGAAACAAAATAAATAGACATGCTCAGTCTTCTAGACATAAACAAAAAGAATAGCATTCACTATTCTCCATGTCACTGCTGAGATCCGCCCGCCTAGGCTGCAGCTCTGCTTACCAACAGTCCAGCTCTGGAGGTCATCTCCTTCAGAGTACACAGAACACTGAATGATCACAAAGGCGCCACATTTTTCTCTTGGACCACACCCTGGGGTGGAGATAAGGTGAACGGCCTCCTACCCACTCATCAGATGTTCACTAAAACCAAGCATTTAACATGGCTGATTAACCCTTCTCAGCGCTTAGTATGCTGGAGCATTTTTCCGGGTTCATATCACTGAGTGATACACATTTCTGTGGCACCCCAGGAGTTCGGGCACCACAGTGGCATTGCCTTCCTTTTGAGGAGGGTGATGCCATGCCTGGAAAAGAGGAAGATCCCTTTAACAGGTAGCACAATACATGCAACATGTTCTGACTCCAGGCCAGAAGGGTGAGCTCTGAACCCGGTTTCAGGTGAGCTGCCCTAGATTTATGTTCTGGCTTGGAGGAGGCATTAGGATAGTCTATAGAGAGTGTGTAGGAGGAAGGAGCTCAGGAGAAGTGAGGACCTGGAGGGGAGCTGCGACTGGCTCCCTCCACGCTGAAGCGCAGGAACTGGACACCTGGAGTCCAAGACTGTGTGGGACTGTATGCCCCACAGCAGAAACCGGAGGGCAGGAGATTGAAAGTTAATTGACCACATCTACACCTGAAGGCACAACAGCACACAGATCCTGCAGTCATTGTAAATACAGACACCTGTAAAAAGACTTGTGCTGCCTGCTATGCGGGTACTGTCCTACAACAGAGAGAGGGAAAGAGAGAGAACATTGTAAGAAGCCATAGACAGCAAGGGATGCACCTTACAGTGCAGCAAGGAAGGCTCCTAATCCCACCTGGCTAAAGGGATCCATATTCATTTCCAGGCTACCTGGACCTCACCATCACCTGTTACCGGTACCCTGGACTGTGGCCGTAAACCACCAGCAAACAGGTAAAGAGACTTCAACCTTGTGTCCTCTGATTCTTTGTGACACCACACCATCTTTGCCTATTACATCGGGAGACCTGGAGACCCAGCTTCACCGGTGGGAAGCCATACCAACTGCAGTGCCATCACCCCTAGAGGACCCCTTTAAGCAGTGTCGGTTATCCCTGACCGAATACCACAGGTGGCATCACAAACACTCTTTATTCAAATAACCCTTTAAAGTCCTTTCCTTTTTCATGGACACCCAGGGCCACGGACCGGGTCACTGCCACCAGGGCCCTAGCAGGCACTCCATTTTCATTCCAGTATTTTACCAGTGATCATCTCACAATACTTTCAATGCCAGTCTTAATGATTTAAGGCCTTGATATTCAGTCAACTGAAGGTTTAATGAGATAAGCAAAAATTGACCAAGCACTTTGTTTTCAATTGGGAGAAATTTATTGCAACTCAACTTTTAGATTTGAGGCAAACATCACTCAACTATTTTTAATTCACTGGTTGGCATATGAGGAAACTTTTAACTGGAAAGAATCCCATATCGATGCTACAGGGTGGGGCAGTTATATGGATACACCTGGGTGGGCCATTTATAAAGTTGGATCCAAAATGGCCGACTTCAAAATGGCCATCATGGTCACCACCCATCTCGAAAAGTTTTCCCCCTCCCATATACTAATGTTCCACAAACAGGAAGTTGATATCACCAACCATTCCCATTTTATTTAGATGTATCCTTATACATGGCCCACCCTGTATAATGCTTACTACATTGAAAGGAGTTTGCGAATATCAATATTCTCCTTATGGTTTGGGCTTGTCATTTTACACTCCATATAACATTGCTCTTCATAATATTTCCATTTAGGTTCACTGAGGAGAGTTGGATGTATATGAATATGTAAAATTTTATAACCACCTAAATTGTGGTATCTTTGTTGGATGACCAGATAAAGAGATGGTAGAATGGCATTGTGTCCACTGGTTTCCACCCATTGTTTGCTCTGCCATTGTATTAGATACCTGGTACTGGCAATGTCACTATGTACAGTGCTTTCATGATGATATCACATCACGTACACAGAACAGTTAACAGGACAAGTGAAATCTGATCTGCTGCTCTGCCACGCTAGCCTTTGAACTATGTTTAAGCTTTAACTACAGATGTGCATTCCTGACCAGGGTTTTGCATACTGATATGATCAGCACGTTACTGACATTACGTTTTTTCCTTGCTCCAATGCATTTAACATAAAAAGAAGTAACTTTTCAAATCTTATAAACTATAAATCAAATCCTATGTATCTATTCTTACAAAAATGCTGGCTGCTTGGGTGCCGCATAGGGCATCCAGAGTGGTGTCAGAAGAGACGCTTAAGGCAAAACACTGTCATCGTTTTCATGAAGCGTCTTCTGCATAAAAAGCAGTGTACACTGACATCAAAAATATGCTGTGTGCCCATACGCTAAAGGTGTCCTGTGCTATATGGCGATAAAACTTTCACGACAAGACCAGAAAGTTCATGGATCAGATTTTTTCAAAGATTCCTAAGGTGCTCTCTTTGATTAGGATATTTGGAATTTGGAGGACAAGTCAACACCTTGAACTCTCTGTTGCATACCTTGAACCTTTCCTGAAAAATCTTTGCAGTGTGACAGGGCCCATCATCTTGATGAAAGAGACACTGACATTAGAGAATACCATTGGCATTAAGGGGAGTACTCAGTCTGTGCCAATGGACCCATATTTTTCTAGCAAAATATTGCCAAGAGAATCATACTGGCATTATACTGCCTTCCCATAAGGCCTCTTTCAGACGTCCAGATAATTCTGGTACCGGAGAAATTGGTACCGGAATTATCCGTGTCCGTGTGTCCGTGTGCTCACGTAGCACATCAGTGTGGCACACGAGCGGCGCCCGTGTGCCGCCTGAGGACCACACAGACCGTGCAGGAGAGACAGCGCTACACTAAACGCTGTCCCCCCTGTGTGGTGCTGAAGCCGGCATTTATCTCTTCTCCCCCGCAGGAGAGAAGAGATGAAAGATCAAGTTTTTGTTATTTTTTGTTAAAAATAAAGTTTGCTGGTGAGCTCCCGCCTCCCATCCCCTGTGCGCTGCCTGGCCCCTTGCATAGAAATACTCACCCAGCTCCCGCGATGTCTCCTCTCTCCTCTCAGCGCCGGCAGCAGGTCCTGTGTTAGTGGACACGTGGGCCCGCTCATTACAGTGAGGAATATGCGCATATTCCTCACTGTAATGAGCGGGCCCACGTGATCGCTCACACAGGAGAAGCTGCCAGCACTGAGAAGAGAGAGGAGACATCGCGGGAGCTGGGTGAGTATTTCTATGCAAGGGGCCAGGCAGCGCACAGGGGATGGGAGGCGGGAGCTCACCAGCAAACTTTATTTTTAACAAAAAATAACAAAAACTCGATCTTTCATCTCTTCTTTCCTGCGGGGGAGAAGAGATGAATGCCGGCTTCAGCACCACACAGGGGGGACAGCACTTAGTGTAGCGCTGTCTCTCCTGCGGGTGGTATGTGCACACGGAGGAGAGTGCACACTGTTCTCCATGTGCACGTGTGCAGGACATATTGCGGTACGTGCTGCTGGCAAAAAACGGACATGTCTCCGTGTTTTCAACATGGACACACGGTCCATGAAAACACGGAGACATGTGCATAGACCCATTCATTTGAATGGGTCTACGTGTGTCAGTGTCTCCGGTACGTGAGAACACTGTCAGTACATGTACTGGAGACACTGACATGTGAAAGAGGCCTAAGATACTGTCATTACACTTCCCTTCCTCCCTTCATGTAACCTGATCCAATTACTCTCCTGATAATCAATGCACATGCACTCAAAAGTTCAGAGGATATAAAATAAACTTTAATCAGACCTGACCACCTTCCTTTATTTCTCCACTGAACATCTGCCTATCGTAGAAGGTTTGGTGGTGGACAGAAGTCATCATAAGTACTCAGAGCCCATTGTGCATCAAACTTTTGCACTTAATATGTTCCAATACATTTCAATCATAGTCAGCATCACATTTTTCTGTAATTTGTGCTCTGGTGGCTCTTTCATGGGATCAGAACATATATATTAGAATTCATGCCACATTTGTATTAATGAGCCTTGGGAGTCCATCACCTTTGTCACTGGCCCATAGTTTGTTTTTCTTGAGCCACTTTTGGTAGGTGCTAACCACTATATATTAGAAATATTGGAATACCCCACAATACCTGCCCTTCTGACCAGTCATCTATTAATCACAATTTTGTTTCACGAATTCTCTACACTTGCCCATTTTTTTGCTTCCTAGAAAACAGCCTGCTCTGCACAGCATCAGTCTAGAATCGACTGTCAGTCAAAGTGCCAGGATATGATGCGTAATATGATCTATGGACAGGTGCCAGCATCAAATAATAATCAATGTCGTTCACTTAAGTGACAATACAGCATTCTTGACATTACAGCCATTGTTCATATGACCCTGAATGTTGACTCTTGAATTTATGTTTGTTGCAGCTTATTGTGCTGCTATCCTTAAGGACAGGGACCCAGGTCAGTTGAACAATTGATGTCTGCTCATATGTTGATTACCCATTGTAACAGTCCATACAGTTTGTTGACCTGCAAACACTGACAGACAAACTATGCAGATTGATTGAACACTCAAACAATGAGAGATGACTACATCCCACCTTCCCCCTGACCTGTCGGTGATGACCTGAAGAACACATGTGGGTATAAAAAGGGACCTCTATACTGCATAGAGGCTCTACAGAACAGCAGCCGTGGAACCATGGCTCCAACCATGGCTCAATAGAGACAGGCAACAGGACACCAGCTTAAGGGACCACGGCCCCAGCTGAAGGAATACAGATCTGATCCACTTACCATCACTGAACACAGGGAGACTTTCGGAGAAGTCAGGTTGGAGCAATCAGGTCACCTGACCACTTACCTCAATAGACTTTTAGCTTCCAAAGCTTGTCATTATCTCCTATCTGTGGGAGTCTGCCAAAAGGGGGTTCCACTGGTCGGGTAGTCAGCCCTGGAAGTCCCGAAGTCGCAGCTGCTCTAATCCCAGTGAGCCAGCGGAAGGGTGAGACTCTGTAATTTCTACCATCTTGTGTACTTGCTGGGACTGTACTTCCTGTTACTGTCTGTTGGTGGTTGAATAAAGTATTGCCAATTTATTTTACCCTCACCCTGTGTTGTCTGAGTAGTCTAATGCCCACGGGCACCCAGGCCAGTGGATGAGAGCACCAATTTAACCTTGTGTCTCCACAACTTAATTTTAAGGCCAATTAGAATTTTTTTTTAAAGAATTTTAGATATAATAAAGCAGATGTGGACATACCCTTTAAATGGGAATTATTTTAACCCCTTCCCGACCAAAGGTATTTCCATTTTTGCATTTTTGTTTTTTGCTCCTCTTCTTCCCAGAGCCAAAACGTTTTTACTTTTCTGTCAATATGGGCATGTGAGGGCTTGTTTTTTTTGCAGGACAACTTGTCCTTTTGAACAACATCATTGGTTTTAACATATCGTGTACTGGAAAATTGAAAAAAAATTCCAAGTGCAGCAAAATTGCAAAACAAAATGCACAGTTGGTTTTTTTCACCATGTTCACTAAATGCTAAAACTGACCTACCATTATGATTCCCCAGGTCATTACGAGTTCATACACCCCAAACATGTCTTATTTTTTATCTAAGTGGTGAAAAAAAAAATCCAAAATTAGTTTAAAAAAATGGCGTCATTTCCGAGACCTCTAGCGTCTCCATTTTCATGATCTGGGGCTGTGTGAGGGCTTATTTTTTAGCACGTTGAGCTGATGTTTTTTATTAATACCATTTTTGTTCTAGATACGTTCTTTTGATCACCCATTATTGCATTTTATTGCATTGTAGTGGCGACTAAAAAACATAATTCTTACTTTTTGAATTTTTTTTCTCATTGCGCTGTTGGATTATTATTTTTTTTACATTGATAGCTCAGGCGATTCTGAACTCGGCAATACCAAATATATGTATATTTGATTTTTTTTATGGTTTTATTTTGAATGGGGCAAAACTTTGAACTTTTCTATATATTTTTAAATATTTTTAAAAACATTTTTTTTATTTTTTGCATGCTTCAATAGTCTTCATAGGAGACTAGAAGCTGCACTACTTTGATCGCCTCTGCTACACACAGGCGATGATAAAATTGCCTGTGTGTAGCAGAAATGCTCACTTGCTATGAGCGCAAACCCCAGGGCAGAACTCATAGCAATCTGGCAATGACAACCATAGAGGTCTGCGTCAGACTTCTGGTTGTTATGCCAACCCATCGGTGACCCCTTATCTTGTGATGGGGTTGCCGATGGGTGGGATTATTGACGCGCTTCCGGTAAGCGCAAGTTAAATACATCTGTCAGAAAATGACAGCAGCTTTTAACTAGTTAACAGCCATGGGTGGATTGTGAGTCCATCTGCGGCTATTGTGGGCACATTTCAGGGGGAATCCGACATCGACGTAATATGATGCCCAATATCGGAAAGAGGTTAATAATAATTGTGTTCCTCATGAAATAACAATTCTGTAACAACCTAAAATTTTTTGTTGTTCTGCTCCTCTGATATTCCTCTTAGAAATATATGATTTAATTAAAAACATTGTGTTTGTGTTTTTGAAGAGCCGAGATTGCCATCCATAAGAATTTTACGAAAGTTGTGTATTTAGTGTGTACATAAAAGATAATAGAAGAAAAAAAATAAAAAAGGCGAATGTGAAGATTATGAAGGTGAGTTTTGTATGCCTGTTCTAAAAACAATGATAGATGTCAGTGTGTAGCTGTAGAATCATCATCTGGTAGTCTAGTAATAATTGTCCAGTAATGCAGCGTGTAAGGTTATTTCATGTCTAAGTGACATAATGAGTACCAATGTGAGGTCCAAAAATAACTACATTTGTTTATGGCATAATAATATCCCTCATAAGTGTCAACAACTGGAATTATTATAATCATCTTCCTTATTTAGAAGTCATTCTGCCATACAATCATCATCATCGATCTACTGAATTTCCGAAGACTATAAAGTACTGTATGTTTTTATGTACAAATGTGGAATTTCTATTTATTATGGACAGATCTTCAACAATGTGGGTATGGAGGGACGGGGTGGGTGGAAGGTATGCAATGCTGGGTATGAATTATGTTACTATTCAACCAGCGACATAATGTACGAGGCAGTGAAGGGTGAAAGGAGAAAGGGTGAACTGGTTTTAGGTTACATATCATGATGCAACTCTTCCCCAGTGCCTGCCCCATACTCCTGATCAACAACCTCCTCAAATATCAAGCAGAATTCTTACTCTGACAAGTAGGAGTCAAGTGCACCATGCCAAAGTTATATTCAATTATATTCACATGTCGTCTGTGACCACTGAAGATGCAGTTTACTTACTCTAATGGTATTACAGTAGTGTGAATGCCTTTATTTCCCAGGAGGCCTCTCAGTGGTATTATGATGGACTCTGGACCACTAACCTTTCCCTTACACTAAGCACTTTAATCTGAGATTTGGTAACATTTTTTAGGTACATCAAGACTCAATATACTTGATACTGCGTTTTTTTCCCTTTACTTATTTATTATTTTTAGAGATAAGCAAATCTTTAGAAATTCAAAATGGCCGACTAGCCAGCATTTTCCCCCAAAATTTGATTTAAGGGGAATAAATTAGCATAAATTTCAATACTGAATGGCTTGTAATTGCCTACAAAATACACGACAGGGAGAGAAGAGAAAGATAATTGCATTTATCATAAGAGCTTACACTTTACATGTGTGAAAGAGAGGACCCTGCTGAAAACAGCTTAAAATTTACAGGAGAGAGAAATAGATAGAGAACCCTTCTGTCTAATAGCTTACAATCTACAGGAGAGAGAGAGATAAAGAGAGATAGAGAGGACCCCACTGACCATAAGAGCTTACACGCTACAAGAGAGAGAGGATCCCACTGACCATAAGAGCTTACACTCTACAGGTGAGAGAGAGGGCCCCACTGACCATAAGAGCTTACACTCTACAGGAGAGAGAGAGGACCCCACTGACCATAAGAGCTTACACTCTACAGGAGAGAGAGAGGACCCCACTGACCATAAGAGCTTACACTCTACAGGAGAGAGAGAGGACCTCACTGACCATAAGAGCTTACACTATACAGGAGAGACAGGACCCCAGTGACCATAAGTGCTTACACTCTACAGGAGAGAGAGAGGACCCCACTGACCATAAGAGCTTAGACTCTACAGGAGAGAGAGAGAGGACCCCACTGACCATAAGAGCTTACACTCTACAGGAGACAGAGGACCCCACTGACCATAAAAGCTTAGACTCTACCGGAGAGAGAGAGGAACTCACTGACCATAAGTGCTTACACTCTACAGGAGAGAGAGGACCCCACTGACCATAAGAGGTTACACTCTACAGGAGAGAGAGAGGACCCCACTGACCATAAGAGCTTACACTCTACAAGAGAGAGAGAAAGAGCGAAAAGACCCCACTGACCATAAGAGCTTACACTCTACAGGAGAGAGAGAGGACCCCACTGACCATAAAAGGTTACACTCTACAGGAGAGAGAGAGGACCCCACTGACCATAAGAGATTACACTCTACAAGAGAGAGAGAACCACACTGACCATAAGAGCTTACACTCTACAGGAGAGAGAGGACCCCACTGAGCATAGGAGCTTACACTCTACAGGAGAGAGAGAGGACCCCACTGACCATAAGAGCTTACACTCCACAAGAGAGAGAGAAAGAGCGAAAAGACCCCACTGACCATAAGAGCTTACACTCTACAGGAGAGAGAGAGGACCCCACTGACCATAAGAGCTTACACTCTACAGGAGAGAGAGGACCCCACTGACCATAAGAGGTTACACTCTACAGGAGAGAGAGAGGACCCCACTGACCATAAGAGATTACACTCTACAGGAGAGAGAGAGGACCCCGCTGACCATAAGAGCTTACACTCTACAGGAGAGAGAGGACCCCACTGACCATAAGAGATTACACTCTACAGGAGAGAGAGAGGACCCCGCTGACCATAAGAGCTTACACTCTACAGGAGAGAGAGGACCACACTGACCATAAGAGCTTACACTCTACAGGAGAGAGAGGACCCCGCTGACCATAAGAGATTACACTCTACAGGAGAGAGAGAGGACCCCGCTGACCATAAGAGCTTACACTCTACAGGAGAGAGAGGACCACACTGACCATAAGAGCTTACACTCTACAGGAGAGAGAGGACCCAGCTGACCATAAGAGATTACACTCTACAGGAGAGAGAGGACCCAGCTGACCATAAGAGATTACACTCTACAGGAGAGAGAGAGGACCCCGCTGACCATAAGAGCTTACACTCTACGGGAGAGAGACTTACCCAGTGACTCTGGAGATGGCAAACAATTCTGCCATACAAACTGTGCTGCACTGAGAACTGCTGACTTCTGATAACACAAGCCATTTGATGTCATAGCTACAAAGAATTGTGGAGTAGTCCGCGTGGCGGCACAAAATGACATTTGCTTGCTCTTTGATGCATCAGCAGTGTGGGAAATTTGACTCAAAATCGATCTTGCGAGAAATGGTCCTCTTATCTATATATAATTGTCTAAGGTCCACTTCCGTCTGTTTGTCTGTCTGTTTGTCTGTTTGTCTGTCACGGAAATCCCACGTCACTGATTGGTCACACCCAGCCGGCTGCGACCAATCAGAGACAGACACAGTCCGGCCGCGAATTGGCCCCTCCCTACTCCCCTCCAGTCAGTGCCCCCTCCATACTCCCTTCCAGTCAGCGCCCACATAGCGTTTTAGAAGTCCGTTAAACGCTGCCATTAACCCTGTAAGTGTGAGCAACTTTTTACTATTGATGCTGCCAATGCAGCATCAATTAGTACAAGCATATAATGTTAAAAATAATAATTAAAAAAATCATTACCGTATATTCTCACCTTCCGGCGGGCCACCATCCAGTCACTGATAATTTTCTATGTTGCACTATTCCAGTGTCTCTATTGTGGCTTTAATACGTTGTGGTTTTGTTGTATCAGGTTGTCCATCATGAATGTTGGACACTGGGTTGGTCTTTTTTTGGTAGGATCAAAGACTTTGTTTTTCTTCTTTTGCTGTGTCACTATTTTCCAATCTTTTAATGTATCTACTATTCCTGCATTATTTTGCTTTTTCTAGTTTTGTAATAAGGCGTGATTTCCTATATTTTGATGTGCGGCTCCCAATGTGTTTGTTATCTGTTTTCTTTTGTAGGTTTTTGGACTACGTTGTACCTAAGGCCTGCACTCAATTTTTTATATAATATTAGGGGCCTATTTTATTCATACACCTAGAAAACTTACATTTGGTAGGTCAACAAGGCAGGATGAACAGATGGAAGGGAGTATGACTGAAGAATTGGATTTATTTTTAGACTATACCTATTAGACTGTTTGTTTTTAGACTATACCCCATCTGAGAGCAGTATGTTGTGGGGGCAGGGACCCTGATTCCAGTAATGTGTGACTTATTAGGCTTCTTGCATCAGTTTTGATAGAATCACTGTTTCCTTTACTGCAGATCTAGCAGTTTTCTGAATGCTGAGCCCTGTATAACCCCGCCCACAGAAATCTGTGAACGCTGTGTATAGGCAGAAAGCTGCCAATCAGTGGTTTGGCGGGGTTATACAGAACTCGTGAATATGGAGGACTACCTAGCAGTGGGTTAAGGTCACCTAGTGATAATCTCCTGCTGATAAAACACTGATTTTATCAAAACTATAGCAAGCAGCCCCTTGGCACCTGGCTGGAAGCAGGGTCTTTGTCTCTACATTATGTTGCTCTCTCATTAGGTGGCAAAAAACTGTTGAAAAATTCACATTAAGAGCCGTGGAGAAAAGAAGAGTTTTCTCTTGCAAAGATGTATTGATAGACTTAAATTTATTTCTTTCTAATATAATATGTATAAATTTGCAATTGTAAACACGCTAAACTATAGTACAATAAGTTATATAGCTCTAATATTAGATTTGCAATAATAAAGGACAACAGTTAAATTTTATTTTGCTTACCTAATATGTATAGCTTTCTTTTTTATGTCATTGTAGCTATTAAACCTTTATTTTTGGACAAGACTTTTTTTTTAAAAAAAAGAACATTTTTTACAGCAAATATAAATTATTGAATAACTTTTATTATTGTTATTTTTATAGCAGTCATTCTGACTGGCAATACTAAATATTGAATCTTTTTTATTCTAGCATTTTTGCAATAAAAACAACGGTTAACGAAATGTTCTTTTATTTACTGTGAACACTTGTTTCAACTTAATCTTATTAAACTTTAATAATTCTTTTAAATCCCACTAACTGAATTATTTAATTACTTCTGTAAGACTTTGGTATACTCAGGGGTTAATTGCTTTTCTGTGGAAATCGTGTCTGGGATAGGAAATCAGATATTCGAATAGGAATACGGACTGATGGGAGTAACTGAATCTGTGAACATTGCTGCTACATCTGTCAGACCCGCTAAGTAACAATGGAAAAAGGTTTAGGAAAAAGATTCTGAAAGAGAAGCTGCCATTAATGGACTGGCAGAGACTTTGTATTTTGTATCTTAATTTTTATTTGTTATGTTGAAAAAAATATTGATAATCTGTGTGCAGTGCCTCATTATTCTCAATGTTTTCTTGTATGCATTAAATTGTTTGATTTAGTCATTTAAATTGATTTGGAAAAAAAATCTTTCACAAAATGGTTGCGGCCGAGCATGCTCAGTAGTATCTATCGGCGATCTGATAGATGCTACTGCGCAGGCACCGCTTGCACCATCTTGGTGGAGACAATTATTTTTTTTACTCTAGGAAGATGGCGCCAGTGACACCTGCGCAGTAACATCTATCGGTTCATCGGTGCTATTTTGAGAAAGATTTTTTTTTTCAGAATCAATGTATATGACTATATAAAACAATTTAATGCACATCACACATTTGACTATGCTACAGCGCATGCGCCTACTTAAGGTCCTAGGTGCATTACTTTACATTTATCTACATTAAATGTCATTGTTAAGTGTTTGCCCATTCAGACACCTTATTCAGATTGTTTTGCAATATTGTACTGTCAGATTTTAGTTTCCTGCATAGTTTCGTGTAATCGGCAAAGACTGACACTTTACTCTCAATCTCGTCCACAAGATCATGTATAAAGAGGTTAAAATTCCGTACAATAAAGGTTTTATTACAAGGAGATAATCACTGCTCGAACTACAATGCACACCCGTATCGGTCTGACATAGCAACAAGCCCTCCTCTGGTTAGCAGCTTACTGTCAATAGACAATGTACAGAGAGAGCTGTGGCGTAGAAGGTGTCAGATTTCTGAGCTCTGCTACATGTTACATCTAAGAACTCTGATTGTGTCACAACTGCAACACTCAGAAAGCTAAATAGTATATTGTTAGAATCAGGATCTCTGCCCTTACATTGAGCTGCTCTTAAATGAGGTAGCAAAAACCTGGTGACATATTCCCTTTAAATGTAGAATTGTTAAATTTAATGACTCGCATGATTTTTTTCTGAGGCTCAGGCAGCCAAAAACATCCAGTCAACATATACGTACCTGTAACGACTCAGCTGTCCAGTGACCCAGAACAAGGGAATACTTCTCTAATGCTAGGGAGCACCTTAGCTCTCCCTTTTCTCTGAGATACTTCTGAAGGTGAAGATGCCAGGGCCTCCACCCTTGCCTTATCTCCTGAATCAGCCCTCCGTCTGCTCTCTTCCCCACCCAGGGAAGAGGAGAACTTCCGTGCACCACAGTAAACCAACCCGACGAACAAGGCAACACAAACAAGGTCAACTGAAAATACCAAGCATACAAATATTCACTCCCATATAACAGAGGAATGCACCGGGGAGTGGAGGATAGGAAAAACCAAAGTAAGAGGAGGAAAATAAATTATCACACTTATAAACCAAGCAACATTCACACTCTTCTAAAACTCTTCTAAACTACTTATTATATAACCACCAAAACACCTCTCCTCCAAGCCATGCATCATAAGCTAGTTCTAACGATATGGTTCAATCAAGACCCACAATCCATAGGGGATAGGAGTGGCTAACCGAGCTCAGCTGCAAGCTCGTACTCCCAGAGCTCCCAACATGGCTGATTAACCCCTGTTCTGCCAAAAGAAATTAACACCATTTAAAAAGAAGGTGTAGTGCTTCTTTTCAACACATGAGTTGTAGCAATCAGACGCTGTGGTCTTCTGGCACCTCTCTGTTGCGGTACCCTCGTGAAAGTACCTTTCCAGCATCCTCCATACCTTTTTCCAACCTACACCAAAAATTAATCCTACCGATACCCTAAAATCCTTGCCTGTTTCTGGATAACCTGCTACTTGCTAGCTTGCAGTGCCTCCAAATACTGTACATCAGAAATCATGGTGCCATACCTATAGTCACACCCTCTCAAAAATGGGCCACACAGACAGTGCCTTCTAAATTAGTCAGCTACTGTATTTAATGGCACATAAATATCAGTGTGACATATTGCTTCCCATACAGTCATGGTGCACACACAATAAAATTGTCCTCCATTGCATCCCTCAAAGTAATAGTGCCACCTTTGTACCCCACACATTGATATTACCAACACACATTATTAGTGATTTACTCCTTTGCCAAAAACAATAATATTGTCACTTTTAGGCCTCATACAGGATTAGTGCTTAGTAGACTATACGGTATTTATGGCCACTGTTTTACCCCTAAAAAGTAATAATGCCCCTTTTGTGTCCCCCAAGCAATAATAATACAGCTTTGACAATACTAATACATTATTTTTGCCCCACTATATTAGCATAAAAATGCCCACTAAAAAGCAATAAAGGTGGGCATTTAGCGTGTGTGGGAGCAGAAAGGGGCATAGAAATTGAGAGAGTGATACCATACATAAATGTTCAACTTTGTGCCACCTGGGAGGGAATAGCGAATACTATCTGCTTATAGGCAGTGCATTCTAATAGTAAAGAGATCCCACATTTTTTTCCTAAGATATAATAATAAGAAACCTATACCCACCTTATATTGATTCCATGACAGGTGTTAGCTGAATACTCATCTGCCCCTAAAGGCAGCAACTTGGGACAAGGCAATGTTATCCCTTTGGAAACAGGTGGTATGGACATTGATTACGTTGCTCTCCTTAACATAGGCCTGGATTGAGGAATTCTGCTAATATATTGCACCAGTTTTTTATCAGAGTGGATTTGGCCACGGTAGACCTTGTCAATCGCTGGAACAAAGTAACGGCAATTCTAGAAAAGTTCGGTGCTGCGTCATCTCTTTTTAACTCTCCTTAAGTTTCTCCATAGGTTGCATGATTGGCCATTTTTAATTAGCAGCCAACCATTTGAAAACTCAAAAATCCAAGTTGATCCGAAAAGAAAAAGTGGGACACGGCTCATCATTGAAGCAATCGATAAGACAATGGCGGCTTGTATGTTAGTGATATGCTACCACTGCCCAAACTGACACAATCTCTTTAAAGGGAAAGTGTTGCTAGCTGTCAATATAAACATGTAGATAATAGAAAATTCCATAAAATTTAGCAGCATAATTTTATGTTAAACTATTAAAAGATATCTGCCAGTAGGATAAACCTTCCTAAGCCGTCTATATATATGGGCATGAAGGATATTGGAAGCCGATTAAAATACATTGATATCGGCGATGAGATGTTTTATTCCAGAGCAATCCACACTTTTCATGATATGTAAATGAGCTGTTAAGATCTATGGGCCGGACACAGATCTACCTGACAATCTGCCTCCAAATATATGTAGATCAGGAGAGCAAACTGTCAGTTATTACACGTCTCAAATAGGTAACTCGCCCTTTTATTTAAAATAAGCTCTGGAGGCAGATTTTCAGTGAGATCTATGTCCGGCCCAGAGATCTTACCAGCTCATTTACATATTAAGAAAAGTGTGGTTTTCTCGATAATAAAATGTCATATCACAGGTATCAAGGTATCATTTTATTCAGCTTCCTATGACCTACATGCCCATATAGATGGCTTAGGAGGGTTGATCCTACTGGCAGATGTCTTTTAATAGTGTAATATAAAATTATGCTGTAAAGAAGCTAAATGTAAGCAGGAATTACTGTCTCTAACTGTCCAGCACTAAATACATTTAGAAGATATCCCTGCTATCAGTCCATGTAACAGTTTCTGTTTACTTTTCTAATATTTGCCTTCATAAATGCTTCATTTGCCGACCTAAATTGAAATTTAAATATAAGTTCATATCTAATTAAGATCCTGTGAAATCTAGAAGCAAATTGGTTTACTTCTGACCTTCATGGCTGAAAGATTTATTGCTCAACTAATTGCTTCCAAAGAAGTCAACAGAAAAGGAAGGAAGAGAGATTTACACATTTAAACGATCCTGTACTTATTTTCTCAAGGGCTCAAACGAGATTATAGAGTTATAGCATACAATTCCTTGTACTGCTTCCTGGAAGCTTAAACCAACTTGCTAGGCGGGCCGAATTCTAAAGATGATGTCATTCGCTAAGTTGCTATATAAAGGGCTCACTGATGTTACCATGGCAACAGCGATTCTGAAATTAACCCAAGAAAGACGAGATAATCAATGCAAGACGCTGCAAAGAGATACAGTTTCTAAGTGTCGGAATTGCAGCCACAGGGTGACGCTCAAAGTGGAATTTAGGGGGCGGAAATTCTTTTCATAACGAATGTCGGCGCAGAATGTAAAATATGCAAATAATTAAAAGGTGATTAAAATATAAACAAACCAAAATGTTACAATAAGTGAGCGCAGGATATATAAAATGCTCTGGTTTGCCCCTTTTTTCCGGATGTCTGAGCTGAATTATCCCTGGTTTAGGCTCCGCGGTAAGTGAACAAGCACAGTCCAACTCCACGGTAACATGATATCCAGTTACCATGGAGACACAAATAAAACAGTCGGATTCCATTCAGCCGATACCATATATGGTCATCAGATTTATCCACAGGAACCAGGACACAAAACAACTTTTCTGCAGGGCAAATAATTGGCATTAGGGTTGAGCGAAACGGATCGGACAAATTCAAAAATCGCCGTCTTTCGGCAAAGTCGGGTTTCATGAAACCCGACCCGATCCTAGTATGGGATCGGCCATGAGGTTGGCGATCTTCGCGCCAAAGTCGCGTTTCGTATGACGCTTTCAGCGCCATTTTTCAGCCAATGAAGGATGATGCAGAGTGTGGGCAGCGTGATGACATAGGTCTCAGTCCCCACCATCTTAGAGAAGGGCATGATAGTGATTGGCTTGCTTTCTGTGGCGTCACAGGGGCTATAAAGGGGCTTGCATGCCGACTGCCATCTTACTTCTGCCAATCTGAGTATAGGGAGAGGTTGCTGCAGCTTCATCAGAAGAAGGGATATAGTTAGGAGGGAAGATTAGCCCCGAAACTGCTTGTGCTGTAGCGATTTCCACTGTCCAACACCACCTTTTCTTTGCAGGGACAGTGGAGGCTATATATTTGTGCATCAGCGCTGTAGCTTATTAGGCTGCCTTATAAGGCTCCCTGATAGCTGCATTGCTGTTTGCATGCCGCTGTGCAAACCAACTGCTTTTTTAAAAGCAAAAATCCTGTTGCTCCTTTCTGCACAGTTATCTTGTTTATTTGTCCACACTTTTGTGTGAAGCAGTCCTTTTTATTGCTGCCATACTCTTCCTGAGATCATTGTAGGGAGATTGAAAATGTACTACAGTCCTTGTATTTTTTCATATATCTTCCAGCCACTTTCTGCCACTTACATTGTGTTGTTTTATGCACTTGGCCTGAGTATTGGTTCAGTCTCCCCCCAAAAAAGTGAGATTGAAATTCTCACAAAGTGGATATACTTCAGTCCTGTTAGGGTGGTTTCACACTTGCGTTTTTGTCTGCAGCGTTTTATGCACAAAAAAATGCATGCGTTTTTTTCCCTATATTTAACATTGAAAATGCATGTGTTTTTTTGTGCATGCGTTTGCATGCGTTTTTGAACGCATGCGTTTTTTTACTGCATGCGTTCATTTTCAAAAATGCAACTTGTAGTATTTTTGAGGGGCGTTTTTTGGACGCATAAAAATGCATGCGTTTTCATGCGTTTTTTTTGGGCCAAAAAATACATTGGAGTCAATGGAAACGCATGCGTTTTTTTGTGCATGCGTTTGTTTGCGTTAAAAACGCATGCGTTTTTATATTAAAAAACCAGAAAACACACTGATATGCCACCCTCCACCATAAAGGTGATAAAGGGGATCCTAACCCTAACCCTAACCCTAAAGGGATCCTAACCCTAACCTTACAGGGATCCTAACCCTACCCCTAACCCTAACCCTAAAGTGATCCTAACCCTAACCCTAACCCTAAAGGGATCCTAACCCTAACCCTAAAGGGATCCTAACCCTAACTCTAACCCTAAAGGGATCCTAACCCTAACCCTAACGGGATCCTAACCCTAACTCTAACCCTACCCCTAACCCTAACCCTAACCATAAAGGGATTAGGGTTAGGGGTAGGGTTAGGGTTAGGGGTAGGGTTAGGGTTAGGGGTAGGGTTAGGGTTAAGATCCCTTTAGGGTTAGGGTTAGGGTTAGGATCCCTTTAGGGTTAGGGTTAGGATCTCTTTAGGGTTAGGGTTAGGATCCCTTTAGGGTTAGGTTTAGGATCCCCTTTATCACCTTTATGGTGGAGGGTGGCATATCAGTGTGTTTTCTGGTTTTTTAATATAAAAACGCATGCGTTTTTTTGTGCATGCGTTTACATGCGTTTTTTCACCATGCGTTTTTTTTCCAAACGCATGCGTTTAAAAACGCAAGTGTGAAACCAGCCTTAGTTTGTGGTATATCAGCCAGCCACTTTCTGCCACTTACATTATGTTGTTTTATGCACATGGCCTGGGGTTTGGTTCAGTCTCCAAAAAAAAAAGTGAGATTCAAATTATCAAAAAGTGGATATACTTCAGTCTTTTTAGTTTGTAGTATATCAGCCAGTCACTTTCTGCCACTTACATTGTGTTGTTTTATGCAAAGGGCCTGAGGTTGGGTTCAGGTTCCCCCCCAAAAAATGAGATTCAAATTCTCACAAAATGGATATACTTCAGTCCTGTTAGTTTGTAGTATATCAGCCAGCCACTTTCTGCCACTTACATTGTGTTGTTTTATGCACAGGGCCTGAGGTTTGGTTCAGTCTCCCCAAAAAAAGGGATATTTAAATTCTCAACAAGTTTATATACACCTTCTACCTTGCTTTACAGTACCATATAACGGTTGTTATTTTGGTTAGATTTTCCAAAAAATGAGGAAGTCTGGTGGATGAGCCCGTGGGCGGTGGTTGCCAGCTGGTACTGATGGTGGTGGTGGTGGTGCATCTGGTGGTAGTGGCAAAAGCACAATAGCACCTAAGGCTGGAGGTGTTGAGCCAGCATTATCGTCTGGCTACACAAGGCCTCGAAGGCTCCCTTATCTGGGAGTAGGAAAACAGCTTTTAAAGCCGGAGCAGCAGGAAAAAGTTTTGGCTTTCCTTGCTGACTCAGCCTCTAGCTCTTTCACCTCCTCTTCAGAAAGTTCAAAATATAAAAGCAGCGAGTCGTCAGTGGATGCTCCCGATCAGGAACAAGACGTTTCCTTGTGTCCTTCACCCAAACCAAAAGTGAAGGATGCGTCAGGCGACACTACAGGTTACTCCATGGAGCTCTTTACACAAACCGTGCCAGGGTTAGAAAGGGAAATTGTTAACTGCCCATTACAAGATGAATCGAACATGGAGATTATTATGCTGTTCGATTGACTCAGATCACTACATTGCCCTCGCAGTGTACTGAGCCAGAATCTGACCCTGCTGAGACTATGGTGCCCCGTCCCGAATGCTATAGCACCTTACACGGTGACACAGAGGAAGGTGCACATAACATTGAAGAGGAGTTGATAGATGACCCAGTTGTTGACCCAGATTGGCAGCCATTAGGGGAAGAGGGTGCCGCTGCCAGTAGCTCAGAAGCGGAGGAGGATGATCCGCAGCAACCATCTACATTGCAACAGCTGTCATCTGGCAGGCCCGTATCAGGCCAAAAACGTTTGTCAAAAACAGTTTTAGGACAGCGTGGCCATCCGGTGAAAGTAGCACAGCGTGCAATGCCTGAAAAGGTATTCCATAGTAGGAAGAGTGTAGTGTGACAATTTTTTAACCAAGATCCGAATGATCAGTCAAAAGTCATCTGTAAGAAATGCTCAAAGACCTTTAGCAGAGGGAAGAATCTTCAAAATTTAAATACAACGTGCATGCTTAGACATTCAACCAGCATTCACTTGCAAGCCTGGACTACCTACCAAACGTCCCATACCGTTGGTGCACCTGCTCAGAATGAAGGTAGTCAGCAACGCTACATTGCTCCCCTCACTGTAAGGCCGCCGGTTAGGACACCACCAGCAGCAAAGGAGGAGGTATCGTCGCAAGGCCAAAGCAGTCAGGGAATCATAAGATTATTGGTAGGAAACACTGTATGTAGGCTAACATCAAGAATACCATCACCAACCCTCTCTCAATCCGCCATGTACACCACCACCACCGCTAGTTCCACCATATCCAGTTCTCCAGTCCAGTTCACCCTACAAGAGACTCTCGTTAGGAAAAGAAAGTACTCATCCTCTCATCCGCGTACACAGGGTTTGAACGCCCACATTGCTATACTAATCTCGTTAGAGATAATGCCCTACCGGTTGGTTGAAAGCGAAGCTTTCAAAGACCTGATGGCCTACGCAGTTCCACGCTATGGCATATCCAGTCGGCACGTCTTTGCGAGAAAAGCCATCCCAGCCCTCTACCAGCATGTCAAAGACTGCATTGTCCATGCACTGAGGCAATCAGTCAGTGGAAAGGTGCACCTCACAACAGATGCATGGACCAGTAGGCATGGCCAGGGATGTTACGTGTCCATCATGGCGCACTGGGTTAATGTGGTGGATGCAGGGTCCACAGGGGACAGCCATAGTGGGACAGTTCTGCCTAGGCCACGGTCTAGGAAACAGTTGGCTGTAGGCGTTCGCCACCCCTCCTCCTTCTCCTCCTCCTCCTCCTCCAGAAGTGAAAGCTCGTCCACAGAGCACAGTCGCACGACCACTCCATCCGCAGCTGCCAGTGTTGCACACGAGGTGTCCCATTATCAAACAGCTAGTGGTAAGCGTCAGCAGGCTGCGTTACAAATGAAGTGTTTTGGCAACAATAGACACACTGCAGAGGTACTGGATGAGTACTTGCAGCAACAAACTCAGTCATGGCTGGGCAGTGTACATCTTGAGACAGGCAAGGTAGTCAGTGATAACGGAAGGAATTTTATGGCTGCCATAGCCCTTTCAGAACTTAAACACATTCCTTGCCTGGCTCACACCTTGAACCTGGTGGTGTAGTGCTTCCTCAAAAATTATCCGGAGTTACCAGCCCTGCTCCTGAAGGTGCGAAGACTTTGCTCGCACATCCGCCCGTACACTCCAGCCGTATGCTGAACCATCAGCGATTGCTGAATCTTCCCCAGCACCGCCTAATAATCGGCGTTGCAACAAGGTGGAACTCCACACTGCACATGGTTCAGAGGCTGTATAACAGAAGCATGCTGTCATTTATTTGTGGGAGGATACACATACACGGGCAGGCACTTGGATGGCAGACATGGAGTTGTCTGGTGTGCAGTGGTCAAAGCTACAAGACCTCTGTCAAGTCCTTCAGTGTTTTGAGGAATTCACATGGCAGGTAAGTGCAGACGACGCCATCATAAGCATGAGCATCCCACTAATGCGTCTGCTGATGCAAAGTTTGACGTACATTAAGGAGCTGGCGTCTGCATCCGAGGAGGAGGGAAGCCTTGATGACAGTCAGCCATTTTCTGCTCAGGGAACTCTCCTGGACGAGGTGGCGGATGAAGAGGAGGAGGAGGAGTAGGATGATGGGGATGAATATTTATGGGAGGAGGATGCTTCTCAGGGGGTAATAGAAACTGGTGGCGTTGCGAGGTTAGGTACAGGGTTTTTGCGGGACACAAGTGATGTTGATTTGCAAGAAAGTGCTCCTCAACCCAGCACAAGCAGTGAATTGACACCTGGAACATTGGCCCACATGGCTGAGTATGCCTTGCGTATCCTTAAAAGAGACCCCCACATTATCAAAATGATGACCGATGACAATTACTGGTTGGCCTGCCTCCTGGGTCCACGATATAAAGGAAAATTACAAAATATCATGCCACATGAGAACCTTGAGCAAATATTGGCTACCAAACAAGCAACTCTTGTAGACCGTTTGTTTCAGGCATTCCCAGCACACAGCGGCGGTGATGGTTCTCACACGAACATTAGGGGCAACATGGCAGAAGTGTTAGAGGTGCACAAATCCAAAGTGGTGTTGGACAGAGGGGTTTTATGACCAGTTTGTGGAGTGATTTTGCAATGACCGCTGACACGACAGGTAGTGCTGCATCAATTCAAAGTGACAGGAGACAACATTTGTCCAGTATGGTTACAAACTACTTTTCCTCCCTTATCGATGTTCTCCCTCAAAGGTCATTCCAATTTGATTACTGGGCATCAAAAATAGACACCTGGCCAGAATTGGCAGAATATGCATTACAGGAGCTCGCTTGCCCTGCTTCTAGTGTGCTATCAGAAAGAGTCGTCAGTGCTGCTGGTTCAATACTGACCGAAAAAAGGACACGTCTGGCTACCCAGAATGTTGATGATCTAACCTTCATTAAAATGAACCAATCATGAATTTCAAATTATATTGCCCCACCTTCCCCTGCTGACACATAGCTTGCTGGAAAAATGTCTTGCTTTTGGCCTCCTCTTACTGACTTCTCCAATTCCATCTTTTGCAGCTGCTGAATGTCCACCATAGGCCATTTTTATAACTCCCTAAATGGGCTGACTTCCCCCACAGGGCCGTGGTCACTACCTGGCGCAAGCACCCGTGCGAGTGCCGTTTGCCTGGACAGGTGGGTGTGCCCACTCTTGGGCGACGGCACTGGCACAGGGTCCCTCATAGTACAATGAAGTGTCTCTGACGGCGGTGGTGCACAACCAATGTCAGACACACCGTTGTAATATGTGGGGCCCTGTGCCAGTACCGCCGCCCACGAGAGTGTGTTCCCCCCCAGCTCGAACAGTGCTCTACCACTTGCAATACTTACCTCTCCATGCTCCACCACTGTGTAGTCTGTGCTGTTAAATCCTTCAATGGCACTGCCAATACAAATTTGTTGAAATGATAGATAATAGTTAAAATATACAGGGGCCCTGGCCTCCATTTAGACCAGTTAATACTTTGCGCCTACTACCACTGTCTGCTACTCAGCAGAGGAGCCCACCCCTGTACCTAGCTATGCTGCCCGTTTAGTCCTGTTACCAATTTTGAACTGCATTTAGCCTACTTTAGTATTTGGTAGATAAATAACTTGGCACTCAACTTGGTGGATAGTGATAATCAAGAAAAACGAAATTTATTACTTGAAGTAGCAGTCCAGTAAGATATATAAATGTTTCGGTCAAACATAAAGACCTTCTTCAGTAAACCGACTGCTGTAATGATGGAGTCTATAAGGCACTTATGTAAATGAAAATGAGGGGTCCTATATTGAAATCCTGAAGGACCTAGATAGTGAAGGCAAGTAGCCAAAAAAGAGGATATATGTTCTTATCCACATGAAAGAATAGACTAAGAGGTATAACAAATTGGAGAGATATGTGGCAGGAGGATGGTGTCAGAGACACTAATACTAGATGATCTCCAGAAGATAGCATAAATAACAAAATCCTAGATGAGATTCTAATAAGGAACGGGAACAGCCGTAATCTATTGTATACAGTATATAGGAGAGAGTCCCAAATCGGAAAAGTGACAATCAGTCCTCTCCAATGGAAAGCAGGCTGTAGGAGAACATCAACGCGGTATCCACCGCTGGTTGAATGCTCCTAACCGCAAAATACCGGACTAAATAGCGGTGGGGCGGGACAACCTTTAGTATTTGGGCCTACTAACTGTGTCTGCAACTCATTATAGTTGTCCTCCTATGAACAAAGCAATGGCGCCCGTTTAGTCCTGTTACCAATTTTGAACTGCATTTAGCCTACTTTATTATTTGGGCCTATATCTGTGTTTCCTCCCCATCCTGCCCATTGCCCAGCCAGTGATAGATGAGTCTGCTGGTACATTGTCCCAGACCACTACATTCCCCTTGCACTCTACACAGCCAGAATCTGACCCTGCTGAATGTCTGGTTCCCCTTCCTGCATACTATACCACCTTACATGGGGACAAAGAGGAAGGTGCAGATGAAAGTGCAGGTTCCTTCATCAGGTAGGAGGGGCATACTCGTTGGCACTGGCACAGGGCCCCTCATAGTGCGCAAAAGTGTCTCTGCCAGTGGGAGGCGCCACCAGCCGTCAAACACACCACTCTACTATGAGGGGCCCTGTGCCAGTGCCAACGAGTGGGCCCCCCTGCTTGCTCAGGATCACAGCACTTGCAAAGTTGAAATACTTACCTCTCCCTGCTCCACCACCGTGACGTATTCCACATTTCCTGGGCCCATGAAAATCTTGAGCCAGCCCTACCCCCCACAACTTTAGCCAAATGACCCCCAGTTTTCAATGCCTAACTATTATTATAAAGTAAATTAAGATTGACAAGCATAAGTAATAAGAATTGATGCTTTTGGCATTAAAATGGGCACTGTAGGTGTTTTCCTGGCCTCCACTCACTGCCGACTTTGATTCCCCATGGACTTGCATTAGGTTTCGTGTTTCAGTCGGCCCCCGACTTTTCGCAATAATCGGACAATTTCACCCGACCCGACTTTTGACAAAGTCGGGTTTTGCAAAACTCAACTCGATCCGAAAAAAGTAACAGTCGCTCAACTCTAATTGGCATTATTACAGCTCACATGACATGAGGGTTCGTCACCGGCATCAATAATAAATAATAATAATAATCTTTATTTCATCAGAACACGGAATTGCTTCGGAGGGAGACGGATACATAGCAGGACATGAGATGTGGCAGTATTAGATTGCACTGGTTCAGCACTTTCCATGATAGACAGCAGTCCCCATATGCAAATAACACTAACTGCAATATTTCTTTATATGTCAGCTCTAAAATATTTGCAAAATGCATAGAAATAATAATCAGCAAGAAATGTAACCGATATTGAAACAATCTATGAATGTCTTAAAATAGGTGTTTAAAGTTTTGGGTGCTGAGTCTCATGAAGTCTTGCGACAGGTTGTGCGTTAGTAAGGAACGCCAAATTAAAGGGAAATTTGCTACGAGCAGCTCCATTCCAGATGATTGACAGATCCTGCATTAAGTGCACAACTGAGAAAGACCGGTCAATCATCTAGAGCAGTACGGGGAGACGCTCATCTTTTCCTATGGTCCACAGCCGGTTTTTCAGAGCATAGTTTTCTGAAACTCCGGAGTATTCATACTACCCATGGTTTTGACAATGTGAATCAACTGACTGGTCAGAAATGTGCTTCAGGCTTTTCAATTTAAAAATGTCAGTTGTAAAATTTTGGTGCAACTACAAATTGCGCAAACATCTTGCAACGTCTCAGTTTTTTTTGCCAAATTTATGGTGCAGATGTTTTGATGAATCGAATCCTTTGTCTTTAAATATCTGAAGGAAAAAAATATCTACAACTTTAAATAATAAAAAAAACTCCCAAAGGCAAGAAGTATTAAATGCTTACCTAAATACAACATGTTCATACACATACTTGTTTTTGCAATAACAACAACGGTCTGCTGCGAAGAGCTGCCCTACTCTGTATAACAACTCTACTATTAGTTGTAAGACATAAGTTATCACATAAGTCAACGGCGTGGCTTTTAATGAAGGAACACAGAACACACCGGATTCAAAATGTCTTCACTTGTGGGCACAATCTTCACCAAAATAAAAAGTCATACCAGAGCTAAAAAGCCTGATTGCCTGACATATATGGTGTAACCCTTGAGAACATAGTCACCTGTAGTGTTGGGGATGTAGGCTTAACCCCTTCATGACCCAGCCTATTTTGACCTTAATGACCTGGCCGTTTTTTGCAATTCTGACCAGTGTCCCTTTATGAGGTAATAACTCAGGAACGCTTCAACGGATCCTAGCGGTTCTGAGACTGTTTTTTCGTGACATATTGGGCTTCATGTTAGTGGTAAATTTAGGTCAATAAATTCTGCGTTTATTTGTGATAAAAACGGAAATTTGGCGAAAATTTTGAAAATTTCGCAATTTTCACATTTTGAATTTTTATTCTGTTAAACCAGAGAGTTATGTGACACAAAATAGTTAATAAATAACATTTCCCACATGTCTACTTTACACCAGCACAATTTTGGAAACAACATTTTTTTTTGCTAGGAAGTTATAAGAGTTAAAATTTGACCAGCGATTTCTCATTTTTACAATGAAATTTACAAAACCATTTTTTTTAGGGACCACCTCACATTTGAAGTCAGTTTGAGGGGTCTATATGGATGAAAATACCCAAAAGTGACACCATTCTAAAAAATGCACCCCTCAAGGTGCTCAAAACCACATTCAAGAAGTTTTTTAACCCTTCAGGTGCTTCACAGCAGCAGAAGCAACATGGAAGGAAAAAATGAACATTTAACTTTTTAGTCACAAAAATTATCTTTTAGCAACATTTTTTTTATTTTCCCAATGGTATAAGGAGAAACTGAACCACGAAAGTTGTTGTCCAATTTGTCCTGAGTACGCTGATACCTCATATGTGGGGGTAAACCACTGTTTGGGCGCACGGCAGGGCTTGGAAGGGAAGGAGCGCCATTTGACTTTTTGAATGAAAAATTGGCTCCACTCTTTAGCGGACACCATGTCACGTTTGGAGAGCCCCCGTGTGCCTAAAAATTGGAGCTCCCCCACACGTGACCCCATTTTGGAAACTAGACGCCCCAAGGAACTTATCTAGATGCATAGTGAGAACTTTGAACCCCCGGGGGCTTCACAAATTGATCCGTAAAAATGAAAAAGTACTTTTTTTTCACAAAAAAATTCTTTTAGCCTCAATTTTTTTCATTTTCACATGGGCAACAGGATAAAATGGATCCTAAAATTTGTTGGGCAATTTCTCATGAGTACACCGATACCTCACATGTGGAGGTAAACCACTGTTTGGGCACATGGTAAGGCTCGGAAGGGAAGGAGCGCCATTTGACTTTTTGAATGAAAAATTATCTCCATCGTTAGCGGACACCATGTCGTGTTTGGAGAGCCCCCGTGTGCCTAAACATTGGAGCTCCCCCACAAATGACCCCATTTTGGAAACTAGACCCCCCAAGGAACTTATCTAGATGCATATTGAGCACTTTAAACCCTCAGGTGCTTCACAAATTGATCTGTAAAAATGAAAAAGTACTTTTTTTTTCACAAAAAAATTCTTTTCGCCTCAGTTTTTCATTTTCACATGGGCAATAGGATAAAATGAATCCTAAAATTTGTTGGGCAATTTCTCCCGAGTACGCCGATACCTCATATGTGGGGGTAAACCACTGTTTGGGCACACGGCAGGGCTCGGAAGGGAAGGCGCGCCATTTGACTTTTTGAATGGAAAATTAGCTCCAATTGTTAGCGGACACCATGTCGCGTTTAGAGAGCCCCTGTGTGCCTATGCATTGGAGCTCCCCCACAAGTGACCCCATTTTGGAAACTAGACCCCCCAAGGAACTTATCTAGATGCATATTGAGCACTTTAAACCCCCAGGTGCTTCACAGAAGTTTATAATGCAGAGCCATGAAAATAAAAAATAATTTTTCTTTCCTCAAAAATGATTTTTAGCCTGGAATTTCCTATTTTGCCAAGGGTAATAGGAGAAATTGGACCGCAAATGTTGTTGTCCAGTTTGTCCTGAGTACGCTGATACCCCATATGTGGGGGTAAACCACTGTTTGGGCGCACGGCAGGGCTCGGAAGGGAAGGCACGCCAATTGGCTTTTTAAATGGAAAATTAGCTCCAATCATTAGCGGACACCATGTCACGTTTGGAGAGCCCCTGTGTGCCTAAACATTGGAGATCCCCCACATATGACCCCATTTTGGAAACTAGACCCCCAAAGGAACTAATCTAGATGTGTGGTGAGGACTTTGAACTTCCAAGTGCTTCACAGAAGTTTATAACGCAGAGCCATGAAAATAAAATAAAAATTTTATTTTCTCTAAAATGATTTTTTAGCCTGCAATTTATTATTTTCCCAAGGGTAACAGGAGAAATTTGACCCCAAAAGTTGTTGTACAGTTTCTCCTGAGTACGCTGATACCCCATATGTGGGGGTAAACCACAGTTTGGGCACATGTCGGGGCTCGGAAGTCAAGTAGTGACATTTTGAAATGCAGACTTTGATGGAATGCTCTGCGGGCGTTACGTTGCGTTTGCAGAGCCCCTGATGTGGCTAAACAGTAGAAACCCCCCACAAGTGACCCCATTTTAGAAACTAGACCCCGAAAGGAACTTATCTAGATGTGAGGTGAGCACTTTGAACCCCCAAGTGCTTCACAGAAGTTTATAACACAGAGCAGTGAAAATAATAAATACGTTTTCTTTCCTCAAAAATAATTTTTTAGCCCAGAATTTTTTATTTTCCCAAGGGTTACAGGAGAAATTGGACCCCAAAAGTTGTTGTCCAGTTTCTCCTGAGTACGCTGATACCCCATATGTGGGGGTAAACCACTGTTTGGGCACACGTCGGGGCTCAGAAGGGAAGTAGTGACTTTTGAAATGCAGACTTTGATGGAATGGTCTGCGGGCGTCACGTTGCGTTTGCAGAGCCCCTGGTGTGCCTAAACAGTAGAAACCCCCCACAAGTGACCCCATTTTGGAAACTAGACCCCCCAAGGAACTTATCTAGATATGTGGTGAGCACTTTGAACCCCCAAGTGCTTCACAGACGTTTACAACGCAGAGCCGTGAAAATAAAAAATCATTTTTCTTTCCTCAAAAATTATGTTTTAGCAAGCAATTTTTTATTTTCTCAAGGGTAACAGGAGAAATTGGACCCCAGTAATTGTTGCCCAGTTTGTCCTGAGTACGCTGATACCCCATATGTGGGGGTAAACCACTGTTTGGGCACATGTCGGGGCTCGGAAGTCAAGTAGTGACGTTTTGAAATGCAGACTTTGATGGAATGGTCTGCGGGCGTCACGTTGCGTTTGCAGAGCCCCTGGTGTGCCTAAACAGTAGAAACCCCCCACAAGTGACCCCATTTTGGAAACTAGACCCCCCAAGGAACTTATCTAGATATGTGGTGAGCACTTTGAACCCCCAAGTGCTTCACAGACGTTTACAACGCAGAGCCGTGAAAATAAAAAATCATTTTACTTTCCTCAAAAATGATGTTTTAGCAAGCAATTTTTTATTTTCTCAAGGGTAACAGGAGAAATTGGACCCCAGTAATTGTTGCCCAGTTTGTCCTGAGTACACTGATACCCCATATGTGGGGGTAAACCACTGTTTGGGCACACGTCGGGGCTCGGAAGGGAAGGAGCACCATTTGACTTTTTGAATAAAAGATTGGCTGGAATCAATGGTGGCGCCATGTTGCGTTTGGAGACCCCCTGATGTGCCTAAACAGTGGAAACCCCTCAATTCTTACGCCAACACACCCCTAACCCTTATCCCAACTGTAGCCGTAACCCTAACCACAACCCTAACCGCAACACACCCCTAACCACAACCCTAACCCCAACACACCCCTAACCCTAACCACAACCCTAATTCCAACCCAACCCTAACCCTAAGGCTATGTACCCACGTTGCGGATTCGTGTGAGATTTTTCCGCACCATTTTTGAAAAATCCGCGGGTAAAAGGCACTGCGTTTTACCTGCGGATTTACTGCGGATTTCACCTGCGGATTCCTATTGAGGAATAGGTGTAAAACGCTGCGGAATCCGCACAAAGAATTGACATGCTGCGGAAAATACAACGCAGCGTTTCCGTGCGGTATTTTCCGCACCATGGGCACAGCGGATTTGGTTTTCCATAGGTTTACATGGTACTGTAAACCTGATGGAACACTGCTGCGGATCCGCAGCGGCCAATCCGCTGCGGATCCGTAGCCAAATCCGCACCGTGTGCACATAGCCTAATTCTAAAGGTATGTGCACACGCTTTGGAAAACGCTGCGGATCCGCAGCAGTTTCCCATGAGTTTACATTTCAATGTAAACCTATGAGAAACAAAAATCGCTGTACACATGCTGCGAAAAAACTGCACGGAAACGCAGCGGTTTACATTCCGCAGCATGTCACTTCTTTCTGCGGATTCCACAGCGGTTTTACAACTGCTCCAATAGAAAATCGCAGTTGTAAAACCGCAGTGAAATGCGCAGAAAAACCGCGGTAAATCTGCCATAAATCCGCAGCGGTTTAGCACTGCGGATTTATCAAATCCGCTGCAGAAAAATCCGCAGAGGACCAGAATACGTGTGCACATACCGAAACCCTAACCCTAACCCTAACCCTACCCCTAACCCTACCCCTACCCCTACCCCTAACCCTAACCCTAACCCTACCCCTAACCCTAACCCTAACCCTAACCCTACCCCTAACCCTAACCCTACCCCTACCCCTACCCCTAACCCTACCCCTAACCCTAACCCTAACCCTAGTTCTAACTCCAACCTTAGTGAAAAAAAAAAAAAATTATTTATTTTATTATTGTCCCTATCTATGGGGGACAAATGGGGGGGGGGGTCATTTACTGTTTTTTTATTTTGACCACTGTGATAGATTATATCACAGTGATCAAAATTCACATTGGAACGAATCTGCCGGCCGGCAGATTCGGCGGGCGCACTGCGCATGCGCCCGCCATTTTGGAACATGGCGGCGCTCGGGGAAGAAGACTGACGGACCCCGCCAGGATCGGTAAGTATAAGGGGGGGAGATCAGGGCACAGGGGGGGGAGATCAGGGCACGGGGGGGCGTCGGAGCACGGGGGGGGAGGGATCGGAGCATGGGGGAGAGTGATCGGTGTGCGGGCGGGTGGATCGGTGTGCAGGGGGGGTGGTTCGGAGCACGGGGGGGGATCGGAGTGCGGGGGGGTTTGATTGGAGCACGGGGGGGTGTGATTGGAGCACGGGGGAGCGGACAGGAGGACGGGGGAGCGGAGCACAGGACGGAGGGGAGCGGGCCACAGATCGGGGGGCTGGGGGGGCGATCGGAGGGGTGGGGTGGGGGCACATTAGTATTTCCAGCCATGGCCGATGATATTGCAGCATCGGCCATGGCTGGATTGTAATATTTCACCATTTTTTTAGGTGAAATATTACAAATCGCTCTGATTGGCAGTTTCACTTTCAACAGCCAATCAGAGCGATCGTAGCCACGAGGGGGTGAAGCCACCCCCCCTGGGCTAAACTACCACTCCCCCTGTCCCTGCAGGCCGGGTGAAATGGGAGTTAACCCTTTCACCCGATCTGCAGGGACGCGATCTTTCTGTGACACAGCATATGCGTCACAGGTCGGATTGGCACCGACTTTCATGACGCATACGCTGTGTCACAGGTCGGGAAGGGGTTAATCTAAAAGAGCTATCACAATGGTCAATGAAAGTTGACTGCTATCTTGCATCCTTTTAATAACTCACAAAAAGAGCAAGAAAGCTCACTGAGTATAATTCTAAAATAATATTTATTAGAGTTGAATTAAAATACAAAAAACAGATTAAAAAACAGACTACTACCCAAAGTGCGGGAAGCATGGAGACTGACCAACTAGAGTGCACAGTGCATCATGATAGATAATTCAGCCATATAAAACTGCAGGAAATATACCTGGAAAAAGTGATAGGTAAGTACAGAAAAATGGAATCCACATAATAAAGGCATAAATTAAGCGCTGCTATGACCTAACACAAGGTGACTGGCTAAAACCAGGCAGAAAGGGTCTCTAGGCTGGGACAATTAAAGGCTTTGGAGAAAACACAATGTCATGAAATCACGTCGGGAGGATTTCAGGAAATGAAGTACTTACAAACAATAGTGTCAGTCAACCCACATTTAGTCAAAACCTCATCAGCTGCTTTCACTGTGACTAATTATGCTATAGATATCAATTGCTGGAGCCATGGTGGTTAGTTGCTCTCATGTAGAGGAGTAGCGGTTATTACTTTTCTTCAGAATATCTGAATTTATGTGTTTCCTGCACTGATCACAAGCACTTCACCTACATATTTAATGGTGCACATTTATTTTAGAATTGCAGGGTTTAGTCTGCTCTGTTGAAAGCTTCTAGAAGCTTTCCTTCATGAAGGCTCTCAGATGTGCACTTTTAGTCACTCCCATCTTCTATATAAACTGGGTCTTGCCTAGCACTCATTGTCCTCAGAGCTAGCTTATGCTGCATGACTGGAGGTTGTTGTTGATTATCATTGGAAAAGGCATTTGGTGGATTTATCTGTAAATGTTGCTAGGTTTTGAGTGTGTGATAATTCCCTTTCTTCTCTTACTTTGGTTTAACCCCATCCTCCACTCCCCGATGCATTCCTGTGATATATGGATGAGTATATTGCATGATTGGTATTTTTTGTTATCCCTGTTCGCATTACTTGTAGGTCTCATTGATGTATTAAGGTACACTACTACTAAACTCTTCCATGGGAGGCGGAAGGGTACAGACTGAGCACGGATTCAGAAGCAAAGGCAAGATAAGTGGCCCCGGCTTCCTCACCTTCAGAATAGATCCAGGTAGCAGGGTGAGCAAGGGCATCCCTAGCATTAGGTACCGGGAACCCCAACAACAGAGTCATGACATGTGAGCTTTACACTAAATTCAGTAATAAATAAGAAGGCCAAATGTTTGGTGACATATTTTTTTTAATCTAAATAAAAATCTTTTCCTGCCATAAGATATCCCTTGGTGATCCAGATGCTAAAAGCCACTATCAGTTGCTTTCATTGGAGAAATCCAATGTGTATGCTTAATTTTACTCCAATGATGTAACACTGAAAGAAAAGCATGACCAAGGATCACAATGTGTTCTCTAAAAACCCATACAATCCATTTTTTTTTTACAACTTTCTTTACTTCCTCAGTGCTTGATGTAAGGGGTACACGTGACACGTGACTCATGACCGCTATTACTGACTTATATGCCTAACCTTAATTACTTACTGCATCGGATCTCTCGTAAACTGCCTTATCGTAAGATCCCCTCCTGAATAACAAAATTACACCAGATTTGGATTAAATGGCCACAGCAGCCTTTTATTAAACATAAATACAACATGTAAACAATATCCCCCCAGGGAGTGGTGGTCCTCAAAGCCTCAAAAATAACCTTGCAGAAATTCAAATTCTGTCCCTTGGCCTCCAGGCTTAGTCTTGCCTCCAGCCGCTAAACACCAGCTCGGAGGCAGATAATGACCAACCTGGCCAAACCAACCGATTACCAAATCCTTTAATCAGCCCCTCCAAGGGCTGATCTACCACATGCACTCGCAATCCACTCCGGGGGAGTCCAGGACCACTAGAGGTCCCCCCCTAGAATCCACCATTCCCCTCTTTCCCCCAACTTCGAGGACCTCCCCCGCCTAAATGCTATGACAAAAATTTCTCCTTTCCCTTAAACAAAAACATAACCTTAAAATAAACGCGATTAAACAAAATCGAAACAAGAAAAAGAGAGGGTGGGTGGGGATTTCATCCACCGCCGGACCAGCAGGTGAGCGTGGCAGTTGCTGAGGTGATATTGTCGGTTTCTTATCCAAATCACCCCCTCAGTAAGCTCCCCCCGCTTTCTCCTCCCTGCCTCATCCAAACCCCACCCCCCCGTCCAAATTCAAAAGTGCACAGCCCAAGCAAACTATTTAACCCCGACTTGCCCTTGCCCACCCTGAGGCTCTACCATTCCCCGTGACCCCGTCATGCTGGCCTCCCTTGAGGGCCAGGGGCCCAGTACGACCTTTCCTGACACGCAAGTCAAACTTAGCTTACAGAAGGAAACCATGAAAAGGACCTTATTGTTTTGGTAAACATTGGCTAGACATAGATAAAGCCATAGAAATAATTCATACTGCCAAATTTTAAATGGATGCTCTTTTATTAGAAAACCAACGACACAGTGGATTCCTTTTATACAATTTGTTGTTCCGAATACAGCCAAGAAAAGCGCTGCCAAAAAGTAAAAAAAATGCAATGTATAAAGGAGAGGAGATTTGAGATTAGTGAGCCTAATTTTCTAACAATTCATCTTGAAGCACCACTGGAGGTTCTACTTTACTGTGATCATCAAGATTTACGAGAGCAATTATTAGGAGCTGTACATATCCTACATGGCAATAAAGGCGCATTCACGCCTACAGATATATGTTCAGTGGTCTTGCTCTGCTTTGTAGCCTTATTGTTTTCTCATATAAACTCCATAAACTTTTACTGCTTTCACAATTAAGCATCAAATCCATAATCCTTATACCTAACACAGCAGGTTTCCCAACCAT
Source organism: Ranitomeya imitator (assembly GCF_032444005.1). NCBI lineage: Eukaryota > Metazoa > Chordata > Amphibia > Anura > Dendrobatidae > Ranitomeya > Ranitomeya imitator. The sequence continues at coordinate 49,727,947 of NC_091291.1, forward strand.
CTCCTTTCATTTCCATCCACTCTTTACACTGTGGGAATAATGATTGCAAAGAGTCCATGTTGAGAGTTTAAATTCAGCAATTTTACTTTTCCCTCGTTGTGAGTTACAAAGGATACTTGATAAATAAGCAGCAATTATTTATTTAATTTTCAATGTATTTGACAGGTTTATATATTGCCTATTGAAGAGCTTGGTTTTATGTGGTTCTGTGTTCTGACCACAGCGGTCAAGCCTCATCTCCATGATTTATTAAAATAAATGTTTATTACTATAACTAGAGAGACAAAGGCATACCAGTTCATTAGGACAGTGAAGGGTTTTTCAGCTTATCATCCATTTAAACAAAGACCGTGATGTTTACTGGTATTTATTCCATCGATTTCATGGATGGAGTCCAAACCAGGATGCAGCCGACGGTTTATAAAGTCAATGTTACTAGCATATACAATTTCCAGACCATCTTGGTAGTATTAGTATTAAAAAACCATCCCTCGATCAAAACTGTGCCGCTTGTTATAGACCTGTCTCTAATCTTCCCTTCATCTCTAAACTCCTTGAACTCCTGGTCCACTCCCGTCTTACCCACTATCTCTCAGATAACTCTCTTCTCGACCCTCTTCAATCTGGTTTCCGCTCTTTACACTCTACTGAAACTGCCCTCACTACAGTCTCTAATGATCTACTAACAGCTAAATCTAATGGTCACTACTCCATGCTAATTCTCTTGGATCTCTCCGCAGCATTTGACACTGTGGACCATCAGCTCCTCCTCACTATGCTCCGCTCCATCGGCCTCAAGGACACTGTTCTCTCCTGGTTCTCCTCCTATCTGTCTGATCGCTCCTTCACTGTATCTTTTGCTGGTTCCTCCTCCTCTCACCTTCCCCTTACTGTTGGGGTTCCTCAAGGATCAGTCCTAGGCCCCCTCCTTTTCTCTTTGTATACTGCCCCTATTGGACAAACAATCAGTAGATTTGGGTTCCAGTACCATCTCTATGATGATGACACCCAATTATACCCTTCTTCTCCTGATCTCACGCCTGCCTTTTTAGAAAACACCACTGATTGTCTTACCACTGTCTCTAACATCATGTCCTCCCTCTATCTGAAACTGAACCTGTCAAAAACATAGCTCCTCGTGTTCTCTCCCTCTACTAACCTACCTTTGCCTGACATTGCCATCTCCGTGTGCGGTTCCACCATTACACCCAAGCAACATGCCCACTGCCTTGGGGTCATACTTGATTCCGAGATTTCCTTCACCCCCCACATCCGATCATTGGCTCGCTCTTCTTATCTGCATCTCAAAAACATTTCTAGAATTCGCCCTTTTCTTACTTTAGACTCTGCAAAAACTCTTACTGTTTCACTTATTCATTCTCGTCTGGACTATTGTAACTCTCTCCTAATCAGCCTCCCTCTTACCAAACTCTCCCCTCTCCAATCTGTCCTGAATGCTGCTGCCAGGATTATATTCCTCACCAACTGTTACACCGATGCCTCTACTCTGTCCCAGTCATTACACTGATTACCCATCCACTCCAGAATCCAGTACAAAACTATTACCCTCATTCACAAAGTGCTCCATGGCTCAGCACCACCCTATATCTCCTCCCTGGTCTCAGCCTACCACCCTACCCATGCCCTCTGTTCTGCTAATGACCTGAGCTTAGCATCCTCAATAATCAGAACCTCCCACTCCCGTCTCCAAGACTTTTCATGTGCTTCGCCAATTCTTTGGAATGCACTACCCAGGATAATAGGATTAATCCCCAATCTCCACAGTTTTAAGCGTGCCCTAAAAACGCATTTGTTCAGACTGGCCTACTGCCTCAACACTAATTATCCCTGTGTGGCCCATTCATATAAGTTAAACCGAAATCAGGTTCCTCGCATCATTTTCTCATACACTTTATGCAGTTAATATCCCTCTGTGTCTGGACTGCTACATACTTAGGCTGTTAACAGGTTCATGCAGCTTTACATGAACAACCGATCCTTACACTATGGCTGGTCCGAACAACGAAAGCAATTGTTACCATCCACCTCTCACGTCTCCCTTTTTCCTCATAGTTTGTAAGCTTGCGAACAGAGCCCTCATTCCTCCTGGTTTCTGTTTTGAACTGTGATTTCTGTTATGCTGTAATGTCTATTGTCTGTATAAATCCCCTCTATAATTTGTAAAGCGCTGCAGAATATGTTGGCGCTATATAAATAAAAATTATTATTATTATTATTAGATGGAGAAGGACATGAATCCATTATGCTTAGTGATTGACTAAACTGGTATTTATATTAGTAGATGTGGCTGTTACTATTAAATAGCCAATGATCGTTAAAAATGGGTGAGAATGTTGTCTCCTAGTTAGGAACAGCTTTGTCATGTGCTTAAAATTTTACATTGTAAAAGTCCATAAGCTCCCCTAATTCTTTCACTCTTTTGTATTTTGCTCCATTATAGAGATATTCACATTCGTTTGTTTTGCAGCACAGTATGTGAAATCTCTGGTTGTAATGCACCTGGGCGTTTCTTCAGCGTTTTCTCTGGGGGCATACACTTTCATCTCTCCATCCAAGATGTTGCCCATAACAGCTTAGCAGTATATCTAGAAATTTCAGACACTACCAAGCTACAATTGACAGTGTATAAAAGAGGTGAAAGAGCCAACCCTAGAGAAGAATCTGAAGAAATGCCCACTTTACACACAAACAGAGATTTCACATAATGCGCTCCAAAAACAACAAATGTGATTATCTCAGCAATGAAACGACACAGTGCAAAATGGTAAACAATAGCAGAATCAGGAGAGTCCAGGGATTCTTATCAACTATGTGGGATAAAAGGAAAAAAGAAATACACTGACAAAAATCCTTGGCACCTCAAACAATACATTTTTTATTATTCAATAAAAGAATATTAAACAAGAAAATTCTCATTAAAAACATTTAATTTAGCAAAAGAAGCCAAGAAATTTCTATTTTAGCATATAGTAAAGCTAAAAAATGGTAATAATACCCTAATTTTATGTCCAAAAATATGGACTAATAAATATGTAAATCCGTATACTGATATTAGGCATCAAAGAATATAACATGAAATAATCACAAATTATACACTACTCAAAAAATATAGGGAACACAACTTTAAAATACCACATCCTAGATATCACTGAATGAAATGTCATATGGTGTACTGGCCTGTTTCCTGGCATCTGCTCCAAGCTATGGACACTGTGCTGACAGACACAGCTACCCTTCGTGCCATAACTTGAACTGATGTGCCACCATGGATGAGCTGCACTACCTGAGCAACTTGTGTGGGTTGCAGACACTACCTCATGCTACTGTACCTCTAGTGGTGAGAGCATTTACACAACTGAGCATCATTTCCTTGTCTTGAGGCATTTTCACCCAAGTTGAATCTTCCTGTAATTTGATTTTCCACTTTGATTTTGAGTATGAACTCAAATCCAGACCCCCATGGGATATTGATTTTGATTTACATTGATCATTTTTATGTTTTATTGTTCTCAACTAGAGATGGGCGAACCCAAACAGTAAAGTTCGGTCACGGACACAGAACACGGACTTCATCAGGAAGACTGTGTTACTGTTTAGGTTCAGCCCCCCAAACACAAGTGTAACAATGTATAGGTACTAAGGAATCTGATAGCGTGGGATAAAACCAGTCTGAGAGCAAAGCTGCAGTAAAAGATGTATTTAAACAGAACAGAAATGCTAACAAAACTAACACAGATATTCCTGCAATTGTAAAGAGGTGCTCAGCACAATATGGTAATCACAGCACAGTGAATAGCGGGACGCGACCGCTAATACGAACCAGTCCAGCAAGGATATGACGAGGGGGCAAACAAGGAAGTCCAGTAGGTTATTAGTGGAAATGCACACAGTACTTAAACGAGGAAGTCCAGCAAAACTTGATCCCACATGCGCACAGCATTTGTTTGTGGAAGTTCAATAATATGCAGGTGGTGCATTGAGCATGAAGTCCTGGTGAAAGAGGATGAAGGGAAAAAGAGGGAGAGCGCTATCTAAGCGTAGTAGATGAGTAAAACGCTCTTGGTGAGAAAAGCAGCACTAGAATCTTGCTCACCTGGTGTGGTTGTGCTAAGAGGCACAACAATGGGAAAAGTTTAGCAAACAAGGGAAATCCTTCCACAGGTGTGCTGCCCGACACTGCAGTTCCAAATGTGAGATGCAGATGAAAGGATCAAAGCAGACCACCGAGTAGTGAGCAGCTGAAGCAGGGAGTTCCCCAGTCGACAGGCAGAAGCTCAGGAGCCAGCAGCACAAAATACTCAGGCACAGAACACCACATGACTCGGACTTAAATAATCAGGACAGACAGGAAGTTCCATGACAGGGTGAGATCCAAGACTCCATCTTGGATCTGGGCGAACAGGAACAAGGGAAGTCCGGAATCCTTACAACAAGGTGTTTCACACTTGCTGCCGCTAATAATAGCAAGAACGGGAGCTGCTGATGGGAGTATTCATCAGCCAGGGCATGTGCTCTCAACAAACAATTAAAAGAAAAAAAACACGTGAGTTCCCTGTAATTTTTATTAACCAGCCAGGCAAAGCTGACAGCTAAGGGCTGCAACAATCAGCTGTCAGCATTAGCAAGGTTAGTTATGAAAAATTGAGGGGTCCTCACACTGTCTTTTAAAATTATTTAAATAAATAATTTTAAAAAATGACGTGGAGTCCCCCAATTTTTGGCAAACTGCCTTCCTAAAGCAGTCAGCTGGGGGCTGGTATTGTCAGGCTGTTAAGAGGCCATTGATATTGGCCCCCAGCCTAAAACAGCAGCCCACAGCCACCCAGAAAAGGCGCATCTATTAGATATGCCAATTTTAGTGTTATGCCAGGCTCTTCCCACTTGCCCTGTAGCGGTGGCAAGTGGGGTTCATATTTATGGGGGTTGATGTCACCTTTGTTTGGTGACATCAACTCGACTCCTGTAATAAAAAAACACCATATCCCTCACCTGTCCGTCATTCTGTCCCACATAGTAATTAATGTCAGGGGATAAAGTTTTCAACCAGTACGGTGCCAAAATGTGAACGTCCATGCTGAGAACAACCGATGCATGAGCTGCAGTGAGCGCAGCATCAGTGAGCAGCGGTGATGTAATTAAGGTTACCACAGGTCACTTAGTCTGCATTCCCAGGTGGGCCCCTGAACTGCAGGGACTTAGGTGAGATCCCCACTAGCACAGTGAGAAAGTCTCACAGTGCAGCACTGTGATCAGACAGTTTACCACATTTCACTGTGAAAATTTTTTTCTAGTGAACTCATTGCTGCACCGTGAGGCTTTTCTCACTGTGCTAGCGGGGATCTCACTGAGGTCACCACAGTTCAGGGGCTCAGCTGGGAATGTAGCCTCAGTGACCTGTGATAACCTCGATGATGTCACCGCTAGTCACTGATGCTGTGCTCGCAGCAGCTCGTTCTCCCATTGGCATCTTGGCACCATCCAGGTTGAAAACTGTTTATCCCCAGACATAGATTACTGCATTGAACAGATGGACAAGTAAGGGATATAGTTGTTTTTTTTGTTTTATTACTGGAGACGATGGCTTTAATGAGCAATGATGTGGTTATGGATTAATGTAGATTAATTAAAGGAGTCTGTGTCATTCTTTCAATTATAGGACTTTATTTTAGCTGTGTGTTCCTTTACAATACAACTATAGGATTAGTAATGGATTGGTGTCTTATAAACACCTCTCCATTACTAAGCCGTGGGCTTGATGTCACCAAACATTACAAAGGTGACATCAACCCCACAAATATGAACCCCACTTGCCACAAATACAGGGCAAAGCACCAGAATTGGTACTTCTAAGGCCGGCGTCACACACAGCGTAAAACAATACGGTCCGTATATTACGGCCGTAATACGCTGAAAAGTCCCCAAAAAAATGGTCCGTTGCTCCTCCGTAGGCAGGCTGTGTCAGCGTTTTTTGCGCATGGCATCCTCCGTATGTAATCCGTATGGCATCCGTACTGCGTGGTTTTCTCGCAGGCTTGCAAAACCAACATACCGCTATAGAAGTGATCCATGTGTCCCAAAAAGAAAAGAATATATATATATATATATATGTCAGTAGACACATATATGTATATATATTAATACTTATTCCAGCGCTATACAGCTTGAAAGCCGGTAATTCAATTACCGGCTTTTTCTTTCTCCTTCATAAAACCCGACATGATTTGAGACATGGTTTACATACAGTAAACCATGTCTTCTCTCCATTTTTTTGCAGATTCCACACTACTAATGTCAGTAGTGTGTATCTGCAAAATTTGGCCGTTCTAGCTCTTAAAATAAAGGGTTAACTGGCGGAAAAAATTGGCGTGGGCTCCCGCGCAATTTTCTCCGCCAGAGTAGTAAAGCCAGTGACTGAGGGCAGATATTAATAGCCTGGAGAGGGTCCACGGTTATTGGCCCCCCCCTGGCTAAAAATATCTGCCCCCAGCCACCCCAGAACAGGCACATCTGGAAGATGCGCCTATTCTGGCACTTGGCCACTCTCTTCCCATTCCCGTGTAGCGGTGGGATATGGGGTAATGAAGGGTTAATGCCACCTTGCTATTGTAAGGTGATATTAAGCCTAATTAATAATGGAGAGGCGTCAATTATGACACCTATCCATTATTAATCCAATTGTAGTGAAGGGTTAAATAAAACACAAACACATTCTTTAAAATTATTTTAATGAAATAAAAACAATGGTTGTTGTAGTATTTTATTCAACGCCCAATCCAGTCACTGAAGACCCTCGTTCTGTGAGTAAAGAAACATAATAAACCAACAATATACTTACCCTCCGCAGATCTGTAACGTCCAACGATGTAAATCCTTCTGAAGGGGTTAAAACATTTTGCAGCAAGGAGCTGTGCTAATGCAGGCTGCTCCTCGCTGCAAAACCCCAGGGAATGAGGCTAAAAATAGATCAATGATCTATATTTAGCATCATTTGCGGTGAGGCGCCCTCTGCTGGCTGTTCATAGATCGTGGGAAATTACCTAGAAAGCTCCCTGGCTCCCTGGCTTTCTAGGTAATTTCCCACGATCTATGAACAGCCAGCAGAGGGCGCCTCACCGCAAATGATGCTAAATATAGATCATTGATCTATTTTTAGCCTCATTCCCTGGGGTTTTGCAGCGAGGAGCAGCCTGCATTAGCACAGCTCCTTGCTGCAAAATGTTTTAACCCCTTCAGAAGGATTTACATCGTTGGACGTTACAGATCTGCGGAGGGTAAGTATATTGTTGGTTTATTATGTTTCTTTACTCACAGAACGAGGGTCTTCAGTGACTGGATTGGGCGTTGAATAAAATACTACAACAACCATTGTTTTTATTTCATTAAAATAATTTTAAAGAATGTGTTTGTGTTTTATTTAACCCTTCACTACAATTGGATTAATAATGGATAGGTGTCATAATTGACGCCTCTCCATTATTAATTAGGCTTAATTTCACCTTACAATAGCAAGGTGGCATTAACCCTTCATTACCCCATATCCCACCGCTACACGGGAATGGGAAGAGAGTGGCCAAGTGCCAGAATAGGCGCATCTTCCAGATGTGCCTTTTCTGGGGTGGCTGGGGGCAGATATTTTTAGCCAGGGGGGGGCCAATAACCGTGGACCCTCTCCAGGCTACTAATATCTGCCCTCAGTCACTGGCTTTACTACTCTGGCGGAGAAAATTGCGCGGGAGCCCACGCCAATTTTTTCCGCCATTTAACCCTTTATTTTAAGAGCTAGAACGGCCAAATTTTGCAGATACACACTACTGACATTAGTAGTGTGGAATCTGCAAAAAAAATGGAGAGAAGACATGGTTTACTGTATGTAAACCATGTCTCAAATCATGTCGGGTTTTAGGAAGGAGAAGGAAAAAGCCGGTAATTGAATTACCGGCTTTCAAGCTGTCTAGCGCTGGAATAAATATTAATATATATACATATATGTGTCTCACTGACATATATATATATATACCTATTCTATGTGTACACATTTATTCTACCTATTCTACTGTAAGCTGTCAGTGTGATTTTACTGTACACCGCACTGAATTACCGGCTTTTCTCTCTAACAGCGCTGCGTATTTCTCGCAAGTCACACTGCTTGTCCGTGTGTAATCCGTATTTTTCACGCTTCCATAGACTTTCATTGGCGTATTTCTTGCACAGTACGGTGACAAACGCAGCATGCTGCGATTTTGTACCGCCGTAGAAAGCCGTATAATACTGATCAGTAAAATACGGCAAATAGGAGCAGGGGCATAGAGAATAATTGTGCCGTATTTTTTGCGAGTTTTACGGACGTAGATTCTGCGCTCTTACGTCCGTAAAACTCGCATGTGTGACGGCGGCCTAATAGATGTGCCTTTTCAGGACGACTGTGGGCTGCTGTTTATAGCTTTGAGGGGAAAATATCAATGGCCTCTTACCAGCCTGAGAACACCAGCCCCCAGCTGTTGGCTTTAGCAAGGCTTGTTGTCAAAATGTAAACATTTTTTAAAATCATTTATTTAAATAATTTAAAAAACAGCATGGTGACCCCTATTTTCTTGATATTGAGACCCCCTGCTGTCAGTTTTTCCTGGCTGGGTATTTATTTAGAGAGCAGGCGCTGGCTGATGAATACTCCATCAGCCATTCCTGCTCTCACTGTTGTTAGCGGCATCAGGCATAGGCTGATGGAAGAAGTAGTCCCATCAACCGATGCCAGTGACCGGAGGTAAACTTTATAATTTCGATCAGAACTGCAGGCTCACACTGTCATTTGACAGTGAGGGAACTGTGGCTGTCTGACCAGCGGTAATGATTTTACTGCTGTTCAGAAGAGGTGTTTTCCATGCTGTCATGCACATGACAATGTGGCAAACACTGGATGTTTGGGCCCCCCATTCAAGTGAATGCTATTTTTGCTATTTTAAATGTTTTTAGTGAGATTTGTCCTTGTTTTTCAATATTTTCTGATTGCATAACAAAAATGTGAGTCTTGGATATGCCAAGATTTCTGTGGGTATATCTCATCTCTTTTCTTCTTTTATCCCAAATGCATATTTGGAGCGTCCGCTAGGGCCACGGCATACTCGGGCTGGGCAGTTCTTCAGGGGGGGTTATCACTGCAACAGTGACACGGTCTGTGGCCCTGGGCACGCAATACAATGATGAGGGGTAGTTTATAGGGGATTTAACGTGATGCTACCTGTGGTGTTCGGCTATGGATGGCCAACGCTGCTTAAGGAGACTGCTGGGGCCGATGGTGACACAGCTGGGATGGTTCTGTTCCCCACAGGTGGAGCGGGGCCCCAGCGCTACTGGTACAGTTTTGTATGGGATCGTGGATGTTGGGGTGCAGGACTGAGGTTGCAAGAAATGACTGGAGGACATAAGGGCTGTAGTTTTCTTTACCTTTACTTGTTATCTGAAGGTGCTGTCCGGGGCACAGGTAACAGAGGTAATGGAGATCTGGGCAGCCTGGAAGCAATTTAGGATCCACCTGGCCTGGTGGTTTTGGAGACCTTCCTACTGCGCTCTGTCCTCTTAGTTCCTTGCTGCTTTCAGCTCTGCTCAGGTCCCTCTCACTGTCTGGTAGTCAAAATAAAACAGTACCCGCATGGCAGGCCTCTTGAGCCTATTACAGATGTTGCTAATTCGTGGCAGCTCCGTGCTCTGTGATGCTGCTATATCGCTGGGTGTTAGTTGGGCCAGGAAACCTGCAGTCTCCTGCCCTCCAGATTTAGCTGCCGGGACTTCAGTACCAGAACAACCACGGACTCCCGTGTCTGGTTTCTGGCACTCAGTTCTGGGGTGAGCTTGGTTACAACTCCACTCCCCAGGTTCTCTTCGACTTCTCTCCTCTCAGACTCAGACTAACTTTACCTCCAGGCCAGAACTTGTAGGGAAGCTTCCCTGAAACCAGGTGTTAGAGCTCACTCTTCTGGTCTGAAGTAAGGAAAAGTGTTGGATGCTGGAGTTACCTGGTAAGGGGACAACTCCTTGCTTCCAGGCATGACATCACCTCCTGGAAAGGAGGCAATGCCACTGTGCCAACCGGACCCCTGAGGTGCCACATATTCATACACCCTGTTAGGGACTGGCGGAACACACCAAGAATCAGATGTTATGGTATTAGGTGCGTTCGCAGTCCGAGGTCCACCGTGCAGGTGAAAACCCTGCTGCTAGTACAGACAGACGATATGGCGGTACAATAAGTATACACACATGGGTTAACTTCACCCTGTGTGAAGGAAGCGAACCCTGTTGCGTCACAGGGCCGCGGTACCGCACATAGAGCGCAAGCAAGAAGTCTCAGAACACAATCCCAAGACACAGGATTTGGGTTCATAGACCTCATGCGCTCGACACCACAACTGGGGTGTCAGAGAGACAGAAACAATAATATAAAAGGCACGAGTGTGCGTGCGGTGCCGCACAAACGGACGCCGCTAACCACCCAGGCTTGGGTAAGGAAAGCGCACGGCGCCGTACAGGCGGTCACAGCAACTAGACGCTGTTATGTGTGTTTTGTGCTGATGGCTAGTCGGGCGCTAGATAGCTACCATCATCTGCAAACAGACAACAACACTAGGGAGGGATACTTAGGAGCTTTCATCCTCCGACATACATCCATCTACACACACACATATATTTTCAAGACAATACTAGCGCATGGCAGTGCGGTCATGCGCAGCTTATATAGTTGCAGCACAGGAAGTTACCGAAAGTTACCGAAGTTTTGCCCTTTCAGGACCTTCCTGGAGGACCAATGGGACGTGCTGCAGTACCTGAGCATGTGACCCTCGATCTCCAACGGGAGATCTTGCCCTGGGCATGCTCAGTGTGTGCAAATAAGGACTTAGTCCCAGAGAAGCCCGCTCGCCGCAGATCAGTGCAGGGTACAACCGGAGAGCCAGAAAAGGCAGCAGTAACCCTCTGCACAGAATCAGTCCCAGCGAGACGCTGGGAGCGACGCCTCCGCTGAGCAGGCCCCACTGCGGCCGATGCCGAATGGGAGACCGCAGCAGACACGGATCGAGATTCCCCCTGTGCAGCAGAGGAAACTCGACTCCTAACATTACCCCCCCTCCATGCGCCTCGCTACGCTCGAAGGCAGCAATGAGCTGCGGAGCCCGAATGTGCTCAGCAGGCTCCCAGGACTTGTCCTCAGGACCATAACCCTTCCAGTCCACCAAATAAAAATTTTTGCCACGTACCACCTTGCACCCCAAAATAGCATTCACCTCGAAATCGTCCGTAGACGAACCCGATGTCTCGGCAGATGACTCAGAAAACCGAGACATGTATACGGGCTTAAGGAGGGACACATGAAAGGTGTCGGTGATACCAAGGCGTGGAGGAAGGGCCAGACAGTAGACCACAGGATTAACCTGTTCGAGGACCTTGAAGGGACCCAAGTAGCGAGGTGCAAACTTAGTGGACTCTACACGCAGCCTGATGTTACGGGCGGAGAGCCACACTAAATCGCCAGGAGCAAAGGTCGGGGCAGGGCGCCGATGTGCATCGGTGGAGGACCTCATTCTCTCCTTCGAGGCCCGAATGGCATCTTGAGTGCGGTCCCAAATGTCCCGTGCCTCCACTGCCCAGTCTGCCACCCTGGAGTCAGCAGAGGACACGGGCATAGGCACAGGAACCCGCGGATGCTGGTCGTAATTAAGGAGGAAAGGGGTCTGACCGGTGGAGTCGGCTACAGCGTTATTAAGGGCGAATTCTGCCCATGGTAATAAAGATGCCCAGTCATCCTGCCTGGCAGAAACAAAATGTTGTAGATATGTGACCAGAGTCTGATTGGCCCTCTCTACCAACTCATTCGTCTCGGGATGATATGCGGAAGAGAGATTTAACTCAATGCTGAGAAGACGACAAAGCTCTCTCCAGAACCGAGGCGCAAACTGGGGACCCCGGTCACTGACAATTTTGTCTGGCATGCCGTGTAGGCGGAAGATGTGCCTTATGAACAACGCTGCCAAGGCCCGTGCAGAAGGTAACCGTGGGAGCGGCACCAAATGCACCATTTTCGAGAAATGATCGGTAATAACCCAAATGACGGTACAGCCGCGAGACTTGGGCAAACCCACTACAAAGTCCATCCCGACCATCTCCCACGGCCTGTATGCCACCGGCAAGGGATAGAGTATCCCAGACGGCCGTTGTCGAGGAGACTTATTTTTGGCGCATGAAACACACGCCAGAACGTAATCTCTGACATCTCGGAGCATATACGGCCACCAGTACGTCCTCGCCAGCAGCTCAGATGTCCTTTTTGTCCCAAAGTGTCCACCCACCCTGGAGGAATGAGCCCAAGAGAGAACCTCCGGTCGCAAATTTATGGGCACAAAAGTCTTGCCCGGAGGCACAGACTCAAGCGACACCGGAGCCACGGTTCTCAAGCTCTCAGAAGGAACAATAAGCCGAGGCTCTCCTTCCTCCTCCTCAGATGACACAACAGAGCGGGAAAGAGCATCAGCTCGAATATTCTTCTCCCCAGCGAGATAATGGAGGGTGAAGTGGAATCGGGAGAAGAATAAGGACCATTTGGCCTGGCGAGAATTTAGCCGCTGGGCTGTTTGCAAATATAGCAAATTTTTGTGGTCTGTAAAAACTTGAAAGGGAAAACGAGCCTTCTCCAAGAGATGTCTCCACTCTGAGAAAGCCAATTTCATCGCTAGCAACTCCCTGTCCCCGATGGAATAATTCCTCTCCGCTGGTGTGAAGGTCTTGGAGAAGAAGAAGCACGGATGCTTCCGACCTTGAGCATCCTTTTGGAAGAGGACTGCTCCAGCACCAACGGAAGAGGCATCCACCTCCATTATAAATGGCTTATCGACATCGGGACGATGTAGGATGGGAGCGCTAGCAAAATGAGACTTAGTAGAAGAAAAGGCCCTGGAGACCTCTTCAGACCACACTTTGGGATTTGCTCCCTTCTTGGTGAGGGCTACCAAGGGAGCTACCAAAGTTGAGAAATGGGGAATGAACTGGCGGTAATAATTAATGAACCCCATAAAGCGCTGCACCACTTTAAGTGAATGGGGTTCTTGCCAGTCCATCACAGCCTGTAGTTTGGCAGGATCCATAGCCAATCCCTGGGCAGAGATGATATAGCCCAGGAAAGGTAAATATTCCTGCTCAAACACACACTTCTCCAACTTTGCGTAAAGAGAGTTTGCCCATAAGAGGTCGAAGACTCTGCCAACATCTCTCCGGTGGGAGTCAATATCTGGAGAGAAGATGAGAATATCATCCAGATAGACTACGACTGAGGTGGAAAGCATATCCCGGAAGATGTCGTTGACAAAGTCTTGGAAAACGGCTGGGGCATTACAGAGCCCGAAGGGCATCACCAGATACTCATAGTGCCCATCTCTGGTGTTAAACGCCGTCTTCCATTCGTCCCCCTCACGGATGCGAATCAGATTATAAGCTCCCCGCAGGTCTAATTTGGTAAATACCTTAGCTCCCCGTAGCCTATCAAAAAGCTCAGAAATCAGGGGCAGCGGGTACTTATTCTTAACGGTGATGGCGTTAAGACCCCTGTAGTCTATGCAAGGACGCAATTCTCCATTCTTCTTCTGTACAAAGAAGAACCCTGCCCCTGCTGGTAACACTGACTTCCTAATAAACCCTCTTGCCAAATTCTCCTGGATGTATTTGGACATAGCCTCCGTTTCCGGGAGAGAGAGGGGATAGACACGTCCCCGAGGAGGTTCTGCTCCAGGCAAGAGATCTATAGGACAGTCATAGGAGCGGTGAGGCAGAAGGGTCTCCGTGGCCTTTTTGGAGAAGACGTCTGCATAAGACCAATAGTATTTGGGGAGAGTAGAGAGATCTGCGGGTATCTCAGTGGTGGAAACCTGAACGCACTCTTTCACACATCTGCCCTTACAGGATTCACTCCAACCCAATATCCTCCCAGAGGTCCACTCAATATGTGGGGAGTGGAAACGGAGCCAGGGCATTCCCAGCAGAATCTCATCCATTCCCTCGGGAAGGACAAGAAGGGAAATAATCTCCTGGTGGGATGGGGACATGGCTAACGTGAAAGGGACATTCTGATGTGTGATCTGTAACGGAAGTGTCGACCCATTCACCACTCTAACGGTTACTGGTTTGGCAAGCATAACCAGAGGTACTGCGTGGAGCAGAGCAAAAGCAGAAGACATAAAATTTCCTTCTGCTCCTGAATCCACACAAAGCTCTACTGTAAGAGTGGATGTGCCTAACAGGATTGTCCCTTTAATGGACAATTTGGAGGAAAATGCCGCTGTGTCCAGTGAACCTCCTCCAATGGTCACTAGACGCGATCGTTTTCCCGACCGCCGTGGACATTTATTAGCTGGCAATTTTTACACACCACAGGTACTCGAGCGGTCTGAGACCTAGGTCCCACTCGAGAAACCTCCATGGCCTCATGGGAGTCGGACGCCATAACAGGAGATTCTAGAGGTTTGGCAAAGGTGGGAGCCAGCCGAAACCTCTGCCTACACTGGGTCCGCTCCAACCTCCGCTCGTTAAAACGGAGATCGATGCGGGTAGCTATAGTAATAAGCTCCTCCAGTGTGGCGGGAATCTCCCTGGTGGCCAAGGCGTCCTTTACATGATCTGCCAGTCCTTTCCAGAACACCGGAATAAGGACTTTATCCGGCCATTCCAGCTCAGAAGCTAGAGTCCGGAATAGGATGGCGAACTGGCTGACCATGGACGAAGCCTGAGTAATTGCCAACAATTGGAGCGCGGTCTCGTGGGTGACACGGGGTCCCAAAAAGACCTGCCTCAGAGCGTCCAGGAAGATAGGAGCACTCTGTACCACACGATCACCACGTTCCCAAAGCGGCGTTGCCCACTCCAACACCCTGCCCGACAAAAGAGACAAAATGAATCCCACCCTCGCCCTTTCCGTAGGAAAATGTGCAACCAGCAGCTCGAGATGTATGGAGCACTGGCTCACGAATCCCTGACATAGCTTACTGTCACCAGCAAACTTGTCTGGAAGCGGGAGACGGGATAAGGTCGGAGCAGGGGTGGCAGCGGACAAACTGGCTGCAACTGCACTTGCAGCCTGAACAGCAACAGCAGTAACGTCCACAGCTGAGGTTGCACGCTCTGGAGCCGCCAACCTACCCTCCAGCTGCTGGATGTACCGCTGTGAACGCTGATCGTCCGTCATTACTAGCCAGACCTTGGCGCTAGTATTCTGTTAGGGACTGGCGGAACGCACCAAGAATCAGATGTTATGGTATTATGTGCATTCGCAGTCCGAGGTCCACCGTGCAGGTGAAAACCCTGCTGCTAGTAGAGACAGACGATATGGCGGTACAATAAGTATACACACATGGGTTAACTTCACCCTGTGTGAAGGAAGCGAACCCTGTTGCGTCACAGGGCCGCGGTACCGCACATAGAGCGCAAGCAAGAAGTCTCAGAACACAATCCCATGACACAGGATTTGGGTTCATAGACCTCATGCGCTCGACACCACAACTGGGGTGTCAGAGAGACAGAAACAATAATATAAAAGGCACGAGTGTGTGTGCGGTGCCGCACAAACGGACGCCGCTAACCACCCAGGCTTGGGTAAGGAAAGCGCACGGCGCCGTACAGGCGGTCACAGCAACTAGACGCTGTTATGTGTGTTTTGTGCTGATGGCTAGTCCGGCGCTAGATAGCTACCATCATTCGCAAACAGACAACAACACTAGGGAGGGATACTTAGGAGCTTTCATCCTTCGACATACATCCATCTACACACACACATATATTTTCAAGACAATACTAGCGCATGGCCGTGCGGTCATGCGCAGCTTATATAGTTGCAGCACAGGAAGCTGTTACCGAAGTTTTGCCCTTTCAGGACCTTCCTGGAGGACCAATGGGACGTGCTGCAGTACCTGAGCATGTGACCCTCGATCTCCAACGGGAGATCTTGCCCTGGGCATGCTCAGTGTGTGCAAATAAGGACTTAGTCCCAGAGAAGCCCGCTCGCCGCAGATCAGTGCAGGGTACAACAGGAGAGCCAGAAAAGGCAGCAGTAACCCTTTGCACAGAATCAGTCCCAGCGAGACGCTGGGAGCGGCGCCTCCGCTGAGCAGGCCCCACTGCGGCCGATGCCGAATGGGAGACCGCAGCAGACACGGATCGAGATTCCCCCTGTGCAGCAGAGGAAACTCGACTCCTAACACACCCTTTCCTGTGCACTCCTGCTACATGCATTATCATGAATGCTGCCCACCTAAGGTTCTTTGTCTATTTTCACAAAAATAGTAATCTCAATATTTTGAGCAAATCTTCTTTAAGGTCTCAAGGCTGGCACATCTAGTCACTATGGCTCAATACTAACACCCAAAGACACAT
This sequence comes from Ranitomeya imitator, assembly GCF_032444005.1. Lineage (NCBI taxonomy): Eukaryota > Metazoa > Chordata > Amphibia > Anura > Dendrobatidae > Ranitomeya > Ranitomeya imitator. Next base: position 49,744,369 of record NC_091291.1, read on the forward strand.
CATGTACCAAGCCAAGGCACTGTGTGCGGCATTGTATTACAGGCACTATAGAAGAATATCTCAGTGGTATGAAACCTATTGCAGTATAACAACTTTTTTCTCTATTGGATTCTGTATGTTTAACTTACAAAAAAACAGCCTAACCTTAACTTAAAAAGCATGGCATGCTGTATCTGAGACATACAATGTGCAGTAACAGTGAGACCCCACAGAAGAATAAAAGTGGTCCATTACAGCTTATGGTTTGTCCATGAGGCAATATTAGACGGTCAATGTTAATAGTTATCCCTGTGAAAAAAACTATTTTTTTTCTCGAGCACTATAATAGTCTATTGATTGTGCAAAGACAATAAAAGTAGTTCTTATTACATAAGCTACATTAACACTTTTTTTAACTTGCTCTTCTTTTGAGGTTAGTCACGATTCGAGGTACTGTAGGTAAAATATAATTTAGGTAATATCTTTCGACTAAATAGTTAGAAAGAAAATGATAAAATGAATGTCTCTTTCTGTCTATTGAGATATAGCTAATAGTTTAGTTGTTCAGGTTTCTTTTGTATACAAGGCATGGTTCTGTAGAAAGGTTATATAATATGTCTCCAACTTTCACCATAAATATGATGAATATTTAGAAAATTGCTTTAAAGTGACACTGTCCTTTACATGCCACCACATGATTGACATCTCCAACCTTTGGCGTGCAGAACATTCCTGTTATTTCTCCCTGTACTATTAAGGAATAAGGTGCGCCAGTTTAGCTCCCAATCATAGATGCCCCCTTATAATAGAGACCAAACGGTCCTCTGACTTCCACAGCTAACCCCTTTGCAAAGCTGCAACTTGCTTTTTTCACTTAAATGGTACCGTTGTTTCTAAAAAAGCCATCAATAGCATTATAAGCGGAAATTTGAGGGTGTTCCTACTTGTATTGTCTAGTATTGTGAATTCTGGACAAGGGTTCACAAAGGCGCTCTGACCGGATGGAAGTTACATCCTAAGAGATTGACTCTTTTACGAGCCTTGTCTCATGACTTACAGTAGGTTAAAGAGCCAAACTAGACACTCCATTTGCAGACACATGTTGTGGGGTATTTGCCACTCATCAGTGCAAAGCAAGAGGTCAGATTTGGCTGCCAGAGACTTTTTGCAGGGAGTCTATGGAGGACATTTTTTCTTTGTAGGAAGCAACATCTAGTGTAAACACATTTTTGCACGATGCAGTGCTTCTGGAGTCTGCTCAGCAGAGACGTCGGTCCCAGTGTCTAGCTCAGGCTGATACAGGGTGACTGGTTACTACTGCCCTTCCAGGCTCTGTCCTTGTAGCCAGCAATGTTCAGCAGCAAGCAGGTCTTTCTGGGACTAAGTCCTGCTTTTCCCATACTGAGCATGCCCATGGGACTACCTCCCATTGGAAGTCGGGGGCCCCATCTCAGGTCATGTTGTGGCTCCTATTGGTCCATCTGGAAGGTCTTGTACCACTTTTGCTATAAAAGGTTTGATGAGTGCAAGTTGTTCTTTAAACATCCCCTCCCTTGTGTATGACTGCTCGTGTAAGGTGGATGTCTGCTATCTAGTGCCCGGCTGAGCTATCAGCATTAAACACACGAAACAGCGTCTAATTGCTGTGACCGCCAGTGCGGCGCCGTGCGCTATTAGAGCGCTTTCCTATCCCAAGTATGGGTGGTTAGTGGCGTCCGCCAGAGCGGCACTGCACGTACTCTTGTGTTTCAGTTATATTTTCTGTTACTTTGACACCCCAGTTGCGGTGTTGAGCGCAAGTGGTCTGAACGTACTCTAACCCTGTGTCTTGGGATAAAGTCCTGAGACTTCTTGCTTGCGCTCTTTGTGCGGTACCGCGGCCCTGTGACGCAACAGGGTTTGCTTCCTTCACACTGGGTGAATATAACCCGAGTGGGTATCCACATTGTACCGCCATATAGTCCACCATTACTCAGAAGCAGGTTCCATCTCTGCACGGTGGACCCCGGGCTGCGAACCTTATACCATTTCTCTTATAATTTGGTGCATTCTGCCAGCCCTAACATTGTTTCTCCATGTGGAAATTGCCAAGCTGACTTAAAAAGCAATTCCTTCAAAGGTTTTATCCTCTTAATATATTGCAATTGTTTGAAAACAGAAGTCAAAACAATGCTAATAAAACCAGCCATACCAACAGTACTAGCAATACTAAATATGCCAACAGTACTGGCTATACCACATGTACCAATAATACTGACCATGCCAAGTGCACCGATAGTACTGCCAATACCACCTGTACCAACAATACCAACAATAATGTTTCACCATATTTTGTCTATATCCTTGATCATAGAATCCTTGTTTTATGTTGATGGCGTGTTTTTCAAAATCCAATAAACAAATTTGTCGCAGACGAAGGAATTGTCCTGTGGGAATAGATTGAATCATGAACCGTGGATGTGAGGAGGAGGCATGAAGCACAGTATTGGCAGAAGTCGGTTTCCGATAGATATCTGTCTGTAAATTATTAGTGGATTCTGATTTCATTAGCACATCAAGGAACTCAATCATATGGGATCACAATGATAAGTGATATAAATATTATGATCATTTGTATTTACCATGGTCATGAATTTGTGAAGAGACTCAGTTGAACCCTGCCAGATCAAAAAAATGTTGTTGATGTACCACGCCCAAAAGAGAATGCGAGTAATCGATGAGCAAATATCTCTCAAACAGCCAAGGAACAGGGTTTTTTAATCTTATATATTATTGGAATTTTTCATTTTACATTTTTTGTTTATTTTTTTCTCCATTTTATAATTTTTATTTGCATTTGCAAATGAAAACAGGCTTCATTCCCCAATTGATTATGCTGTGATACCCGAGGAAGCAATATGTAACATCACTATCACAATATAGATGTTTTCCTTTCTGTAAATGGACTATGCTTGCCTTGGACCCAGGATCCCTGGCTGTAGCTGTGTCTTTATGTGGTTTTTGACATCAGGTCACATGAGTCTCGAGTGATCTCGAAGTCATGGGTCACATGACAAGGGTACTGGCAAATCTCCCGACTTCCTTGGTTACGCATGCGTCTCACCATGTCCAGCCACTCCATTAGACGGTGACTCTTTCATACTCCTGCCCCCTTGATGATGCCACTCCCTGAAGAGGCAAAGCAAAGAAAATAACAACAATCTAAATAAAAGATGGATGATGATTAGTGATGAGCGAGCATACTCTGGTCCTATTAGAGTATCTTGGGCATGCTCAAATAATATATTTGAGTCTCTGTGGATGCATGCAGGGATTGCCTATTTGTTTGCCATCCCCGCATGTGTTGCGGCTGTCTAACGCCGCAACACATGCAGCCATAAGGACTTGAATATATTATCCGTACACGCTCAAGATACTCTGATAACACCCAAGCCCATGTTATCCGAGCCCATTCGCTCATCACTAGTGATGAGCGAGTGTGCTCGTTACTCGAGATTTCCGAGCATGCTCGGGTGTTCTCAGAGAATCTTGGGCGTGCTCGGAGATTTTATTTGTGTCGCCGGAGCTGCATGATTTACAGCTGCTTGACAGCCTGAATACATGTGGGGATTCCCTAACAAACAGGCAATCCCTGAATGTGTTCAGGTTGTCTAACAGCTGCAAATCATGCAGCTGTGGGGACATAAACATAATCTGCGAGCACGCCCAAAATACTCTAAGAACATCTAATCATGTTAGGAAAACTCGAGTAACGAGCACCCTCGCTCATCACTACGCATCACTAGTGAGGATTTAATAAAAGATGATAAAATGTAGCCTAACCTGTGTTAGCTTGAATAATACTATTCTCACTTTTTGTACAGTATTTCAACTACAATTACATTATTTTTTAACTGCTTGATATTGTGTGCGTCTTTTTTGTGTTTCTGTTATGGGAAGAGTCATGCATTAGTAATTGTTCAATTAATTTTCAATAGTGCCCTGATAGCCTGCCACGAAGAACAAAAGATGCTTGCATGGCGCACAGAATGTCCCAGCTTTAATAATGGCTTATTATCAGGAAAACAGATGCAATACGTCCTGAAAATGATTATGCCAAACTGTTTACTACACAATCTCACCGGATGAGAAGATATAGCTTTTTTTTCATCAAAATGCCCTTACACATAGTTTCACACACAGCACTTTAAAAAACAATTTTTTTCATTGTGTTTTTTTATATGTAAAATAGTCATGTATGTGTCTGTGTGTGCTTGTGTGTGTGATATCGAAAATGTTGCCATCCAACCTAATACTAGCTCTTGATCATGGCCTTGGAGTAGAGAGATCTAATTTATTTAATAAGCGTTACTTGACATCGAAACATTGACACATTCATTCTCTGGTGTGATAAATATATAAAAGATGGCATAAAAGGGTTAATAATCTATATAGCCAACATGGATTTAGTCCAGTTTTATGTCTAAATCTAACCATAACTGGTCATAACCATGCTTTACTTGGAATATTGACCATGCCACCTAATTATTAATCCACAAATTATTAACGCAACTGAAAAGCTGTGGATATTTTTCATAAAAAATGTGGTAGAACAAATTTTGTTTTTGAATTCAAATCTGCAACAGAAATCCTGAGCTTTGGAGAGAGATGTCTGCCATTAATTTATCTGAAAGTGTAACTAATGTTTTGAAACAGTTTTTATGTATTACAGGCACTGCACACTGTTACTGATTGGTGGGGCTCCGGGTTCTGAGACCTTTACCAATCAGTCAAAAAAGCTCTATTAAATACACAGAGCAGTGCATGTGCCCAACAGTAAGTCTATCGGTCTTTAAAGGGACACTGTCACCTGAATTTGGAGGGAACAATCTTCAGCCATGGAGGCGGGGTTTTGGGGTTTTTGATTCACCCTTTCCTTACCTGCTGGCTGCATGCTGGCTGCAATATTAGATTGAAGTTCATTCTCTGTCCTCCGTAGTACACGCCTGCACAAGGTGCAATCTTGCCTTACGCAGGCGTGTACTACGGAGGACAGAGAATGAACTTCAATCCAATATTGCAGCCAGCATGCAGCCAGTGGGTAAGGAAAGGGTGAATCAAAAACCCAAAAACCCCGCCTCCATGGCTGAAGATTGTTCCCTCCAAATTCAGGTGACAGTGTCCCTTTAAGTTGTGTCTAAATTTTGCTACTTTTGGCGTCTCCGCTCCAGTTCCTCCAAACTCTGCCAAAATGGGCAAAGCTGGGGTGAGACAGGGTCATCACAACTCGTCTAAATTATGCTGAGCAGTGACATTCCCCAGGCCAGAAATCTCAGTGCAGTACATGGCTGGAGTGAGATTTCTCTTGTAGCTCACGAAGGTCCATGCCACTTGCCAAACTGAGTGTGCATGCACCTCTTTTTGAGTCAAGAACATATGACTCCAGCTCATCAAGACCAGCATGAACAATGCCAGTCTTGATGAATTGGACCCTATGTTTTTCAGTACAGAGACCTTATGTGAGTAGAAATTAGTCATAAACATTCAATGACTTGATAAATCTCTACTTAAACATTTTCCAAAAATGGAACACATCGGTATGTTCTAGATCAGGAGCCAGCTCTATCACCAAAGTACTAAGCTGCTGTCAATCTTTGAACTGTTGTTTTTAAGTCAACTTACCTCTCCCCAAAATGCAATGAAATGCATTTTTGTTATACAATATATACTTCAAAATGGTACCAGTAAAAACCACAACCTTTTGGAATGTTTTTCAGTACATACTACATATGTACTTTCATACGTAATTTCAAACTGGCCAATAGAGTGACAGATGAACCCCCTGATGGACCCTTTGTGTAGTAGTGCGCCCCACTTTACTCCCACATGAGCATATGTGTAGGCTGAGATTATATAAATGAGCAGTGACAGATTACAAAACATATCCATGTTCCACATGGATTCAATGGTCTCAGTTTCAGCAATCATCGTACATCTTGTTATTGTTAAAGTGGTTATTCAGCATTATCCAGAGTGGTTGTCCTTGGGATCGGAGATGTCTTGTTGATCCATGGGATTATGCTCAACCATTGAGCCATTCATTTGCTATTGGGCTGTAGTCCACTGCGCTATTTCCAGCATCCTCATAGAAAAGTGATGGAGCTGGGCTTGAGCATCTGAGCCATTTTTGTAACAGAGATTAAATATTGCCCATCAGGGATAATAACTTCTTGATCTGTTGACTCGTGTGGCTCCCACCTGTGGAATAACCACTGATCAGTGAGTTATCACCATTCGTGTGGATTCTTAATCTTACGGCAGATAGGTAATAAGTAACTTGTTTTAGCTAGAGGATCCTATTATGCTTGGTGCTGACTGACAGTGTGAGCATGTACCCTCAACTCATAAAGTTAAGAGGCCTCTATTCCAAGACAGCAGTAGGCAATAAATTAACACTGAAAAAAGGGAGTGTCCCATCTCTTTTGGATTTAGAATAAATTCACATTCTTAAATAGGGGAACTGATTTTGTTTAAGAAATGTAGCATAAAACAATAGTACAAGATAATGTGAGAAAGGTTATTATCTTTTTATCAGAGAAATGTTCTTTCTTCACTTCTGAGTCACTTCCTCCTCTCCCCTTACTCCCTGAAGTCATCTGCTGTGAAAAAAACAGCTCAAATACATCTTGTTGAAGACAAAACAAACTGCTAGCCTACCTACAACTCATATTATACTCTATGGAGGGAGGGGGAAGGAGTGAGAAAACAGGGAAAGGAAGAAGATTAGGTTGAGCATTCTAACAAGTCTTTTACCTCCAATCAGAGCTGTATTCACATCCACATTGATTAGTACTTCTGCATAATTTCTGTCTGTGTGCTAATTAAAGAATAAAAAGCAGGAATTCATGCCATGACAGGTATGGGAGACTTCATAGCAACTAGAGTGTGATTCATTAAGCAGTTTTTTTTTATATATAAATCTTCTTAAATAACGTGACTGGTTTTTATGCCAGCTCTGCAAACTCCCTTACAGTTATATTACATGACCTATCCAGCCAGTCAGCAGAGCTTGTGACGTGGGCTAGAGAAAACTGCATGTGATCAGTAAATGCTACTTAGCTGCAGCAGTCATGTGATGTTATAATGTCACATGACAGCAAAGAGACATAGCACCAATATTGAAGGAGCATCTCTGCTGACTATTCTAGTAGAGGACAACACCGTTAAGGTGAAGTTTCAATCATAATGGATTTTTGCACACATTTGAGTGCTGAACCCCTTGAATAGTGCCACAGACCACCTGATGATAGTTTTTAATTGCTAAACAAAAGGTTAAGCTATAGAGTTTTGGTTTATTTTTATTTGTCACTTTTAACTAGTACTTAAACCCTTCATGGGTTCTACCAAGTCAACCCTTGGTGGAGTAGTTTAAAGGGTTTGTATGGGATATGTAAAATGCTGCACACAGGCAGCAATGGTGGTAAAACATTGAAATACTATTCACCCTTCATTCCAGTGCTGTGTCCCGACGTTACAGCCAGTATATCCCACATGGTGTCTGCAGTCAGTCACTGGCCTTCACGGCATAAATCTCCAAACATTACATGGGGTATGTGCCTGTGATATCTGCAGCCAAAGAAAACAGTATACTGGCTGGCAGTGGTGGGGTGAGTATTATTTCATTGTTTTAGCCCTACAACCGCCTGCTTGCAGCTTTTTACATACCTCAAACAACTCCTTCATCCTTCACTGTGTTCTTCTGGAGAAGGTTTGGGTGGAGGAAAGTTGTCATCAAGCTGAAGAAGAAGTGAGAGCTGTCACCATTACTGTCAGTTTTAACACTCTTAGCTCTCGCTTAGAAGAGCATATCATATGAACATATGCTGTCAGTGTTAAAATCAGACAGCACACAGACCGATGTAATTCAATAGGGCTGTTCAGATAACAGTTTTGTCACGCAGACTGTGTGTCCATGTGAAAAAAAAAATCGCAGTGTGCACTATTCCCTTCCATATCTCACATTGCAATTTTTGATATAGGAAATTGTATTTGTACATGTATTTTTTTTAATTGTTGCTGTATAAGAACGGCTATCATATTGTCACAGTGTCGGACTGGGATGTCAAGGGCCCACCAGTAATCAACTCCAGGGCCCCACTTTTCAGCTTCATGCAAATTTGACATTATCCTCAATCACAAATTTATATAACAATGAACTAGGTAGATTGTTAAATTAATAAGAAGCTGCCTTTGTCTATATACATTTAGCGAATCAAGTATATTGTGCCAAGTACTGCTCATAATAGAGGGTGGTGGCACACTCTTGGACAGGGGCCCTCCGGAGGATTCTCCTGTTATCCAGTGAGCCAGTCCAAGTCTGCATATTGATGTCATACAGATTTCAAACTTACAATTTAAATGAGCAAATGTATTCGAGTGCAATTGAGTTCTATTTGAATTTTACAAAAATCCAAATTTGACAAAATGCTCATTTTATTTTTGTCATATGCTTCTGCGTATAGTCTGCAAAATAGCTGCCATTTTACCGAACCAGAAAAATCCATCGAAAGGCTAAAAGTAAATAAAAATCCTCTTACCGCTCACCTCATCAGCCTTTCTGCTCCTCAACTTTACCAGTCCAGTTCTCACTGCATCTTCTTACTGTTGCCACGAATGATGAAATCCTGGGTCCCATTGTGCTAAGCTTGGAACTCTGGCTCTTTTGAGGCCTCGATTGGTCTGTAAATTTGCACGTGAAGTCACAAAATGAGCCGTGACTTTACATGAATCATCCCAAGCCTCATCAGACTCGGAAGTCCTGACCTGGTGTGAAGAGGATTTCCAAGCTCAAGGTGATGATAAGAAAATGCGACAAGGACCAGGCAGCTTGTGGTGAGGAGCACAGGGGCTGGAGAGGTGAGTGGTAAGGTGAGTGTAAGTACTGTTTTTTTTTTGTTTTTTTTTACATGCTACATTCATATGCTCGGGGAGCTAGAGAGAACATAACACAGGACATTAAATTAGTAGAGAATAACTTGCTCGGAACAGGCTCGGACTGGCCCATAGGGGAACAGGCTCGGAACTGTGAACAGGCTCGGACTGGCCCATAGGGGAACAGGGGAATCCTCTGGTGGGCCTCTGTGCAAATCTGGACCCCCAACCTTACTGTATGGGCATTACTTGTCATAATTCACTTAATTCACTTTGTACAGAAAAAAACAGCACCTCATTCATTAACTAAACTACCCAGTTTATTATTATATAGCGATATAGGTAAATTTTTGAACCAGGGTCATGTAATATTTGTATGCACTTGAAAAGTTGGCCCCCAAAATCAATGTTACTGGTGGGCCCTTGGCACCCCAGTCCGACACTGGCTGTGAATATAGCATTTACTGTGTATAAAGCACAGATTGCATTTAGGATGGACTGTCTCTATACAGTAGCATGCTATGAATATAGCACAGACTGTGTTTATAGCCCAGACTGTATATATTGCATGCATAGCATATATTGTATAAAGTATAAAATGCGTATATAGCATAGATTGTGTAAAGCGTGAACTTTGTATATTGCATAGATTTTCTACACAGCATAGATTGACTTGAGTTGAGATGAGCCACAGTAGGGAGAATGTGGTTGTCAGAGCAATACTTGGTAGAAAATGAGGCTTATAGCTCCAAGCAGTCTGTTAGTATTTAAGAAAATAGTTTAACAGTTTCATTTGGAAAACTCTGCTGTGTGCTGCAGTGTAGTATTGGTTTGTCTTTCCTCTAATGGTATTTGGTGCTACGCTGGGGTATTTCTTTATTTCTACTAGGAAAGGATTTTTTTCTGCACTGAGGTATTTTGGTGACATTGTGAAGATATATCATGCTATACTGTGGTATTTGATGCATATGAAGAGGTATGTTGTGCTGGGGTAGAGAATACGCATGTTCTGACAACTCTGCACTGTCAGCGGCTGTGGCGCCAGACAGGACTAGAGAGTAGGGATGGGCGGACCCAGGGTAAGGCAGGTTCGGCCAAACTAGAGTCCAAAGTTCAGTTCGGGTACCCGAACTGACCTAAATATGACCCCGGACCTGAACCCCTATATAAGTCAATTGGGACCCAAGCTTTGATGTTGTAAAATAGCTGTAAAATGGTCAGAGTAAGGGCTAGGGGTCTGCAAAGAGAAGCAAAATTGAGTTAATAGCATGACAGTTGCCCTGAAAACACATTAAAATGACTTGTAATAACAGAATAAAAAAGATAATAGTAATCTTGAACTAGGAAGCAGATGTCCAAGCGGAAGAGTGAAGCAGTGCCTTAAGTGTGTATTTTACTGCACTTGTAACAATAAATAAATGAAAAAAAAACACTTGAGGTTTCCCTATATTAATACACAGCCAAGGGAAAGCAGACCGCTGTGAGCTGGTCTTATTATGCTGGGAAAGGGCCAATATGCATGGAGCTTCCCAGTCTATTAATATCAGCAACCAGCTTTCTGCTTTGCCTTTGCTGGTTATTAAAATGTGGGAACCTTAAAAAAGGATCCGGGGCCCCCCTTATTTTTTAACCAGCTAAGGCAAAGCAGAAAGCTGGGGGCTGATATTAATAGGCTGGCAAGGTCCATGGATTTAATCCAAAAATCTAAACATGGATGCAGGCCCTCATCTTTCTACTTAACAAAAAAAACAGGCAAAGAGGAACGTCTAATATATCCCTTCGCAAGATTCGAAGATGTAATCTTTCATTGCCTGCCTTTCAGGACCACCTAGGTTGTATAATCTGGGAGAAAACTTGGCACTTAAGTAAATATTGTAAGAAGATAATTTTATTGTGTTCAGACAATACAAAAATAAAAGAAAATGTTTTGGTCTTATGACCTTTGTTAGTGAGACAGATTGCAGTGTGCAAAAGAACACAAGTAATAAAGATCGCTCTGGATCAGCAACATGTGCTGCGGCAGTGTGTGTGTTCAACGACAATTCTCACAAGGGTAGCTTGAGTACCGGATTGATGAACGGTCAATTCACTTCTCATTAGTCTGGTACTCTCTCTGCCCTTGTGAGAATTGCCCACTGTGAACTGAGGTAACCTTAACTCAGTTCACAGTGGCCGGGTCTTGCTGAGCATAGCGTCAGACCCGGCAGTAGCTGCTGCTCCAGTCTATGGAGCTTTGTTCTCTGAACGAAGCTCCATACACTGGATGACAAAAACAGATATCATTGTGAGACCTCCATTTGGATTTAGCTGGACCCTGTGGATTACGTTTTTTGTTAATAACTGGGTAAGAGAGGGAATTTGTTTTTTTTACAAATAAAGAGCTTTTGCAAGCTTCTACTTGCAAAAGTACAATCTATTTTGACTGCAGGGTAAATAATGGAGGTGTCTTATAGACACTTCTCCATTACTAATCGTTGGGTTTGATGTCAGAGGACATTACACAGCTGATATCAATCCCAAAACAATTACCCCAATACCCGCTGCACCAAGGCAATCGGGAAGGGCCAAGGCTAAAAACCAGAATTTTGTGCATCTAATGGATATGCCAAGTCTGGTGCAGTTGAGGTCTGGTCTTATTAGGTTGGGAAGAGACCAATATCCATGGACCTTCCCAGCCTACTAATATCAATCCCCAGCTGACTGCTTTGCTTTAGCTTTTTATTAAAAATAGGGGGAACCCACGTCATTTCTTTATGGTCATCACTAGGGTTGAGCGAAACGGGTCGGCCAGATTCAGAAGTCGCCGACTTTTGGCAAAGTCGGGTTTCATGAAATCCGACCCGACCCCTGTGTGGGGTCGGCCATGAGGTCGGCGATCTTCTGATCTGGTATCGGAATTCCGATACCGAGTTCCGACATGTTTGCGATATCGGGAATCGGTATCGGAATCCATATTTAAGTGTAAAGTAAAGAATAAAAATAAAAAATATTGATATACTCACCCTCGGACGCGCCCTGGTTCTAACCAGCAGCCTGCGTTCCTAAAAATGAGCGCCTGAAGGGCATTCGATGACGTCGCGGCTTGTGATTGGTCGCGTGAGCGGTCACATGGGCGGTCATGTGACCAATCACAAGCCGCGACGTTATCTAAGGTCCTTCAGGCGCTAATTCTTAGGAAGGAAGTGTCTGAGGGCGCGTCCGAGGGTGAGTATATTCCTAATAGGTATATACTCACCCTCGGACGCGCCCTGGTTCTAACCCGCAGCCTTCCTTCCTAAGAATCAGCGCCTGAAGGACCTTAGATGACGTCGCGGCTTGTGATTGGTCGCATGACGCCCATGTGACCGCTCACGCGACCAATCACAAGCCGCGACGTCATCGAAGGTCCTTCAGGCGCTCATTCTTAGGAAGGAAGGCTGCCGGTGAGAACCAGGGAGCGTCCGAGGGTAAGTATATCAAATCAGACAACAGCTGTCTGATTTCTCTTGGCTGGTTATACAAAATAGGGGGGACTATAGGTGGTTTGTTTAAATTAATCATTTATTTGATGTCAGGTGTGGCCACATGCTGCGGCGGGCAATCACAGCCACGCTAATACTTGTCATTGCTCTGATGACAATGCAAGTGCCCACAGTCTAAAAGCTTGTTGATTGGCTGCGCTGCAACCTTCTAGCCAGATTTATAAGGCTGTCAAACCTGAACAGTTAAATGGACGTACAGCAAGAAGTCCGTGTTTGGGGTTCAGTCCCGGACACCAGGTGATTGGTGCGAACCCCAAACTTTAGACTTCGGGTTTGCTCATCCCTACTAGAGAGGTCAAAAACATGTTTTTATGAGAAGTTTAGGGTTCAGCAACAGGACCTACATCTCTCAGACATTTATGGCATATTTATATGATGTCTAAGATGACAATTCACATTTAAGCATTTAACAGAAAAGAAAAGAAGACAGAACTTATCAATTATCTACACTTTGTGTTGTTACAATATCTCTCTGTGATGGACAGTGGAAATTTATTATGTGGGCTGGTGAGGTTTATGTGCGAGGGCTGCTATTTAGTCTTGACCTTGGTTTATGTGTCCTGTGGACTACGAAGCTCTGATCCTACCACCTACGCAATACCTTTTGCCCATATTTATTACTTGTTGTACTACTGTAAAGTTTATGTTAACAAGTATGATGCAAGCAAAAAAAACATTTAATGATATTAAACTTCTTTTCTTATAGAAAAAATATATAGAATTTTCCTTCGGAACAAACGTCATTGCAGAAAATAACAGGAAATGCATATTGCTTTTAACTTGTCTTCTTTTCTTCTTTTTTACTGTAATTTTCCAAAGCAGCGAACACACTTCCTTAACATTCCAGTTGTCATGGCAACATGAGCTAGTTCCAGTGCACTCTGGGTAATTCCAAGATGATGTCAGCAAGGCACACACAGTGTACATATATATATATATATATATGTACTGTATATGCTGCTATATACGCAATAAACACAAAAAATACAATACTATGGGATACACGTACACGCAATCATCTACACATTCAATTTATGTCAAAGATAATGTTGGGGTTAGAAAAGATTACCAAAATAAGCAGGAGTCTGAAGCCATAACTCTGCATTGCTGATAACAAAGACTCACAAAAACATGGCAATGTTATCATTAGCTGCTGTGAGGTTATTAGGCTTAAAAATGTAGCTTAAAGTCTGGGTATTATTTGGTGTTCATGCTGCCCTAGGCAATTGAAGTTGTCACAATCCCTACTGGTATGTCAGACTAAAGGTACCGTCACATTAAGCGTCGCTGCAGCGATATAGACAACCATGCCGATCGCTGCAGCATCACTGTGTGGTCGCTGGAGAGCTGTCACACAGACAGCTCTCCAGCGACCAACGATGCCGAGGTCCCCGGGTAACCAGGGTAAACATCAGGTTACTAAGCGCATGGCCGAGCTTAGTAACCCGATGTTTACCCTGATTACCTAAAAAAAACAAACACTACATACTTACATTCCGGTGTCTGTGACTGTGACTGTGAGCGCCGGCCGGCCGTAAAGCAGAGCACAGCGGTGACGTCACCGCTGTGCTTTACGGCCAGCGCTCACAGTCAGTGCGGGAAGCTGACTGCGAGGGACGCAACAGACACCGGAATGTACCGTATATACTCGAGTATAAGCCGACCCGAGTATAAGCCGACCCCCCTAATTTTGCCACAAAAAACTGGGAAAACTTATTGACTCGAGTATAAGCCTAGGGTGGAAATGCAGCATTTACCGGTGAATTTCAAAAATAAAAATAGATCATTATTTCCCCCTAGCTGTGCCATATAGTGCTCTGCACCATTCATATTTCCCCATAGGTGTGAACCATATAGTGCTCTGCACCGTTCATTGTGCCCCCTAGCTATGCCATATACGGTGCTCTGCACCGTTCATTGTGCCCCATAGATGTGCCATATACGGTGCTCTGCACCGTTCACTGTGCCCCATAGCTGTGCCATATACGGTGCTCTGCACCGTTCACTGTGCCCCATAGCTGTGCTGTGCCATATACGGTGCTCTGCACCGTTCACTGTGCCCCATAGCTGTGCCATATACGGTGCTCTGCACCGTTCACTGTGCCCCATAGCTGTGCTGTGCCATATACGGTGCTCTGCACCGTTCACTGTGCCCCATAGCTGTGCCATATACGGTGCTCTGCACCGTTCACTGTGCCCCATAGCTGTGCTGTGCCATATACGGTGCTCTGCACCGTTCACTGTGCCCCATACATAGCTGTGCTGTGCCATATACGGTGCTCTGCACCGTTCACTGTGCCCCATAGCTGTGCTGTGCCATATACGGTGCTCTGCACCGTTCACTGTGCCCCATAGCTGTGCTGTGCCATATACGGTGCTCTGCACCGTTCACTGTGCCCCATAGATGTTCCACATAAATTTGTGCCGCCGCCGCTGCCGCAATAAAGAAAAAAAAACACATACTCACCTCCCTTGATTGCAGCTCCCGGCGTCTCGTTCCGGCGCCTCCATCTTCCCGGCGTCTCTGCTCTGACTGATCAGGCAGAGGGCGCCGCGCACACTATATGCGTCATCGCGCCCTCTGCCTGAACAGTCAGAGAGCAGAGACGCCGGGAAGATGGAGGCGCCGGCCGGGAAGATGGATCGGCGCCCGGCGGCTGGAACGAGGACAGGTGAATATGCTATACTCACCTAGTCCTGGCGATCCTCGAGCTGTCCCCTCCTGTCTTCGGTGCCGCAGCTTCTTTCTCTATCAGCGGTCACCGGCACCGCTGATTAGAGAAATGAATAAGCGGCTCCGCCCCTATGGGAGGTGGAGCCGCTTATTCATTTCTGTAATGAGCGGTCCCACGTGACCGCTGAAGAGAGGAAGAAACTGCAGCGCCGAAGCCCGTGGGACGGCAGGGACAGCGCGAGGATCGCTGGGACTAGGTAAGTATACCTCAGCGCCCTCACCCCCTCACCCGCCGACCCCACCGCTACCGTGACTCGAGTATAAGCCGAGGGGGGCACTTTCAGCCCAAAAATTTGGGCTGAAAATCTCGGCTTATACTCGAGTATATACGGTAAGTATGTAGTGTTTGGTTCTTTTAGGTAACCAGGGTAAACATCAGGTTACTAAGCACGGCCCTGCGCTTAGTAACCCGATGTTTACCCTGGTTACTAGTGAAGACATCGCTGGATCAGCGTCACACACGCCGATTTAGCAATGTCAGTGGGTGATCCAGCGACGAAATAAAGTTCTGGCCTTCTAGCTCCGACCAGCGATGTCACAGCAGGATCCTGATCGCTGCTGCGTGTCAAACACAACGATATCGCTATCCAGGACGCTGCAACGGGTATGTGCACACTACATCTTTTTCAAGTGAATATGCTCTGTAACGCGCCTGGAAAAGTGCTAAGTCAACTTTAAAAAGACTAAGTATATGTCCTGCAGTGTAAAATGTGTTTGCTGTTAACTCATTCTGTTGGTGATTCTGGTGATGTATTCATGTACTGACAATCATTTTGGTAATGCACTTATGTACTAATGCTGGCTCTGGCAATGTATTTATGTACTGATAATGGTTCTGGTGATATGCAAAAAAAAAAGAATGTGGATATCGCGCCACAGTTAATGGCCAATAGTAAAACAGTTATTAACCTAAAAAGACACGCTTAATTAAATGTCTTAATAATGCTACTTCCTTATAGCACAATAGAACACCTAATAGAGACTGTAAATACCAGGCATGGTCAATCTGGTAAGTATGGGTGTATGGCTACTTAACTGTAGCACGATATCCACATTCATTTTTTGCAAATGACCTTTCTGATTCTGACATAGTTGGCGCAGTGCTTGTCATGATATCAGCGGCTTCAGGACTCTTCTTAGCGCCAGTGTGCCTCTTGTTTTTTCGCGTCCTGGTGATATATATATGTATTGATACTGCTTCTGTAATGTAGTTGTGTACTGATTGTGGTTCTAGTGATGTATTAGGCTAGGTTCACATTGCGTTAGTGGGTGTCCGCTGACGGAATCCATTACATCGCGCCACTAACGCAATGTAACAGATCCCATTGACCGCAATGTATGTAACGCATCCATAACACATGTCATTTTTGGCATGCGTTAGCGGTGTTCCGTTATTTTCTGATGGACCTCGAACGCTGTCTGCAGCGTTTTGGGGTCCTTTCTCGCTAGCGCAGATCGGGCATCTGCGCTAGCGCGATTGCTAAACGCGATCCCTTTTTAGACATTGCGTTAACGCAGTCCATTAGCGTATGCGCTAGACGGACTGCACAACGCAAATGTGAACCTAGCCTTACTGTAGATGCTGTAATCATTAATTTAATAGACGGGATGCTTGGTCATTATAGGGTCAATGTGCTGGCCTGAAAATTCAGCTGTCTGAGTTATGCTGTATTTTTTAGCCAAACAAGTGTTTGACTAATGCCTCCATACATTGTACACAGCTGTCTGATCTTTTGATCTGAAGCTATCCCGCCCAGTCAGGTGAGATAGCTTCTGGTCAAAAGATCAGACAGCTGTATAAAAAGTATTCATTTATTAGTCAAACACTTGTTTGACAGCTCCAATATACAGGATTACTAGCTTTGCCTGGTGCTAAGTGCTAAATACATGCATTCTCTATGTGAGAAGCGCTGCCAGACATCTAATTAAGAGAACAATAGGATCTTGAGTCCTAATTAGGAAATGCCAGATCCTTATCTTCCTTGACATTAAGGCCGGCCTCACACTCAGCGTTGAAAAATACGGTCCATATTTTACGGCCGTAATACGCTCCAAAATTAGAAATACGGTGGTCCGTAAGAACTCCGTAGGCAAGGTGTGGTCGCGTATTTTGCGAATGTAATGTTGCGTATGTAATCCGTATGCCCACCGTAATGCGTATTTTTCACGCAACCTGACAAAATGGACATATAACGGTTTTGGCGGATGAAATTGATTTAAATTACCCTCATCAACCCTATTTAAGGCCTCTACAACATGTGTCTCACTCCCATATGGTCATTTTGTGGTTTAGCAACTGTTGGAGTGTTGTTGTAACATTTGGACCATGTCTGACCACCTGCAGTTCACCCCAACGCAGCGTGTTTTGTTTAACTGGCTATTGTCTCGTCGGTTTGGGCACCAATATCCTGTGATTGTTGATCCGCGAAGGAGGAGCAGAAGAATGTGGGTGCATCCTCTTCTGACTAAACGCCTCACTAAAGGCCATTTTCATCGGCTATATACAGCTCTGCGGGAACATCCAGACAAGTTTTATCTGTACTGTCGCATGTCTATACAAACCTTTGACAGATTGTTGGAGATATTACGCCCAGGAATAACATTTCAGGACACAAGGCTGCGCAAAGCCATTTCTGCTGAGGAGCGTCTTCTCCTCACGTTACGGTATGTATTCTCCATCCTCACATACTGTATGTTGATGATCTTTTTTATAAATGTTTCTTCTTTTTTAAATTTTTACCCATAATATGTGTACATTAAGGCCAAAGCAGATGTGACAACGTGACGTAACTGTTATATTTCAGCCCCTTAAGGCCATTTTTCCCATTTCAGTGTTAATTTATTAGCCCACAAATGCAAATATGATTGTGCTTATTCATGTTTTGTGTGCACTCTTGAAACAAACCTAATTTATTGTGTTTGTTTCACTTACAGATTTCTGTCCACTGGATTGTCCTTTGCGGGTCTCCACCTTGAATTTTTGATTGGCCGCTCCACCATTTCTGGCATTGTGCGGTTAACCTGTCGCCAAATATGGGATAGACTTAAGGACCTTGTGATGCCTGAGCCCAAACAGGCTGATTGGCTCAAAATAGCCCGTGGGTTCAAGGTCAATTGTGACTTCCCAAAACTGCATTGGAGCGGTGGATGGGAAACATATTAGGGTACGTAAGCCGCCGAACTCTGGCTCCCAATTCTACAACTATAAGCAGTTTTTCTCTGTAGTTCTGTTAGCTGTAGTTGACAGTAACTACAGGTTTATAATTGTAGACATTGGGGCCTATGGACGAACTGGAGACTCTAGGGTCTTCAATTCGTCTATAATGGGTCGGCGGCTACGTAAAAACCAGTTAGACCTCCCACCACCACAACAACTCCCAGGCTCCACTGCAGAAGCACTGCCTTTTTTTTTGTTGGAGATGAGGCCTTCCAACTCACCAGACACGTCATGAGGCCTTATCCCCGGCGCAACCTGGACCACCGTCGGAGGATATTTAATTTGTGCCTTTCTAGGGCGCGCAGACTGGTGGAGTGCACCTTTGGTATTCTGGTGGCCAAATGGCGTGTCCTACTGACTGCCATGCAGCTCAGTGAGGCTACAGTCAATGAAGTAATCAAAGCATCACTAATTTTGCACAACTATACCCGCATACATGATTGCTTCTCAGATGGTAATGATGAACACATGTTGCGTAGTGTCATTAGTCCAACACCACATGGCCCACCTCCGCGCCGTCCCCTTTCTGGTATCAAAGTTAGGGATGTATTGACCAATTATTTTGTTTCTCCTCAGGGTTCTACTCCCTGGCAAGATTATGCTGTTTCTCAGTTGTGATTTTTGTTATTTTAAAGATATGTTTTTGTAATATATTATTATCAACCACTGAAAACGTACTGTGTGTGTTTTTTTACTTAATGACCATATGTTTCTGTTTTCTGAATATGTGTGTGATGCAAAAATGATTAGTCTACAAGCATCAATTGGCTTTTTTGTAAACTTTTTACTAACTTTGCAACCCTTTTTTTTTGGTTGTTAACCCCATATTTTTGCCATATGGTTTTTATAAGCCTTTTTTATGGGTTGCTTTATACCAAGGATCCACAACAAAGTGGAAATTTTTTGAAAACACAACATTAACATGGTAGCCAGCTACCAAAACAAAAACTAAAAAACAAAACAAAATTACAGATCCCTGTAAGTTGGTGGGGGAGATGTTGGCAGCTCTGGGTCCTGGTCTGGTGGCCTTTGTTGGGCCGATGGCAGTTCATCCTGTGAGGATGCAGTGGCTTGTGGCCCAGAATACTGGCCTTGTCCATATTGGCCAGATGTGTGTTGACCAAAAGCCATTTGGCTCTGGGCATCATGCTGAGGTACAGATTGCCTTGCATCATATCCCAACCCAAAATGGCCATGTTGTCCAAACCCAGGTTGGGACCAGCCAACATCACTGTGTCTGGAGAAGTGGCCATATTGGGGGTTGAAGCCTGCCATTTGGTACTCTAATGGCCTTTGTAGATTTTGGGATGGGAGTGGTTGAAGGGGAGGCATACGTGGAGTAGGTGCAGCAAATCCTGATTGATTTGGCTCCTGTTGAGGGAATTGAAGGCGCAAGAGGTTTGTTTGGCCAAGCTGCCTTCGCTCCAGGTATTCAAAAACCTCATAGGGGTTATTTGGAGGGGTGCTTAAATCAATCAGGATTTGCATACACCCTCTCACACGTAGCCTCACCTCACGGGGAAGGGGTCTAAGGTATCGGGCAAGGCTGCGGGCAAAGGCCTCCTCGCCATCATCTGTGGCTGCCCTGGCCAAATAGTTGAGGACCCCAGCATCAACTTCACTTCTTCTGCCTTCAAGCTCTCTCCTTCGCCGGGATCTCCGTAAAGGCCCAGCTGCCTGTGGGGATGACACCAGTGGGCCTGTAGGGCTGCTACTGTGCCCATGTTCCACAGGCCTTGGTACATGTGCTGCTGAGGGTGGTGGTGCAGCATCTTCATCACTTGCTGCTGCCTGCAGTGATGATGCTGCTGATGGGTCCTCAATGATGGATCCTGATGCAGCCACAGATGGTCCTGCAACCTCTTCCTCCACACTTACAGGATCAATGATAGGGTCTGATTCTGATCCGGTTTCCCTCTCTGTGAGGTTTGACTGTGTTCTGTTAAGAAAACAATAAAATGAAATTAGTATTTTGACATTGTTTAATTAGACATCGGTGTGCAATATTAAAAAAAAACAACAAAAAAAAAACAGCAGCACAACATCTCCTTCTCTACTCCCCTATTATCTCATATTCACACAAGAATATCCAAGATTTGTCTTGGAGAGACCCACAAATGTAACAAACACTATCACGACACATCATAATGTGGCATACCATTTCAAGCTACACAAAAACCAGGCACAACCACCTCTTCAAACAATAAGATAACATGCAGTAACAACCCATACCACAAAACACTGCCTGAACATCTCTAAACTCGCATACTACATTCTCACCCATCCCTTGTTGAAGCTTGGGATGCTTGGCGGCCAGGGTCCTCTCTCCTCCAGGACCCTTTTTGAATTTATGCTTGTTTACATTACTGTTCGCACTATATTGACACATCCTTACATGGAACTTGCAATGTCATAACCCTAATCCACAAAAAAGAATAAGATTTAGTTTCATTACAAATGTGTAGAGTGGTTTTTACTTACTGCCTAAGATCCATACTGGCATCCAAAAAGGAAAGACGGTCGTAATATATATACTTCCTCTTCTTCAGTGGGGCTGCTGACCCACTCCTAGCCCGCTGCTGTCTTTCCCACCAGTATTGGTCCCGGATGCTGCGCCATCTTGTCATAACATCATCCACTGCAATTACAAGGGCACAAATAATGTTCTATATCATTCTGAACATAGCTTAGTCCAGTTGTCAGACATATTTGTATTTTTAAAGCAAAAAGTGGCTATAGCACAATAATTTCCATGGTGAGTCAGATGATAAAGGGGTTACATGCAGAGGTCTATATATCGCCCACAGTTAAGAACTTGACAGTATCAGACTGGTAGAGAGGGGAGAGAACCCTGTTCTTGCAAACATACATTAGGTAAGATATGCTAGGATAGGAAAGGAAAATGACTTGTGCTATAATGAGAATAATGCTCAAAATTATCTAAAAATAAGACAAGGGACAACAACCCTCTGGACGGAGTATGAGGCCAAGAAAAATATTTAGCAGGGCAAGATGAACATGAACTATGTCCAGAAACACTTTGGCATGTTACTCAGCTTTAGAAAATGACAAATAAGGCCATAAATGACATATAAATATAAAAATGATTGCTCAAGTAATCATGTAGGGAAAGCATCTTTTAAAGTAAAATCTTGTGAATACATGAGTGTACACACATAGACTTGTCTGCTCCGCACGTGGCCGTTGGGCATAATCAGGGAATAGTAGCCCACAGATGGCCCTCCAAGCTGCCTCTTTCCTGGCCCGGTTAGAATAGTTAGGATCCCGCTGGTC
The DNA here is from genome assembly GCF_032444005.1 of Ranitomeya imitator. Taxonomy (NCBI): domain Eukaryota; kingdom Metazoa; phylum Chordata; class Amphibia; order Anura; family Dendrobatidae; genus Ranitomeya; species Ranitomeya imitator. The sequence goes on from NC_091291.1 coordinate 49,766,024, forward strand.
CCATATTTCAGGCCTTTCTTGGACCAGGATGAGGAGCATATCAACATTGATGATGTTTGCCATGTTGCTTGGAACTCTGTGGAGGCGAGCACCAGACTTCCGGGATGTCTGTGTGGCTTTTTGAGCTAATTAGCATGTCTGAGTTTCATGATTGAGGGCTTGGCTCAATTCCTTGCACCTGGCGATGTCTGGAGATGTCTGGCGTATTTAACGCAAGTCACACTGTTGGTCCGTGTGTAATCCGTATATTTCTCGCCCCCATAGACTTTCATTGGCGAATTTTTTGCGCAATACGGTGACAAACGCAGCATGCTGCGATTTTCTATGGCCGTAGAAGGCCGTATAATACGGTTCCGTAAAATACGGCAGATAGAAGCTTGGCCATAGAGATGCATTGTACCGTGTGCAATCCGTATTTTCTGCACCTCTCTTACGTCCGTAAAACTCGCGAGTGTGAAGCTGGCCTAACAGTCAGAGCCACCCATACACATAAGGGTACCGTCTCACAGTGGCACTTTTGTCGCTACGACGGTACGATCCGTGATGTTCCAGCGATATCCATACGATATCGCTGTGTCTGACATGCAGCAGCGATCAGGGACCCTGCTGAGAATCGTACGTCGTAGCAGATCGCTTGGAACATTCTTTCGTCGCTGGATCTCCCGCTGTCATCGCTGGATCGGTGTGTGTGACACCGATCCAGCGATGCATTCGCTTGTAACCAGGGTAAACATCGGGTTACTAAGTGCAGGGCCGCGCTTAGTAACCCGATGTTTATCCTGGTTACCATCGTAAATGTAAAAAAAAAAAACAGTGCATACTTACATTCCGGCGTCCGTCAGGTCCCTTGCCGTCTGCTTCCCGCACTGACTGACTCTCCAGCGACCACACAACGACTTACCAACGATCACGGCCAGGTCGTATCGCTGGTCGTGATCGTTGGTAAATCGTATAGTGTAATGGTACCCTTAGACTTTATAGAAAACCGGTCAGTATTGGAGGAATCAGACAACTTTAGTCTCATGTGTGGGAGGGTTTCACTACTATCTAAAGTGTAGGGCACCTTTTAGATGTCTCCAACCAAATTCAATGGTCTAAAGGTACCGTCACATTAAGCAACTTACCAACGAGAATGACAACGATCCGTGATGTTGCAGCGTCCTGGATAGCGATCTCGTTGTGGTTGACACGCAGCAGCGATCAGGATCCTGCTGTGACATCGCTGGTCGTCGCTGAAAGTCCGGAACTTTATTTGGTCATCAGGTCAGCGTGATTCGTCATGTTTGACAGCAAAAGCAAGGATGCCTGCAATGTTTTTCCATGGAGCGAACAACCAGCGAGAAAGATAAGTACGTCACTGGATCGCTCCTGCATCGTTCTGCTGTTACAGTGTTTGACGTCTCCTAGCAACCTAAACAGCGACGCTGCAGCGATCGACATCCTTGTCTATATCGCTGCAGCATCGCTTAATGTGACGGTACCTTAAGAGGTAAGGTTTCTCCTTATGGAGAGTGACATACCAGCTCTGGCTTGTCAAAGTAAGAAGACTTATTCGCCGTGCAATGCTCCTCTGGGAAATGCAATATGCAAATTGCATCTTCAAAGAAAAAGAGGACTTGAACTCTATAGTGCTAACTATTGGAAGTAGCGATCCTACAAGTCACAATCAACCCTTTAACGAGTCTTGCAATACGACTTAGGATAAAAGTCAAATCAGTATCTCAATTCGCAGACACGGTGTTTCAGGCTGTTGGCCCTCGTCAGTGCGAAGCATGAGAACAGATCTGGCTAGGTGAGAGGCTCTGGACTGGGGTCTGAGAGGTAAGGTTTCTCCTTGTGGATAGTGACATACCATCTCTGGCTTGTCAAGGTAAGGAGGCTTATTCGCCGTGCGATGCTCCTCTGGGAAATATAATATGCAAATTGCCTCTTCAGAGAAAAAGAGGACTTAAACTCTATAGTGCCACCAATTCATAGTTATTAAGGTTGAAGGAAGACTTTCATCTAGTTCAACCCATAGCCTAACCTAACATGCCCTAACATGTTGATCCAGAGGAAGGCAAAAAAAAACCATATGGTAAATAGTAAGCTCCACTATGGGGAAAAAAAATCCTTCCCGACTCCACATACGGCAATCAGACTAATTCCCTGGATCAACGCCCTATCAAGGAATCTAGTGTATATACCCTGCAACATTATACTTTTCAAGAAAGGTATCCAATCCCCTCTTAAATTTAAGTAATGGATCACTCATTTCAACATCATACGGCAGAGAGTTCCATAGTCTCACTGCTCTTACAGTAAAGAACCCACGTCTGTTATTATGCTTAAACCTTCTTTCCTCCAGATATAGAGGATGCCCCCTTGTCCCTGTCTCAGATCTATGATTAAAAAGATCATCAGAAAGGTCTTTGTACTGTCCCGTCATATATTTATACATTAAGATAAGATCACCCCTTAGTCTTCGTTTTTCCAAACTAAATAGCCCCAAGTGTAATAACCTTTCTTGGTATTGCAGACCCCCCAGTCCTCTAATAACCTTGGTCGCTCTTCTCTGCACCCGCTCTAGTTCAGCTATGTCTTTCTTATACACCGGAGACCAGAACTGTACACAGTATTCTAAGTGTGGTCAAACCAGTGACTTGTATAGAGGTAAAATTATATTCTCCTCATGAGCATCTATGACTCTTTTAATGCATCCCATTATTCTATTTGCCTTTGTAGCAGCTGCCTGACACTGGCCACTGAACATGAGTTTGTCATCCACCCATACACCCAGGTCTTTTTCATTGACGGTTTTGCCCAGAGTTTTAGAATTAAGTGCATAGTTATACATCTTATTACTTCTACCCAAGTGCATGACCTTACATTTATCCCCAATAAAGCTCATTTGCCATTTATCAGCCCAAGCTTCTAGTTTACATAAATCATCCTGTAATATAATATTGTCCTCCTCTGTATTGATTACCCTGCAGAGTTTAGTGTCATCTGCAAATATTGAAATTCTGCTCTGAATGCCCCCTACAAGGGCATTAATAAATATGTTAAAAAGAAGAGGACCCAATACTGACCCCTGTGGTACCCCACTGCTAACCGCTACCCAGTCCGAGTGTGCTCCATTAATAACCACCTTTTGTTTGTTTTCCCTGAGCCAGCTCTTAACCCACTTACACATATTTTCCTCTATCCCCATTTTTCTCATTTTATGTATCAACCTTTTGTGTGGCACCGTATCAAAAGCTTTTGAAAAGTCCATATACACTACGTCCACTGGGTTCCCTTGGTCCAGTCCGGAACTTACCTCTTCATAGAAATTGATCAGATTAGTCTGACAGGAACGGTCCCTAGTAGGGTTGAGCGAAAGGGGTCGTTCATTTTCAAAAGTCGCCGACTTTTGGCAAAGTCGGGTTTCATGAAACCCGATCCGACCCCTGTGCGGGGTCGGCCATGCGGTACGCGACTTTCGCGCCAAAGTCGCGTTTCAATGACGCGAAAAGCGCCATTTCTCAGCCAATGAAGGTAAACGCAGAGTGTGGGCAGCGTGATGACATAGGTCCTGGTCCCCACCATCTTAGAGAAGGGCATTGCAGTGATTGGCTTGCTGTCTGCGGCGTCACAGGGGCTATAAAGGGGCGTTCCCGCCGACCGCCATGTTACTGCTGCTGATCTGAGCCTAGGGAGAGGTTGCTGCCGCTTCGTCAGAAGCAGGGATAGCGTTAGGCAGGGTCCATTAACCACCAAACCGCTTGTGCTGTAGCGATTTCCACTGCCCAACACCACCTTCGGTGTGCAGGGACAGTGGAAGCTACATTTTTTTTTTTTCCCCCTCAGCGCTGTAGCTCATTGGGCTGCCCTAGAAGGCTCCCTGATAGCTGCATTGCTGTGTGTACGCCGCTGTGCAAACCAACTGCTTTTTTCAAAGCACAAATCCTCTTGTTCCTTCCTTTCTGCACAGCTATCTTTTTGGTTTGTACACACTTTTTATTTAATTTGTGCATCAGTCCACTCCTTATTGCTGCCTGCCATACCTGGCTGAGATTACTGCAGGGAGATAGTAATTGAAGGACACTCCCTGTTTTTTTTTTTTTTTTTGTGGGAGATTAAGATTGACATTTCTGCTAGAGTGCCATCCCTGTCTGTGTCATCTCTCACTCAGTGAGCCATAGAAAGCCTATTTATTTTTTTGCTTGATTTGGGTTATAAAATCTACCTGAAAAAATCACTACATCAATCAGTGGGAGAAAAATATTGGCCTCAGGGCTTGTGTGCCACTCTTGACTCCTGTGTGCATCATCACTCACTCAGTGGGCCATAGAAAGCCTATTTATTTTTTTGCTTGATTTTGGTTCTAAAATCTACCTGAAAAAATCACTACATCAATCAGTGGGAGAAAAATATTGGCCTCAGGGCTTGTGTGCCACTCCTGACTCCTGTGTGCATCATCACTCACTCAGTGGGCCATAGAAAGCCCATTTTTTTTTTTTTTTGCTTTATTTGGGTTCTAAATTCTACCTGAAAAAATCAATAAATCAATCAGTGGGAGATTAATATTGGCCTTTATGCTTGTGTGCCAGTCCTAAGCGTGCCATCTCTCTCTCTCAGATAGTGGGCCATAGAAAGCCTATTTATTTTTTTTTTTTTTATTGGGTTTATAAATTTTCCCTGGAAAAAAAAAAAAAAAGTGGGAGATTAATATTGGCCTCTGGGCTTGTGTGCCAGTCCTGAGCGTGCCATCTCTCTCACAAATAGTGGGCCATAGAAAGCCTATTTATTTATTTTTTTTTTATTGGGTTTATAAATTTTCCCTGGAACAAAAAAAAAAAAGTGGGAGATAAATATTGGCCTCTGGGCTTGTGTGCCACTCCTGACTCCTGTGTGCGTCATCTCTCACTCAGTGGGCCATAGAAAGCCTTTTTTTGTTTTATTTGTTTTCTAAATTCTCCCTGAAAAAATCATTTTATTTTATTTGGTTTCTAAATTCTTCCTGAAAAAATCATTTTATTCTATTTTTTTTTTCCTAAAGTCTCCCTGAAAAAAAAAAAAAAAAAAACAAATCAGTGGGAGATTAATATTGCCCTTTCTGCTTGTGTGCCAGTCTTGACTCCTGGGTGTGCCATCTCTCTCTCTCTCTCCAATTGTGGGCCATAGAAAGCCTATTATTTTTTTAGCTTGATTTGGGTTCCAAAATCTACCTGAAAAAATCACTACATCAATCAGTGGGAGATAAATATTGGCCTCTGGGCTTGTGTGCCACTCCTGACTCCTGTGTGCGTCATCTCTCACTCAGTGGGCCATAGAAAGCCTTTTTTTGTTTTATTTGTTTTCTAAATTCTCCCTGAAAAAATCATTTTATTTTATTTGGTTTCTAAATTCTTCCTGAAAAAATCATTTTATTCTATTTTTTTTTTCCTAAAGTCTCCCTGAAAAAAAAACAAAAAAAAAACAAATCAGTGGGAGATTAATATTGCCCTTTCTGCTTGTGTGCCAGTCTTGACTCCTGGGTGTGCCATCTCTCTCTCTCTCTCCAATTGTGGGCCATAGAAAGCCTATTATTTTTTTTAGCTTGATTTGGGTTCCAAAATCTACCTGAAAAAATCACTACATCAATCAGTGGGAGATAAATATTGGCCTCTGGGCTTGTGTGCCACTCCTGACTCCTGTGTGCGTCATCTCTCACTCAGTGGGCCATAGAAAGCCTTTTTTTGTTTTATTTGTTTTCTAAATTCTCCCTGAAAAAAACATTTTATTTTATTTGGTTTCTAAATTCTTCCTGAAAAAATCATTTTATTCTATTTTTTTTTTTCCTAAAGTCTCCCTGAAAAAAAAAAAAAATCAAATCAGTGGGAGATTAATATTTACATTTGTGCTTCAGTGACAGTCCTGCGTGTGTGGCATCTCTCTCATTTGTTGCCACCAACAACAGAGTGTGTAACATTGTGCCTGATTTTCGTTGTGGTCTCACTCACCTGTAAAGGGGTAGCTAAATCATACTGAAGTTATAGCTCACCGTGTAATTTGTGTGACAGCAACAAATACCGTTAGTTTGTTTACGTTTTTAAAACAATGAGGAAGTATGGTGGAAGAGGTCGTGGCCGGGGGCGTTCATTGTCAGCTGGTAATGAGGGTAGTGGTAGTGGTGGAGCATCAGCTGGTCGTGGGAAAAAAAATATTGCACCTAAGTCTGGAGCTGTGGAGCCAGGTTCGTCGTCTGGCTACACAAGGCCTTGAACGCTCCCTTTTCTGGGAGTAGGAAAACCGCTTTTAAAGCCGGAGCAGCAAGAGCAAGTTTTGGCTTATCTTGCTGACTCAGCCTCTAGCTCTTTTGCCTCCTCTCGTGAAACTGGTAAATGTCAAAGCAGCGCGTCATTAGTGGATGTTCACGGTCAGGGACAAGTCGCTTCCTTGTCCTCTTCAGAAAAAACAACAACAGAGAAGAATGCAGCAGGCGACACAACGGGTTACTCCATGGAGCTCTTTACACATACCGTCCCTGGCTTAGAAAGTGAAGCAGTTAACAGTCCATGCCCATTACAAGTTGAATCTGACATGGAGTGCACTGATGCACAGCCACAGCCAGACTACTATGCTGGTCCTTTGACTCAGACCACAACATTGCCCTCGCAGGGTGCTGATCAAGAATCAGACCCTGATGAGACTATGTTGCCCCATCACGAACGCTATACCACCGACCGACACGGTGACACAGACGAAGTTGCACACGAGCTACAAGAAGAGGTAATAGATGACCCAGTTCTTGACCCCGATTGGCAGCCATTGGGGGAACAGGGTGCAGGCGGCAGCAGTTCTGAAGCGGAGGAGGAGGGGCCGCAGCAGGCATCAACATCGCAACAGGTTCCATCTGCCGGGCCCGTATCTTGCCCAAAACGCGTGGCAAAGCTAAAACCTGTTGGAGGACAGCGTGGCCATCCGGTTAAAGCTCAGTCTGCAATGCCTGAAAAGGTATCCGATGCTAGAAAGAGTGCAGTCTGGCATTTTTTTAAACAACATCCAATTGATCAGCGCAAAGTCATCTGTCAAAAATGTTCAACTACCTTAAGCAGAGGACAGAATCTGAAAAGTCTCATTACAAGTTGCATGCATAGACATTTAACCACCATGCATTTGCAAGCCTGGACTAACTACCAAACGTCCCTTAAGGTTGTAGCACCCTCGGCCAATGAAGCTAGTCAGCAACGCAACATCCCTTCCGGCAGTGTAGGGCCACCATTTTCCGCACCACCTGCAGTATCTGTGCAGGTTTCTTTGCCAGGCCAAAGCCGTCAGTGTCAGGGAATCACCAGTTTCGTAGTAGGAAACACTGCATCTAGGGCACCGGTGGCAACAATACCATCTCCCACCGTCTCTCAGTCTGCCATGTCCACCGGCACCCCCGCTAGTTCCACGATCTCCAGCTCTCCAGTCCAGCTCACCCTACATGAGACTATGGTTAGAAAAAGGAAGTACTTAGCCTCGCATCCGCGTACACAGGGTTTGAACGCACACATAGCTAGACTAATCTCGTTAGAGATGATGCCCTACCGGTTAGTTGAAAGCGAAGCTTTCAAAGCCCTGATGGACTACGCTGTACCACGCTACGAGCTACCCAGTCGACACTTTTTTTCCAGAAAAGCCATCCCAGCCCTCCACCAGCATGTTAAAGAGCGCATCGTCCATGCACTCAGGCAATCTGTGAGCACAAAGGTGCACCTGACAACAGATGCATGGACCAGTAGGCATGACCAGGGACGTTACGTGTCCATCACGGCACACTGGGTAAATGTGGTGGATGCAGGGTCCACAGGGGACAGCAAGTTTGGGACAGTTCTGCCTAGCCCACGGTCTAGGAAACAATTGGCTGTAGCCGTTCGCACCCCCTCCTCCTCCTCTTCGTCCTCCTGCAGAAGCGAGAGCTCGTCCACAGACCGCAGTCGCACAACCACTCCATCCGCAGCTGCCACTGTTGCACACCAGGTCTCCCATTATGGGGCAGCTACTGGCAAACGTCAGCAGGCTGTATTGGCTATGAAGTGTTTGGGCGACAACAGACACACCGCGGAAGTTCTGTCCGAGTTCTTGCAGAAAGAAACGCAGTCGTGGCTGGGCACTGTAGATCTTGAGGCAGGCAAGGTAGTGAGTGATAACGGAAGGAATTTCATGGCTGCCATCTCCCTTTCCCAACTGAAACACATTCCTTGCCTGGCTCACACCTTAAACCTGGTGGTGCAGTGCTTCCTGAAAAGTTATCCGGGGTTATCCGACCTGCTCCTCAAAGTGCGTGGACTTTGCTCACATATCCGCCGTTCGCCCGTACACTCCAGCCATATGCAGACCTATCAGCGTTCTTTGAACCTTCCCCAGCATTGCCTAATCATAGACGTTGCAACAAGGTGGAACTCAACACTGCACATGCTTCAGAGACTGTGTGAACAGAGGCGGGCTGTTATGTTTTTGTGGGAGGATACACATACACGGGCAGGCAGTAGGATGGCAGACATGGAGTTGTCAGGTGTGCAGTGGTCGAAGATTCAAGACATGTGTCAAGTCCTTCAGTGTTTTGAGGAATGCACACGGCTGGTTAGTGCAGACAACGCCATAATAAGCATGAGCATCCCCCTAATGCGTCTGCTGATGCAAAGTTTGACGCACATAAAGGATCAGGCGTCTGCAGCTGAGGAAGAGGAAAGCCTTGATGACAGTCAGCCATTGTCTGGCCAGGGCAGTGTACAGGACGAGGTAGTGGGCGAAGAGGAGGAGGAGGACGAGGAGGATGATGGGGATGATTATATTTTTAATGAGGAAGCTTTTCCGGGGCCACTGGAAATTGGTGGCGCGGCAAGGCCGGGTTCTGGTTTTTTGAGGGACACAAGTGACGTGGATTTGCCTGAAACTGCCCCTCAACCAAGCACAACCACAGATTTGAGAACTGGAACTTTGGCCCACATGGCGGATTATGCCTTACGTATCCTCAAAAGGGACACACGCATTACTAAAATGATGAATGATGACGATTAGTGGTTGGCCTGCCTCCTTGATCCTCGCTATAAAGGCAAATTGCAAAATATAATGCCACATGAGAACTTGGAACTAATATTAGCAACCAAACAATCAACTCTTGTTGACCGTTTGCTTCTGGCATTCCCTGCACACAGCGCCCGTGATCGTTCTCACACGAGCTGCAGGGGCCAGCAGACCAGAGGAGTTAGAGGGGCAGAAATCAGAAGTGGCGTTGGCCAGAGGGGTTTTCTGACCAGGTTGTGGAGTGATTTTGCTATGACCGCAGACAGGACAGGTACTGCAGCATCAATTCAAAGTGACAGGAGACAACATTTGTCCAATATGGTTACAAACTATTTTTCATCCCTTATCGATGTTCTCCCTCAACCGTCATTCCCATTTGATTACTGGGCATCAAAATTAGACACCTGGCCAGAATTGGCAGAATATGCATTGCAGGAGCTTGCTTGCCCGGCAGCTAGTGTCCTATCAGAAAGAGTATTCAGTGCTGCAGGTTCAATACTAACAGAAAAAAGGACTCATCTGGCTACCCAAAATGTAGATGATCTAACCTTCATTAAAATGAACCACAACTGGATTTCGAAATCTTTTGCCCCACCTTGCCCGGCTGACACCTAGCTTTCCTATGAAAAGGTCTTGCCTGTGGACTATTCTGAATGCCTTTTCCAATCTCGTAATTTTCTGCACCTGATTGTCCAGCATACGACATGTTTACACCTCACTAAATGGCCAAACTCCCCACACGGGGCCGTGGTATCGACACTTGGCGACAGCACCCGTGAGAGTGCAGTTTGTCTGAAGAGGTGGGTGAGCCCGCTTTTGGTCGACGGCACTGCCACTGGGTCCCTCCTAGTACAATAAAGTGTCTCTGGCGGTGGTGGTGCGCACCCAACGTCAGACACACCGTTGTAATATGAGGGGCCCTGGGCCTGTACCGCCGGCCACAAGACAGTTTCCCCCCACCCCAGCTCAAACAGTGCTCTACCACTTGCAAAATTATCTCACAGCTCCACCAATGTTTAGTCTATGCGCTGACATCCTTCAATGCCTGCCACTGACAATACCATTGTATTGACATTTTTGTTAAGTTAGGCCTTCGATGCCTGTCTGTGGTCACTCCTTCCACTAGGCCTCCACTGACCACACCACTGCTGCCCGTGTACCCCTGTAACCAATTTAAAATTGCCTACAGCCATGTGTTATCATTTTAGGCCTTCGATGCCTGTCTGCGGTGACTCCTTCCACTAGGCCTCCACTGACCACACCACTGCTGCCCGTGTACCCCTGGAACCAATTTAAAATTGCCTACAGCCATGTGTTATTATTTTAGGCCTTCGATGCCTGTCTGCGGTGACTCCTTCCACTAGGCCTCCACTGACTACACCACTGCTGCCCGTGTACCCCTGTAACCAATTTAAAATTGCCTACAGCCATGTGTTATTATTTTAGGCCTTCGATGCCTGTCTGCGGTGACTCCTTCCACTAGGCCTCCACTGACCACACCACTGCTGCCCGTGTACCCCTGTAACCAATTTAAAATTGCCTACAGCCATGTGTTATTATTTTAGGCCTTCGATGCCTGTCTGCGGTGACTCCTTCCACTAGGCCTCCACTGACCACACCACTGCTGCCCGTGTACCCCTGGAACCAATTTAAAATTGCCTACAGCCATGTGTTATTATTTTAGGCCTTCGATGCCTGTCTGCGGTTACTCCTTCCACTAGGCCTCCACTGACCACACCACTGCTGCCCGTGTACCACTGTAACCAATTTAAAATTGCCTACAGCCATGTGTTATTATTTTAGGCCTTCGATGCCTGTCTGCGGTGACTCCTTCCACTAGGCCTCCACTGACCACACCACTGCTGCCCGTGTACCCCTGGAACCAATTTAAAATTGCCTACAGCCATGTGTTATTATTTTAGGCCTTCGATGCCTGTCTGCGGTCACTCCTTCCACTAGGCCTCCACTGACCACACCACTGCTGCCCGTGTACCCCTGTAACCAATTTAAAATTGCCTACAGCCATGTGTTATTATTTTAGGCCTTCGATGCCTGTCTGCGGTTACTCCTTCCACTAGGCCTCCACTGACCACACCACTGCTGCCCGTGTACCCCTGTAACCAATTTAAAATTGCCTAGAGCCATGTGTTATTATTTTAGGCCTTCGATGCCTGTCTGTGGTCACTCCTTCCACTAGGCCTCCACTGACCACACCACTGCTGCCCGTGTACCCCTGTAACCAATTTAAAATTGCCTACAGCCATGTGTTATTATTTTAGGCCTTCGATGCCTGTCTGCGGTCACTCCTTCCACTAGGCCTCCACTGACCACACCACTGCTGCCCGTGTACCCCTGGAACCAATTTAAAATTGCCTACAGCCATGTGTTATTATTTTAGGCCTTCGATGCCTGTCTGCAGTTACTCCTTCCACTAGGCCTCCACTGACCACACCACTGCTGCCCGTGTACCCCTGGAACCAACATCAGAAAATATAAAAATAAGTATTTTGCTTATAAAAAAGAAAATACTGGAGAGATATCAAATGCAGACATTTTAACATTAAAAACAAACACATACAACAAAAATCTGGTACAGTACTAAAAATGGCCACCAGCTACAATAACTTTCTCCTGCAAGTAGTTAACTGAAAGGTTTTTTCAATTTTAAACACAGATATGGCATCCACCGAGTGTTGTCCTGTCGCGTCTTCTTTATATTATTGCCAAGAAGATGCAAAACAATGAAAATAATAAAATCATTATTTACCAAAAAAATAGAGTAAGTCAAAACCACATTGCAAATAAACATTCATTACAAATAAAGAAGGAGGGCGCGTCCGAGGGTGAGTATATACCTAATAAGAATATAATCACCCTCGGACGCGCCCTGCTTCTTTCCGACAGCCTTCCTTCCTAAGAATCAGCCCTTCCATGGTGTAGAGAGAGGGTTTGTTACACTCCAAGGTGTTCCCCAGGTTGCCTTTCCTGAGCTTCGATCTTCCGGCTCTCGTTTAGTAGTTGTTGGAAACTACGCTGCATTGGGCCTACAAATTGGGTATGGGGTGTAGAGAGATGGTGTGTTCCACTCCAAGGTGTTCCCCAGGTTGCCTTTCCTGAGCTTCGATCTTCCAGCTCTCGTTTAGTAGTTGTTGGAAACTACGCTGCATTAGGCCTACAAATTGGGTATGGGGTGTAGAGAGATGGTGTGTTCCACTGTAGAGAGATGGTGTGTTCCACTCCAAGGTGTTCCCCAGGTTTCCTCTCCATTGCTTCGATCTTCCGGCTCTCGTTTAGTAGTTGTTGGAAACTACGCTGCATTAGGCCTACAAATTGGGTATGGGGTGTAGAGAGATGGTGTGTTACACTCCAAGGTGTTCCCCAGGTTTCCTCTCCATTGCTTCGATCTTCCGGCTCTCGTTTAGTAGTTGTTGGAAACTACGCTGCATTAGGCCTACAAATTGGGTATGGGGTGTAGAGAGATGGTGTGTTACACTCCAAGGTGTTCCCCAGGTTTCCTCTCCATTGCTTCGATCTTCCGGCTCTCGTTTAGTAGTTGTTGGAAACTACGCTGCATTGGGCCTACAAATTGGGTATGGGGTGTAGAGAGATGGTGTGTTCCACTCCAAGGTGTTCTCCAGGTTGCCTTTCCTGAGCTTCGATCTTCCGGCTCTCGTTTAGTAGTTGTTGGAAACTACGCTGCATTAGGCCTACAAATTGGGTATGGGGTGTAGAGAGATGGTGTGTTACACTCCAAGGTGTTCCCCAGGTTTCCTCTCCATTGCTTCGATCTTCCGGCTCTCGTTTAGTAGTTGTTGGAAACTACGCTGCATTAGGCCTACAAATTGGGTATGGGGTGTAGAGAGATGGTGTGTTCCACTGTAGAGAGATGGTGTGTTCCACTCCAAGGTGTTCCCCAGGTTTCCTCGCCAATGCTTCGATCATCATGCTCTCGTTTAGTAGTTGTTGGAAACTACGCTGCATTAGGCCTACAAATTGGGTATGGGGTGTAGAGAGATGGTGTGTTCCACTCCAAGGTGTTCTCCAGGTTGCCTTTCCTGAACTTCTATCTTCAGGCTCTCATTAAATTGTGGTTAAACGGAACAACTGCATTTGGCGTACTAGTTGGTTTGGGGCCTACTATCGGTGTCTGCCGCTCCTTGCTGTTCTCCTGGTTTCCTGTCCTGAAATTCCGTTTTCAGGCGCTCGTTAAGTAGTTGTTAATGTTAGACTGCATTTGGCCTACTAGTTGGGTTGGGGCCTACTATTGGTGTCTGCCACTCCTTGCTGTTCTCCTCCACTGAACAAAGATGTGCCGCCTGTTTACTACTGTTGCCAATTTTGAACTGCATTTCGACTACTTACTGATTTGGGCCTACTCTCTGTGTCAGCCTCTCATTCCAGTTGTCCTCCACTGCAATGCCCCCTGATTAGTCCTGTGTTACCAATTTTGAACTGCATTTAGCCCACTTTATTCTTTGGGCCTATATCTGTGTTTCCTCCTCATCCTGCCCATTGCCCAGCCAGTGATAGATGAGTCTGCTGGTACATTGACCCATAACGCAACATTTCCCGTGCACGCTACACTGCAAGATTGTGACCCTGCTGAATGTCAGGTCCCCCTTCCCGCATACCATACCACCTTACACGGGGACAAACAGGAAGGTGCACATGAAAGTGCAGGTTCCTTCATCAGGTGGGGGGAGGAATACTAGTTGGCGACGTCACTGGCACAGGGCCTCTCATGGTACGCAAAAGTGTTGCTGCCGGTGGGAGGCGCCCCCGCCGTGCAAACACACCGCTGTACTTTGAGGGGCCCTGTGCCAGTGCCAATGCCAACGAGTGGGCCCCCCCTGCTTGCTCAGGTTCACAGCACTTGCAAAGTTGAAATACTTACCTCTCCCTGCTCCACTGCCGTGACGTGGTCCAGATTTCCTGGGCCCACTAATTACTTGAACCAGCCCTACCCACCACAACTTTAGCCAAATGACCCCCAATTTCAAATGCCTTCCAATTATTATAAGGTAAATTACGCTTGACAAGCTTCATTAAGAAGAATGGATGGTTTTGACATTAAAATGGGCACTCTAGGTGTTTTCCTGGCCCCCACTCACTGCCGACTATGCTGCCCCATTGATTTGCATTGGGTTTCGTGTTTCGGTCGATCCCGACTTTACGTCATAATCGGGCGATTTCACTCGACCCGACTTTTCAGATAGTCGGGTTTCGCGAAACCCGGCTCGACTCTAAAAAGGTCAAGGTCGCTCAACTCTAGTCCCTAGTAAACCCGTGCTGATACTGGGTCATGAGGTTATTGCTCTTCAGATACTCCAGCATAGCATCCCTTAGAATGCCCTCCAGGATTTTACCCACAGTAGAGGTTAAGCTTACTGGCCTATAATTACCGAGTTCAGTTTTTGTCCCCTTTTTGAATATTGGCACCACATTTGCTATACGTCACTGTCAGTCCTGTGGTACAGTGTTGTGAGTTCTGTTTTTGGGCTCCCTCTGGTGGTTACTGATGGTACTGGGTGATTTGTGTTCTGCTGTCTCTGGTGTCCACCTGTTCTATTAGGATTTGGGAGTTTCCTATTTAACCGGGCCTTCTTGTCATTTCCTGGCCGGCTATCAAGGTTATCAGAGTGTTTTGTTACCTCAGCTTCTGGCCTCAGTAATCTTCAGGACAAGCTAAGTTTTTGATTTTCTTGTTCCACGTTTGCTTTATTTTTGTCTTGTCCAGCTTGCATTGACGTGTTTCTTTGCTGCTGGTTGCTCTAGCGGGCTGTAATTGCTCCTCATGTTCCATGAGTTGGAACATGAGTTCAAGTAATTACAGGATGGTTTTTTGAAGGGTTTTTTGCTGACCGCACAGTTTACTTTTGTATCTATCTATCTAGTTTTAGCGGGCCTCATTTTGCTGAGTCTGTTTTCATACTGTGTATGTGCCTTCCTCTCATTTCACCGTCATTATATGTGGGGGGCTGCTATTTCTGTGGGGAGTTTCTCTGGAGGCAAGAGAGGTCTGTGTTTCTTCTAATAGGGGAAGTTAGATCTTCGGCTGGTGCGAGACGTCTAGGATCAACGTAGGCACGTTCCCCGGCTATTGTTATTTGTGTGTTCAGGTTTAGTGTCGCGGTCAGCTCAGTTTCCATCACCCTAGAGCTCGTTGGTGCTTGTCCTTTTGTGATTCCCTGCCATTGGAATCATGACAGTACAGACCCTGTTATTATGGAGTCTTTAAAGATTAAAAATAATGGTCTATCAATGACTGTACTTAGTTCTGCTGTACTCAGGGGTGTATCCCATCCGGGCCCGGAGATTTGTCAATTTTAGTGATTTTTAGACGCAGACGTACTTCCTGCTGGGTTAAGCAGGTGACATTTAATGGGGAACTTTTATCACTAGTCATTTTGTCTGCCATGGGATTTTCTTGTGTAAATACTGATGAAAAAAAGGCATTTAGCATATTGGCTTTTTCCTCATCCTCATCCTCCATTTCACTCAGACTATTTTTAAGGGGGCCAACACTATCATTTTTTAGTTTCTTACTATTTACGTAGTTAAAGAATATTTTGGGATTATTTTTACTCTCTCTGGCAATGAGTCTCTCTGTCTCAATCTTTGCAGCCTTGATTTGCTTTTTACAGACTTTGTTTAATTTTCTGTATTTATTTAATGCCTCATCACTACCTACTTCCTTTTATTCTCTAAATGCTTTCTTTTTGTCACTTATTGCGCCCCTTATAGCTCTATTTAGCCATATTGGTTTCCTCCTATTTCTAGTATGTTTATTCCCATACGGTATATACTGTGCACAGGTCCTATCCAGGATGCTAATAAATGTCTCCCATTTTCTTTGTGTATTTTTATGTCTCAGTATATCGTCCCAGTTAATTGCACCAAGATCCTCTCTCATCCGTTGGAAATTTGCCCTCCTGAAGTTTAGTGTCCGTGTAACCCCTCTACTACATATCTTATTAAAGGATACATGAAAACTTATTATTTTGTGATCACTATTCCCCAAGTGACCCCCCACCCATATATTAGCTATGCGGTCTGGCCTGTTGGTTAATATTAGGTCTAGCAGTGCCCCCCTTCTTGTTGGGTCCTGAACCAGTTGTGAAAGGTAATTGTCTCTCATAGTTGTCAAAAACTGATTACCTTTTCTGGTACTGCAGGCTTCTGTTCCCCAATCTATTTCAGGGTAGTTGAAGTCCCCCATAATAATGACTTCTCCTTGAGTCGCAGCTTCATCTATTTGCTTTACGAGGATATTCTCCATTGCTTCCATTATTTATGGAGATTTATAACAAACCCCTATCAGTAATTTATTATTTTTCCCCCTCCCCTTATCTCCACCCCCAGGGACTCTACATTTTCATTAGATTCACCTATATTATCACGCAGGATGGGTTTTAAGGACAATTTTACATATAGACACACCCCTCCCCCTCGCCTATCCATTCGGTCATTTCTGAACAGACTATAACCTTGCAAGTTAACAGCCCAGTCATGGCTCTCATCCAGCCACGTTTCAGATATCCCCACCATGTCATAATTATGCTCCAACAACACTAATTCTAATTCGTCCATTTTGTTGGCAAGGCTTCTGGCATTAGTATACATGCACTTGATGTTCCTCTCTGTACCTCTATTCTTTCTTAAATTATTAACTGTTCTAACCCCACCCCCCAAGCCACTGCCACTCCCGTCTTCCTTATTTGTGCCCAGGTCTCTATCTGCACTATCTTCCCCTCCTATAAAATGAATACCCTCCCCCAAAATCCCTCATTTAAACACTCCTCCAACCTTCTAGCCAATTTTCTCCCCCAACACAGCTGCACCCTCCCCATTGAGGTGCATCCCGTCCCTAGTGTAGAGCCTGTAGCCAACTGAGAAGTCAGCCCAGTTCTGCAGGAACCCAAACCCCTCCTTCCTACACCAATTCTTGAGCCACTTATTAACCTCCCTAATCTCCTACAAGTCACAATCAACCCTTTAACGAGTCGTGCAATATGACTTAGGATAAAAGCCAAATCAGTATCTCAATTCACAGACACGGTGTTTCAGGCTGTTGGCCCTTATCCGTGTGAAGCATGAGAACTGATTGACTAGGTGAGAGGCTCTGGTCTAAGGTCTAAGAGGTAAGGTTTCTCCTTGTGGAGAGTGACATACCAGCTGATTTGGCTCTTATCCTAAGTCATATTGCAATACTCATTAAAGGGTTGATTGTGACTTGTAGGATCGCTACTTCCAATAGGTGGTTCTATAGAGTTCAAGTCCTCTTTTTCTCTGAAGATGCAATTTCCAAATTCAATGAATTTTTCAGATAGAAGATGCTTCAAGACTGAATCTTCTGCACTAAAGCTTCTTTTCAGTCTTCTTTTCCAACATCTTTTGGCCACAGGTTTAAATTAAATTGCATTCAATAATCTAGTGAGCATCTTCCAAAGCAGAATTCACCTGAGGAATGGTCAGGTCACTTCATTTAATAGCTTTGCATCTTTGGAAACTTGACGCGGTTAAAAGACGTACAAAAGACTAAATATAAGTGATTAAACTAAAATATTTTTCATAGTCATTTAGGCCCCCTTCACAGGTCCATTTTTTGTGTCCATATGAGGTTAATTTTTTTAGGGCCATGAATATAGACACACGCATACCCTTCGTATTCAATGGTGGTGTGTACATGTCCAGTTTTTCACATGGACCAGGTGTCCATTTGAAAACCAGCAGACATGTCAGTTTTTTATCAGCAGCACAATCAAAATGTGTGCCACACACATGCACATGTAACACCCAAGGTAACTGGTTGTTATAGTGGTGTTGCCTTCCTTTCGGGGAGGTGTTGTGAATTCTGTGGTCGAGCTCCCTCCTGTGGTCATGAGTGGTACTTCGGCTGGTTCTGTCTATGAGATTCCTCTGGTGGATGTGAGTGGGGCTGCGGCTTCTGAGTTTCCTTCCTCAGGTGACGAGGTTAAGTTGTTAGGTGCTGCTCTATTTAACTCCACCTAGTTCTTTGTTCCTTGCCTCCAGTCAATGTTCCAGTATTGGTCTTGCTCTCTCCTGGATCGTCTTGTGGCCTGTCTGCCCTGCATAAGCTAAGTTCTGCTTGTGTTACTTTTGTTTGCTATTTTTTCTGTCCAGCTTGCTATATTGGTTTTTCTTGCTTGCTGGAAGCTCTGGGACGCAGAGGGAGCACCTCCGTGCCGTTAGTCGGTACGGAGGGTCTTTTTGCGCCCTCTGCGTGGTTGTTTGTAGGTTTTTGTGCTGACCGCAAAGCTATCTTTACTATTCTCGGTCTATTCAGTAAGTCGGGCCTCACTTTGCTAAAATCTATTTCATCTCTGTGTTTGTATTTTCATCTTTACTCACAATCATTATATGTGGGGGGCTGCCTTTTCCTTTGGGGAATTTCTCTGAGGCAAGGTAGGCTTATTTTTCTATCTTCAGGGCTAGCTAGTTTCTCAGGCTGTGCCCGAGGCGCCTAGGTCTGGTCAGGAGCGCTCCACGGCTATCTCTAGTGTGGTGTGATAGGATTAGGGATTGCGGTCAGCAGAGTTCCGACGTCTCAGAGCTCGTTCTATGTTATTAGTAACTATCAGGTCACTTTGTGTGCTCTTAACCACCAGGTCCATTGTGTTTCTGAATCACCAGTTCATAACAGGGAGGGCAATATTATGCGTGGAGGCAGGGAGGATTCTCTTTACCAGGTAAGCACACACATGCAACACATTCCAAATCCGGGCCAGGAGGGGGAGCTCAGGACCCAGATTCAGGGGAGCTTCCTTAGACTTTATGTATCCTGGCCTGGAGGAGGAGCTAGTTAGTCTCCAGGAGAGAGAGATAAAGAAAGGACGTCTGGAAGAGACAGAGGCCAAGCAGCCACGTGGAAGCTGCAGCCTCTGGGAAGAGATAACCTGAAAGGTTGTTGTATGCAGTGGAGCATTGAGGAAAGGAGCACAGGAGTGGAACAGGGCTCAGAGGGGAACGGTGATTTGGCACCCTCAGAGTCAGAGTGCAGAAACTGGGTACTGGGAGCCCGAGGCTTTTGTGGGACTCTAAGACACATAGCAGAACTGGAGGGCACTAGACTACACGTTAACTGCCTGCACCAAGCCTGCAGTACAGCTGTACTCTAAGAGCCCGGGTCATGGTAGAGACCTTATAAAAAGGCTCAAACTGCCTACCGTACAGGCAACTGTCCCAGGACAGGAGAGAGAGGATTCCTTGCCAGCAAGCTACAAGCAGCAGGGACCTTGTCATCTTAGCACAAGTAGGAAAGGCTTACGGACCTCACCTGGGAGAGGGGTCACCTTTAACTCCAAGCTGGCCGGACCACATCACCATCTGTGCCTGGTACCCTAGACTGTGGACTACCACCAGTAAACCAGGTAAAGACTTTACAACTGGTGTCCTCTACTTAATCATCGGCATACAACATCCTTGCCACACACCTTAGGAGCCCTGGGGACCCCGCTTCACCTGTGGGAAGCATCACCAATTAGCCACCATACCATCACCCCAGAGGACCCCTTTAAGAGGTGTCGGTCCCCACTGACCGAACACCACAGGTGACGTCACAAGCAATAGACTTTATTCAATTTCCCTTATAAGACCTTTCCCCTTTAATTGGGCGCCCAGGGCAACGGACCAGGTCGCAGCCACCGTGACATCCCCTTTAAGACCCGACCAGGTACCGAGTACCCCACGGCCCTGGTGGGCATTCCACACACTGAAGACACACGGATGACATCCGTGTGTCATCAGCATGACACATACCGGTGCCTGGGAAGAAGCGGTAGGTGCATGCTGTTCCCAGGTTCCGGCTGCTGATCAAGCTCTCATCATTGTCGCTTGCTCCTCCAGAAATCAGCGCGACCAGGCGACAATGATGGAAGTTATATTCAGCACCTGATGTGTCCCTCCTGTGTAGAATAAAGATTTAAATGTAAAAAAATGATGTGGGCTTATGCTCAATTTTCATAACGAGCAGAGGGAAAGCTCACGGCTGGGGGCTGTGGTTTATAATCTGGGAGAGAGGACAATCTCGTAAAAGGTTCCCAAGCTATTAATAACAGCTCACGGCTGTTTACTTAGCCTTTACTGGTGAATTTACAGAGGACCCCAGAAAAAAAATACGTAGGGTCCCCTGTAAATTCAAACCAGCAAAGGCTAAACATACATTTATGGGTTGATATTAGTAGCCTGGGAAGGGACCAGAGATATTGACACTCCTCCCAGGCTACCAATATCAGCTCTCAGCCGCCTCAGAAATGGCGCATCCATAAGATGTAACAAATCTGGCTTTTAGCTTCATTCTTTCCACTTGCCCTGTGGCTTTGGCAAGTGGTGTAAGAGGGTTGGGGTTGCTGTTCTCTATGTATTATAGCACGGGCACAACTCCTTTGTCCAACCCATCCTATTGAAGGAGCTGTACGTCTTCTTCCAGTAAGTAACTTCACATAAGGAATTATGAAAAACATTGTCAGCAAGATGCCAATCCGTGGTGGGGGTAGGGTTCCCACAAATTAGCTGAACTGCCTGGCACACAACACTTTCTTTACACGTGTACGTCATCAGAACCATCATCAGTAAATGAATATATCACCAAACAACTCAGTGCAATGATCAATTGTAATGTCAAGTCAGGCCCATATACATTTGTATCTCAAGAACCTACAACTCCCAGTATATCCTTAACAAGGGTAAGGAGATGCTGGGAGTTGTTGCTATCAGTCCTTATCAGACTGCAGACCATACAAGAACCACAGCACTGATGAAACATTGTAAGTATCAAGAAGTTAATATTTACATCCAGGTACCTTATAGATGACCTCTGATCTCTAATTTAATAATTTCTTCTTGTTTTTTGTCTCCGTCCTTTTTTGATGCCATGATGACTTTTCATATCCACAGCTCTTGTCTCAAGATTCCCTCCTCTCTGGTCTTCTGTAACACATCCCAACATACTTGCCTTAAAAATAAGAGTGTTGTTAAAAGGCCCTCTATATAAAAATATATGTCCATATTTCTACCTAAATAAGCCTCATATGGTATATGGCCTCCACACTGTCCATCTTAATGAGCTATTACCACCATACTGTTCAACATTATCAGCTATAACAGCATCCCACCTTTTGAACCATAGCCTATACCATGGCTGTCCCCTCTCTACCGTTCGACTTGTACTCTCTATATCTCCACACTGTCCCCCACCTTGCTAACTTCTTCCCATACTGTGTCTCCATTTCACACTGCCCCATCTTCATATCTATTCTGTGCCCCCTTTTCACACCATGCCCTCATACTGCCCACATCACTTTGTCCTCTTCAAACTGTACCCCCTCCTCACACTGTCCCTACACGGTATGATGGTCACCACAGCCGTCCATAGAGTATAATATTGACAACAGCCCCCCAATATACAGTATGATGTGCACCACAACCACATATACAAATGGTCATCACAGACCCCTTTATAATATGGTGACCACAGCCCCCTATACAGTATAATGTCCTCAACAGCCCCCATACAGTATGGTCACTATAGCCCCCTTTACAGTATGATGTCTCCTGAGCCCCCAGTATAATAGTCCACACAGTTTCCCATATATTATGATGTCCCCCACAGCACCTATTGTAATGTCCCCACAGCCAGCCCCTTTTATTGTCACCACAGTTAGCCCCAAGTATGTATCCACAGCCACCCCCACGTACATTACTTCAGCCAACCCCACCTTTGTCTCCTCAGTCAGACCCACATATGTCCACACAGCCAGCCCCATATACAGTTGAAACCAGAAGTTTACATACGCTATATAAACAGACACATATGCATGTTTTCTCAATATCTGACATGAAATCAGTATAAACCTTTCCTGTTTTAGGTTAATTAGCATTACCATAATTATTAATATTTGCCAAATGTCAGAATAATGAGAGAGAGAATCTTTTAAGGTATTTTATTACTTACTGCAAAGTCCAAAGTTTACATACATTTCATTATTATTTGGTACCATTGCCCTTAAAACTGAATGACTTGGGTCAAACGTTTGGGATATTCTTCCACAAGCTTCTCACAATAGTTGGTCAGAATTTGGGCCAATTCCTCCTGAAAAAACTGGTGTAAGTGATCCAGGTTTGTTGGTCGCCTTCCTTGCACCGGCCTTTTCAGCTTTGCCCAAACATTTTCAATAGGATGGAGATCAGGGCATTGTGATGGCCGCTCCAAAACATTGGCTTTGTTATTCTTAAGACACTTTGTTACTATTTTGGCAGTATATTTTGGGTTATTGTCCATTTGGATTACCCAACTTTTACTTCCCGCTTGATGTCTTGAGATGTTGCTTCAATATTGTCACATAATCTTCTTTTCTCATGATGCCATCTATTTTGTGACGTGCACCAGTCCGTCCTGCAGAAAAACAACCTCACAACATGATGCTGCCTCTCCCCCGTATTTCACAGTTGAGATGGTGTTCTTAGACTTCCAAGCTTCTCCCTTTTCCTCCAAATGTAAAAATGGTTATTATGCCTAAAAAGTTAATTTTTAGTTTCATCAGACCACAGGACATGTCTTCAAAAATGAAGATCTTTGTTCTTGGGTGCATTTGCAAACATTAATCTGGCTTGTTTATGTTTCCTTTGGAGTAATGTCTTCTTTCTGGCAGAGTGGCCTTTTAGACCATGTTTATACAGTACTCGTTTCACTGTGGATATTGACACAATCTTACCAGCTTCTGCCATCATCTTCACAAGGTCTTTTACTTTTGTACTTGGGTTGATATGCACATGTCAAACCAGAGCACATAAATTTCTGGGACACAGAACCTGTCTCCTTCCTGAGCGGTATGATGGCTGGATATTCCCATCTTGTTTGTACTTGCATATAATTGTTTGTACAGATGCACGAGGCTCCTTCAGGTATCTTGACATAGTACCCAAGGATGAGCCAGACTTGTGCAAGTCCACAATTCTCTTCCTGATATCTTGGCTGATTTCTTGAGACTTTCCCATGTTGAGGCATAGTTATCTTAGTGTATGTAAACTTTTGATTTTGCAGTAAGTAATAAAAATGTGCTAAACATTCACTCCCTCTCATTATTCTGACATTTTGGAAATATTAATAATTATGGTAATCCTAATTGAATTAAAGGAAAGTTTTATTCTGATTTCATGTTAGAAATTGAGAAAAACATGCATAAGTGTCTTTTTCTATAGTGTATGTAAACTTCTGGTTTCAACTGTATGTCCCTATAGCCAGCTCCACATATGTCCCCACAGCCAGTCCTACTTATGTGCCCCTCAGCCAGGCCTACGTATGTCTCCACAGTCAGGCCCATGTATGTCCGCACAGCCCCACATTTGTCTCCACAGACAGCCCCATGTATGTCCCCACAGACAGTCCCACGTTTGTCAAAGTAGGCAACCCCACGTATGTCACACTAGTATCTGCAGCCAGCCGCAGATACAGTGTGTCACAGCTAGTCCTACTTATGTGCCCCTCAGCCAGGCCTACGTATGTCTCCACAGTCAGGCCCATGTATGTCCGCACAGCCCCACATTTGCCTCCACAGACAGCCCCATGTATGTCCCCACAGACAGTCCTACGTTTGTCAAAGTAGGCAACCCCACGTATGTCACACTAGTATCTGCAGCCAGCCGCAGATACAGTGTGTCACAGCTAGTCCTATAGTCAGCCTCTCATATGTCCCCACAACCAGCCCCACACATGTCCGCACAGGTAGCCCTCATATGTCACCACTGCCAGCCCCACATATGTCTCCACAGCCAGACCCTATTATATTGCCACAGTCAGTCTCTCTTCTAATGTTCCGAATTAATTGGCAAATTAATTTAAGATAAATTTAAAAAAGGCTCATACTCACCTCCTCCTGTGCAACTCCAGCTCCTCTTCTATCCTGTACAGCAGTGGGCGCTGGATAGCGCAATTACAATACTGCAACACCCCACCCTACATCCTCTGCATGTGCCATCTCACTTTCAGTGTGATAGCTGGAACTGGTCTGCATTCTGCTGGAGTTCCCGATGGAACAGGGATTTCGATACAGCTCCACTGCTCCTGTGCTGCTGCCAGGCAGCACTAAAAGCAAATGTTTTTGCGTCTGACAGCCGAGAATATAATTGAGAGCAGGGAGGGAGCGACGGCCAGGGTGCATGCATAAGAGGGTGACACCGCTCACCTGTGACCCAGCCATCTGTGTGCTGAATGCCTGCGGCCAGAGGAAGGGCAGGGCGGCCGCAGGCATTCAGCATTGTCAGTTTTTTGAACTCCCAAAGTGCACCTCCCCTCAAATAGGCAGGTTGTGAGCACCCTAGTAGGGTGCCCATCCTGCCTACATCTTGTTACAGCTCTGCTTGCCAAGATATATGCCAAGTGTCACTTCTCTGGATCAGCATTTAGCTACAATGTGGCATGTAAATCATATGTAGGAATTGTAAAATCTGTATTTGCTATGAGTTGTTTTTCACCCATCACTTTTATTCTATCAAGATCTATTTGTAATCTCGCCTGAAGAAGGAGCCACTGTGCTCTGAAAGCTGTAAACATTATTTTCTGGTTAGCCAATAAAGGTATCACTCCTAGAATACTTCTGTCATCATTGGGTAGAAAAGTATTCACATCAACCTCTACAGGTGAATTTTATATTTGTGAAAGGAAAATATTAAAAAAATCAACAAAAATGTATCTTTATCACTAATTTTTCTTTTCAATTTCACAAGAGATAATTGGAGAAAAAGGATTTTACAATGTGTTATGAAATTTCTCACAAATCAGGCAACACCTCATATGTTGTCGGAAACTACTATTTGGACACATGAGAAAAGAGAGGGAGAAAAAAACAACTAAGGCAATCCCCGAACACAAAGTAATGATAATAACAATAATAATAGCATAATAATGTTTTATTAGAAACAGGTAGTAAAAAGGGTAACAAAACAATGATGAAAGTTATCCACTAAAAATACACATAGACAAAAGGATAAAAATACGGACGCACACTCCGTAAAAATAACCATTAGGAAGGAGGACCAGTAAAAGTAAATACCATGTTGTATACATTATCATGGACAGATAGATACAGTGCATAATCAAAGGAAAGACTGTTATATTATCTATGATAAGAAGTAAAGTGCAAATGCAGTAAGTCAGTGCATTATACAGCAATAAGAATAGGTCATATAGTACAACATCAGTGTAGTTTGTGTGAGACAGTGCTCATATTATCGTGGCCATTTCTATAAAGTCACCTAATAGTGAAGGCGATAATGTAATGGGACAAAAAAAGGGCAGCAGACTTACACTATTAGAGGAACTCCTTCATCCGAGTGGCATCCCCCCGACGCGCGTTTCAGCATCCGGCTTCGTCAGACTATATGATCTTTTCTTTTTTGCTATACAAGGCACTGACTTACTGCATTCGCACTTTACTTCTTACCATAGGTAATATAACTGTTTTTCCTTTGATTATGCACTTTATCTATCTGTCTATGATAACGTATACTACACGGTATTTACTTTTACTGGTCTTCCTTCCAAAAGGTTATTTTTACCGGGTGTACGTACGTATTTTTTTGCTTTTTGTGTATGTGTAATTTTAGCGGATAACTTTCATCATTGTTTTGTTACCCCTGTTACTACCTGTTTCTAAAAAACATTTGTTGTTACCATTACTTTGTGTTTGGGGACTGCATTGGTCGTTTTTGGTCGACTGCCTTGGTCGCGATCCACCCGCTGCTATTAACTAGTTAAATGCCGCTGTCAAACGCTGACAGCGGCATTTAACTACTGCTTGCGGCCGCGCGGCCGGAAATGCGCTCATCACTGACCCCCGTCACATGATCGGGTGTCAGCGATGCGTCGGCATAGTAACCAGAGGTCTCCTTGAGACATCTATGGTTACTGATGCTGGCTTACTGTGAGCGCCACCCTGTGGTCGGCGCTCATAGCAAGCCTGGAATTAAGCTGCATAGGAGCGATCTGATGATCGCTGCCATGTAGCAGAGCCGATCAGGCTATGACAGATTCTAGCCACCCATGGAGGCTATTGAAGCATGGCAAAAGTAAAAAAATGTTTAAAAAAATATGAAATAAATAAAAAAAATATAAGTTTAAATCACCCCCCTTTCGCCCCATTCAAAATAAAACAATAAATGTACATATTTGGTATTGCCGCGTTGAGAATCACCCGATCTCTCAATAAAAAAAGATTAACCTGATCGCTAAACGGCGTAGCGAAAAAATAAAGTCGAAACACCAGAATTAAGTTTTTTTGGTCGACACGACATTGCATTAAAATGCAATAACGGGCGATCAAAAGATCGTATCTGCACCAAAATGATATCATTAAAAACATCACCTCGGCACGCAAAAAATAAGCCCTCACCCAACCTGAGATCACTAAAAATGGAGACGCTACAGGTATCGGAAAATTGCACAACTTTTTTTTTAACAAACTTTGGAATTTTTTTTCACCACGTAGATAAAAAAGAACCTAGACATGTTTGATGTCTATGAACTCGTAATGACCTGAAGAATCATAATGGCAGGTCAATTTTAGAATTTAATGAACATAGTAAAAAAAGTCATAGAAAAAACCAGTGTGGGATGGCACTTTTTTGCAATTTCACCTCACTTGGATTTTTTTTTCCAGTTTTCTAGTACTCGACATGGTAAAACCAATGGTGTCATTCAAAAGTACAAGCCCTCACATAGCCATATTGATGGAAAAATTTTAAAAAATTATGGCTTTGAGAAGAAGAAGAGTAAAAAGCGAAAACGGAAAAAAGCTCCAGGGGTTAAAATTATTTATTTATTAAAACCAGGCTAAAAACACTTATGATACATGTGCTCTTTTTTTTAACTGCGGATTTACCGCATCTAATCCAAGTCTATGGTAAAATTCTGCACAGAAGGCTGAGCGTTCCCGCAAGAGAAATTGACATGCTGCGGCTCGGAAACCCACACCGCAGGTCAGTTTACGCAGTGTCAAACAGAAGCATTTAGCCTTTAGCAAATTTAGCCTTGTTACTTCTTTGTATTTTAATACCATGACTTGAGCACTGACATCAATATCGTATATATCCAAAGCACACAGATGACCTCCATACTATTGTGGCACCCATCTCACGGAGGCAGAGAAACCCCCAATATGTTCTGAGCAGCAATATTTATTCAAATTATATATGATTTTAGTAATAATGACATTTATTGGACAAAAGGACATGGACAAAAAGTGAGGCCTCTTTTCAGAGAACCCAGAAATTATATTGGTAGTGAGAAGTGATGAGTGAGTATATTCGTTGTTGTTTTTCGGAGCACGTTTGGGTGGTCTCTGAGTATTTGTAACTGCTCGGAGATTTAGTTTTCCTTGCCTCAGCTACATGATTTACAGCTGATAGACAGCTTGAATACATGTGAGAATTCCTAGCAACCAGGCAACCCCCACATGTACCGTATTTTTCGGCGTATAAGACGACTTTTTGACCCCTAAAAATTGTCCCAAAAGTCGGGGGTCGTCTTATATGCCGGGTACGGTGTGTGCAGGGAGCGATCCTGGATGTCGGCGTGTGGTTCCCAGGGTCTGGAGGAGAGGAGACTCTCCTTCAGGCCCTGGGATCCATATTCATGTAAAAAGTAAAGAATAAAAATAAAAAACATGGATATACTCACCCTCGGACGGCCCCTGGCTCACAGCGCTGCTAGCGTCTCCCTCCGTTCCTTAGAATGCAGTGAGTGAAGGACCTTCGATGACGTCGCGGTCACATGAGCGGTCAGGTGATTCAGGTCAGGTCAGGTCATTGTTTTTCAGTGTCCTCCTCATGGTGGACTCATGAACATTGACATTATCTAATGTGAGAAAGACCTTTAGTTGCTTAGTGGTTAACTTGGGTTCCTTTTTGACCTTGTAAATTATTATACATCTTACTTTTGATAGTGATCTTGGTTGGTTGACCACTTCTGGAGAAAGTAATAGTGCTCTCGAATTTCCTCTATTTCTACTCAATCTGTCTGAGTGTGTATTGGTGGAATTCAACATTTTTATAGACAGTTTTGTAAACTTTACAAACCTGATGAGCATCAACTATTCTTCTTCTAAGGTCCACTGAAATCTTCTGTTTGTGCCATGATACACTTCCGCAAACACGTGATGTGAAGATTGTACTTTGATAGATCCCTGTTCTTGAAATAAAACAGGTTGCCTACTCACACCTGATTGTCATCCCATTGATTGCAAACATTAGTCTCTTAATTTGACTTTCAAATTATCTGTTAATCCTGTAGATTCACATGTTTTTGACATTCACAGACATGATATGTTGGATCATCTTTCTCGAAACAAAATGAAGGGTTCATAAAACTCTCAAGCACCAATGTATATTTTTGACATTATGTGTATAGAAAATTCCTGACTAATAAAGTAATCCTAGCTTTACTAGTCCCGTTAGACATTTGCAGTGTATGATTTCTGGCAAAGTGTGTAATTTTCTGTAGGATTTTTGTTTTCCAATAACATTCTAAAAGATAATTTAGCACTGATGATGTTAATGTAACCTACGTGACATCTGAAATTCTATCAAACAGGGTGTTAATTCTCTGGTATGAATATACTTTATAATATACTATTACCTCTTTATATATGTGACATAATAAACAGAAACATAATATTTATAATCAGAGAATCCATGTCATAGCTTATAAGCGGTGAACTGATGTAAGCGCTTTACAATTCATTAGATACAGCAGTCTATTGGAAGGCAGAACGCCCCGCAGCGAAGATTATAGGCAGCAGCTACTGCTCTCCGTGCATTGTATGAAAGCGCCTGGCCTGTGGCACTGTCATGTGCAGGATCCAATCCCCAATGACTTCTAATTTTGTAATTTATACTTACCAGCAGCATACACAATGCATATCAAAGGAAAAGCCTGTAGAATCTAGAAGAAAAGTCAATGTAAAAAAATCATATCACAATAACGTTCATTGTATTTCAAATGAAAGTAGAAATATAAAAGGAATAAACGAAACGCTTATATAAATGCTTTCGGTCCAAATGAAAGGTTCTTTTTCAGAAAAGCATATTTCGTATTCTTATTACTCTTAAACAGTGGGGTAAATATAATGTTTTAATCCCTTAACCCCCGGAGTTTTTTCGGTTTTGCATTTTCATTTTTCGCTCCCCTTCTTCCCAGAGCCATAACTTTTATATTTTTCCGTCAATAAGGGCTTTTTTTTTTTTTGCAGGACGAGTTGTACTTTTGAATGACACCATTGGTTTTAGCATGTCGTGTACTAGAAAAAGGGATAAAAATTCCAAGTGCGGTGAAATTGCAAAAAAAGTGCAATCCCACACTTGTTTTTTGTTTGGTTTTTTTACTAGGTTCATTAAGTGCTAAAATTGACCTGCAATTATGATTCTCCGGGTCATTACGAGTTCATAGACACCAAACATGTCTAGGTTCTTTTTTTTCTAAGTGAAGAAGAAAAATTCCAAACTTTGTTTAAAAAATAATTGCGCTATTTTCCGATACTCGTAGCGTCTCCATTTTTCGTGATCTGGGGTTGGGCGAGGGCTTATTTTTTGCACGTCAAGCTGATGTTTTTAAAGATATCACATTTGTGCAGATACTTTTTTTGATTTTTGATTGATTGCCCATTATTGCATTTTAATACAATGTCACGGCAACCAAAAATATGTAATTCTGGCGTTTTGACTTTTTTTCTCTACGCTGTTTAGCGATCAGGTTAATCCTTTTTTTATTGATAGATCGGGTGATTCTGAACACAGCGATACTGAATATGTGTATGCTTGATTTTTTTCATTGTTTTATTTTGAATGGGGCGAAAGGGGGGTGATTTTAACTTCTATATATTTTTGTGTTTTTAAAAACATTTTTTTACTTTTAGCATGCTTCAATAGTCTCCATGGGAGACTAGAAGCTGCCATAACCTGATCAGCTCTGCTACATAGAGGCGATGATCAGATCGCCTCAGTGTAGTAGAATTACTCACTTGCTATGAGCACCAACCACCAGGTGGCGCTCATAGCAATCCGGCAGTGACAACCATAGAGGTCTCCAGGAGGCCTCTGGTTGTCATGCCAACCCACCAATAACTCACTATGACGTGATGGGGGTCATTGGTGGGTGGATTTCTGGTGCAATTGCGGGAAGCGCTTGTTAAATGCTGCTGTCAGCATTTGACAGCAGCATGTTATGGGTTAATAGCTGCGGGCGGATCACGATTCCACCCGCGGCTGTTCCGGGCACATGTCAGCTGTTCAAAACAGCTGACATGTACCGGGAAAGCTTTGGGCTCACCGCCAGAGCCCACATCAAAGGGAGGAAGTCCGACAATGGCATACAAAAAAAATCTGAAGTCGGAAAGGGGTTAAAAGGGTTTTCCAGGGTTTCTCAACGTGTATATAGAACGTTGTATTAAGCAATATCTACCCCTATGACTATCCTGGTGTTTCGCACTGGCATTCTGGAAGTCCCTATTGCTTCCACTAGTGATGATGTCCTATCCATCCTGATCAATTAGCCACATTGGTTATGTTTGTGCATAAAGTACGTTAATAACTGAGGTCATGATTGGCTGCAGTGGTCACATGCAACCACTGAGGCCAGTGATTTGTTAGTGTGGTCGCGCACAACAATGGCTCATCATGCCGGTAGCCAATTATACAACGACTGTCTGGGAGCACCAAATAGGTTTCTTACTCTAAAAGAAAATTTACTTTGCACTTTAAATGCATAAGGGTAAATTCATCTAAATCATCTCTAAATAGAAATAAAAGGGTTTTCTGGCATCCGCTCAATTTTGACAGTCACACTCTGCAACCTGGTGACTATTGGTGAATCCTGACAGTATGCATTATGCACACCATCAGGATTCCTCTTGATTGCCAAACTGAGTAGATGGTCATGTGACTACCAGCATGGGGTTTCCGTATTTTTTTTTAAAAGAAACTGATGAGAATCTACTTGATTTGAGAACATCACTATGCAAATCGCATTTTGGCTGTCACAAGACCACTTCCACAATCCGGCAATTAAAGGGAATCGAGAGAGTGTGCATGATGCACACTGTCTGGAATCGCCAATCTGCAGTCATGTACAGTTACTGTAGAAATTTATCTAAAGCCACTTTTAAGGTAAGTGACAATTTGAGATGCTTAGAATATGTCTTATAGACATTTTGTTATGTAATCTGACAGCAGTATAATGTATGGGCAGATACCCTGATTCTTGTCATGTCTCCCTTTGCTCAGCAGTTGTTTCAATAAAATCAGTCTCCTCATTGAAGTTGTCTTCCTGCTCTGTGTAACTCTGCCAACACCACTGATTGGCAGCTTTCTGCCTATGCACAGTGTACACAGAAAACTATCAATCAGTGATGTGGGTGGGGTTATACAGAGCTCAGCATTTGAGCACTGGTGAATCTGCCATAGACAAAGCTGTGATTTTATCAAGCAGCCCAGTAGGTGCTACATCGCTGGACTTAGAGTCTCTACCGTTCACTATGCTTCTATCAGATTACATAGCAAAAATATGCTGACAGATTCCTTTTAAAGAGCAGCCATCGTCAGATCTCAAGTGACTTGCTTTCTTCTCTTGTTTTAATTCCTGCTGCCCTCTTCATAACTCTAAAATCGTATGACAGATATTTTTTTAAAATGGATTACTCAGGGAGCAGCAGGAAAAAAATTATACCAGAAAGCAGCCACTTTTGTCCTGGTGACGGGTCCTCATCATGTAAATGAGCTCCTTTGTGTGGTCTTACGTTTTCCAAAATTGTCCTTAAATCTTATAAAAGCAGTTCAAGTGTTCCTTGCACTACATCCAAAACAGCACTGTGCCAAACCGATCCCACACAGGTGTCACACGGATGTAAAACGGACACTCGGGCGGCGCATGGATGAAATGGATGAAAATTAGAAAAAAATATTTTGAGTTTTCTGAATGAAACTTAGACGATTTGCCATATGTACATTTGAAGCCGTGACACATTCAGTATTTGGTCAGTATTTTACCTCAGTATTTGTAAACCAAAACCCAGAGAGGGTGATAAATACAGAAGTGGTGACGGGTTTCTATTATACTTTTCCTCTGATTGTTCCACTCCTAGTTTTGGCTTACAAATACTGAGGTAAAATACTGACCAAATACTGACCGTGGCCTAAGGCTCTTATAGAGTGACATTGGCCACAGTCACACGTTCAGTATTTGGTCAGTATTTTACCTCAGTATGGGTAAGTCAAAACCAGGAGTGGGTGATAAATACAGAAGTGGTGCATATGTTTCTATTATATTTTTCCTCTAATTGTTCCACTCCTGGTTTTGGCTTACAAATACTGAGGTAAAATACTGACCAAATACTGAACGTGTGCACCTTATCTAAGTGCGAGGTTTTTAAAAACAAAGCACAAAACTGTGCTTGTGGCTGAACAATTCCTTCCCATTGTATTTAGCATCTTCTGATGTTGGGCTGTCAGTGCTCTGAGTGAGAGCTCAGCCGCCCTATGGATAGCAGGGACATGTTGGGCTGTCAGTGCTGTTACTGACAGTTTGGCCATCCTATGGATAGCTGAGGCCTGTCAGGCTGTCAGTGCTGTGAGTGACAGCTTGACCGTTCTATGGATAGCTGGGGTATGTTGGGCTGCCAGTGCTGTGAGTGACAGCTGAGCTGCCCTATGGATAGCTGGGGCATGTTGGGCTGTCAGTGCTGTGAGTGACACCTAGGCCATCCTATGGATAGCTGAGGCCTGTCGGGCTGTCAGTGCTTTAAGTGACAGCTTGACCGTTCTATCGATAGCTGGGGCATGTTGGGCTGCCAGTGATGTGAGTGACAGCTCAGCTGCCCTATGGATAGCTGGGGCAAGTTTGGCTGTCAGTGCTGTGAGTGACAGCTCAGCTGCCCTATGTATAGCTGGGGAATGTTGGGCTGTCAGTGCTGTGAGTGATAGCTTGGCCATCCTATGGATAGCAGGGGCATGTTGGGCTGTCAGTGCTGTGAGTGACAGCTAGGCTGCCCTATGGATAGCTGGGGCATGTTGGGCTGTCAGTGCTGTGAGTGATAGCTTGGCCATCCTATGGATAGCAGGGGCATGTTGGGCTGTCAGTGCTGTGAGTGACAGCTAGGCTGCCGTATGGATAGCTGGGACATGTTGGGCTGTCACTGCTGTGAGTGAGAGCTCAGCCGCCCTATGGATAGCTGGGGCATGTTGGGCTGTCAGTGCTGTGAGTGACACCTCAGCTGCCCTATGGATAGCTGGGGCATGTTGGGCTGTCACTGCTGTGAGTGAGAGCTCATCCGCCGTATGGATAGCAGGGACATGTTGGGCTGTCAGTGCTGTGAGTGACAGCTTGGCTATTCTATGGATAGCAGGGACATTTTGGGCGGTCAGTGCTGTGAGTGACAGCTTGGCCATTCTATGGATAGCTGGGGCATGTTGGGCTGTCAGTGCTGTGAGTGACAGCTCAGTTGCCCTATGGATAGCTGGGGCATGTTGGGCTGTCAGTGCTGTGAGTGAGAGCTCAGCTGCCCTATGGATAGCTGGGACATGTTGGGCTGTCAGTGCTGTGAGTGACAGCTTGGCCATCCTATGGATAGCTGAGGCCTGTCGGGCTGTCAGTGCTTTGAGTGACAGCTTGACCGTTCTATCGATAGCTGGGGCATGTTGGGCTGCCAGTGATGTGAGTGACAGCTCAGCTGCCTTATGGATAGCTGGGGCAAGTTTGGCTGTCAGTGCTGTGAGTGACAGCTCAGCTGCCCTATGGATAGCTGGGCATGATGGGCTGTCAGTGCTGTGAGTAAGATCTCAGCTGCCCTATGGATAGCTGGGGCATGCTGGGCTGTCAGTGCTGTGAGTAAGATCTCAGCTGCCCTATGGATAGCTGGGGCATGTTGGGCTGCCAGTGCTGTGAGTGACAGCTCAGCTGCCCTATGGATAGCTGGGGCATGTTGAGCTGTCAGTGCTGTAACAGCTCAGCTGTCCTATGGGTATCAGGGGCATGTGAGACTGTCAGTGCTAATAATTACCAAACATAAATTCGGCACAAATATGGCACAATGGGATTCGTTATCAGAAGCACAAGCAAATTTTCATAAAATCAGGAAAAATCTGTAAATTTTGGTAAAAGTGCGGGAAAATATGTGCGTTGCCACTAAAGTATTTTTAACCCCTTAATCTCATATGACGTACAATCCCGTCAAGGTGACCTGGGACTTAATTCCCAGGGACGGGATAGTACGTCATAGCGATCGGCCGCGCTCCCGGGGGGAGCGCGGCCGATCACGGCCAGGTGTCAGCTGACTATCGCAGCTGACATATGGCACTATGTGCCAGGAGTGGTCACGGACCGCCCCCGGCACATTAACCCCCGGCACACTGGAATCAAACATGATTGCAGCGTTCCGGGGGAATAGGGAAGCATCGCACAGGGATGGGGGCTCCCTGCGTGCTTCCCTGAGAACCTCGGTACAAGGCGATATGCTCACCTTATACCGAGCGTCTCCTCCCTGCAGGCCTCGGATCCAAAATGGCCGCAGGGCTGCATCCGGGTCCTACTGAGAGGTGGCTTACCAAGCGCCTGCTCAGAGCAGGAGCTGGTAAGCCAGGAGCAGTGCACGTCAGATCGCACATCAGATCGCAGCGATCTGACCTTATAACATGATGCCCCCCCGGGGCAATATTATGAAGTAAAAAAATATATATTTAGATGTGTAAAAAAAAAAAAATTCCTAAATAATGAAAAAATATATATATTGTTCCCATAAATACATTCCTTTATCTATATAAAAAATAAAGAAATAAAAGTACACATATTTAGCATCGCCGCTTCCATAACAACCCGACGTATAAAACTGTCCCACTAGTTAACCCCTTCAGTGAACACCGTAAAAAAAAAAGAGGCAAAAAACGCTTTGTTATCATACCGCCGAACAAAAAGTGGAATATCACGCGATCAAAAAGACAGATATAAATAACCATGGTACCGCTGAAAACGTCATCTTGTCCCGCAAAAAACGAGCCACAACACAGCATCATGAGAGAAAAAGTAAAAAAATTATAGTCCTCAGAATAAAGCAATGCAAAAATAATTCTTTTTTCTATAAAATAGTTTTTATCGTATAAAGGTGCCAAAACATAAAAAAAGATATAAATGAGGTATCGCTGTAATCATACTGACCCGAAGAATAAAACTGCTTCATCCATTTTACCAGACGCAGAACGGTATAAACGCCCCCCCAAGAGAAATTCATGAATAGCTGGTGTTTGGTCATACTGCCTAACAAAAATCAGAAAAAAAAGTGATCAAAAAATGTCACATGCCCGAAAATGTTACCAATAAAAACAACAAATCATCCCGCAAAAACAAGACCTCACATGACTCTGTGGACCAAAATATGGAAAAATTATAGCTCTCAAAATATGGTAACGCAAAAAAAATTATTTTTGCAATAAAAATTGTCTTTTAGTGTGTGACGGCTGCCAATCATAAAAATCTGCTAAAACAAACCCGCTATAAAAGTAAATCAAACCCCCCTTCATCACCCCTTTAGTTAGGGAAAAATAAAAAAAATTAAAAAAAATGTATTTATTTCCATTTTCCCTTTAGGGTTAGGGCTAGGGTTGACGTTAGGGCTAGGGTTAGGGTTGGGGGTAGGGTTGGGGCTATGGTTAGGGTTAGGGCTAGGGTTAGGGCTAGGGTTAGGGCTAGGGTTAGGGCTAGGGTTAGGGTTGGGGCTAGGGTTAGGGTCAGGGCTAAGGTAAGGGTTAGGGTTAGGGCTAGGGTTAGAGTTTGGATTACATTTACGGTTGTGTCCGGGTTAGGGGTGTGGTTAGGGTTATGGTTGGGATTTGGTTAGGGGTGTGTTGGAGTTAGGGGTGTGGTTAGGGTTGGGGTTAGGGGTGTGGTTGGGATTAGGGGTGTGTTTGGGTTAGGGTTTCAGTTAGAATTGGGGGTTTCCACTGTTTAGGCACATCAGGGCTATCCAAAAGTGACATGCGTCCAATCTCAATTCCAGCCAATTCTGCGTTGAAAAAGTAAAACAGTGCTCCTTTCCTTTTGAACTCTCCCGTGCAACCAAACGGGTTTAACCCAACATATGGGGTATCAGCATACTCAGGACAAATAGGACAACAATTTTGGGGACCAATTTCTCCTGTTACCCCTGGGAAAATACAAAACTGGGTGTTAAAGATAATTTTTGTGGAAAAAAAATGATTTTTTATTTTCATGGCTCGGCGTTATTAGCTGTAGTGAAACACTTGGGGGTTCAAAGTTCTCACAATACATCTAGATAAGTTCCTTGGGGGGTCTAGTTTCCAATATGGGGTCACTTGTGGGGGTTTCTACTGTTTAGGTACATCAGGGGCTCTGAAAATGCAACATGATGCCTGCAGACCAATCCATCTAAGTCTCCACTCCAAATGGCGCTCCTTCCCTTTCAAGCTCTGCCATGCGCACAAACGGTGGTTACCCCCCACATATGGGGTATCAACGTACTCAGGACAAATTGCACAACAACTTTTGGTGTCCAATTTCTCCTGTTACCCTTGGAAAAATACAAAGCTGGGGGCTAATAAATAATTTTTGTGGAAAAAAAAAGAATTTTTATTTTCACGGCTCTGCGTTATAAACTGTAGTGAAACACTTGGAGGTTCAAAGCTCTCACAACACATCTAGATAAGATCCTTAGGGGGTGTACTTTCCAATATGGTATCAATTGTGGGGGTTTCAATGTTTAGGCAAATCAGGGGCTCTCCGAACGCAACATGGCGTCCCATTTCAATTTCGGCAAATTTTGCATTGAAAAGTAAAACGGCGCTCCTTCCCTTCCGAGCTCTGCCATGCACCCAAACAGTGGTTTACCCCCACATATCTGGGTTCAGCGTACTCAGGACAAATTGCACAACAATGTTTGGGGTACAATTTCTTCTGGTAGCCTTGGGAAAATAAAAAATTGGGCGTGAAAAATTCATTTTTGTGAAAAAATATTATTTTTTATTTTTACGACTCTACATTATAAACTTCTGTGAAGCACGTGGTCGGTCAAAGTGCTCACCACACATCTAGATAAGTTCCTTAGGGGGTCTACTTTCCAAAATGGTGTCACTTGTGGGGGGTTTCAATGTTTAGGCACATTAGTGGCTCTCCAAACGCAACATGGCGTCCCATCTCAATTCCAGCCAATTTTGCATTGAAAAGTCAAATGGCGCTCCTTCCCTTCCGAGCTCTGCCATGCGCCCAAACAGTGGTTTACCCCCACAAATTGTACAACAACTTTTGGGGTCCATTTTCTACTGTTACCCTTGGTAAAATAAAACAAATTGAAGCTGAAGTAAATTTTTTGTGAAAAAAAAATTAAATGTTCATTTTTTAAAAACATTCCAAAAATTCCTGTGAAACACCTGAAGGGTTAATACACTTCTTGAATGTGGTTTTGAGCACCTTGAGGGGTGCAGTTTTTAGAATGGTGTCACACTTGGTGTCACACTTGGATATTTTCTATTATATAGACCTTTCAAAATGACTTCAAATGTGATGTGGTCCCTAAAAAAATGGTGTTGTAAAAATGAGAAATTGCTGGTCAAATTTTAACACTTATAACTCCCTAACAAAAAAAATGTTGTTTCCATAATGGTGCTAATGTAAAGTAGACATGTGGGAAATGTTACTTATTAAGTATTTTTTGTGACATATCTCTGTGGTTTAAGGGCATAAAATTCAAAGTTGGAAAATAGCGAAATTTTCAAACTTTTCGCCAAATTTCCATTTTTTTTCACAAATAAACGCAGGTTTTATCAAATAAGTTTTACCAATGTCATGAAGCCTAATATGTCACAAGAAAACAGTGTCAGAATCACCGGGATCCGTTGAAGCATTCCAGAGTTATAACCTCATAAAGGGACAGTGGTCAGAATTGTAAAAATTGGCCCATGCATTAACGTGCAAACCACCCTCGGGGCTTAAGGGGTTAACACTTTGGCTAGGATAGTGATGGTGTATGAAGAGCGGGGTGCACGTGTTTGATGAGGGTAGGGGTTGGGGAGAGCTCAGAGAAGCAATGTGCTTGAAAATTTATTTTTTAATAACTTTTTGTATGCACTTTGCGACTAGCCAGTCAGGATTCAGGAAACATCCACAATATTCAGACGCGACAGCTTGTGCCATTGGCTGCTGAAATGACATATCCCTCTCTATGTAAAGAGCGGACCTCTTGGTTTAGCACCCTTTCGTCAGTATAAAAGCGCAGAGAGGCTGCCCCAATGCTGCTACTGGGTGCTAATAGGTTTTAGCTAGGTAGGTAGGTGGTTGTTTCTTTGTCAGATAGTTCAGATAGCTAATGTCGTGTGTGGCTGTGAAACTGACTTCCAGCAAATTTTTTTTCTTGTGCCATTAGTAAGGCCCACGGATAAACACAGCAGGGCACATTTCATAGAATTGTGTTGTGCATTGCTTCTATTGTGCTGCATGCACAAAACCTACTTTTTCAGTAGCTAAACATGATTCAGCAATGCATATGTCACCTTCTCATTTAGTGCCACAGAACTTAATCTGTGTGCAGAGCTGTTGCAGAGTAAAAAAAAAGCTGTTGTTGTTACAAATGTGATACAGCACGCCATATTACACCTGTCATTTAGTGGCAATGAAATTAATCTTTGTGGAAAGTTGTTTCAGAGTAAAAAAAACTATTTTTTTTCCTGTTACTAGCGTGATACAGCATGCCATATCCCTCCTTCTAATTTTGTGGCAGTGAAATTCAGCTGTGTGCAGAGATCATCCAGAGATTTTTTTTTCTCTGTGACAAACATGATACAGCAGGCTAAATCTGAGTTTGAAATTGTTTGGGGTATATATTTTATTGTATACAGGCCTCATCCACGCTAAAAAGACTTTCTTCTGTTACAAAAGTGATACAGTAAGAGAGATCTCTGCTTAAAATTGTTTAGAGCATATCTTCTTTGTCATACAGGCTTCATCCCCACTCAAAAAATTATTTCTTCTGTTACTAACGTGATACATTAGGGGAGATGTCACTTTGAAATTGTTTGGAGCATATATTCTTTGTTATACAGGTCTCATCCACACTGAAACTATTCTTTCTTCTGTTACTAACGTGATACAGTAGGGGAGATCTCATTTTGAAATTGTTTGGAGCACATATTCTTTGTTATACAGGCCTCATCCACACTGAAACAATTCTTCTGTTGCTAACATGATACAGTAGTGGAGATCTCAATTTGAATTTGTTTGCAGCATATCTTCTATGTTATACAGGCTTCATCAACACTAAAAAATATTTTTTCTGTTGTTAATGTGATACAGTAAGGGAGATTTCTGTTTGAAATTGTTTGGAGCACATATTCTTTGTTATGCATGCCTCATCCACACTAAAATAATTCTTTCTTCTGTTACTAACTTGATAGAATAGGGGAAATCTCACTTTGAAATTGTTTGGAGCATATGTGCTGTGTTACTCAGGCCTTGACCACACAAAAAAGGCTTTATTCTGTTACTAACATGATACAGTAGGGGTGATCTCAGTTTGAAATTGTTTGGAACATATCTTCTTTGTCATACAGACCTCATGCACACTAATAATAACAATAATAATAATAATCTTTATTTATATAGCGCCAACATACTCCGCAGTGCTTTACAGTTTAACAGCTTCAAACACAACAGTCATAAGTAACAATGTTAACAATACAATAATTAAAGCAACACAAGACGACCCTGCTCGTGAGAGCTTACAATCTACAATGAGGTGGGGATATACAAAGTACAGGTGTGTATTTACAATGATGTATT
Source organism: Ranitomeya imitator (assembly GCF_032444005.1). Classification (NCBI taxonomy): domain Eukaryota; kingdom Metazoa; phylum Chordata; class Amphibia; order Anura; family Dendrobatidae; genus Ranitomeya; species Ranitomeya imitator. The sequence goes on from NC_091291.1 coordinate 49,805,886, forward strand.
TACAATGATGGTCCAGCCATCTTCAGGGAGTGAGGGATAGATGGAAGTAGTGAATGGGCTACACACAAACTGATTAGGGAACATGATAGGCCGCTCTGAACAAATGTGTTTTGAGGGAGCGCCTAAGACTATGCAAATTGTGGATGGTCCTAATTTCTTGGGGTAGAGCATTCCAGAGGATTGGCGCAGCACGGGAGAAGTCTTGTAGTTGGGAGTGGGAGGTACGGATTAGTGCAGAGGTTAGTTGAAAGTCATTTGCAGAGCGAAGAGGTCGGTTAGGCTGATAGACAGAAATGAGGGAGGAGAAGTAAGGGGGTGTCGCACTGTGGAGAGCTTTGTGGGTGAGAACAAGTACTTTGAATTGTATCCTGAAATGAATGGGCAGCCAGTGTAATGACTGGCGAAGAGCGGATGCATCTGAGTAACGATTAGCTAGATAGATGACCCTGGCTGCTGCATTAAGGATTGACTGGAGAGGGGAAAGTCGAGTGAGGGGGAGGCCAATTAATAAAGCATTGCAGTAGTCCAGGTGGGAGTGGATCAGGGCGACAGTGAGGGTTTTTGTTGTTTCTATGCTGAGAAAAGGGCGGATTCTAGAGATGTTCTTTAGGTGTAAGCAGCATGAGCGGGCAAGAGATTGTGTATGGGATGTGAAGGAGAGATCAGAGTCAAACATAACACCCAGACAGCGCGCCTGCTGCTGTGTTATTATGGTGCCACCCACGGAGAGGGAAAAGTCAGATTTAGGGAGGTTAGTAGATGGTGGGAGCAGAAGAAGTTCAGTTTTGGAGAGGTTGAGTTTCAGATAGAGAGCGGACATGATGTCAGAGACTGCGTTCTGTAGTACAGCAGGAGAAAGGCCAGGGGATGACGTATATAGTTGTGTGTCGTCGGCATAAAGATGGTACTGAAAGCCAAATCTGCTGATGCTCTGTCCAATTGGGGCCTTGCAGAGAGAGAAGAGAAGGGGGCCAAGGACTGAGTCGTGAGGTACCCCGACACTAAAAAAAAAATACTTTCTACTGTTAGTATTGTGATCCAAAATGTCATATTTCACCTTTTCATTTAGTTTAATTGATGCCACTTTGGTGGTGTAAGGGCCTATTTTTAAAAAATGTGAAGATTCCTGATCTGGTCTCCAATCCGTCTGCTAGGTTTGCTGAAGTGGAAGAGGTGTCAGTCCCCATTATACTAGTTCTACTCTATTGCAATTGAAGCCACTTTGGTGGTGTCTGTCACTAATTTTTTTAAATGTGAACACTCCTGATTGGGTCTCTTTCATATGTGTTGCCTGAAGCAGTAGGCATTCGAGATTGGCAGGCCTCTACTACCTTTGAGTCAACTACCCGTGTTACTAACCTTACATTTTTGTGACAATAGTAGCTTACAAAACTGATATTTGTGCTGCCTTAGTGTGGCTGAGCATCAAAGCAGGTTGAGCTGTTGCATGTGGTATCAGGGCTCCCAGCACAGCAGGCCTACACTGATGCATCACCCACCTCATCTTGATTTGAAGTTCAATTCAAAGCTGCAAATGCTGGCCCAGACCCCGATACCTAATGCATGGCCGATTGCTGCCATGCCATTCTAAAATTTGTACTGTGCATCAATTGAGGCCACTTTCCTGTCTTTAATTTGATGTGTTTTGACAGCTTTTGGACCCGTTTGAAGGTGTTGTGTATGTGTTTTTATGTCTCCCTCTGAGTTCGTTGAATAATTTGGTGAATATTGCAAAATCGGCGATCGTTATCCGAATTGAATTTTGAAATATTAGCTCATCTCTAATTCAGGTGTTTTGTTGCCGGACCTTTGATTTGCCTTTTGACTACTCGTTTGTATAAACCCTTTTGCCACCCATTGGCATATTCTGTCTAAAGTTAACAAACCCTTGACTAACTATTTGTCGCATCCCTCTGTCTTTGACATACACTTCCTGGCTTTTGACTTTGGACTTTGGATCATTTGACCACTCTGCTTCATGGCTGGTCCATGAACAATTACTAATGTCACACCTTTGTTGTGACAGTTCCATATAATCATGAAAGGTTGTTTTACGCTTTTTCTGTGCACAAGCTGTTTCTTTTAAAAAAAAAATAAATTAATAATTCCTAGATTTGGCAAGCTGTAATCTTCAATTTTGCTATGTTTTCTCATATAAAATCGTGCTTTCCCTTTAAGAATGTTAAAGATGATCATGGGAAGAATTTTATAGTAGGATGCCACATGCAGAGAATTAAGCAAGTGACAAGCTGTAAAACACTTTTCATAGAACAGATATTGTCCCATAGCTTTCCTAATCCTTTCTGTTAGATGTATGACATACCATCGAATCTAAAGCCAGCAGTACAGCTGTTTTACTTTTAGTGGAGATGGATGTCATACATTTACGTGTTCACATTTTTTTGGAAGAGGACAATAGAAAATACAGACAGACGACTAATACGGGATTAAGATATTTCTGAAATGGCGAGATGCAAAGAAAAATAGCGGAGCTGTAGTTTAGGATTTTTTTCATTAAGGCAAAGATTCTATTTGCCATTTTCCATCAATTATACGCAAAGTCTTAAATGGAAATTAACAAAATTTAATTACACCGTAACTAAAACTTAATATACAATACATGTCACCATTCCGCACACATGCAGAGTATGCCTATAACACACACAAACATAAAACCACTATGCCACTATACCAAGTATAGAAAGCTGCTGTACGTAACATAAATACATTATTTACACACAAATACCAAGCCTCCCAACAAAACCAAATCTACCAGAGATACTGTACAGTGGGGGAAATAAGTATTTGATACACTGTCGATTTTGCAAGTTTTCCCACCTACAAAGTATGGAGAGGTCTATATTTTTTTATTGTAGGTACATTGCAACTGTGATAGACAGAATCTTAAAAAAAATCCAGAAAATCACATTGTATGATTTTTACACAATTAATTTGCATATTATTGCATGAAATAAGTATTTGATTTAACAGAAAAATAGAACTTAATATCTGGTACAGAGACCTTTGTTTGCACTCACAGAGGTCAGATGTTTCCGGCAGTTCTTGGCCAAGTTTGCACACACTCCTCCATGCAGATCTTCTCCAGATCTTTCAGGTTTTGGTGCTGTCACTGGGCAGCGTTGAGTTTTAGCTCACTCTAAAGATTTTCTATTAGGTTCAGGTCTGGACACTGGCTATGCCACTACAGGACCTTTAAATGTTTCTTACAGAACCACTCCTGAGTTACCCTGACTGTGTGTTTTGGGTCATAGTCATGCTGGAAGACCCAGCCTTGACCCATCTTTGATGTTCTTACTGGATGTTTCCCCCACTGTGCATGGTTGGGAAAGTATTCCTGGGGTTGTACTCATATTTTTTCTGCATCCAAACACAGTGAGTGGAGTTGATGCCAAAAAGTTCTATTTTGGTTTCATTTAACCACATGACATTCTCCCATGCCTCCTCTGGATCATCCACATGGTCATTGGTGAACTTCAAGCGAGCATGGACATGTGCTGGCATGAGAAGAGGGACCTTGTGTTCCCTGCTGGATTTTAATTCATGACAGCGTAGTGTGTTACTAATGGTGATAATGGATTCTGTGGTCCCATCTCTCTTCAGGTCATTGACAAGTCTTCCCATGTAGTTCTGGGCTGATTTCTGACTTTTCTCAGAATCATCCTTACCCCACGAGGCGAGATCTTGCATGAAGCCCTAGACAAAGGATGACTGACAGTCATGTTTCTTCCACTTGCAAATAATTGTGCCAACGATTGTTGCCTTCTCACCAAGCCGCTTGCCTTTTGTCCTGTAGCCCTTGCGTAGGTCTACAATTTTGCCCCGGTGTCCTTAGACACCTCTTTGGTCTTGGTCATGGTGGAGAGGTTGGAGTGTGGTTGAATGTGTGCAATTAATACAGGTAATATGTGCAGAGTAGGAGGGCTTCTTAACGAACAACCAGCAGGTCGGTGAGAGCCAGAATTCTTACTGGTTGAAGTGTTCCTACGATAAAAATTACAGACCTCTCCATTCTTTGTAGATGGGAAAACTTGCAAAATCGGCAGTGTATCAAATACTTATTTTCCCCACTGTAGCCTAAATTTGAGAGGTTGGGAGTGTATCCAAAATTCAACTGTACAAAAATGTATCTTTGTCTATTTAAAACAGATGTAGCTGAATAGAATAATGGTCAAGAGGGAAAATGTCAGATCCCTGCTCTATCTCATCTTGTAAAGACTGAAGGAATTGCAAGGATTCTCCATCTCCTACTGTTTGTAGTAAGATAAGACTAAAGGCCCCTTCACATTAAGCGACGCTGCAGCGATACCGACAACGATCCGGATCGCTGCAGCGTCGCTGTTTGGTCGCTGGAGAGCTGTCACACAGACCGCTCTCCAGCGACCAACGATGCCGGTAACCAGGGTAAACATCGGGTAACTAAGCGCAGGGCCGCGCTTAGTAACCCGATGTTTACCCTGGTTACCATCCTAAAAGTAAAAAAAACAAACAGTACATACTTACCTAACGCTGTCTGTCCCCAGCGCTCTGCTTCTCTGCACTCCTCCTGTACTGTCTGTGTGAGCACAGCGGCCGGAAAGCAGAGCGGTGACGTCACCGCTCTGCTTTCCGGCCGACCGACGCTCACAGCCAGTGCAGGAGGAGAGCAGAGCACAGCGCTGGAGGACAGACGGCTGTAGGTAAGTATGTAGTGTTTGTTTTTTTTACTTTTAGGATGGTAACCAGGGTAAACATCGGGTTACTAAGCGCGGCCCTGCGCTTAGTTACCCGATGTTTACCCTGGTTACCAGTGAAGACATCGCTGGATCGGTGTCACACACGCCGATCCAGCGATGTCCACGGGAGATCCGGCGACGAAATAAAGTTCTGGACTTTGTTCAGCGACCAACGATCTCCCAGCAGGGGCCTGATCGTTGGTCACTGTCACACATAACGATTTTATTAACGACTAGCTGAAGAGCCCGGCGTTGCCTGGGCATAGTAAATATCTGTGGTTAGTCATAGCACCTCACTTCTCTTATTTTCCCATCACGCCTCTCATTTTCCCAATCACATCTTTCATTTTCCCCCTCACATCTCTCATTTTCTCCCTCACACCTCTCATTTTCTCCCTCACTCCTCTCATTCCCCCCTAACACTTGTCATTTTAACCTCACATCTGTCATTTTCTGATCACTCCACTATTTTTCCTCACTCCTCTCATTTTGCACTCACACCTTTTCATTTTCACCTCACACCTCTCATTTTCACCTCATCACCTCAGTATATACATGTTTGTCATCTCCCTTATATATAGTATACATCTGTATGTCATCTCCTGTATATACCTGTATGTCATCTCCCCTGTATATAGTATATACCTGCTGTGTGTCATCTCCCCTATATATAGTATATGTTAGGAGTCGAGTTTCCTCTGCTGCACAGGGGGAATCTCGATCCGTCTCCGCTGCGGTCTCCCATTCTCCTCCAGCCGCAGTGGAGTCTGCTCAGCAGGGACGTCGATCCCAGCGTCTCGCTCAGTCTGACTCTGTGCGAAGAGTTGCTGCTGCTTTTCCTGCTTCTGCCATTAAGGCCAGTGCTGGGCAGCGGCGAGTGGACGTTTCTGGAACTAAGTCCTTGTTTGCACGCACTGAGCATGCCCAGGGCAAGTTCTCCTGTTGGAGATCGAGGGTCACATGCTCAGGTGCTGCAGCACATCCCATTGGTCCTTTTGGCAGGTCTTGGAAGGGCAAAAGTTCTGTAGCCACTTCCTGTGCTGCAACTATATAAACTGCGCATGACCGCACGGCCATGCGCTAGTATTGTTTTGTAAATATGTGTGTGTGTTGTGAGTGAAAGTCGCTCTTTAAATAACCCTCCCTATTGAATGTCTGTTCGCGGAAGGTGTATGTTTGCTTATCTAGCGCCCGACTTATCCAACAGCACGAAACACACATTGCAGCGTCCTCTTGCTGTGTCCGCCTGTACGGCGCCGTGCGCTTGCCTTGCGCTTTCCATACCCAAGCCAGTGTGGTTGGTGGCGTCCGTCAGTGCGGTGTAGTGCCAGCGAGGGTCTAATCGGATTTCAATCCCAGTTGGGGTTAAGTACGCTGACTACTCGCTCGCGCTTTAGGTGCGGTACCGCGATCCTGTGACGCAACAGGATTGCTCCCTTCACGCTGGGTGAGGTTGAACCCACGTGTATATACTTTAGTGTACCGCCATATAGCCTGTATTTACTAGCAGCAGGTTTTCACCTGCATGGTGGACCCCGGACTGCGAACGCATCTATATCACCTTTCTTGGTGCGTTCCGCCAGTCCTAACAGTATATACCTGAATGTCATCTCCTTCTATATATAGTATATACCTGTATGTCATCTCCTCCTGTATATAGTATATACCTGTGTGTCATCTCCCCTGTATATAGTATATATCTGAGTGTCATCTCCTCCTGCATATAGTATATACCTGCATGTCATCTTCTATATATAGCATATACCTGTATGTCATCTCCTCCTGTATATAGTATATGCCTGTGTGTCATCTCCCCTGTATATAGTATATATCTGAGTGTCATCTCCTCCTGCATATAGTATATACCTGCATGTCATCTTCTATATATAGCATATACCTGTATGTCATCTCCTCCTGTATATAGTATATACCTGTATGTCATCTCCTCCTGTATATATGTACCTATATGTCATCTCCTCCTCTATATAGTATATACCTGTGTGTCATCTCTCCTGTATATAGTATATATCTGTGTGTCATCTCCCCTGTATATAGTATATACCTGTGTGTCATCTCCTCCTGTATTAGACCTCGTTCACACGTTATTTGCTCAGTATTTTTACCTCAGTATTTGTAAGCTAAATTGGCAGCCTGATAAATCCCCAGCCAACAGGAAGCCCTCCCCCTGGCAGTATATATTAACTCACACATACACATAATAGACAGGTCATGTGACTGACAGCTGCCGTATTTCCTATATGGTGCAATTGTTGTAGTTTGTCTGCTTATTAATCAGATTTTTATTTTTGAAGGATAATACCAGACTTGAGTGTGTTTTAGGGCGAGTTTCGTTTGTCAAGTTGTGTGTGTTGAGTTGCGTGTGGCGACATGCATGAAGCGACTTTTGTGAGATGAGTTTTGTGTAGCAACATGCGTGTAGCAACTTTTTGTGTGTCGAGTTACATGTGACAGGTTAGTGTAGCAAGTTGTGTGCAGCAAGTTTTGCGCATGGCGAGTTTTGCGCGTTGCGAGTATTATGTGTGGTGCCTTTTGAGTATGTGCAAGTTTTGTGTGAGGCAACTTTTGCATGTGTTGCAACTTTTGTGCATGTGGCAATTTTTCCGCGTGTGCAAGTTTTGCGTGTGGCGAGTTTTTCATGAGGAGAATTTTGCACTTGTGGCGAGTTTTGCAAGAGCCTAGTTTTTGCATGTGGCGAGTTCTGCGCGTGGCGAGTTTTGAGTGGCGACTTTGTGTTTTGACTTTTATGTGGCGAGGTTGGTGTATTTGTGGTGAAATGTGTGCTGAGGGTAATATGTGTTCAAGCACGTGGTAGTGTGTGGCGCATTTTGTGTGTGTTCATATCCCCGTGTGTGGTGAGTATCCCATGTCGAGGCCCTGCCTTAGCAACTGTACGGTATATACTCTTTGGCGCCATCGCTCTCATTCTTTAAGTCCCCCTTGTTCACATCTGGCAGCTGTCAATTTGCCTCCTACACTTTTCCTTTCACTTTTTCCCCATTATGTAGATAGGGGCAAAATTGTTTGGTGAATTGGAATGCGCGGGGTTAAAATTTCACCTCACAACGTAGCCTATGACGCCCTCAGGGTCCAGACGTGTGACTGTGCAAAATTTTGTTTCTGTAGCTGCAACGCCTCCAACACTTTTCCTTTCACTTTTTTCCCCATTATGTAGATAGGGGCAAAATTGTTTGGTGAATTGGAACGCGCGGGGTTAAAATTTCGCCTCACAATATAGCCTATGACGCTCTCGGGGTCCAGACGTGTGACTGTGCAAAATTTTGTGGCTGTAGCTGCGACGCCTCCTACACTTTTCCTTTCACTTTTTCCCCATTATGTAGATAGGGGCAAAATTGTTTGGTGAATTGGAATGCGCGGGGTTAAAATTTCACCTCACAACGTAGCCTATGACGCTCTCAGGGTCCAGACGTGTGACTGTGCAAAATTTTGTTTCTGTAGCTGCGACGCCTCCAACACTTTTCCTTTCACTTTTTCCCCATTATGTAGATAGGGGCAAAATTGTTTGGTGAATTGGAAAGCGCGGGGTTAATATTTCACCTCACAACGTAGCCTATGACGCTCTCAGGGTCCAGACGTGTGACTGTGCAAAATTTTGTTGCTGTAGCTGCGACGCTTCCAACACTTTTCCTTTCACTTTTTTCCACATTATGTAGATAGGGGCAAAATTGTTTGGTGAATTGGAACGCGCGGGGTTAAAATTTTGCCTCACAATATAGCCTATGACGCTGTCGGGGTCCAGACGTGTGACTGTGCAAAATTTTGTGGCTGTAGCTGCGACGGTGCAGATGCCAATCCCGGACATACACACATACACACACACATTCAGCTTTATATAGTAGATATCGTTGCTACGTCACAAAAAGCAACGATATCGTTAACAATATCGTTATGTGTGAAGGTACCTTAAGCTAGTGAAGAAACCCATGATTAAGGATAAGCCTACTCAAGGTTGGACTCTTACTATTGAGAAACATAAATCACAAATATAAAATAATGTGATCATTTACATGGAGACTCGTTTGCAATTTAAAACTATTAAGAAATTAAAATGTGTCAAATCCGCAGTGTTTAACCCCTTAGCGACCGCCGATACGCCTTTTAATGGCGGCCGCTAAGGGTACTTAAACCACAGTGCCGTTAATTAACGGCGCTGTGGAAAAAGTGAATAGCGCCCCCCAGAGTCGGATTTTCTCCGGGGTCTCGGCTGCCGGGGGTAGCCGAGACCCCAGAGAACATGATGTCGGGGGTTTTTTAACCCACCCCGCATTTGCGATCGCCGGTAATTAACCGTTTACCGGCGATCGCAAAAAAAAACGCGATCTCTTTTTAATTTCTCTGTCCTCCGATGTGATCGCACATCGGAGGACAGAGAAAAGGGTTCCCAGGTAGCGCCCCAATACTCACCTATCTCCCCCGGTGCTCCTCGTGGCTCCCGGTGGGCGCCGCCATCTTCAAAATGCTCAGTGCGCCCGCCGGCCGGCCCCGCGAAAATCTTTGGGGTCTCGGCTGCCGGGGGTAGCCGAGACCCCAAAGAGCATGATCGGGGTCGGTTTTTGCGATCGCCGGTAATTAACTGTTTACCGGCGACCGCAAAAAAAAAAAAAGTAAAGTGTAATTCTCTGTCCTCTGATGTGATCGCACATCAGAGGACAGAGAAATAGGGGGGTTCGGGGACCCTATCTGTCATGATCCCAATGGCAGGGGATCACTAAAGGACAAGCACAGATACAAACAAGCTCTAGGGCGATGGAACTTGAGCTGACCGCGACCCTGAACCTAACACACAAATAAAAGTAGCCGGGGAACGTGCCTACGATGATCCTAGACGTCTCGCTCCAGCCGAAGATCTAACTTCCCCTATTAGAAGAAACACAGACCTCTCTTGCCTCCAGAGAAATACCCCACAGAAATAGCAGCCCCCCACATATAATGACGGTGAAATGAGAGGAAAGCACATACGCAGTATGAAAACAGTTTCAGCAAAATGAGGCCCGCTAAAGCTAGATAGCAGAGGATACAAAAGTGAACTGCGCGGTCAGCGAAAAACCCTTCAAAAAAACATCCTGAAATTACTTGAACTCATGTGCCAACTCATGGTACATGAGGAGCAATTTCAGCCCACTAGAGCAACCAGCAGCAAAGAATCACATATCTGCAGGATGGACTAAAAAACCAAATAAAGCAAAACACCAAAACAGGAAAATCCAAACTTAGCTTGACCAGAAGGTTCTAGGAGCAGGGAGCAGAGGTAACAAGACACACTGGATACATTGATAACCGGCGAGGAAATGCCAGCAAAGCCAGGTTAAATAGGAAACTCCCATATCCTGATGGAACAGGTGGAACCCAGAGACCCAGGAAAGACAAGTCACCCAGTACCATCAGTAACCACCAGAGGGAGCCCAAAAACAGAACTCACAACACCTATCATACTCACCTGTGTCCCTGGATCCTCCTGCTGCTCCTCCTGGCCGCCGGCAAAAGAAAATGGCGGGCGCATGCGCAGTGCGCCCGCCATCTGTCTCCATCTGCTGGCCGGCAGGAGAACAGCAGTTGGGGCTAAAATTAGGGCTAGGGTTAGGGCTAGGGTTAGGGTTAGGGCTAGGGTTGGGGCTAAATTTAGGGTTAGGGTTGGGGCTAAATTTAGGGTTAGGGTTGGGGCTAAATTTAGGGTTAGGCTTCTTTCACACTTACGTCGGTACGGGGCCGTCGCAATGCGTCAGCCCGACATACCGACGCACGTTGTGAAAATTGTGCACAACGTGGGCAGCGGCTGTAGTTTTTCAACGCATCCGCTGCCCAATCTATGTCCTGGGGAAGAGGGGGCGGAGTTACGGCCACGCATGTGCGGTCAGAAATGGCGGATGCGACGTACAAAAAAAGTTTCATTGAACTTTTTTTGTGCCGACGGTCCGCCAAAACACAACTGATCCAATGCACGACGGACGCGACGTGTGGCCATCCGTCACGATCCGTCGGCAATACAAGTCTATGGGCAAAAAACGCATCCTGCGGGCACATTTGCAGGATCTGTTTCTTGTCCAAAACGACGGATTGCGACGGATGCCAAACGACGCAAGTGTGAAAGTAGCCTTAGGGCTAGGGTTAGGGTTGGGGCTAAAGTTAGGGCTAGGGTTGGGGCTAAAATTAGGGTTAGAGTTGGGATTAGGGTTAGGGTTTGGATTAGGGTTGGTATTAGGGTTAGGGTTGGCATTAGGGTTACGCTTGGGATTAGGGTTAGGTTTGGGATTAGGGTTAAGGTTAGGGTTGTGATTAGGGGTGTATTGGGATTAGGGTTAGGTTTGAGGTTAGGGTTGAGATTAGGATTAGGGGTGTGTTGGATTTAGGGTTTTGATTAGGGTTATGGTTAGGGTTGACATTGGGGTTGTTTTGGGGTAAGGGTTGTGATTATGGTTAGGGTTAGTGATTAGGATTATGGATCAGGTTGGGATTAGGGTTAGGGGTGTGTTGGGGTTAGGGTTGGAGCTAGAATTGGGGGGTTTCCACTGTTTAGGTACATCAGGGGGTCTCCAAACACGACAGCCAATTTTGCGCTCAAAAAGTCAAATGGTGCTCCCTCCCTTCTGAGCTCTGCCGTGCACCCAAACAGTGGGTTACCCCCACATATGGGGCATCAGCGTACTCGGGATAAATTGGACAACTTCTGGGGTCCAATTTCTCTTGTTACCCTTGTGAAAATAAAAACTTGGGGGCTACAAAATCTTTTTTGTGGAAAAATATATATATATATATATTTTTATGACTCTGCATTATAAACTTCTGTGAAGCACTTGGGCATTCAAAGTTCTCACCACACATCTATATAAGTTCCTTGGGGGGTCTAGTTTCCAAAACGGGGTCACTTGTGGGGGGTTACTGCTGTTTAGGTACATCAGGGGCTCTGCAAACGCAACATAATACCCGCAGACCATTCTATCAAAGTCTGCATTCCAAAACGGCGCTCCTTCCCTTCCGAGCTCTGCCGTGTGCCCAAACAGCGGTTTACCCCCACATATGGGGTACCAGCATACTCAGGACAAATCGGACAACAACTTTTGGGGTCCAATTTCTCTTGTTACCCTTGTGAAAATAAAAACTTGGGGGCTAAAAAATCTTTTTTGTGGAAAAAAAAAATATTTTTTATATTCACGACTCTGCATTATAAACTTCTGTGAAGCACTTGGGCATTCAAAGTTCTCACCACACATCTAGATAAGTTCCATGGGGGGTCTAATTTCCAAAATGGGGTCACTTGTGGGGGATTTCTACTGTTTAGGCACATCAGGGGCTCTCCAAACGCGACATGGCGTCCGATCTCAATTCCAGCCAATTCTACATTGAAAAAGTAAAACGGCACTCTTTCTCTTCCAAGCTCTGCGGTGCGCCCAAACAGTGGTTTACCCCCACATATTGGGTATCGACATACTCAGGAGAAATTGCACAACAACTTTAGTTGTCTAATTTCTCCTGTTACCCTTGTGAAAATAAAAATTTGTGGGCAAAAACATCATTTTTGTAGAAAAAATGCGATTTTTTTTTTTTTCATGGCTCTACGTTATAAACTTCTGTGAAGCACATGGGGGTTCAAAGTGCTCACCACACATCTAGATAAGTTCCTTAAGGGGTCTAGTTTCCAAAATGGGTCACTTGTGGGGGATTTCTACTGTTTAGGCACATCAGGGGCTCTCCAAACGCGACATGGCGTCCAATCTCAATTCCAGCCAATTCTACATTGAAAAAGTAAAACGGCGCTCCTTCACTTCCAAGCTTTGCGGTGCGCCCAAACAGTGGTTTACCCTCACATATGGGGTATCGACGTACTCAGGAGAAATCGCGCAATAACTTTTGTGGTCTAATTTCTCCTGTTACCCTTGTGAAAATAAGAATTTGTGGGCGAAAAGATCATTTTTGTGTAAACAAAAGCGATTTTTTATTTTCACGGCTCTACGTTATAAACTTCTGTGAAGCACTTGGGGGTTCAAAGTGCTCACCACACATCTAGATAAGTTCCTTAAGGGGTCTAGTTTCCAAAATGGTGTCACTTGTGGGGAGTTTCCACTGTTTAGGCACATCAGGGGCTCTCTAAACGTGACATGGCGTCCGATCTCAATTCCAGCCAATTCTGCATTGAAAAAGTCAAACGGCGCTCCTTCACTTCTAAGTTCTGCCGTGCGCCCAAAAAGTGGTTTACCCCCACATATGGGGTATTGGCGTATTCAGGAAAAATTGCATAACAAAATTTATGGTTACATTTCTGTTTTTACACTTGTGAAAATAAAAAAAATGGTTCTGAATTAAGATGTTTGCAAAAAAAAGTTAAATGTTCATTTTTTCCTTCCACATTGTTTCAGTTCCTGTGAAGCACGTAAAGGGTTAATAAACTTCTTGAATGTGGTTTTGAGAACCTTGAGGGGTGTAGTTTTTAGAATGGTGTCACACTTCGTTATTTTCTATCATATAGACCCCTCAAAATGACTTCAAATGTGATGTGGTCCCTAAAAAAAATGGTGTTGTAAAAATGAGAAATTGCTGGTCAACTTTTAACCCTTATAACTCCCTAACAAAAAAAAAATTTGTTTCCAAAATTGTGCTGATGTAAAGTAGACATGTGGGAAATGTTATTTATTAACTATTTTTCATGACATCTCTCTCTGATTTAAGGGCATTAAAATACAAAGTTTGAAAATTGCAAAATTTTAAAAATTTTCCCCATATTTCCGTTTTTTCATAAATAATCGCAAGTAATATCGAAGAAATGTTACCACTAACATGAAGTACAATATGTCATGAAAAAACAATCTCAGAATCAGCGGGATCCGTTGAAGCGTTCCAGAGTTATAACCTCATAAAGTGACAGTGGTTAGAATTGCAAAAATTGGCTCGGTCATTAAGTACCAAATTGGCTCTGTCACTAAGGGGTTAAAGGCCATGTACGCCTCTGCACTGATCAGTTTTTCTTCACCTGCATCTTAAATGCAAAGACAAGCAGCCTTCTAAATATTATCTTTTCACTTGAAAAAGATGCCGGTATGGATTTTAAATGCAATGTGAACAAAAAGCACTTTTCTCATCATCATTTCTGAAGAATTGTGTTTGTCTTAGGCTGGAGTCACGCTCACCGTAAGACAATACGGTCCGTATATTTCGGCCGTCATACGCTGAAAAGTCCCCAAAAAAGTGGTCCGTAGCTCCTCCGTAGGCAGGGTGTGTCAGCGTGTCAGAGGCGCCCTCTGCTGGTTGTCCTCATATGAACTCGAGCCTGGGAGCTTTCTAGGAAAGTTCCCACGTACTAGGAATAACCAGCAGAGGGCGCCTCACCACAAATGAAGGTAAATATAGGTCATTGACCTACTTTACCTTCATTCTCCGGGGTTTTGCAGCAAGGAGCAGCGCTGCATTAGCAGAGCTCCTTGCTGCAAAATATTTTAACCCCTTCAGATGGATTTACATTGTGGGACTTTACAGATCTTTGGAAGGTATGTATATTGTTGTTTTTTTTTTTTTTTGTTACAGATCGAGGGTCTTCAGTGAGTGGATTGAGCGTAGAATAAAATATTACAACAACCTTTGTTTTTATTTCATTAAAATAATTTTTATTAATGTGTTTGTGTTTTTTTTTAACCATTTACTAGTATTGGATTAATAATGGATAGGTGTCATAATTGATGCCTCTCCATTATTAATTTGGCTTAATGTCACCTTACAATAGCAAAGTGGCATTAACCCTTCACTACCCCATATCCCACCGCTACACGGGAATGGGAAGAGAGTGGCCAAGTGCCAGAATAGGCGAATCTTCCAGATGTGCCTTTTCTGGGGTGGCTGGGGGCAGGTGTTTTTAGCCAGGGGGGGGGGCAATAACCATGGACCCTCTCCAGGCTATTAATATCTGCCCTCAGTCATTGGCTTTATTACTCTGGCGGAGAAAATTGCGCAGGAGCCCACGCCAATTTTTTCCGCCATTTAACCCTTTTATTTACTAGCTAGAACGGCCAAATGTTGCACATACATACTACTAACATTAGTAGTGTGGAATATGCAAAAAAAAAAGGTGATATGAGATGGTTTACTGTATGTAACCATGTCTCATATCATGTCGGGTTTAGGAAGGAGAAAGCAAAAGCCGGCAATTGAATTACCGGCTTTAAAGCTATCTAGCGCTGTATGAAGTAATAATATATATACACATATATGTGTCTACTGACATATATATATATATATATATATATATACCTATTCTATGTGTCCACATTTATTCTACCTATTCTACTGTAAGCTGTCAGTGTGATTTTACTGTACACCGCACTGAATTACCGGCTTTTCTCTCTAACACCGCTGCGTATTTCTCGCAAGTCACACTGTTGGTCCGTGTGTAATCCGTATTTTTCTGGCTTCCATAGACTTTCATTGGCGTTTTTTTTTGCGCAATACGGTGACATACGCAGCATGCTGCGATTTTCTACGGCCGTAGAAAGCCGTATAATACTGATCAGTAAAATACGGCAGATAGGAGCAGGGGCATAGAGAATAATTGGGACGTTTGTTAGGTGTGTTTTACGGACGTATTTTCTGCACTCATACGTCCGTAAAACTCGCTAGTGTGACTCCAGCCTTAGTGTTTGTCTTTTTATCCAGGGCTGTAAAACTTTTGGACTTCCTTATCAGTCATACCCAAGGCATCATTTATGAAGGAACATGTCAATGTGGTCTCGAATATGTGGAGAAAATGAGCATAAACGGAAATTGGGGAGCACCGTGGAGATATAGAACATAACAGGGATACCCCTATCTCGAGACTTGGTAATGGAGTCCATGGTAGTGACAAAAGTGATTAAATTCAAGGGCATTGAGAAAGTGGCAAATCCCTGAAGGATGGGTGACTAAAACTAACCAGCCATTATGATTCTCCAGGTCATTGCGAGTTCATAGACACCAAACATGTCTAGGTTCTTTTTCATTTAAATGGTGAAAAAAAATCCAAAATTTGCTAAATAAAAAAAAAAATTGCTTCATTTTCCGAGACCCGTAGTGTCTCCATTTTTCGTGATCTGGTTCTGGGTGATGACTAGCTTTTTGAGCGCCGAGCTGATGTTTTTAACAATACATTTTGGTGTGCATATGATTTTTTGATCGCCCGTTATTGCATTTTAATGCAATGTTGCGTCGAAAAAAATTAATTCTGGCGTTTTGACTTTTTTCTGCTACCGATTGGATTAATTGTTTTTATAGCTTGATAGATCGGGCAATTCTGAATGCGGAGATACCAAATATGTGTATTTGTTTTAATTTGAATGGGGCGAATGGGGGTGATTTGAACTTTTATATATTTTTTATTTTTTTCACATTTTGAAAACATTTTTTTTTCACTTTACACTGACTTCAAAGGTCTCCAGCCTTGCTTTATGTAGCAAAAATGCTCACTTGCTATGAGCGCCAACAGCTGGGCGGCACTCATAGCAATCTGGCAATCACAATCACAGGGGTCTGCTGCTGACCCCGACTTGTCATGCTGCGGTCATGTGATATGAGCATCGATGGGTGAGATTAGTGACTCGCTTCCGGCGCGATCACATTAAATGCCGCTGTCAGAGATTGGCAGCGGCATTTAACAGGTTAAAAGGGGTGGGTGGATCGCAGTTCCACTCGCAGATGCTAGGGGCACATGTCAGCTGTTCAAAACAGCTGACATGTGCCGAGAAAGATGTGGGCTCATTGCCAGAGCCTACCTCAAAGGGAGAGACACGACATGCGCTGTACTTGTACGGCGCATGTCATGAAGAGGTTAATATAGAGTAAGTGGCAAGAAAAACCTGAGAGGACAAAACTCAGAAGCCACGAATTAGGTGAAATTGTTCTATGCCACATCTTATCTGAATATCATATTTTTCCCCCTGGCTTTTTGAGCCAAATATTATTTGCATGTTACTGACTTATTACTCTATGGTGTTGAGAAAGCATATCTTCCCTTACAGGAATAAGGGCTTTGTTTGTATATGTTTTCATATACTGTATATGGTTTGTGTGTCACTGTAGGCCATATTTTGTGATATAGACTCATTTTAAATTATTTAGTAAAAGTTAAGTTTAAGTTCCTCATTTTATGCTGTCTTCCACCTACGTGTTCATCCAACTAGATCCAGCTTTCCACATAGTCTTCATTAAGAAACATCTACTGCTTTGCATTTGTAAATCCTATATCTAACTGAATTACTTTGTAAAATTTACACAAATCCTTCAGAGTTCCCTCTTCATGTTCCATTAGCATTTTATGGTCTCCTTTCCCTTCTCTCAGTGTTAAAGATAGCAGCAGGGAGGGGGTGGTGGTTGCACACAGATCTCCAATGCAGAGAGAAAAAACTGTACAGTCATAGGGAAAGGAAAAAAAAAACAGGCTACAGATAAGGGGAAATGCGGGTGAAGAGAAAATAAGTGTAGGATAGAAGCTGTGCTTATAAAAAGGAAATAAGTGCAGGATTGAAACTGTGCTTATAAAGAGAAAATAAGTGCAGGATACAAGCTGTGCTTATAAAAAGGAAATAAGTGCAGGATAGAAGCTGTGCTTATGAAAAGGAAATAAGTGCAGGATAGAAGCTGTGCTTATAAAGAGGAAATAAGTGCAAGATAGAAGCTGTGCTTATAAAGAGGAAATAAGTGCAGGACAGAAGTTGTGCTTATAAAAAGGAAATAAGTGCAGGATAGAAGCTGTGCTTATAAAAATAAAATAAGTGCAGAATAGAAGCTGTGCTTATAAAAAGAAAATAAGTGTAGGATAGAAGCTGTGCTTATAAAAAAGAAATAAGTGCAGGATTGAAACAGTGCTTATAAAAAGAAAATAAGTGCAGGATAGAATCTGCGCTTATAAAGAGGAAATAAGTGCAGGACAGAAGCTGTGCTTATAAACAGGAAATAAATGCAGGACAGAAGCTGTGCTTATATAGAGAAAATAAGTGCAGGATAGAAGCTGTGCTTATAAAAAGGAAATAAGTGCAGGACAGAAGTTGTGCTTATAAAAAGGAAATAAGTGCAGGATAGAAGCTGTGCTTATAAAAAGGAAATAAGTGCAGGATGGAAGCTGTGCTTATAAAGAGAAAATAAGTGCAGGATACAAGCTGTGCTTATAAAAAGGAAATAAGTGCAGGATAGAAGCTGTGCTTATGAAAAGGAAATAAGTGCAGGATAGAAGCTGTGCTTATAAAGAGGAAATAAGTGCAAGATAGAAGCTGTGCTTATAAAGAGGAAATAAGTGCAGGACAGAAGTTGTGCTTATAAAAAGGAAATAAGTGCAGGATAGAAGCTGTGCTTATAAAAATAAAATAAGTGCAGAATAGAAGCTGTGCTTATAAAAAGAAAATAAGTGTAGGATAGAAGCAGTGCTTATAAAAAGGAAATAAGTGCAGGATTGAAACAGTGCTTATAAAAAGAAAATAAGTGCAGAATAGAATCTGCGCTTATAAAGAGGAAATAAGTGCAGGACAGAAGCTGTGCTTAGAAACAGGAAATAAATGCAGGACAGAAGCTGTGCTTATATAGAGAAAATAAGTGCAGGATAGAAGCTGTGCTTATAAAAAGGAAATAAGTGCAGGACAGAAGTTTTGCTTATAAAAAGGAAATAAGTGCAGGATAGAAGCTGTGCTTATAAAAAGAAAACAAGTGCAGAATAGAAGCTGTGCTTATAAAAAGGAAATAAGTGCAGCATAGAAGCTTTGCTTTTAAAGAGAAAATAAGTGCAAGATAGAAGCTGTGCTTATAAAAAGGAAATAAGTGCAGGATAGAAGCTGTGCTTATAAAAAGGAAATAAGTGCAGGATAGAAGCTGTGCTTATAAAAAGGAAATAAGTGCAGGATAGAAGCTGTGCTTATAAAAAGGAAATAAGTGCAAGATAGAAGCTGTGCTTATAAAGAGGAAATAAGTGCAGGACAGAAGTTGTGCTTATAAAAAGGAAATAAGTGCAGGATAGAAGCTGTGCTTATAAAGAGGAAATAAGTGCAGGATAGAAGTTGTGCTTATAAAGAGGAAATAAGTGCAGGATAGAAGCTGTGCTTATAAAGGGGAAATAAGTGCAGGATAGAAGCTGTGCTTATAAAGAGGAAATAAGTCCAGGATAGAAGCTGTGCTTATAAAGAGAAAATAAGTGCAGGATAGAAGCTGTGCTTATAAAGGGGAAATAAGTGCAGGATAGAAGCTGTGCTTATAAAGAGAAAATAAGTGCAGGATAGAAGCTGTGCTTATAAAGGGGAAATAAGTGCAAGATAGAAGCTGTGCTTATAAAAGCAAATAAGTGCAGGATAGAAGCTGTGCTTATGAAGAGGAAATAAGTGCAGGATAGAAGCTGTGCTTATAAAGAGAAAATAAGTGTAGGATAGAAGCTGTGCTTATAAAAGGAAATAATTGCAGGATTGAAGCTGTGCTTATAAAGAGGAAATAAGTGCAAGATAGAAGCTGTGCTTATAAAGAGGAAATAAGTGCAGGACAGAAGTTGTGCTTATAAAAAGGAAATAAGTGCAGGATAGAAGCTGTGCTTATAAGGAGGAAATAAGTGCAGCATAGAAGCTGTGCTTATAAAAAGGAAATAAGTGCAGCATAGAAGCTTTGCTTTTAAAGAGAAAATAAGTGCAAGATAGAAGCTGTGCTTATAAAAAGGAAATAAGTGCAGGATAGAAGCTGTGCTTATAAAAAGGAAATAAGTGCAGGATAGAAGCTGTGCTTATAAAAAGGAAATAAGTGCAGGATAGAAGCTGTGCTTATAAAAAGGAAATAAGTGCAAGATAGAAGCTGTGCTTATAAAGAGGAAATAAGTGCAGGACAGAAGTTGTGCTTATAAAAAGGAAATAAGTGCAGGATAGAAGCTGTGCTTATAAAGAGGAAATAAGTGCAGGATAGAAGTTGTGCTTATAAAGAGGAAATAAGTGCAGGATAGAAGCTGTGCTTATAAAGGGGAAATAAGTGCAGGATAGAAGCTGGGCTTATAAAGAGGAAATAAGTGCAGGATAGAAGCTGTGCTTATAAAGAGAAAATAAGTGCAGGATAGAAGCTGTGCTTATAAAGGGGAAATAAGTGCAGGATAGAAGCTGTGCTTATAAAGAGAAAATAAGTGCAGGATAGAAGCTGTGCTTATAAAGGGGAAATAAGTGCAAGATAGAAGCTGTGCTTATAAAAGCAAATAAGTGCAGGATAGAAGCTGTGCTTATGAAGAGGAAATAAGTGCAGGATAGAAGCTGTGCTTATAAAGAGAAAATAAGTGTAGGATAGAAGCTGTGCTTATAAAAGGAAATAATTGCAGGATTGAAGCTGTGCTTATAAAGAGGAAATAAGTGCAGGATAGAAGCTGTGCTTATAAAGAGAAAATAAGTGCAGGATAGAAGCTGTGCTTGTAAAGAGGAAATAAGTGCAGGATAGAAGCTGTGCTTATAAAGAAAAAATAAGTGCAGGATAGAAGCTGTGCTTATAAAGAGGAAACAAGTGCAGGATAGAAGCTGTGCTTATGAAGAGGAAATAAGTGCAGGATAGAAGCTGTGCTTATAAAGAGAAAATAAGTGCAGGATAGAAGCTGTGCTTATAAAGAGGAAACAAGTGCAGGATAGAAGCTGTGCTTATGAAGAGGAAATAAGTGCAGGATAGAAGCTGTGCTTATAAAGAGGAAATAAGTGCAGGATAGAAGCTGTGCTTATAAAGAGGAAATAAGTGCAAGATAGAAGCTGTGCTTATAAAGAGGAAATAAGTGCAGGACAGAAGTTGTGCTTATAAAAAGGAAATAAGTGCAGGATAGAAGCTGTGCTTATAAAAATAAAATAAGTGCAGAATAGAAGCTGTGCTTATAAAAAGAAAATAAGTGTAGGATAGAAGCTGTGCTTATAAAAAGGAAATAAGTGCAGGATTGAAACAGTGCTTATAAAAAGAAAATAAGTGCAGGATAGAATCTGCGCTTATAAAGAGGAAATAAGTGAAGACAGAAGCTGTGCTTAGAAACAGGAAATAAATGCAGGACAGAAGCTGTGCTTATATAGAGAAAATAAGTGCAGGATAGAAGCTGTGCTTATAAAAAGGAAATAAGTGCAGGACAGAAGTTGTGCTTATAAAAAGGAAATAAGTGCAGGATAGAAGCTGTGCTTATAAAAAGGAAATAAGTGCAGGATGGAAGCTGTGCTTATAAAGAGAAAATAAGTGCAGGATACAAGCTGTGCTTATAAAAAGGAAATAAGTGCAGGATAGAAGCTGTGCTTATGAAAAGGAAATAAGTGCAGGATAGAAGCTGTGCTTATAAAGAGGAAATAAGTGCAAGATAGAAGCTGTGCTTATAAAAATAAAATAAGTGCAGAATAGAAGCTGTGCTTATAAAAAGAAAATAAGTGTAGGATAGAAGCTGTGCTTATAAAAAGGAAATAAGTGCAGGATTGAAACAGTGCTTATAAAAAGAAAATAAGTGCAGAATAGAAGCTGTGCTTATAAAAAGAAAATAAGTGTAGGATAGAAGCTGTGCTTATAAAAAGGAAATAAGTGCAGGATTGAAACAGTGCTTATAAAAAGAAAATAAGTGCAGGATAGAATCTGCGCTTATAAAGAGGAAATAAGTGCAGGACAGAAGCTGTGCTTAGAAACAGGAAATAAATGCAGGACAGAAGCTGTGCTTATAAAAAGAAAACAAGTGCAGAATAGAAGCTGTGCTTATAAGGAGGAAATAAGTGCAGCATAGAAGCTGTGCTTATAAAAAGGAAATAAGTGCAGCATAGAAGCTTTGCTTTTAAAGAGAAAATAAGTGCAAGATAGAAGCTGTGCTTATAAAAAGGAAATAAGTGCAGGATAGAAGCTGTGCTTATAAAAAGGAAATAAGTGCAGGATAGAAGCTGTGCTTATAAAAAGGAAATAAGTGCAGGATAGAAGCTGTGCTTATAAAAAAGAAATAAGTGCAAGATAGAAGCTGTGCTTATAAAGAGGAAATAAGTGCAGGATAGAAGCTGTGCTTATAAAGGGGAAATAAGTGCAGGATAGAAGCTGTGCTTATAAAGAGGAAATAAGTGCAGGATAGAAGCTGTGCTTATAAAGAGAAAATAAGTGCAGGATAGAAGCTGTGCTTATAAAGGGGAAATAAGTGCAGGATAGAAGCTGTGCTTATAAAGAGGAAATAAGTGCAGGACAGAAGTTGTGCTTATAAAAAGGAAATAAGTGCAGGATAGAAGCTGTGCTTATAAAGAGGAAATAAGTGCAGGATAGAAGTTGTGCTTATAAAGAGGAAATAAGTGCAGGATAGAAGCTGTGCTTATAAAGGGGAAATAAGTGCAGGATAGAAGCTGTGCTTATAAAGAGGAAATAAGTGCAGGATAGAAGCTGTGCTTATAAAGAGAAAATAAGTGCAGGATAGAAGCTGTGCTTATAAAGGGGAAATAAGTGCAGGATAGAAGCTGTGCTTATAAAGAGAAAATAAGTGCAGGATAGAAACTGTGCTTATAAAGGGGAAATAAGTGCAAGATAGAAGCTGTGCTTATAAAAGCAAATAAGTGCAGGATAGAAGCTGTGCTTATGAAGAGGAAATAAGTGCAGGATAGAAGCTGTGCTTATAAAGAGAAAATAAGTGTAGGATAGAAGCTGTGCTTATAAAAGGAAATAATTGCAGGATTGAAGCTGTGCTTATATAGAGGAAATAAGTGCAGGATAGAAGCTGTGCTTATAAAGAGAAAATAAGTGCAGGATAGAAGCTGTGCTTGTAAAGAGGAAATAAGTGCAGGATAGAAGCTGTGCTTATAAAGAGAAAATAAGTGCAGGATAGAAGCTGTGCTTATAAAGAGGAAACAAGTGCAGGATAGAAGCTGTGCTTATGAAGAGGAAATAAGTGCAGGATAGAAGCTGTGCTTATAAAGAGAAAATAAGTGCAGGATAGAAGCTGTGCTTATAAAGAGGAAACAAGTGCAGGATAGAAGCTGTGCTTATGAAGAGGAAATAAGTGCAGGATAGAAGCTGTGCTTATAAAGAGGAAATAAGTGCAGGATAGAAGCTGTGCTTATAAAGGGGAAATAAGTGCAGGATAGAAGCTGTGCTTATAAAAAGCAAATAAGTGCAGGATAGAAGCTATGCTTATAAAGAGAAAATAAGTGTAGGATAGAAGCTGTGCTTATAAAAAGAAATACGTGCAGGATTGAAGCTATGCTTATGAAGAGGAAAAAAGTGCAAGATAGAAGCTGTGCTTATAAGGAGAAAATAAGTGCAGGATAGAAGCTGTGCTAGTTTCACATTTGCGTTTAAAAATGCAGCATTTAAAACGCAAACGCAGGTGGTGAAAAAAATGCATGTAAACGCGTGCAAACGCATGTGGTAAAAAAAGCGGCGTTTTGACGCGTTTACATGCGTTTTTTCCTGCGTTTGCGTTTTTGAAACGCAAGATGAGAAGTGTGTGACAGCTGCCAATCATCAAAATCAACTAGAAAACCCACTATAAACAGAAATAGCTAGGGTTAGGGTTAGGGTTAGGATCCCTAGGGTTAGGGTTAGGTTTAGGGTTAGGGTTAGGATCCCTAGGGTTAGGGTTAGGGCTAGGATCCCTAGGGTTAGGGTTAGGGTTAGGATTAGGATCCCTAGGGTTAGGGGTAGGGTTAGGATTAGGATCCCTAGGGTTAGGGGTAGGTTTAGGGTTAGGGTTAGGATCCCTAGGGTTAGAGTTAGGGTTAGGGGTAGGGTTAGGGTTAGGGTTAGGATCCCTAGGGTTAGATTTAGGGTTAGGATCCCTAGGGTTAGGGGTAGGGTTAGGGTTAGGATCCCTACGGTTAGGGTTAGGGGTAGGGTTAGGGTTAGGGTTAGGATACCTTTATCACCTTTATTGTGGGGGTGGCTTATCAGTGTGTTTTCTTGTTTTTTTTTCTATGAAAACGCATGCGTTTTTAATGCAACCAAAAGCATATGCTTAAAAACGCATGCGTTTACATAGACAGCCTATACTTTTTTGCGGCAAAAAAATGCATGCGTTTTTTTGCGGCAAAAAAACGCCTCTAGAAATTACTACATGTTGCATTTCCGCAACAAAACGAAAGCATAGTAAAGACACATGCGTCGTCAAAGGCGGCAAAATGCATGCAAAAAAACCGCATGCGTTTTTAATGTTAAGTATAGGAAAAAAACGCATGCGTTTTTTTGCGCTAAAGCGCAGCGGCAAAAAACGCAAATGTGAAACCAGTCTTATAAAGAGGAAATAAGTGCAGGATAGAAGCTTTGCTTATACATAGTTAATGAAGCACCCTGCAGCACCCAAGATAAAACTTTCTATTTGGCCTATATAACAGGGAGGGTCGTTCATACAACATAAAAATCTATAGCTTGCAGACTGCATATCAGAATGCCTGAAAAGACATGAAGGAATGAAATTTGCAGGCTTAAACTAAAATTGTATTAACTAAAGGTAGCCTCTAACATATGTGAACAATATTTTTATGTCAAAGGTGTTCATACCTTTTAAAGCCAAATCTAGTGTTTAGTTTAGAAAAGAAAAAGGGAGACAGAAAGATGCACATCGGGAAATGATGTATTTTTCAAGTGAACTCGGGGTTGAGGGGTTGTTCATCTGATTGGGTTGTATATGTCACAGTTGCTGCAGTCAAATCTGCAGATAACAGAGGAACTTCTGCATGTACATTAAGGAGAAGTAGGAGAGATAGGTTCTGGTAGACCCCGCTGCTGTGAAAAAGGGTAACTCCAGGTGTGGTAATAATTTTAGTAGCGTTTATTAACGCATTTCAGGTTCGCACTTAGTTTTTAATGCTAAACATATTTTCTGAATTAACACCACCGTATATAACATTTTTTTATTAACTCTAAATCCTTTAGTTAAAGGTGTAACATATTGTTAAGATGCACGTTATTGTAGGATGTTACCCAGTTAGACATAAACTGGTGCATTCTGATTCATAAAGACACAACTCTGCGGTATACATATGTATACACACACTGTTGAATGTAAACGCATATATACACTATATATGAATACACACATATAGTATACAGCTGTGCTCAAATGTTTGCATACCCCAGCAGAATTTTTGCTTTCTTGGCCTTTTTTTAAGAGAATATGAATGATAACACCAAAACTTTTTCTCCACTCATGGTTAGTGGTTGGGTGAAGCCATTTATTGTAAAACTACTGTGTTTTCTCTTTTTAAATCATAATGACAACCCAAAACATCCAAATGACCCTGATCAAAAGTTCACATACCCCATTTCTTAATACCGTGTATTATTGCCTCCTCTAACATCAATGACAGCTTGAAGTCTTTTGTGGTAGTTGTGGATGAGGTTCTTTATTTTCTCAGCGGATAAAGCTGCCCACTTTTCTTGGCAAAAACCCTCCAGTTCCTGTAAATTCCTGGGCTGTCTAGCATGAACTGTGCGCTTGAGATCTCCCCAGAGTGGCTCAATGATATTGAGGTCAGGAGACTGATATGGCCACTCCAGAAACTTCAGTTTGTTCTGCTGTAGCCAATGACAGGTCGACTTGGCCTTGTGTTTTGGATCATTATCATGGTGGAATGTCCAAGTACTTCCTATGTACAACTTATGGGATGATGAGTGCAAATTTGCCTTCAGTATTTGCTGATAACGTGCTGCATTTATCTTGTTAGGGTTGGCGGAATGCACCGAATATATTTATTAAGTAAGATTGGTGCGTTCGCCACCCGGGATCCACCAAGCAGGAAAGAACCTGCTGCTAAGTGAATGGCGGCACTATATGGCAGTACAATGTGATTTCACACACGGGTTAACTTCACCCTGTGTGAAGGAAGTGATCCCTGTTAAGTCACAGGGTCGCGGTACCGCACAGAGAACGCAAGCAAGGAACCACAGAACTCTCTCCCAGGACACAGGATTAGAGTTAGTGTAGACCTTTTGCGATCGACACCACAATTGGGGTATCAGAGGTAACTATTATGCACAGAAGTGCATGCTGTGCCACACTAGCGGACGCCACTAACCACCCAGACTTGGGTAAGGTAAGTGCTCTAATAGCGCACGACGCTGCACTGGCGGTCACAGCAGTTAGACGCTGCTTCGTGTGTTAAAGCTGTGAGTTCAGCCGGGCGCTAGATTGCAGCCATACACCTTACACAGTCATACTTAAGGGATGGGTTTTTTTAAGGAACGACTTGCACTCATCAACACACACATGATAACAATTGTATACTAGCGCATGGCCATGCGGTTATGCGAAGCTTATATAGCTGCAGCTCAAAGAAGGACCAATGGATTTGCAGCATCTGAGCATGTGACCCTAAATCTCCATTGAGAGATCTTGCCCTGGGCAAGCTCAGTGTGTGCAAAGCAGGACTTAGTCCTAGCACCTACAGGACCTTCCTGAGCATGTAACCCTAGATCTCCACTGAGAGATCTTGCCCTGGGCATGCTCAGTGTGTTCAAAGCAGGACTTAGTCCCAGAAAAGCCTGCTTGCTGCAGATCAGTGCAGGGTACAATAGCAGAGCCTGAAGAGGCAGTAGTAACCCTTTGCACAGTACCAGTCTCAGCGAGACGCTGGGAGCGACGTCTCCGCTGAGCAGGCTCCACTGCGGCCGATGCAGAATGGGAGACCGCAGCAGACACGGATCGAGATTCCCCCTGTGCAGCAGAGGAAACTCGACTCCTAACACATGTTTCCTTCAACTTTGACCACGTTTCCTGTGCCTTTGTAGCTCACACATCCCCAAAATATCAGCGATCCACCTCTTTGCTTTATAGTAGGAATGGTGATCCTTTTATCATAGGTCTTGTTAACTTCTCTCCAAATGTAACGTTTTTGGTTGTGGTCAAAAAGTTCAATTTTGGTCTCATCACTCCAAATTACCTTGTTTCAGAAGTTTTGAGGCTTGTCTCTGTGCTGTTTTGCATATTGTAGGTGAGATACTTTGTGGCATTGGCACAGTAATGGCTTTCTTCTGGCGACTCAACCATGCAACCCATTTTTTTAAGTCCCTCCTTATTGTGCATCTTGAAACAGCCACACTGCTGGTTTTCAGAGAGTCCTGTATTTCAGCTGATGTTATTCGTGGATTTTCCTTTGCATCCCAAACAATTTTCCTGGCAGTTGTTGACAACATTTTTGTTGGTCTACCTGACCATGGTTTGTTTTTACAGAGCCCCTGATATTCCATTTGTTAATCACAGTTTGAATACTGCTGACTGGCATTATCAATTCCTTGGAATTTTGTATCCCTTTCCTGTTTTATACAGTTCAGCTACCTTACTGTATCTTACTGTAGATCCGTTGACAATTCTTTTTCTTTCCCATGACTCACTATCCAGAAACGTCAGTGGCTGGATGAAAGATGCAAGAGTCTGTCTGGATCACAGAATCTCACTCAGCTTTTATGCACACACTGATTACGACCAAACAGGTCACAAGTGAGGATGTTACCTTTAGTAGCCATTCAAACCCATTTGTGTCAACTTCTGTGCATGTTGTCAGGCCAAAATCACCAGGGTATGTAAACTTTTGATCAGGGTCATTTGAATGTTTTGGTTGGCATTATGATTTAAAAAGAGAAAACACAGTAGTTTGACAATAAATGACTTCACCCAACCACTAACCATGAGTGGAGAAAAATTTTTGATGTTATCATTCATATTCTCTGACAAAAAGGCTAAGAAAGCTAAAAGTCTGCCAGGGTTTGTAAACCCAGTTCAATCCTGTGCTTTTTCAGAACCTGTAGCATGGTGAGTAGGGTTGAGCGACTTTTACTTTTTTAAGGTCGAGTCGGGTTTCGCGAAACCCGACTTTCTCAAAAGTCGAGTCGAGTGAAATCGGCACCAGATGCAGGGGACAGCGCTTATCTCTAGCGCTGTCTCCTGCACGCTCCGTGTGGTACCCAGTTGGCACACGGGCGGCACACGGATGGCCTACGTGAGCTCACGGAGACACGGACACGGATAATTCCGGAACCAATGTTTCCGGTACCGGAATTATCTGGACGTGTGAGACTGTCCTAAGCCAGTAAAATGCATGTTTAGCTTCCTCTTCTGACCTGCACTGATCAGGTAGATTATTGGTAGACAGGATACAAGAGAACTGTGCAGTTGCATAATTTTCTCAGTGATTGGAAAATACACAATATGAGTTTTCATCTAGATCTAAGATGCACACACTTTTTAGCAAGATTTTAACTTGCTAAAAAGTATGTCCTGTGGTCAGAAAATTGCCAGTATTTTTTGCTACTACAAATTCTATTAGCAATTATTCATGAAAACGTGAATGCACATATGCTGTACAGTCTTAAAAAGTATTTACTGACATTATTAGGCAAATGATTACATGTGGATATGTGTCTCTACAGAATATTGCCATTTA
Organism: Ranitomeya imitator; assembly: GCF_032444005.1. Taxonomy (NCBI): domain Eukaryota; kingdom Metazoa; phylum Chordata; class Amphibia; order Anura; family Dendrobatidae; genus Ranitomeya; species Ranitomeya imitator. Next base: position 49,833,970 of record NC_091291.1, read on the forward strand.
TAAATTTGTAAGACATGTAAATGACATGTTCATGCAGTTGAATCATTTTCATGCTAGGCAATCATGCTGTATTGTTTTTCCTGTGACTTTTCTAAATCTTGGTAACACGGTTGCCATTTTCTCATAATTTCCAAAATCGCAGTAAAAATTATTTAACTCAATTTTGGAAAAACATAGCAAAAACGGAGTGAAAATTCATTGTGTGCACACCCTTATTAAAGAGAATCTGTTGGTAGGATCAACCCTCTTAAGCCGTCTATTTGGGCATCTAAGTAATGGAAATTTGAATAAAATGATACCTCAATATCTGAGATCCGATGTCATATTGCAGAGAAATCCTTCTTTTTCTTCATATGTAAATGAGCTGTTAAGATCTATGGTCAGGACACAGATCTCCCTGAGAATTTGACTCCAGAGACTATTTTAAATCAAAGGTGACATTACCTGTGTGAGACCTGGAATGACAGACAGATATATATGTATTACACTGGTAATGCCCCTTTAATTTTAAATAGGACCTGGAGGCAGATTCTTGGGGAGCTTTGTGTCCCGCCCATAGATCTTAACATTTCATTTACATAGATTGCATTTACAAGACATTGGATCACAGATATCAAGGTATCACTTTATTCAGCTTCCTATCATCTACCTACCCATTTGCCTTGGGAGGTTTATCCTACTGACAAATTCCCTTTAGAGAAATAGGTTTGCATTTTTACCAGAGCATCATGGGCATGAATTCTGTTCCTCTTAGGGTATATTTATACATAAGTATGTACTGTAAGAGGCATGAGGCATAAGGAGGAACATGTCTCATTGTGAGGAGTGCCAAGACAGTGTAAGAGGACTTTTAGGTAATACAATTAGAACACCCGCCAGGGCCGTGGGGTACTCGGTAATGGGTCCAGTACTTAAAGGGATGTGTCACGGCAGTGGTGACCCAGTCCGTGACCCTGGGTGCCCAAGTAAAAGGAATGGTCTTTAAAGGAGTTTGGGAAATAATAAAAGTTTGTGACGCCACCTGTGGTACTTGGTCAGGGGTGACCGACGCTGCATAAAAGGGGTGATGAGGTGATGTTATGGCAGCTGGGATTATATAGTTTCCCACAGGTGAAGCTGGGTCCCCAGGGCTCCCTGTGTAGTAGGGACAGGTGGTAGGTGGTGTAAAAAGAAACGGAGGACACAGGGTTGCAGTCTCCCTACCTATTTACTGATGAATTAAGGCAACCACAGTCCAGGGTACCTGATCACAGGTACAGGTACGTCCAGACGGCTTGAAAGCGAATCTGGACTCCCCTTTACCAGACGGGGTTGAAAGCCTTCCTACTAGCGCTGTGGTGTAGTCCCTTGCTGCCTTAGGCCTCACACAAGGTCCTCACAATTCTTCTCTGTCCCCCTTGTTGGTAGGATACTGCCAGTATGACAGGTAACTTGAGCCTTTTTACAGGATCTCTATCATGACCCAGGCTCTATCTGCTACTGGGTCCTCAGGTGTCAATGGTGGACAGGTAACTTGCAGTCCGCTGTCTGCCAGTTTCTGCCGTGGGGCATAGAGTTACCCCCACATCCTCAGTCTTCCGGCTACTGGTATCTGTGCTCAGCATGGAGGAAGCCCAGTCGCAGCTTCTCTCTCCAGCTCTTAACTCTCCTTTGCTCCTTTCCCTTCTTCACGGTCTCTACAGACTGTTCTGTTCTCATTCCTTCTAGGAGCTGCAGCACCTCTCGTAGGCTGCACGGCCCCCTCTTCTCCCTCAGACTCTCACCGTCTGCATTCTCTGTTCTGTTCCTCTGATAGACTGTCTAACTCTTTCCCCAGACCAGAATAATATATATATATATATATATACACATATGTATATATATATATATATATATATATATATATATATATATACATACAGGTAAGCTCCCCTGAAACCGGGTTCAGAGCTCCCCCTTCTGGCCTGGAGTCAGAACTGTGTTGCATGTATGTGAATACCTGATAAAAAGGATCCTTCCTCGCTTCCAAGCATGACATCACTCTTCCCAGGAGGAAAGCAATGCCACTGTAACAACCAGGAACCTGGGGTGTTACACAATGCTGCTGTCAGAAATTAAACATGCAAACAGCCTCTTCAGAGAAGAAGTGAACAGGAACTTTAGTGCCACATTTTGAAAGGTAGCAATCCTGAAAGTCAATATCAACCTGTAAATGAACCTTCACCTTCTGCATGACTTAGGATAAGACGCAAAATCATAGATTCCATTTGAAATCACGTTTCTGGGTATTTGAACCTCATCAGTGCAAAGCAAGAGGTCTTATTTGGCTAGATGAAATTGCATAAACCACAGTGGATTTCTAATCCATTCATACCTAAAATAAGAATTAGATTTTCCTACTTGCTTCCATTTGACAAGATTAAAAATTAAGTGTTTTGCTGAATAGAATTGCAATCTGCATTACTAGGAATGGAAATATTTCTGCGTAGCAACCAATTGTGACCAGAGAGTATAAATGAGATGTACATGGTGTACCAAAAGAAGCGAAAGGATGTAATTTTGTATAGCTAACAAAAAAAAAGTACAGCTACTGTGCAATCCCGAGAACATGTGTAATCGGGGTAGGAAAAGATAAGGCTTCAGAAAGTGCTGTGATTGTACTTCCTGCCATAACAAAGTTGCTTGCTCTTCCATTTTCTCCTTTTCTGATGAACGCTTTTCTACTTGGACTTCCGACTGCAGTAGTGTGCTATTATCTCTTGTGCTGCCTGCAGGTGAAGCTATACGCAGGACGCCCACTCAAGCCAACAAGCCTAGTAGGACATAGAGCGGGGAAGCGAGCAGCAAGAATGACTAAGCTCTGAATGAGCAATGGGCCTAATTTCCATTCACTCACATCCCAGCAATCATTGAGCTTTGCATACAAATACTTTTTAAATGTAAATCCCATGGAAATTGTTTAAGTTGCTTTTTGCCTGAAAATTAGAGGAAATGTGTTCAACATTGAATTGTGTTTTTGTCGCGATGATGACATAAAGTCATTCTACTTAAGAAGTTGGACTTCAGACGCCGGATTTTGATTTAATTCCTTCCTGAGCACACAATTAAATGACTTTTACTGAAGTGATCATTAAGTTTCCCAATTTTAACCCTGCAGTTGTCTTCGGTCAAAAACGACCGACCTTGAACTTCAATATTCTTTAAAATATTCAAGATGCGGCTCTGAAACCCGTGGCCGACCGACCCATCCTCATTCAAGTCAATCAACCACAAGCTTCAGAACCGCATCTTGAACACCCCAAAAAATACCAAAGTTCAAAATCTGTCTCCCCAGACCGAAGACAACAGCAGGGTTAAACCCTTCACTATGAGGCAAATTTGCATTTTTCGTTTTCGCTTTATCCTCCCTCCGCTGTGATGGCATCACTGGCGCTGTATCTGAGGAGAAATATGTGTCGCAAAGATTGTTGTCCTGCTTGATGTGAAACCCATAAGTGTCCTTCCGGCATGATATATGGAAAGCATAAACCAGTTGTTATCAAGGCCCTGGTTTCATGGTGAGTAGGTGTAAGAGATGGGAGGGACCTACTCACCATATCTCCACCTTAAGGGTGTGGTTGGAGGGAGTCAAATGTCCAACCATTGGTTTTTTTTGTCTGGTCTGTTTGGAGGGACGAAGCTCCCGTGAGAGCTGCCGTGTGTGTTTGTCCCACAAGGCTGGAGCCATACTGAGAAGGTCTTTGTATGGAATTTTTATTTTCATTTGTGCCAGAAAGGCTGGTTTTTATTACTATTTTGGCCTTATGGTTTATGAAGCAATAAACCAACCTGTTCCTGTGTCCACCCCGGGAAGCAGCTGCGTGAGCGGACGGGCCACACCACATAGACATACGAGGGCTTGTTTTCTGTTTTTAGAGTTATGCTTAATGATGACCTTTATATAGATCAAAAGGGGGCAGTTATTGCTCTTATTTTATTTGTGAGTATTACATTGCTTTTCTTTCCTATAGTCTTCCCCAAGGGGGGTCGTGATTCATAGGACTGTCTGGGGCATGTCTTTAAGGTTTTTTTTACATAATTACCCCCTGATCCATGCCCAGTTTGTAAAGTCAGTAAAAATAAGCATTTAATAAAAGGGCCCCTATCTGTAGAACCATATGGTGGATTTACAGAAAACAGAATATTTTGGCGAATAATGGGAAAGAAATAAGAGAAAACGTAGCCACCTTTGACCTGATGACAGATCCTCTTTAATATCTACACATAGCTCTTTGCTATGTAATTTATCACAATGTTTATTCATTTTTACGCTTAGTGATGGCCTATATTCTCTCGTCTTAAGTGAATATTTATTTACTTTCCAGCTTCTCTAAATCCCTCTGTGAGTTATAATCTCCTTGTGCTAATTTTTCTGCATGATTTAGCTTCCTATTTTAGCTTCCGAAATTATTTAACATGTACACAGGCAGCAAGACTAAATGCAATTTCACGTAATAAACAGGAGCAAAATCATTTCACTTTATCATGGAAATAGTGGAGCCCATTAACTGCAAAATGTCACAAAGGCACAACAAAACGACTGAGCGTATTTTTAAAGGGCTCATATTTTCAATAGCAGCAAGTCATATCTACTCATTCATGAAGGGAAAACCTTCCGAGTGTTAAAGGGATTCATCAACCCATCTGACATCAGCGTTATATAGGAGCAGAGATCCTACTTTCAGTGATGTGTCACTGACTGGGCTGTTTGCTGCCGTTTTGATAAAGTCACACTTTTTTCTGCTGCAGATCTAGCAGTTCTCTGAGCTGAATTATGTGTAACTCCGCCCACACACCACTGATTGGCAGCGTTCTGGGTACACTGTGCATAGGCAGAAAGCTGCCAGTCAGTGATGGGGTGGGGTTATGCAGAGGTCATGAGTTTGAAGGCTACATGGCAGCAGGTTTATTAGCCCTCTAATGATAATCTCTTGCGAGTAAAACTATGATTTTATCAAAATGACGCCAAGTGGCCCAGTAAGTGACACATCACTAGAATCAGGGTCTTTATATGTTCTCAGATTATGTGGCAAAATTCTGGTGACAGTTTGCGTTTAAGAAGTCCTTTCAGTGCACTGCTTTTTGGTTGTGGAAAGTGAAATATCACTTTGTATTATTTATACATCGGGTATGTGCAAATTAAAGAACTCTCCTCCACTCAGCATCTCATTGAGTGTTTTGCACGATTGGAGAAAATCTGAAGCTCCCCTCTTCCAATCAGAACAAAAAAATCCAAGAAACATTGTCATTTATCTTATCAGAGAAAATGCACCTTTCCCCACTTATCAATCAACTACCCTGTCTCCTGCATTCATCATTCACTCTCAAAATCTGCCTGTCTGCCTTCACTGAGGGATCACATTACACATGCTATCTATAGAAGTCTATGGAAAGGAGAAGCGAGAGGGAGATGTACTGTAAGCTAAGAGTAGTGATGAGCGATACCGTCCGATATTTGAAAGTATCGGTATCGGATGGTATCGGCCGATATCCGAAAAATATCAGATATCGCCGATACCGATATCCGATACCAATACAAGTCAATGGGACACAAATATCGGAAGGTATCCGTAATGGTTCCCAGGGTCTGAAGGAGAGGAAACTCTCCTTCAGGCCCTGGGATCCATATTCATGTGTAAAATAAAGGATAAAAATAAAAAATATTGATATACATACCCTCGGACGCGCCCTGGTTGTCACCGCTGCAATCGCCATGCTTTTCTTCCTAAGAATGAGCGCGTTAAGGACCTTCGATAATTCATGTGACCGCTCACGTGACCAATCACAAGCCGCGACGTCATCGAAGGTCCTTAACGAGCTCATTCTTAGGAACGGAAGCATGGCCGTTGCAGCGGGACAACCAGGGCGCGTCCGAGGGTAAGTATATCAATATTTTTTTTTTTTATTCTTTATTTTACACATGAATATGGATCCCGATACCGATTCCCAATATCACAAAAATATCGGAACTCGGTATCGGAATTCCGATACCGCAAATATCGGCCGATACCCGATACTTGCGGTATCAGAATGCTCAACACTAGCTGAGAGACATAAAGAGGAACCGCTGCTGCTTTTTGTAACTCTACCATGCAGAGGCAATGCAAGTCAGATAATGGCCAGAAATAATGTTTTTCGTGCACATCACCTATTTTCTCGTACGAGTGCTGTCTGTGGTTTTCACGGATAGCTCTCATACCTATGATATTCTATGGGGTTGCGTACATGTCCAATTTTTTCCTCGGACTGAATAGTTCACATAAAAAAAAGTCAGAGACATTTAGTTTTTATCCAAGTGTTGGATCAATATCAGCACTCGTAGGTAAGGCCGACTTCTCAATACATTTCCACAAGGATGGGATTTATAGAAGTCTCCTGCCCACTGTGCTTCTTTTTTACTCATCGGAAACTGACCTGCAGTGAACCTTTCAAATCTGAAACGTGTTAATTTATCTTGGGGGTACGCTGAGCTTTATGTGCAAATGCTCCTATGTACTTGCAAGCTTGCGAGTGTGAGAAAGTTCTCTTGCTCGCTGTTACGTCTGACAGGTCCTGCGAGTGTGTCTGCTGGATGACAAGCTGCATGGTCGTATCATGCAACCATGCAACCTGCCATATAAATCTAGCAGAACTGGACCTATCATGGGACAAATAGTAACATAGTAACAGAGTAACATAGTAACATAGTTAGTAAGGCCGAAAAAAGACATTTGTCCATCCAGTTCAGCCTATATTCCATCATAATAAATCCCCAGATCTACGTCCTTCTACAGAACCTAATAATTGTATGATACAATATTGTTCTGCTCCAGGAAGACATCCAGGCCTCTCTTGAACCCCTCGACTGAGTTCGCCATCACCACCTCCTCAGGCAAGCAATTCCAGATTCTCACTGCCCTAACAGTAAAGAATCCTCTTCTATGTTGGTGGAAAAACCTTCTCTCCTCCAGACGCAAAATAGTAACAGTTTAGATTAGAAGCATCTCTGCAGAAAGGTGAGGAATATTGTTGTTTGCTTTTTTAGCTCTTTTGCAGATGAAGAGGGCATCGGGGGAATGGGCAAGGTCGCAAGTATGGTTTAATTAGGATTATTAAAGGAGTCTGTGTCATTATTTCAATTAAGTGACTGTTTCTGGGTGTCTGTGTTTTCTTTCAATGTGACAATGGGGTTAGTAATGGGGAGTCTTATTGATGCCTCGAGATTATTAACCTCGGGGCTTGATGTCAGCTGACAATATAAAGGTGACATCAACCCCCCAACTATCACCCCACTTGCCATCCCTACAGGGCAAGTGGGAAGAGCGAGGCTAAGTGCCAGAATTGGTGCATCTTAGAGATGTGCCTTTTCTGGGGTGGCTGAGAGCTGATGTTTTCAGATTGAGGGTGCAGTATCCATGGCCCTTTCCTAGGCTATTAATATCAGCCTGCAACTGACTGTATAACCTTTGCTGGTTATTAATTATAGAGGGTCCCTACATCTTTTTTTTTTAGGGTCCCCTATTTTAATAGCCAGTAAAGTATAACTATACAGTTGTGAGCTGATATTAATAACATGGGAAGCTCCATGGGTATTACCCCCTTCCTAGGCTACAAACATCTGCCCCCAGCCATTGGCTTTCCCTCTGCTGGTTATGAAAATTGCGCGGGAGCCCATGCCATTATTTTTCAAAAATGAATCTTTTATTAATTGAATACATGTAATGAAATTTGCACACATTGCACTAATTGTATTTGTCACAGACATCTATATATCTACCTATTCTGTTTGCATTTACTGTATGCAATCCATCTCTTCTATCCTGTAACCTCCTGAAGAGATTTTACAGTACACAGCCCATGAATGGCCGGCTTTTCTTCTATCTATCTATGCAATATAAACACATATATATTTATGTGTGTATCACTGACATCTATACATCTATGTAATCTATGTATTCTATGTGTATTTATCTATTCTATCTATTCTATTCTAACCTTTCAAAGTGATTTTACTGTATGCGGCACATGAATTGCCGACTTTTCAAAGGATACTGGTGCATAAAAATCGGACAGCACTCGCATGATCCGAGTGCTGTGCAATTTTTTTATTCTAGCACCCATAGGTTTGCATTGGTGAGTCTTGGCTGAGTCTCAGTGACAATCGCACTATGCTGCGATTTTACACGCACGCTAAATACGCTCAAGAAAATAAATGGTGACGTGAGCTGCCCCATAGATTAACACTGGTCCGAGTGCTATGTGATGTTTTCTCGCATAGCACTCGCCTGTATTCTACGGTAGTGTGACGCCGGCCTGCCTCATGCATATTAGACTAAAAGAAACAGTCTGTGCATAGACATAATTCAAGTCAAGTGGGTAAGGAGGCTCAAAGAGGATCAAGTTCCCTAAAGCACAAAGGTTAGGCACCCACGTCTGTCTTTTTGGTCCCAGTGCTATCCGTGAAAAAACCACCCCGCACTCGAACCAATGCTATTCATCAGGGCTGTGCAGATGAGCGATTATTTTTACTGATTGTGGAAAAACAATGGTTGATTTTACCATACAGTATATTGAATAACAGGAAAAAGTACAATTCCACAGCTGATTTTTAATTTTTTTTATTTTACCATATTCACTAAATGCTAAAACTGATTTGCCATTATGATTCTGCAGGTCATTTAAAGTTCACAGATACCACACATGTATAAGTTCTTTTTTATTTAAGTTGTGAAAAATCCAAATTTGCAAGAAAAAATAACACTGAGACCCATAGCTTCTCTATTTTTCGTGCTCTGAGGCTGGGTAAGGGCTTATTTTTTGCACGCCAAGCTGACGTTTTTACTGATACCATTTTAGGGTGGGTATGATGTTTTGATCGCCTGTTACAGTGTTTTGATTTTATTCTCTTTACTTGGTTTGCCGTTTAGATGAATTCTTCATATATTTTGGTAGAGCGGGTGTTTCTGAAAGCAGTGATACCAAATATGTTAATTTTTTATTGTTTTATTTTGAATGGTGTAAAAGTGGGGTGATTTGAACTTATATATATTTTTTTATATTTTGAAAAAGGGTTTTTTCATATATTTTTAAATACATTTCCATAAGATGCACCAATTCTAGCACTTAGCCTCATTCTTTCCACTTGACTTGGAGCGGTGGCAAGTTGGGTGATAATATTTGGGTTCATGTCATCTTTGTATTGTCAGGTAACATCAAACTCAGGGGTTAGTAATGGAGAGGTGTCTATAACAGGCAAGGCTAAGTGTCAGGATTGGTGCATCGTAAGGATACCCCTTTTCTGGTGGCAGCTCAGAGGTGATGTTTTTAGTCTGGGAGGAGGCCAATATCCATGGCCCCTTCCTAGTCTATTAATATCAGCCTGCAGCTATCTGTCTAGCCTTTGCTGGTTATTAAATATTATAATATATTATATACATTATTTTTTCTGGGGTCCCCCATTTTAATAACCAGGAAAGGCTAAGTATACAGCTGTGAGTTGATATTAATAGCCTAGGAAGATCCCCTTCCCATGCTGTAAACATCTGCCTCCAGCTGTCAGCTTTCACTCTGCTGGTTAATAAAATGTCAGGGGATCCCACACCATTTTTTTCAGAATATCATTTATAGAGTAATAAAATACATATACAGTAAGCTACACAAGCACTGTACTAATTATTTATGTGTCTGACATCTTTTTATCTATCTATTCTATGTGTATATATGTATTCTATCTATTCTATTTCATGGAGCATGCTGCAATTTTTTTCCCATCCTGATCTGTGCTGAAAAAAAAATTGCAGATGAGCAGGGACTCATAAATTAACAATGTTCAGAGTGTAATTCGATTTTTTATAGGCGTGCACTGTAAATACAAAGGATTTGTTGCATATATTGTTTAGGTCATTTTAATCTGCTTCAATCACTAATCCTACTGGCACCACTATTACCCTGATGACAAATGGAAGCAAAGAGAAATGTCTGCTTTAATGTCAGTGATTACAAGGTCAGAGAGTGTGAAATTTCATCATGACCAGTGACTGACAAGTTGTTCCACAGTTTATGGTGCTCAGCCGATTTAACATATTTTACATCATTATAAGATAAACATTGAAACCTCTATAGTCATAGACGTCACATATTATAGGGCCTTAATATCCTTTATAATTTTTGTGTTTCGAATCTTCACAATTTTTCAGTATACGTTTGCCAGCCTTAGGTAGGGGCGAAATGAAAGCTATTAAATCTTTATGAAATTGATAAAAAAAAACAAAAAAACAACAAACATAGAAAAGGTCTCTTTTTTTCAGTAACTTTTCTATATATAATTGTGTTAATTAATTTTTAAATTTTTCTAAATTATTGTATGATTCACAGATATCCTTGATAAAGGCCATATAAGCCTAAACGGTGGATCATTTTGTCTGTATTTGCATATGGTTGGTAAATTTTTGAATAAAACTTTCAATATCCGTTAACTGTCTCATCTGCTGTACCAAAAGTTCTAAATTTTCTAAGGGGTGATAAGTCTTCTTTAAGGCGCAACTGTGAAACATGATCATGCTCAAATAGACATATATGATGCAGTTAGCTCATGTTAGGAGACCTGGCAGTAGGGTAAGCTATTACAATCCTAGCATGGGTCATATTTGATGGACATGAAGGCCCAACCTATGGGCTCATCTGGCCAATCTGCTATCTGGACGATACTCTTCTCCATCCGTAGAGCTGCAGCTATGGCACATCATGCTTTTACGCGTACATGTGTTGTGTCCTTCCTTACACACCCTTTACAGGTGAGCGCTACCATCACGATCACCCCCTGTTCTTGTTACTTACGGCACTGCCCTATCTGTATGCACTTGTCCAGTAAATTGTTCGGCAGAGTCTCATCTGAGTTTGGTCAGTGTGTGAGGTTTTTGCTCTCTGAATTTGGTCATAGTTCTATCAGCTTTTCTGGAATGAGAAACAAAAAAAACTAAACAAAAAAAGGTTTCTCTATCTTTTCCTATTTTGCAGTCCCCCCAAAAATGGACAGTAATCGGATGGGATAGGTAAAACAAGGATATCACTCGCACACAAAAAATGTACCGTAATTTGTGGATTATAAGACACACTGGATTATAAGACGCACACCAAATTTTGAGGCGAAAAATAGGAAAAAACTTTTTTTTTTAATAAAATGGTGGTGCTTCTTATAATCCATGCATCTTATTGCTTACCGGGGTGGTGGTTATGGTGAAGTGGGGTCCCAGGGAAGCTGCTGGAGAAGGCAAGAGTGGGGAGTTGCTGTAGGCCGCAGGCTGGGATGAGGGGGTGTTTGGATGTGCGGCGCGCCACTGTGGGTGTTCGGTGTTGCGGGGGCTCTGCCGACATGGTTTACTATGCGGTTGACTAAAGGAAAATGGCTGCCAGGGGTGGCGCATGCGCAGATGGAGATCTCGGCATCAAGATCTCCGGAGATGAGATCTCAGCCCTGAGACCTGTGTACATATAACTTTCTACAAAACTTTGTAATAACTCTTTATGGAATGGAATAAAAAAAAAACAGCAATTCTGTTGTAGTTTTTGACGTTTTACATTTACTGTGCTACACAAATAAATTGTTACCTTTATTCTGTGGCTCTGTTTGATTATGGCGATAATACATTTATGTACATTGTGGCCTTATCTATATTTTATTACATTTGTTCCGTAAATACACTGTTTAAAGAAACCTTTTATTTTGTGTTGCTATATTCTGAGAGCTGTATTTTTTACAATTTTCCATCTACGGAGCTGGGTGAGGACTTGTGTTACAAGATATGTCATTTATAGAGCTCTGTATTTATTGCAACAAGCTATAGGTTTTATTGATGCTCTTTTTAAATCTGTATAAACTTTTTGATCACTTTTTATTTCATTTTTTTTTGTGTGGTGAAATAATCAAAGCAGCATTTCTTGCAATGTTTTCTGCTATTTTTTGTGACCTTCATTATGCAGGATAATGATATAGTGTTATAATATGCATTGCTAGAGATGCAGCAATATGAAATATATGTTGTTTATTATTTTTTTTATTCTGAAAATTGGACGTTTGCTTTTTTTATTTATTTGTTATGCTTTGCTTATATTGTGCTATCATATTCCACAATGCTTTACAGACATCATCATCGCTGTCCCTATTGGGGTTCACAATCTAAATACCCTATCAGTCATTGGTGTCTTTGGAGTGGGGTAGGAAACCGGATTACCCGGAGGAAACCCACAAAAACACGAGGAGAATATTTTATGCTTAAAGAGAACCTGTCACCACGTTTGACTGATAAGAGATACAGCTATCTCCTTTCGGGGCTAATATACAGCATTTTATAATGCTGTATATCTGCCCCCAACCTGACCTGGAAGAGAAGAAAAAAAACTTTTATTATATTCACCTGCGGAGCAGTACGGTCTGATGGGTGTCGCTATTCTTGGTCTGGCGCTTCCCTTCTTACGATGCCGCCCTCCTACTGGCTTCTTGTGGATGACACACGTTCTTGACACCGCACTCCTGTGTAGGCGTTCTTCTCTGCCCTGTTGAGGGCAGAGCAAAGTACTGCAGTGCGCAGGTGCCGGGAAAGGTCAAATAGCCCCGGCGCATGCGCACTGCAGTACTTTGCTCTGCCCGAGGAGTACGCCTGTGCAGGAGCGCTGTGCCGAGGAGACTGTGTGGATGACGAAGGGACACGTCATCCAATGCAAAACAAGCAGGAGAACGGGTATTGTAAGACGTTTGAGCACCACATGCAGAAGTTCCAGCGGCCTTGGCTGCTTTCAGAAAGGTTATTAGTGGTTCTCTGAATGTTTTACAATGTTAAATGAAGGTTGGCATACAAATCAACAATATCAGTTTGCAACTGCCGACCAATATTGTCCCAGATGTGCTCAATGGGAGACAAATACGGAGACCCTGCAGGTCATCTCAGCACATTTACACAATGCAGGATGCTCATAGTAGCATGATAAACATGCAGCATGGTGTTGTCGTGCTGAAAACCAGCTCCTGGGATAATTTGGTGAAACGGACATAATCTACTAGCTCCATAACCAAATTAATGTAACGCCGTGCTTTTAATCTACTTGAACTGAAGACTGGAGGTGTCTGTCTATCATACATAATGTCAACACGCACCATTATCCAGAGAGTAAGTTCCCTCTTGAAGGCCTCTTTATTGGCATTGCCAACGTAGTCTCCAAGTCAATCTGCAGTTATCATTGCATCCAAGACAAAAATTATGACTCATCACTAGTGTTGAGCGATACCGTCTGATACTTGAAAGTATCGGTATCGGATAGTATCGGCCGATACCCGAAAAATATCGGGTATCGCCGATACCGATATCCGATACCAATACAAGTCAATGGGACATCAAGTATCAGAAGGTATTCTCATGGTTCCCAGTGTCTGAAGGAGAGGAAACTCTCCTTCAGACCCTGGGATCCATAGGGATGTGTAAAATAAAGAATTAAAATAAAAAATATTGATATGCTCACCTCTCCGGCGGCCCCTGGACTTCACGCTGCTAACCGGGAGGCTTCTTTGTTTAAAATGCGCGCCTTTAGGACCTGGGAATGACGTCCCGGGTTCTGATTGGTCGCGTGCCACCCATGTGACCGGCACGCGACCAATCAGAAGCCGTGACGTCATTCGCAGGTCCTCAATTCCTAGAATTAGGAGTTTTGTGAATGAGAATGACGTCGCGGCTTCTGATTGGCCGTGTGCCGATCACATGGGCGGCACGCGGCCAATCAGAACCCGGGACGTCATTCCCAGGTCCGAAAGGCGCGCTTTTTAAACAAAGAAGCCTCCCGGTTAGCAGTGTGAAGTCCAGGGGCCGCCGGAGAGGTGAGCATATCAATATTTTTTATTTTAATTCTTTATTTTACACATCCCTATTGATCCGATACCGATACCCGATATCACAAAAATATCGGATCTCGGTATCGGAATTCCGATACAGCAAGTATCGGCCGATACCCGATACTTGCGGTATCGGAATGCTCAACACTACTCATCACTTAAGAGTATAGATCTCCATTTCCTAGCTTCCATAGTGGCAATCCAGCTTCTGGTCTCTTTGGAAAGCATGTTGGCAACACCATGGGAAGGCTTTCACTAGGGAACATCACACCGGTCCTGCATTAGCATAATGTATGGACCCCTCTAGTCTTCATTTCACATACACTTACAGCTTGGCATTACATTTATTTGGTGGTGGAACAATCATTTCTACAAAGTGTCCCAGGAGCTGTTTTTCAACACAACACCAGGGCACATGTTGCTCGTGCTACTGTGAGCAGCCTGCATGGCCCAAACGCACTACCATGACCTGCAGCATCTCCAGACTTGTCTCCAATTGAGCACATGTGGGACGTCATTGGTTAGCAGTTGCAAAAGGAGCTGCCAGCTGTGGATCTTGATGATTTGCCAAAGTGACTGAGGAATGCCGCCCAGAATACAATCATTAATAACCTCATTGAAAGCAGCCATGGAGGTAGGTACAAGGATTTCTGTTTATTATGCTAGCACTCAATATAAAAATAAATCAAGATGATTTAAAACTCTATCCATCCAGTGATTTCCATAGTTATGCAACTTGTACTTCTAAATGTAAGGGCTCATTTACAAGTCAGTTTTTTACATATGAGTGCTTATCTATTTTTTTCACTGATAGCTGTTGTTGTTCGGCTCACTTGGTTGTACACGGAGGTAGACACAGGTACAGTGTCTTTTAAAATCTTCCTCTGGCTTATTATACATATGGCATAAAACAAAGCACAGTGAAAAATAAATACGGACCTTCTGGCAAAACAGGAAAACAAAGCAAAATGGTATACAGTTCTCTGCAGCTGTAGGGATCCGCCTGCTCAGTATATAACAACCATGTTCAGTACAGTTTAACACAAAAAACACTTCTTTGGAGTTTCCTGCTCCACACCCACTGAACAGTGAATGCCTTGGGAGGCCGACTGTTTACTCCCAGACCTCACCCTGGGGTAGAGATAAGGTGGAGAACCTCCAACCCACTTTATGGTTGTCCACAAAAACCCAGGCCTTAAAATGGCTAATTAACCCCTCTCAACACATAGTGTGCTGGAGGAAACTTCTGGGTTTCAAATCACCGATGCTAATAGCCTCAGTGAAACGTATCTCTTCTACAGCAATTTTCCTGTGACTTTTTCACAGTAAATATGACAGTCTAAGGAGCTGTTCACATGTCAGACTATTTCCTCAGACCGAGTGGTGAGTGCAAAATCACAGAGACATGTCCAATATTGTTCCAAGTATTGGATTAAAATTAACTTACAAGTCCATGGGTTAGTGAAAAAGTCAGAAAGCATTTGGATGCAAAGTTAAATTGATGATTTTTTAACCACCAAGTCACCTCTCAAACTCATGCACATTTAATTAAGAACTAGTTACAGCTATAATTTTTAAGACATTGATATAAAGACTCTCAATTTCTTTACTATATGTACATTTTTTACTATTTTTATGTGTTTGTACATAATATTTACTTCAGTATTTTTCCTTTTTTTCTAGATTCTAACTGTTCGTATTTCAAGTTCTTTACTACTGGGGAAAATGCTTACATATTTCAGCGTGTTACACACAAAGGTAAGCTCTACGTTGGTCTATTAGGCATTGTATGAATGGGTGGTATTAAAATGTATATAAAAGCAGTATCAAAAATTTAATGTTTTTTCCACACAAATATAAACAATTCTAGATTTTCAGTCCTTATATACAGTATAGACATAATGGAGCCCTGTTCTAGGAACGACATTGTGTTTCGGGAACGGACAATAAATTCAGGCTTTTTTAACACTAAGTCCTATGCTTAACCGTGCTGTTGTCTTCGGTCAAAAATGACCGACCTTGAACTTCAATATTCTTTAAAATATTCAAGATGCGGCTCTGAAACCCATGGCCGACCGACCCATCCTCATTTAAGTCAATCAACCACAAGTTTCAGAACCGCATCTTGAACACCCCAAAAAATACCAAAGTTCAAAATCGGTCTCCCCAGACCGAAGACAACAGCAGGGTTAATAAGCATCACCTTTAAGCTATATTCACATACTTGTGTCCGTTTTTACATCAGTAAAAACTGTTTATTTCTCATGTGTCATCCATATTTTCTATGTTTTGCATCAACGTTCCTATTTTTCTCATCCATTTTCAAAAAAACACATGGAGATAGACTGTCTGAGCTTTGATTTATCCATTTACTCTTAATGGATCAGCGAAAATGCATGAAACATGGATAGAACAATGAAGTCAATGCCTGCCTTCCGCTATTCATCCATTGTATACAGATCATCACAGACTTTAATGGATGAGTCTGGTCCTGAAAATGAATGAGAATAAGAAATGTTGTGAGTCTCTCTGACCCAGAGACATGGATTTCTTTTTATAATACATGTCGATAGATCAATGAAACGTTATAGGTCCAAGGAAAATACTGACAGCACTTGCACGTTTCAGATGGATGTGTGACTATAGCCCAAATCCAATGCTAAATTAATCTGTCAGCTGTTTTTTGTCACCTAAAATCCCACCACGACCATGAAGTGCTGTTCTAGTACTCTACATCTCTGTTTTTCTTTCCTGTATCAGTGGCCTTACTAGATAAAACAAAAGTTTAAAGATAGCTTGGGTTGTATACAAATTATGAAGTCAAGGAGGTAGACATGCTCGTGTCTCATCTGGTGAGATGGATCTTCCGGTTCTTTGGTCTCGATGAGTAGTTGCTGTGGAGCATTGACATATGATGTTATTGTAGCAGGGTGGACTGGTTGGAACAATGAAAGTGGATGACACTGGACAGCAACTGGAGGAGATGAGTAGTTGTGTACTAAGTGGTCAAAGACTTCATGCAGGGAAACCTAGGATCAGAGTAGTCAAGTTATGTAGCAGAACTGGGTGAGACGGAAGGGTTAGTGGAGAGAAAATTAGCACAGTTTGGCAATATACCAGGGTCAATGTAATTGTGCTGGATATGTCAGCTGACTCAATGCAAATTTGTTCAACAGAGTTTGAGCATTAAGCAGGGCACAGTGATGCAGCAAAGTTGGGTAGGTTAGGAGAGAAACAGTTGTCAAGCAGCAGACCTCAGTGTTTCATCAAAGCTGAGATGCTCAGGAAACACACACTGATATGGACCTAAGTCCAGTTTGCAGAGTAACGCTGATTTGGTCAGAAGGCATACAATGGAGATATAGCAGAGCCCAATGAGAAAAATAATGACGTAGTTATAAACTACCTGAATACTCAGGGGGCAAACAGTTTCCAAGGAGCATGACATCAATGGCATGCAGAGAGATACTATACCATAAAAGAACCAAGAGAGCCAACAGTAGCAGGAGAAAGACTGACAGTTCAGTGCTGATGCCAAGAGTGACGAGTAAGATATGAATAGCAGAAGTCACACTTGCTACATTCTTTATTAGGAAAGGAGAACCCAAACTGTAAAGTTTAGGGTCCGTGCTAAATACCTCGGTTCTGTGCGTGGACCCCAAACTCCAGGAAGTCCGTGTTACTTTTTGGGTACCACGGCCCAAACAAAGTTTGTTGAGAGGCTGCAGAGCAGCCAATCAACAAGCTTTGTTGGTGTGGGCACTACCAGCCAAATCACAGCCATGACAACTATTGGCATGGCTATGATTGGCCGATGCACACTGTGTAAAAAAAATGACATGGAGTCCCCTCTATTTTTTCTTACCAGCGCAAGTAAAGCTACAGCTCCCAGCTGTCAGCTTTATTTTGGCTGGTTATCAAAAATATACGTGTCCCATATAATTTTTTTTTATTTTTTATATAAATAATTTAAAAACAACATTTTTGACAACCGGCCAACCTAAAGCAATTACGTGGAGGCTGGTATTCTCAGACTGGGAAGGGACAATTACATTTTTTCCCTCCACAGCCTAAAAAAGAGCAGGTCGCAGTCTCCCAAGAAAATACACATGCATCAGATGCGCTAATTCTGGCACTCTGCCCAGATCTTCCCAATTGCCTTGGTGTGGTGGCAAGTAGTGTAATATTCCTGGGTTTTATGGCAGCTTTGTAATGTCAGCTGACATCAAGCCCACAGGTTAGTAACAGAAATGCGTTTATAAGACGCCTCCATTACTAACCTCATAGTGAAAATTAAATAAACACACAGAAAAAAAGTCGTTTAAATTGAAATAAACACACAGAAAAACTTTATTTGAAATAATCACTCCCCACCCTCTTTTACCTATTTATGAATGTAAAAATACCTCAATTGCCATCGCACCAGGGTAGGTGGGAAGGGCAAAATGTTAGAATTTGCGCATCTAATAGAGGTGCCTCTTATGGAGCGACTGCGGGCTGCTATTTTTAAGCCCATTTCCAGTCTGAGAATACCAGCCCCAGCTGTCTGCTTTAGCTTGGCTGGTTTTCAAAAATGGAGGGACCCCAGGCCGAACCTGACAGACCCAAACATCAATGGGTCCGCTCTTCGCTAATTCTTACAAGCCCAATACACCTTGATTGACATCCCTAGGGGCATGACACAACATACAGTACATTACCCAAAACTGTTCTAAAGCCTTTGCTAATTTGATGTATTCTTTATGTTCGTACGTATTACAGCAGGCGCTGAGAAGTGAAGTAGTGCTGCCAGAGCAACAATACTCTGCTTGACTTATACGGTGTATTTATAATTTCAGGATTGCCAAATAAATAAATATATTACTATTACATTTAATTTACATGCATTTGATGCAGGTTAGTAATTACTAAGAACTCTTATGGATGCAAGTTGCACATCCTCCTAGTACTTTCTGGGGAATCTGTCAGATGTTATTGTTGGGTTTCACTGTTTTTGCTGTCCATGTGAGGAAAAAGTACATTATACTACAAGTCAAATTGTGTAGCTCAGTTTCCAACTCCACAATCTCAGCTATCAGTGACAGCAAGGTCTAATGACAGCCTAGCTCTAAAAAGAGCATGGGCAAAAATGATATGTTGCCCTGTTTTAATATTCCATAGTATATAGACATTGACAAACGAGCACCTTGAAAAAGAGCATTGATAAAAAGTTGTTGAAGCTGCCAGATTGTGTACAAAGCAGATATAGTTCAAAGCCATTTCAAATGGAATGGCTGATCAGATGCTTTCAAAAAGCTACTCATATGGATCTGTCAGGCAGCACTTTCCTAGCAGCTAACCTGTTTCTTCCTACTCAGGTGCTTAGTTTACAACTGAGCTTTTCTGAGCAAAGAACAAAAGTAAAAAGCAAGAATTATTATTTCACTATAGATTTCACCCTTTGCAATTCATAGGATAAAATCTGCTGCAAATCGCCTCTGAAATCCACAAGTTTAACCCTCCGTCACATACAACTGATCTGACAGGCGCTTCTCTTTTACTTTCATTTCTCCTTCCTCACCAGATTGTGAGGAAACCCCCTCCCTCCAGGTAGTCTCCTGTCTCTTGAAGGTCTGTGAAACCTGATATCACAGTTGGATTTCAGAGCTTCAGGGGAGAGGATATAGCTGCACAGATCTCTCAGGCTCATTGTATGTGAATACGTCACATTCAGTAAGGTTGGTATTTTATGTTTTTATTCATCACAATAGTTTATTTAGCTTGTTTTATGAATGCTGTTAGATGATAGAGACCTCACACTGAATGAGGATTTAGGAGAGGAAAGTGAGATTGATTCTCATGATGAGGTGGAAGAATGTGTCCTGGATTCTGAAAAAGAGCAAGATGGTGACAGTGGTGAGGATGAAGAAGTTGGATCATATTATATTGGAAAAGATAAAAATACTAAATGGAACAAGAAGCCATTCCAGAAAAAACGTAAGGAACCTTTAAACATTATTACTCACCTTCCTGCAGTAATAGGAACTGCACGTAATGCAAAAACTGCAGTTGAATGCTGGAACAGTATATTTACAGATGACATTCTGGACTCTATTGTCACATATACCAACCAATATATAGACATTATAAAGGACAAGTACATCTGCAACAGAACCATCAAGCCCACAGATGAAATAGAACTGCGTGCTTTTTTTGGATTACTGTACCTTGCAGGAGCTTATAGGGCAAATAGACAAAGTTTGGAGGAACTTTGGGGTAAAGATGGGGATGGAGTTGAAAAATTTAGCCTTGTTATGTCCATAAACAGATTCAAGATTCTAATTCGTTGCCTTCGGTTTGACGACAGAACTACCCGAACCGAACGCAAAACACATGACCGACTTGCTCCAATTCGTGATATATTTCAAAGATTTGTTGTAAACTGTAAACAAAATTATTACCCTGGAGAGAATCTCACTATTGACGAAATGCTCCCTGGTTTTCGTGGTAGATGTGCCTTTCGTCAATATATTCCATCAAAGCCAAACAAATATGGAATAAAAATTTATGCCCTTGTTGATGCCAGTAAGACCTACACTTACAACCTGGAAGTTTATGCAGGAAAACAACCAGAAGGTCCTTACTGTGTGAGCAACAAACCCATTGATGTTGTAAAAAGACTGGCTGAACCCTTATTTGGATCGGGTCGCAATATTACAGCTGACAATTGGTTTACAAGTTGTGATCTGATTGATTATCTGAAAATTCAGAAGCTGTCATATGTGGGAACTGTAAGAAAAAACAAAAGGGAATTGCCGCCACAGTTTGTAAGTGTGAAAGAGAGACAACAGTACAGCAGTATGTTTGCATTCCATAATGGAAAGGCTTTAGTTTCCTATGTACCACATGCCAAAAAAATCGTACTTCTTCTATCAACACTTCATGATGATGCTGCCATCGATCCTGGGACTGGGGCAGAAAAAAAACCGGAGATAATTACATTTTACAATGCCACCAAAGGGGGTGTGGATACAGCAGATCAGATGTGCTCCACTTTCAACGTCAGCAGAAACATCAAACGCTGGCCAATGGTCATATTTTTTGCTATGTTGAATTTGGGTGGTATAAATTCACAAGTAATTTATCTTGAAAACAAGCTTGAACCACTCCGTAGACGATTGTATCTGAAAAAATTGGCCCATGAACTAGTACTTGGAGAGCTACGCAGGAGAAGCGTGAAAACAATCGGTATCCCCTCTCGCCTTCAAGTTCAGCTCAAAAGGTTCCGCCCAGAAGATGATGGTGAAAAGTCACCATCTGCACCACCTCACAAAAGAAGGAGATGCACCACCTGCCAAACGGAAAGCGGAACCAGAAGGCTTTCAAATTATGAATGTCTCAAATGTCATAAAGCAATTTGCCTGACACATGCAAAAATGGTGTGTAATTCTTGCTATTTGCTCTTCAAGTGTGACTTTTCTGGGGAAACCTTAGCATCTACTTCTGATTGAATATGTTTTTAATAGTACTTAAGGTACCTTAAAATTAAGTTTGTGTTCAAAAATTTTCTTTGTACATTTTTTTGAGAGAGTCGAACTGGGGACTATTTGGCGGGAGTTTTGAAAAGTTTGTATTTCATAGTTATTAGTTTTATGTTAAGTAAATGTTTTTTTTTGCAACTGATTATGTGTAGTCTCTTTTATTACATCCCTATGAAGGTCACTGATCACTTTCAGAGCACTGAAATTGCAAACATTAGATATTATAGGTATTTTTCCAGCAGGCGCCTGACAGGCACATTGTATGTGAACTCGTTAGTCCGAATATTGTATGTGACGGAGGGTTAAATGTATCCACTTATATGGGGATTTTGCTGTACATTTGCTGCATAATTCGCTTGGATTCTCTGCAAAACACATTTTGGATTCCAAAGTTTCTTTTTCTGTTTGAACCATGTTCAGAAATAGCAACAGCATGGAGGACACAATACAACAGTACAGAGCACTGTAGATGTGAATCCAGCCTTGTGATTAGATAAATCACTAACCACAGCACAATCTGCCTGTTTCTGCCTCTGTTTGTTTCCTCCCTCCGCTCCTCATTGTCTTGATAGTCCATGTTGCTTTGACAAAGATGGATTTCAGTTTTGTTTATTTCAGAGCGAATGACTAGGGCATAAAAAGAAGAGGCTCATAAGTAGAGAAAGAAGATGATTTCTTTTAAAAGATATGCTACACTAGTGTATTAAGTTCACTTGTCCTATTACTATTTATTGATGCAAAGTTTGAAATGACAGAGACCGTTTCACCCCTTCACACACCCTGCCATACAAGTGCATCGTTGTGTAGTGTTATTTACTGCATCATGCCATAAAAGTACAGCATGAGGTTGGAGCGGGCACAAAAGCTGTGCTGCCGCCATTCAAAGTGGCAGATAGCTGTTTAACTCTTTACATGCCATAGTTGCTACTGACTGCACATGAAAGAGGGAAAATGCTCCCTTTTGTCAGTAAATCTGCTTTCCCATAGATGGGTTTGATGCCAACCATAGGCCTAACAATGTCTATCATGTCTGCCACACACTTCAGTATATCAGGTCCTGAAGGAGGCATGACCCGCTATGCTGATAGTTTAGATATGGATCTGGATATGGATATGGATCTACATAATTTCCAAGAGGGTTCCTTGGTCGTCTCAGATTTTGTGGTATGTAGTCATAAGAAACGGTCACAGGAGCGCTGGAAAGAAATGCTGACACAGGAAAGGGTTTAGCCACGAGCCTGGGTTTAGGGTGGTGATACTGGGTGCAACAAAATTGCGTAGCGTGCGGTTCCTACAGAATACCATTCTAGGAAGAGAAGGAATGTGTG
This sequence comes from Ranitomeya imitator, assembly GCF_032444005.1. Lineage (NCBI taxonomy): Eukaryota > Metazoa > Chordata > Amphibia > Anura > Dendrobatidae > Ranitomeya > Ranitomeya imitator. The sequence continues at coordinate 49,856,694 of NC_091291.1, forward strand.
TCGATAGTATTGGGTCTCCTTTAAGGATAAACCAGTACTTAAACAGGAGATTCTTGATCAATCCGTGGGATTGGTTGAAAGTGGTAACGAAACTCCATCTACCAAGTTAAGTACCTTGAGGCGATGAAGTTTTATTAATATTAATTCTGCTAACACAATCTTTCTGGGTGAAGGCTTTAGCTCTCAAAAATGCATCATGGACCAACTTCTTTGGATACCCTCTTTGTTGCAACCGTTGACTCAAAACCTTAGCCTCATTGAGGAAATCCGTATCTCATGTAAAATTTTTTCGTATTCGCCAGTATTGCCCACAAGGAATATTTTGAATCACTTGGGCAGATGGCCACTGTTGAAACTTAGGTAGCTGTTCACATCTACTTTTTTAAAATGTGTGGTGGTGGAGAAACAGCCCAATTTATCAACATGTACAATGAGATCCAAAAATTGAATAGACACATTGTAAATGTTGGCTGCGAAAAACAAACCCCAGGGGTTCATGTTCAGATTACAAATAAATTCGAGAGCTTCCCCCTCTGTATCGGTCAATATAATGAACAAAACATCTATGAAGTGATGGAAAAATGCTATTTTACCAGATGCCAGGTCAGACTGCACGATGAAGACGGACTCAAACGCCCCATGAGTAAGTTTGCAAAACTGGTAAAATAGCATTTTTCCGTTGCTTCATTTTTGGATCTCCAATGGATGCCAAGGGATGAGAGGGTCTGTAGTAATAGGGAATGGTCCACTGTGTCAAAGGCAGAACACAGGTTCAGGAGGAGGAGGATAGAGTAGTGTCGCTTGCTCTTGGCGGTTAATAGGTCATTGGTGACCTTAGGTAGGGCAGTTTCAGTGGAGTGGTGTGATTGGAAGCCAGATTGTAAGCGGTCAAAGAGGGAGCAGGAAGATAGATGGGAGGACAATTCAAGATGGACCTGTTGTTCCAGTAGTTTGGAGGCATAGGGGAGAAGTGATATAAGGCGATAGCTAGATACAGAGGATGGGTCAAGAGAGGGCTTTTTGAGGATAGGTGTGATTGAGGCTTGTTTTAAGCTTGAGGGGAAAACACCAGTTGTTAGTTTATCTACACTAAACTTGAATTGCCATTTCTCAGATTGAGCCTCCAGCTCGCATAAATGTGCACTTGCAGATACTGAAATTCTACTGTGTAAGTCTTCTGCAAAGTCATTAGTAAATATGTTAAAAAAGAGGGCCTAATACTGACTCCTGTGGTAGGACATTGTTAACTGCGACTCATTCAAAGCGCGCTAGATTAATAAACCGTCCTTGCTTGATATCTCAGAGGCAATTGGTATTCCAATTACACATGTTTTCTCTTAGTCCCATTATTCTAATTTTTTGCCCAATGCGTTTTGACGTTAACAGTTTATTTGTTCTGAGAAAAAAGTTTGTTAACTTTGAAAAGCATTGACAATAAAACGACACTTAAATCTCTCCTGGTTTCGTAGCTTCTTCTACAATGATCTTTGCTGGTAATGCTGGTAATCCCGACAGTGCTTTAAAACCCCATTACTTTTTTATTTTGTCATATTAAATTGTGATATACATATGGATAGATCCATCTATACAACTCACACAAAGTTAGGGATATTTGTCTTTTGGATGAAGTCTATGGAAAACATTAAAAACTCACGCTTCAGTGATATTTTATCATGAAAGTAGAGCATTTAAGTAGAAGCATGCAATCGTGATTACCTAATATCAAACAATTTATTGACACAAAAGTCAACAGCAGTAGTGGGTATACCCCCACAAAAAATCCCAATGTCTCAATAACTTGTCAAATGGCCTTGAGCAACGGTGTCTCATGTTGTTCACAAGTCGAATTATTGTCTCCTGCGGCATGATATCCTAGTATTCTTCAAGGGCGGCACTCAGGTCATTGAGGTTCTGGGGTACACAGCTACGAGCCTCTACACAGTGACTAAGGTTTTCTATACAGGAAAGATATATATCTTGGTACCGTGTTAGCCAGTAGGTAAAAAAATATTTAGAACTATATGGTGGCCCGATTCTAACACATCGGGTATCCTAGAATATGTATGTAGTTTATTATGAAGATTTGAGAATAATGCAATGAATAAACAAGATTCGGCCAGCTGGGCTCGACCTATTAGCGAAGCGTGGTTCAAATCCCGAGCCAATTGGTGGCCGGACTGCGTCTGTCGCTGATTGTTTGCGGCCGGCCTGGCATGACTAATCAGTGAAGCCAGGGCGAGTTCCAGGTTTTTGAGGGCTGCGGGCGAAAGAGACTCACAGCCCACATAGCATATAACACAGCCCACGTAGTATGTAGCACAGCCACGTAGTATGTAGCACAGCCACGTAGTATATAGCACAGCCACGTAGTATATAGCATAGCTACATAGTATATAACACAGCCGCGTAGTATATTACACAGCCATGTAGTATATTGCACAGCCACGTAGTATATAGCACAGCCACGTAGTATATTGCATAGTCACGCAGTATATTGCACAGCCACATAGTATATAGCACAGCCCACGTAGTATAAGGCATAGCGACATAGTATATATATCACAGCCCATGCAGTATATAACACAGCCCACACAGTATATAACACAGCCCACATAGTATATAGCAATGTGGGCATCATATCCCTGTTAAAAAAAAGAATTAAAATAAAAAAAAATTATATACTCACCTTCCGGCTGCCCCCGCATCCAGCCCGTTTCCGGTAATGCCTTGCGGCAATAACCCATGATGATGTAGCGGTCTCACGAGACCGCTACATCATCTCCGGTCATTGCCGCAATGCATTCTTGGGACCGGAGTATCGTGAGGAGCAGGAAAGGCTGGCGTGGATGGCGGAAGGTGAGAATATAATGATTTTTTTTTCATTTTATTTTTAACATTATATGTTTTTACTATTGATGCTGCATAGGCAGCATCGATAGTAAAACGTTGGTCACACAGGGTTAATGGCACCGTTAACGGACTGCGCTACACCGCGTTATGCCGTGGTGTAAGGCAGTCTGTTAATGCTATGTGGGCGCTGACTGGAGGGGAGTATGGAGGGGGCACTGTTATGATACGGTGGTCTAGGAGCAACATGGAACGAGCTCTGAAGGAAGTTGTAACTGTACTGACCGCAGTCCCTAAGCTCAACACAACACTAGAAGTAGCCGTGGAATGCTCCTAACTCTCCCTAGGCATCTCGTCACAGCCTAAGAGCTAACTACCCCTAAAGATAGAAGCAGGAAAGCTATCTTGCCTCAGAGAAAATCCCCAAAGGATAGATTAGCCCCCCACAAATAATGACTGTGAGTGGAGAGGGAAAAGACATACACAGAATGAAACCAGGATGAGCACAGGAGTCCAGTCTAGCTAAATAGAAAGGACAGGATGGAATACTGTGCGGTCAGTATAAAACACTACAAAAAATCCACGCAGAGTTTACAAAAAATCTCCACACCTGACTAAAGGTGTGGAGGGTAAATCTGCTTCCCAGAGCTTCCAGCAAGACAGAATTAATTCATACTGATAAGCTGGACAAACATACAAAGCACAGAACGGATAAGTCCACAATCTATGGACAGAAAAGAGCAAGCAAAAACTTAGCTTTGTTGAACTGGTCAGGATAACAGGGAAATCCAAAGAGATGTGAATCCAACCAGAAACCATTTACAAGTGGCACTGGCTGAAGGAAAGAGCCAGGCATAAATAGCCGAGCAGAAAAGATGATCAGTGGAAGCAGCTGAAGACAGCTAAATCCAAGGAGCAGCCATACCACTAGAAACCACAAAAGGGAGCCCATGGGCAGAACTCACAAAAGTGCCACTTACAACCACCGGAGGGAGCCCAAGAGCGGAATTCACAACAGGGCACTGACTGGAGGGGAGTAGAGAGGGGCAAATTTGCGGCCGGACTGTGCCTGTCTCTGGTCGCACCCAGCCAGCTGTGATCAATCAATCAGCAATGCGGGATTTCCGTGACAGACAAACAGACAGACAGACAGACAAACAGAGGGAAGTGGACCTTAGATGATTAAAAAGATAGATTGAAAGTGGTTGATATCTTTTAATGGCTAACTGAAAAGATGGTAACAAATTGCAAGCTTTCAAGACTACTTAAGTCTCTTCAACAGGCATAGACTAAAATAAATTCTGGGCTGAAATTTCATAAATATGTGATTCTTCAGAATATCTTTTAGTCTAAGCCTGATGAAGAGACCTAAGTAGTCTCGAAAGCTTGCAATTTGTTATCATCTTTTCAGTTAGCCATTAAAAGGTATCAACCACTGAGGACTCTGAATTCTAAATATTTTTCTGGTTTTCTATGACATTCAGGTCTGGAGAAAGTGCAGGCAACAACGTTTGAGGTACTCCAGTCTCCAGCAGCCATTCCCTAATGATGTGACCTCAATGAGATTGAGCATTGTCGTCCATAAAAAATGAAATAAGGCTGTGCTGTTTTTATAGAGGCACAAATACTGAATTAATTATGTTATTCGAGTAGTAGGAGCTTGTCACAGTACCATTCACAAAGTGTTGGGTAATTCTGTATTGACTATACACACCTGCCCACATTGTAACATAACCACTCCTGGTGACAAAAGTAGCTGATGAATAGTGCTCTATTTGACGTCTCCATCATTGTTGTCTGCCATCATTTCTGCTTAGTGTCAATCACCTTTATCAGTGAACAGCACTGAGGCCCACTGGCCCCTCTACCAGCGTGGATGCTTCCTGGCCCATGTTGGTGTAATCAGGTACCCTTGCAAGTTGACTAGCGCACAGACCATGCTAATGTAAATGGTTTTGAATGGTCTGACATTACATTTGGATGCCTATCACCTCCCTGAAATGTGCCTCGAGTTGTGTGGCATTTATCATCTAGTTCTGAAAGGCATTGTTCACAATGAAGAGGTCATCAGTGTGGGATATGGCCAAAGTTGTCCATTTCTCTGTCTTTCTGTGACTCTTCTAGTCTCTCCGTAACTCTGTGGCAACGTACTAATATGTATTTATTAGGTTCAACCCAACTCCCCCTCTTATAACAAATGTTCCTGAACGGATTCCTGAGGGCAGTGTACTGAGCCTCGCGTCTTGGAGTCTCATGTAAGACCCAATGACGTGATGCAGCCAGCCAATCACAGTAATGCCAGTACCCAACATGGCTATGGTATTACTGTGTATGGCAGGCTATCATTGCATATTTATTGGCTGTAGCAGCCCCAAAACATGTGAGTCCAGAACTCAAGCAATGTGCTCAAGAACCCACGATACTCAATCAAGTAATGAACGTTCTCGTGTACAACGTTGCTCAATCAAGTATTGAGCAGTGCCAAGCATGCTCACTCATCCCTAGTAAAGCTAAAGACCTGCCGTCCATTAGGTAGCCATCGGGGAATGTATCTTATTGTGTAAGGTCTGATGAATAGAGGAACAAGGTGATATTGAAGTAGAGAAAAAGCCTCCCCAACATGTTTCACCCTTAGAGGCTTAATCAGGGTAATGAGGCATATGAAAAGAGCAAAACCAGCTGAATGTGACTGTAGACAATTATATAGAACTTGAATAAATTGGTTATAGATTGCAAGCTCATATGTCAATTTTGGCCAAGAATTGTTTGGGCAGTTATAGTATGTTACTGTGAGATATCTGAAAAAAGTTACACTTGCACGACACTTTTACATATAAATCTTTATACTCATGACAATAATGTTGATCTCAAAGGCAAAACTTTAATTTTTCAATCAGTCATGTGTAAATATGAATATAATTAAGATTACAATTTACATTTTCTTTCCACAGATCTAAACATTACTGCTGCTGTCCTGTCTCTTTTGAGTATAACTTTTATGGTAATGGGATCAATATGCATCACTATGGTTCTCAGCAAAGGTGTGGAGTTCCTTCTGAAGCCTGCTTCATTCTTCTTTATCCTTTCTGGTAAGGAAAGAAAATATTTCATATCTATTTATTAACCCATTATCTACCAATGTCCTTTTTTGGGGACGCTTAATCTTTAGCTTCTAGCAACTAAGATTTTATCATTTGTATAATTAGGTCCAATTTTTTGTGTTGAGTTTGTAAAATGAATGTTTTCAAAATAGGAAATCATGTCATTGTCATTTTTAATTGAGTATTGGGACGCCCTTTTCTGAAAAATCCGTACTTGTAAAAATTTTAATTTGGCAAGTAGTGGGTTAAAACTCTTGAACACAGTTCTATCTTGATCTGCCTGTCACACAACTATGACATCACAGAATTTTTAGTCATAGTGGCCCAAGTTTTAATGTATATACAGAGATACACCAGCGGAATGAACAGCCAGGTTCAGTCATAGCTAGATAGTATTCTTTTTGCAGTCGGACACCCTGATCCCAAATTCTTTGGAACTCTTGGTTAGCATATTGGATCAGTTACTAGAACTGGCCAAGTTTTTTATGGGCACCCTGTATTCAGCATGGCTGATGGTCTTGTAACACCTAAGCAAATCAGGTTATCTCCAACAAGAAAGAAAGACCTTACACTTGTCAAAATTAATCAAACATGGATCAGTGCAAACTTTTATTCCTCTTTGACTGATGCCAGTGATTAATTCAGCCATATCAACTGCCTGCCTAATTGTCTACTTAAATCCGGAAGATATTTTGTTGCTATTTTTCTACCATGCAGCTTCCGCCATTTTCACTCCACAGCCAAACCAACCAGTCCTCTGCTGGTTATCTGCCTATTGTGTTTTACAGTACTGCTTCTGGGAAACAAACTATTTTGAAGAAAAACAAACATGAAACAGCCTCCAAACAGAGCCAGTTTTTTGAAAGTCTTATTGATAAGCCAATGGTTTTTCACAACAACAAAAAACAGCTAGCCTATTTCTGTTCCATAAAAAAAGGATAATTTTTGGAAGGCTTAATATAAAAAGTTTAAATTATTCAACCATTTATAGAAAAACAAAACCAAAATGCCAAAAAAAGGATATATTTTTCACGTATAGTTGAAAAGCCATTGCTTCTTTTCTTTCAAAACAGAGCATCTGTTTTTGCTCCTTAAATAAAGGGATAATTTTTGGACAGCTTGTGAATAGCTATCACTTCTTCATCTAGCAAACAAAATTGTTAATAATACTGCACAATTAAGGATAATAATTAGACTTCCTCATTTGAAAAAAAGCCTTTGCTTTTTTGATACTACTGTGTATTAACAGCAGCAAGGCAGACATCAACCCCCCCAAACATACATTTTTACAATTTAAGTAGCCTAAAAAGTCTGATCCTGTAGTGTGTTGTTAAAAATGTTGTTTGTTACCATGGATTACCATTCATTTTACATTATCCAGATACATTGAGGTGTTTGTGTTAAAGAATTCAAAAGGAAAGAGTTCAGTACAGTCTTACGACACTATAAAGTGGCTGTTTGATGCTTTGTATTATTGCAGTTCACCACAAATTTCTTGGAGAAGCGCGTTGAAGCTAGCATTAAGCAGATTAGGCAAAATTTGAATTCACCTGTTCATGCAGAATTTCCCAGGAAATTTGATTTGCATAGAAATTCTTCTCCACCAACTGAATGTCCCTTTTTAAGGTCTGGGTGTCTTTCCTGACAACAGTGTATAAGAAGTATCAGATGAAAAAAATAAAAAATTACTTATACTCGCCTCATCACTTCTCTAGCCACTCCGCTCCTTACCATCAGCCATCTGGTTCTATTACATATTTTAATCTCTGAGAGCTGAATCTTCATAAACATAAGGTCACAACATTATGACTTTCCAACATGCACTGTGATCTTGCACATTCATGCTTTGAAACTTCCCGGGCCGCACCAGAGCCATAATTCCTGGCCTAACGTGAAGAGCTCTCACATCAATGATAAGAAGATGTGATGAGGACTGAATGGGTGGTTGTGAGGAGTGGAGAATCAAAAGAGGTGAGCAGTAAGGTGGGTACAAGTATTTTTTTATCCTATTTATGGCCCTATACAGATCAGCAAAATATCAGCTAAATCCTGAATCCTCATGGAAGTGAATTAGAAAAATTCCACATTTTGGAGAATGCAAATTTTTTGAAAATTTAAGTTGAACTCAGTTAATATATTCGCTCATCTATTTATATAATTGCCTTGTAATGTTTTCATTTCCTGTTCTGTCCAGATGTCACCGTATCCCAGAATTCCAAGAGGAGGAAGTTTACCAATCACCATGTTGGGACACCCAAGTGATGGGTGTCTCAATATGAAAACTGCTGCTGGTACCAGCCTATTGAACAGTACCACTAGTGGAACACCGTCGCACCACACACACTCTCTATATGCTGTATGCACCACAAACACACACTCACACACTCACAGTCACACACTCAAGCAGCCTCTTGCGCGGTACCATCAGGGGAACACCATCGCGAACACTCCACCGCTGGGATCAGCCGAATGATTCACTGACTGCCGCCATCTTTGTACAGGAGGAGCGCATGCACAGTTTTAATGTGACTGCCGCTATCTGTCTGCACAAAGAGGATGGAGGTCTGATTTACTGCGCCTGCGTGAATTACGCACAGGTGCAGTGAATCATTCGGCTGATCTGGGCGCCAGATGCGCGACGTGACTACAGGCAGAGGAAGCCGGTCACATTAAAGGGGTTTTCCCATGAACAAAAGTTCGCTTTAAAAATTGTTTAAAAATTGACTGTGTACGGAGCATACTACATCTCCTGAGCAGGGGAGGAAGCAAAAGATAATACTGACATTACAGCAGGGGATCACAGTGGATTCATTTTGTGAGGTAAATTATTTCACTGACTGTTTTTAAAAAATATTTTACCTCACAAAATGTATCCTCTGCGATCTCCTGCTGTAATGTCAGTATTGTCTTTGAGGGGAGAACACAGCACAGGAAGGAGAGAGACAGCAGACAAGGGGAATAGCACATGAAGTAGACAGGTCAAAGAAGAGAGCACAGACGGCAGAAGTCAGCATATGGGGAAAGAGAGAGTGGATAGGTGGGTGAGCACATGGGGGGAGAGATTCTCAATGCTGCAAAGCCTGCCCCATAGCGACAATACCGCCCTCCCGATGCGATAGCATCGGGCCTCCATCTAGTCTCTAATATTTGACATTACTTTCCATAAAACATCATGGAACCTACACTGTTTAAGTATAGTATTTTCTAATTTGATGCATAAACTGCATAAAAGATGCAGCAGCAGGCTGTCTTGATGCAAAAACTCATCACCAAACTTGACATGTTTTGTGGGTTGTCCAGTAGTAAGGGTCAATTTATAGTTTTCTGCATGATGATATTTTTCTGCGCAATGGAAAAATTGTATGTTAAGATAAAGTCTCATCTTTCTTACCAGATGCAGCAACTTCTCAGTATACGTAATTGTGTCTGGCACTGTAGCTCAATCCTTTCCAGTGCCATACCCCCCTTCATTAATGATTGATGGAAACTCTAAGAACAGACTACAACGTTTTTGGTTTGGCCCCAGAATTCCCTTTTAAAGTTCCTAGAAATTGTCATTGCTAAAATTTTACTGTATCAGAACTTATACAATTTATCACTTATCTTTTTTTTGGGGTGGTGAAAAAACTTTTCGATAAGGGAATAAATAAAACATGAGATGAAGTTTTCTAAATATTTTCTCTTAATTTATGTTTTACAGGTATATTTGTCTTAATCACTATGGCAATATTCCATCAAGCTGTCGGCTGGCTAATGGCAAGCAATCAGAACGTGAAGCTAGAATATGAGTATTCATGGTCCGTGGCCTGTGCGGCGGCTGCGGGAGGCGTCTTAATATTTGGTGGAATATGTTGCATTTTCTTGGTATTGCCGTCATTGCCCAAAAAGCCTTGGGAGTACTGCATGAAAAAGGGAAATAGCTCATAAATCAAGAACCGGAGACTACAATTGCTTAATCATCTAGCACATGAGCTAGAGAACATTCACTCACTGCCGGGTTCCCAACAGTAACGTCCTTTGCAAAATGAGGACAGTTGTTTGTTTACGTCATTGTAAGTTTATGCACCAGATTCAGAGTAACAGTCAGTATTCAGACTATAGGAGTTGTGTCAAATGCAAAGGATGAGGCTTCAACATAAGGACAGACTATTTCTATCCTATTACGAACTGGATGTTTCATTTTTTTTCCCTTTTGTAAATAAGCTTTGTAGCATCCAGAACTCTGTCGATGTATTTTATTTGGGGAGGGTTATTGTATAGAAACTATTCATTTTTTTGTTTTTGCTGTTATAATATATTGTGCTATTAAAAGTTATTTTTATTCTGGAGATTCTATGCTTGTTTTTACTTTCCAATATTCAATAAGAGCAAGCTTTTGGGAAATATATGCGGGCTTCATGTAAGCCAAAAAAAAAAATCAGGTACATGCCAAAAAAATTGTTCATTTCGACAAGAAAAAGTTGTTTATTATGAAACAGATTAGTTGGTTTCCAGGTTACTTAGAGAAGAGAACAAAGAGATGGAAAGGGAATTGTGGACCGGATAATTGGAGAGGAAAGTCACGGTATTGATGTGCTCAGCCTTAAATTTCTATGAATTTTGTTAAGGACTCATACAATACAATTTCAATACATTGAACGCATGTAGCGTGATCGAATCTAGGTAGAGTAAAGCTGAGGCTATGTTCACATTTTGCATTTTTACTCCTTTTTTTACTGCAGCCAAAGTCTGATCTCATGGGAGTAAAAAAAGCTGCAGCCAAAATGAAGGTTTTGCTGCTTTTTTTTTGCTGCTTTTCTTGCATTTTTTTGTTGTTTTTCAGAATCCCAAACTTCAGCTTTGCTTCCGCCTTGCAATTCTGAACAATACAAGGTGTTAGGCCACTAATGCAACACGTCTGTGAAGCTATAAAACATTTTTAGGATAAACAGCACTTTTATCAACTTATTTAGGGGTAAAAGTTTTTAATGTCTGAAAAAACTGTGACTATTATGAACAAAAAAAAAGCTGGATTCACATATGAAGTACAGCCGTGAACTATGGTTACATAAATTCATGAAAATAAATACACAATTGTCAAATGTAAAAACCATGTGGGAAGTTGAATCGGTCGGGCATTGTTTACTTTTACACATTGGTATGTCATTGAATTGGTAGGGCATTGTTTACTTTTACACATTGGTATGTCATTGAATTGGTAGGGCATTGTTTACTTTTACACATTGGTATGTCATTGAATTGGTAGGGCATTGTTTACTTTAATATATATATCTCTAATTTAATTAAAATATACAAATACTAATTGCCATCTTAGATAAGGATTCCTAGACATTATAGTTATATTTAACCCCTTTGTGACCAAGCCAATTTTGACTTTAATGACCCCGCCAAATTTTACAATTCTGACCACTGTCAGTTTATGTGGTAATAACTCCGGAACGCTTCAACGTATCCCACTGATTCTAAATTATTTTTTTGTGACATATTGTACTTCATGATAGTGGTAAAATTTCTTCGATATGACTTGTGTTTATTTATTAAAAAAAATGGAAATTTGGCAGAGATTTTGGAAATTTAAAAATTTTCAAAATTCTATTTTTATGCTCTTAAATCAGAGAGTTATGTCACGCAAAATAGTTATTACATAGCATTTCCCACATGTCTATTTTACATCAGCACAATTTTGGAAACATAATTTTAATTTGTTAGGAAGTGAGAAGGCTTAAAAGTTTCTCATTTACCAACTAAAATTATAAAACCTTTTTTTTTAAGGACCACAACACAATTTAAGTGACTTTGAGGGGCCTATATGACAGAAAATACCCACCATTCTAAAAACTGCATCCTTCATTGTGCTCAAAACTACATTCAAGAAGATTATTAACCCTTCAGTTGCTTCACAGGAACTGAAGTAATGTTGAAGGAAGAAATTAATATTTAATTTTTTTCACAAAAAAATGTACTTTAGATCCAAACTTTATTTTAACAAGTGTAGCAGGAAAAAATGTACCCTAAAATTTGTTGTGTAATTTCTCCTGAATACGCTGATACCCCATTTGGGGGGAAATCTACTGTTTGGGCGCATGGCAGGGCTCAGAACGGAAGGAACACCATTTGACTTTTTAAACGCCATGCCACGCTTGGAGAACCCCTGATGTGCCTAAGGCTGTGTGCACACGTTCAGGATTTTTCGAGTTTTCTTGCGGTTTTTCGTTATAAAAACATGATTACATCGCGAAAAAAATGCATACATTAAGCATCCTATTATTAGAATGCAATCCGCAATTTTTGTGCACATCTTGCGTTTTTTTCCGCAGCAGAATCGCATTTTGGAAAAAAATGCAACATGTTCACTCTTTGTGCGGAATCGCGGGGATTCCGCACACATAGAAATGCATTGATCCACTTACTTCCCGCATGGTGGGCATGTGCGGTTGGCATCCAGGGTGGAGGAGAGGAAACTCTCCTCCTGGCCCTTGGAACCATATAATTGTTAAAAAAAGAATGAAAATAAAAAATCATGGTATTCTCACCTTCCGGCGTCTCTCGCAGTCTTCCAGCTCCTAGCAATGCTTCCGTTCCCAATAATGCATTGCGAAAATTACCTGTGATGATGTACGGTCTCGCGAGGCCGCTACGTCATCTGAGGTCATTGCCGCAATGCATTATTGGGACCGGAGTATCGCGAGGAGCAGGAAGACTGCCGGGGACGCCGGAAGGTGAGAATGTCATGATTTTTTTATTATTATTTTTAACGTTCTACGTTTTTACTATTGATGCTACATAGCCAGCATCAATAGTAAAAAGTTGGTCACACTTATCAAGCACAATGTTTGACTAGTGTGACCAACCTGTCAATCAGTTTTCCAAGTGATGCTACAGATCGCTTGAAAATGCTAGCATTCTGCAAGCTTAAAACGTTTGCAAAATGCTGGTGTTTAGCAGGAATACGCATGCCAATTTCACATGCAATATACCCGTGGCAGGAGTTGTGGAATTGTTCCGCGGCAATTCTGCAACGTGTCCACTTAGCCTAAATGGTGGAAACCCCCCACAATTGACCCCATTTTGGAAACTACTCTCCTCAAGGATATTATCCGGGGTATTTTGAGTATTTTGAAAATACAGGTATGATACAGAATTTGATAAAACTAGGTTGTCATATTGAGTATGTCGTCATTAATGTTGTGAGCAAGTGCTTGCTACTCCAGTTTGTATCGGGTGCTTGAGTATGTACCGAATATCGCAGTTGCTCAAGTGACATGCTCGAGTCCTCACCCTGCATGTTTTGCGGCTGTTTGACACCAAAAAAAAGCGATAATCCTCAATAATCCATGCATACCTGAGATCCCGATGCATACTCGAGTAGCAAGCTATTGCACACAGCACTAAGCGTAATATTATCATAAATTTATTTTTTACTGTTGAGAAAACCCAATTCTAACTCCAACCCTATTACAACCCTAACCCTAACACAACACTAAACTTAACAGAACCCTAACACCAACCCTAACACAATCCTAACCCTAACACAACACTAAACTTAACAGAACCCTAACACCAACCCTAACACAATCCTAACCCTAACACAACACTAAACGTAACAGAACCCTAACACCAACCCTAACACAATCTTAACTCTAACACAACCTCAATTTTAACACAACACTAACCCCATCCCTAACGCAATCCTAACCCCAACCTTAACACAATCCTAATCTCAACACTAATCCCAACTGCAAAGAATGGAAAAAAATATTTTCTTTTACTTTATAATTTTTAGATAACTAAGGGGGTGACAAAGGGGGATTTAAATTTATTTTTATTTTTTGATCACTGTGATAGGGTCTATCACAGTGATCAAAAGGAACAAATAGGAAAAATTCCCTATTGTTGCTGGGTACCAGCCAGCAGATCTTGAAAAACGCACTGCGTATGTGCCCACCATTTCTTCCAGGTAGATGGAGCAGGAGGGACCAGACAAAGGCTTAGATGCCGGAGAGGCTTGGGGGACCTCATTAATCTCTCCTCGACATATATATCATATCAGAAGAGAGAGAAATAATTTTAACTGAATAACGATGATCATGTGGTCAAAGACCAGAAAATCCAGCCCTAATCATGTTCTCGAGGGTCTCAGCAACCTCCGGTAGCCAAGATCCCAGAGATTTTCAGACTCTGGGAGCGCTATACTCTTATTCCCAGTAGCCATTTTAAAACAGCAGTGAAGGAATAAGGACCCTTAGCAGCCGCCGTTTTAATGCTTATCAATGGTTGTTAAGGATTTAAACTTGGGAAAATCACACAAAAAATGGTTTTCACAAATTGCTGTAACTGATTTTTTCACCAAAAATGCTGCAAAATCTAATAGCAGCCTGACTGCTGATATGTTTTTTCCATTTACTCATTGCCCTTCTATGGGTGAAAAACACTGCAAAAATGCTGAAAGAAGTGATATGCTCCAGTTTTCTAAAATGCAGCAGTTCTCCAATTTAGTCAGGAAAAAAAATGAGTGTGTGCATGAGAGTTCTGAAATCTCATAGCTTTTGCTGATACTGTAAAAAACAACTTTTAATTTGCATAAAAAAATCTGCAAAAAATGCAGCAAAAAAGTAATAAGTGAAGATAGCCTAAATCAGATTTTTTTTTTGAGAAGCTGGTTATTTCATATTACCCATCTTTAAATATCTGTAACCAAATAGAAAGGGAAGAAAAAAAACATTTTTTTATTTCAAACTTGCATAATGTTCTTTACAGCATGGTTGCAGTTTCTAGACTCAAAAGTAAAAAAAACAAACAAAAAGAAACAAGACTTATTAGTGTATAGTAAGAGTGTTTTGACATAAGTCATACTCATCTATCCATGAGAGCAATCCTATTCTTCATTGTTCCTTCATCTCCTCCACTGGAGGACCTCCAGTTCAATCGGAACCATCTGTACTTTTAGAGACTCTGAGGTGGGAAGTTGTGTGCTCATTCAAACAACCACTGATCTATAAAAAGCTTCTACGAAAACCCATTTTGTAGATCTAGGTTTCAACGGCTTATGTGTTTTCCATGATATCAACATGAAAGAATTTTTTACTCTTGGCTGTCACAGTTCCTTATGCAGTG
Organism: Ranitomeya imitator; assembly: GCF_032444005.1. Classification (NCBI taxonomy): domain Eukaryota; kingdom Metazoa; phylum Chordata; class Amphibia; order Anura; family Dendrobatidae; genus Ranitomeya; species Ranitomeya imitator. The sequence goes on from NC_091291.1 coordinate 49,871,756, forward strand.
CAATGAGTGGTTGTTTGTGCTTCTAGATGTAAGCTGTGCTAATTTAGTCTATGCTTCCTTCCACTGGAGTTTTAGAACATTAACCAGAGTTTAGTAAACAGTCCTGTCAAAGACGCTGCTCCGGAGAGAAAGCTTTTTGCTTCCTATTTGGAACTGCTATGCCTAAAGACACAAGTCCATGAATGGCATCCTTTTCTAAAGCTTCAATCAAAACGTAGAAAACGTTATTTTAGTTTTGACCTCAGGTAAAAATGACTGTAGAAAAGGATTGATAAAAATAAATAAAATAATGTATACTCGAGCGTCGGCCATGTCACTGGTCTACAGAAGATAGGCAGGGATGACATCCTGTTCTTTGTTCACCTAACCATTGAGGTCAGTGATGAGCTGCAATGATCATAGGACTTGAAAAGTCCTATGTTCCTCCAAGAGTTCCTCTAAGTGTTCCTCCAGTAGCACACTTGATGACAATGTGTTCAAGACACCTGACTGTGCAGTCAATCATGAGCCTCATCGAACACGTGTCTAAAGACCGAGATGTCACCATTTACTGTCCTACTGGAGCCCACTTTAGCATAGTGCTCCAGAGCTAGAGAGAGCTAAAGCCCCTAAATATGTTAGATTACTGTTTCCCGAATGGTGCTTCAACCAATCGTTTGGCTAACAGTCATCTTAGCAACTCTTCCTTACACAGAAGAGCTCATTGGCCTAGTGCGCTTATCTTCTCTATGAGAAAGCCAGTGGCTGACTTATCTGCAGGAGGTTTATCTCCAGGAGAACAATGCAATCAGCAGACCGAAAATGGACCTGCCCGATTGACATCATTCTCAACAATCCATTGGCCAGTGCCACCAAACGAATTAAAGGGAACCTGTCAACAGCAAAAATGCCATTAACCTTCAGATATGGGATGAAACTTCTGGTTAATAGAGTTATTAATCTGCCCAGCTCCTACACCTAAATACCAAAGAGGGAAACACTACTAAGAAGGCCAGATACAATTCAGAAAGCTTTATTTAAACAATCAATATTAAAACCATTGTATAATTAGTATATGCTTAAAATAAAAAAAAAATAAAAAAACACAGATGAGACAGTTGGTGGTGAGTGTACATGAACAATAAAGTATATAACAAAAGCTACATAAACACAATGTACATAATATTAGCAATATTTTCTTGCAGTGTCAAAAAAAGATAACAGAGACACAATCAGGTGTAAGTACAAATGCTTGTGTGTCAATATCCATATGAATATTAAATCACACATGGGATGATGAAATAAGGAATACTATCCATAGACTATTCAATCATTATGTTATGTCTAACATACATATGTATACTCGACTAAAAAAATAAATCTACAGTATATACAATATCAGAGAAAATATAGATTCAGAAGTATCATGTGTGTCATCAGCCATATACATAAGTACGTCACATAGAGCAGTGAGATAGGGAAAAATACACAAAAAATGTCATTTACTTAGAGTAAGTGCGATATCTGGCAACTCACGTTTATACCTAGAAACAGGCCATAATATAAGTATACCCATATTACTCACCATTAGGGTTGAGCGAAACGGGTCGTTCATTTTCAAAAGTCGCCGACTTTTGGCAAAGTCGGGTTTCATGAAACCCGATCCGACCCCTGTGCGGGGTCGGCCATGCGGTACGCGACTTTCGCGCCAAAGTCGCGTTTCAATGACGCGAAAAGCGCCATTTCTCAGCCAATGAAGGTAAACGCAGAGTGTGGGCAGCGTGATGACATAGGTCCTGGTCCCCACCATCTTAGAGAAGGGCATTGCAGTGATTGGCTTGCTGTCTGCGGCGTCACAGGGGCTATAAAGGGGAGTTCCCGCCGACCGCCATGTTACTGCTGCTGATCTGAGCCTAGGGAGAGGTTGCTGCCGCTTCGTCAGAAGCAGGGATAGCGTTAGGCAGGGTCCATTAACCACCAAACCGCTTGTGCTGTAGCGATTTCCACTGCCCAACACCACCCTCGGTGTGCAGGGACAGTGGAAGCTACATTTTTTTTTTCCTCAGCGCTGTAGCTCATTGGGCTGCCCTAGAAGGCTCCCTGATAGCTGCATTGCTGTGTGTACGCCGCTGTGCAAACCAACTGCTTTTTTCAAAGCACAAATCCTCTTGTTCCTTCCTTTCTGCACAGCTATCTTGTTTGTTTGTCCACACTTTTTATTTAATTTGTGCATCAGTCCACTCCTTATTGCTGCCTGCCATACCTGGCTGAGATTACTGCAGGGAGATAGTAATTGAAGGACACTCCCTGTTTTTTTTTTTTTGTGGGAGATTAAGATTGACATTTCTGCTAGAGTGCCATCCCTGTCTGTGTCATCTCTCACTCAGTGGGCCATAGAAAGCCTATTTATTTTTTTGCTTGATTTGGGTTATAAAATCTACCTGAAAAAATTACTACATCAATCAGTGGGAGAAAAATATTGGCCTCAGGGCTTGTGTGCCACTCTTGACTCCTGTGTGCATCATCACTCACTCAGTGGGCCATAGAAAGCCTATTTATTTTTTTGCTTGATTTTGGTTCTAAAATCTACCTGAAAAAATCACTACATCAATCAGTGGGAGAAAAATATTGGCCTCAGGGCTTGTGTGCCACTCCTGACTCCTGTGTGCATCATCACTCACTCAGTGGGCCATAGAAAGCCCATTTTTTATTTTTTTTTGCTTTATTTGGGTTCTAAATTCTACCTGAAAAAATCAATAAATCAATCAGTGGGAGATTAATATTGGCCTTTGGGCTTGTGTGCCAGTCCTAAGCGTGCCATCTCTCTCTCAGATAGTGGGCCATAGAAAGCCTATTTATTTATTTTTTTTTGGTTTTATAAATTCTCCCTTAAAAAAAAAAGGGAGATTAATATTGGCCTTTGGGCTTGTGTGCCAGTCCTAAGCGTGCCATCTCTCTCTGTCTCTCAGATAGTGGGCCATAGAAAGCCTAATTATTATTTTTTTTATTGGGTTTATAAATTTTCCCTGGAACAAAAAAAAAAGAAGTGGGAGATAAATATTGGCCTCTGGGCTTGTGTGCCACTCCTGACTCCTGTGTGCGTCATCTCTCACTCAGTGGGCCATAGAAAGCCTTTTTTTGTTTTATTTGTTTTCTAAATTCTCCCTTAAAAAATCATTTTATTTTCTTTGGTTTCTAAATTCTTCCTGAAAAAATCATTTTATTCTATTTTTTTTTTTCCTAAAGTCTCCCTGAAAAAAACAAAAAAAAAAAACAAATCAGTGGGAGATTAATATTGCCCTTTCTGCTTGTGTGCCAGTCTTGACTCCTGGGTGTGCCATCTCTCTCTCTCTCTCCAATTGTGGGCCATAGAAAGCCTATTATTTTTTTAGCTTGATTTGGGTTCCAAAATCTACCTGAAAAAATCACTACATCAATCAGTGGGAGATAAATATTGGCCTCTGGGCTTGTGTGCCACTCCTGACTCCTGTGTGCGTCATCTCTCACTCAGTGGGCCATAGAAAGCCTTTTTTTGTTTTATTTGTTTTCTAAATTCTCCCTGAAAAAATCATTTTATTTTATTTGGTTTCTAAATTCTTCCTGAAAAAATCATTTTATTCTATTATTTTTTTTTCCTAAAGTCTCCCTTAAAAAAAAAAAAAAATCAAATCAGTGGGAGATTAATATTTACATTTGTGCTTCAGTGACAGTCCTGCGTGTGTGGCATCTCTCTCATTTGTTGCCACCAACAACAGAGTGTGTAACATTGTGCCTGATTTTCGTTGTGGTCTCACTCACCTGTAAAGGGGTAGCTAAATCATATTGAAGTTATAGCTCACCGTGTAATTTGTGTGACAGCAACAAATACCGTTAGTTTGTTTACGTTTTTAAAATAATGAGGAAGTATGGTGGAAGAGGTCGTGGCCGGGGGCGTTCATTGTCAGCTGGTAATGAGGGTAGTGGTAGTGGTGGAGCATCAGCTGGTCGTGGGAAAAAAAATATTGCACCTAAGTCTGGAGCTGTGGAGCCAGGTTCGTCGTCTGGCTACACAAGGCCTCGAACGCTCCCTTTTCTGGGAGTAGGAAAACCGCTTTTAAAGCCGGAGCAGCAAGAGCAAGTTTTGGCTTATCTTGCTGACTCAGCCTCTAGCTCTTTTGCCTCCTCTCGTGAAACTGGTAAATGTCAAAGCAGCGCGTCGTTAGTGGATGTTCACGGTCAGGGACAAGTCGCTTCCTTGTCCTCTTCAGCAAAAACAACAACAGAGAAGAATGCAGCAGGCGACACAACGGGTTACTCCATGGAGCTCTTTACACATACCGTCCCTGGCTTAGAAAGTGAAGCAGTTAACAGTCCATGCCCATTACAAGTTGAATCTGACATGGAGTGCACTGATGCACAGCCACAGCCAGACTACTATGCTGGTCCTTTGACTCAGACCACAACATTGCCCTCGCAGGGTGCTGATCAAGAATCAGACCCTGATGAGACTATGTTGCACCATCACGAACGCTATACCACCGACCGACACGGTGACACAGACGAAGTTGCACACGAGCTACAAGAAGAGGTAATAGATGACCCAGTTCTTGACCCCGATTGGCAGCCATTGGGGGAACAGGGTGCAGGCGGCAGCAGTTCTGAAGCGGAGGAGGAGGGGCCGCAGCAGGCATCAACATCGCAACAGGTTCCATCTGCCGGGCCCGTATCTTGCCCAAAACGCGTGGCAAAGCCAAAACCTGTTGGAGGACAGCGTGGCCATCCGGTTAAAGCTCAGTCTGCAATGCCTGAAAACGTATCCGATGCTAGAAAGAGTGCAGTCTGGCATTTTTTTAAACAACATCCAATTGATCAGCGCAAAGTCATCTGTCAAAAATGTTCAACTACCTTAAGCAGAGGACAGAATCTGAAAAGTCTCAATACAAGTTGCATGCATAGACATTTAACCACCATGCATTTGCAAGCCTGGACTAACTACCAAACGTCCCTTAAGGTTGTAGCACCCTCGGCCAATGAAGCTAGTCAGCAACGCAACATCCCTTCCGGCAGTGTAGGGCCACCATTTTCCGCACCACCTGCAGTATCTGTGCAGGTTTCTTTGCCAGGCCAAAGCAGTCAGGGTCAGGGAATCACCAGTTTCGTAGTAGGAAACACTGCATCTAGGGCACCGGTGGCAACAATACCATCTCCCACCGTCTCTCAGTCTGCCATGTCCACCGGCACCCCCGCTAGTTCCACGATCTCCAGCTCTCCAGTCCAGCTCACCCTACATGAGACTATGGTTAGAAAAAGGAAGTACTTAGCCTCGCATCCGTGTACACAGGGTTTGAACGCACACATAGCTAGACTAATCTCGTTAGAGATGATGCCCTACCGGTTAGTTGAAAGCGAAACTTTCAAAGCCCTGATGGACTACGCTGTACCACGCTACGAGCTACCCAGTCGACACTTTTTTTTCCAGAAAAGCCATGCCAGCCCTCCACCAGCATGTTAATGAGCGCATCGTCCATGCACTCAGGCAATCTGTGAGCACAAAGGTGCACCTGACAACAGATGCATGGACCAGTAGGCATGGCCACGGACGTTACGTGTCCATCACGGCACACTGGGTAAATGTGGTGGATGCAGGGTCCACAGGGGACAGCAAGTTTGGGACAGTTCTGCCTAGCCCACGGTCTAGGAAACAATTGGCTGTAGCCGTTCGCACAACCACTCCATCCGCAGCTGCCACTGTTGCACACCAGGTCTCCCATTATGGGGCAGCTACTGGCAAACGTCAGCAGGCTGTATTGGCTATGAAGTGTTTGGGCGACAACAGACACACCGCGGAAGTTCTGTCCGAGTTTTTGCAGAAAGAAACGCAGTCGTGGCTGGGCACTGTAGATCTTGAGGCAGGCAAGGTAGTGAGTGATAACGGAAGGAATTTCATGGCTGCCATCTCCCTTTCCCAACTGAAACACATTCCTTGCCTGGCTCACACCTTAAACCTGGTGGTGCAGTGCTTCCTGAAAAGTTATCCGGGGTTATCCGACCTGCTCCTCAAACTGCGCAGACTTTGCTCACATATCCGCCGTTCGCCCGTACACTCCAGCCGTATGCAGACCTATCAGCGTTCTTTGAACCTTCCCCAGCATCGCCTAATCATAGACGTTGCAACAAGGTGGAACTCAACACTGCACATGCTTCAGAGACTGTGTGAACAGAGGCGGGCTGTTATGTTTTTGTGGGAGGATACACATACACGGACAGGCAGTAGGATGGCAGACATGGAGTTGTCAGGTGTGCAGTGGTCGAAGATTCAAGACATGTGTCAAGTCCTTCAGTGTTTTGAGGAATGCACACGGCTGGTTAGTGCAGACAACGCCATAATAAGCATGAGCATCCCCCTAATGCGTCTGCTGATGCAAAGTTTGACGCACATAAAGGATCAGGCGTCTGCAGCTGAGGAAGAGGAAAGCCGTGATGACAGTCAGCCATTGTCTGGCCAGGGCAGTGTACAGAACGAGGTAGCGGGCGAAGAGGAGGAGGAGGACGAGGAGGATGCAGGGGCCAGCAGACCAGAGGAGTTAGAGGGGCAGAAATCAGAAGTGGCGTTGGCCAGAGGGGTTTTCTGACCAGGTTGTGGAGTGATTTTGCTATGACCGCAGACAGGACAGGTACTGCAGCATCAATTCAAAGTGACAGGAGACAACATTTGTCCAGTATGGTTACAAACTATTTTTCATCCCTTATCGATGTTCTCCCTCAACCGTCATTCCCATTTGATTACTGGGCATCAAAATTAGACACCTGGCCAGAATTGGCAGAATATGCATTGCAGGAGCTTGCTTGCCCGGCAGCTAGTGTCCTATCAGAAAGAGTATTCAGTGCTGCAGGTTCAATACTAACAGAAAAAAGGACTCGTCTGGCTACCCAAAATGTAGATGATCTAACCTTCATTAAAATGAACCACAACTGGATTTCGAAATCTTTTGCCCCACCTTGCCCGGCTGACACCTAGCTTTCCTATGAAAAGGTCTTGCCTGTGGACTATTCTGAATGCCTTTTCCAATCTCGTAATTTTCTGCACCTGATTGTCCAGCATACGACATGTTTACACCTCACTAAATGGCCAAACTCCCTACACGGGGCCGTGGTATCGACACTTGGCGACAGCACCCGTGAGAGTGCAGTTTGTCTGAAGAGGTGGGTGAGCCCGCTTTTGGTCGACGGCACTGCCACTGGGTCCCTCCTAGTACAATAAAGTGTCTCTGGCGGTGGTGGTGCGCACCCAACGTCAGACACACCGTTGTAACATGAGGGGCCCTGGGCCTGTACCGCCGGCCACAAGACAGTTTCCCCCCACCCCAGCTCAAACAGTGCTCTACCACTTGCAAAATTATCTCACAGCTCCACCAATGTTTAGTCTATACGCTGACATCCTTCAATGCCTGCCACTGACAATACCATTGTATTGACATTTTTGTTATGTTAGGCCTTCGATGCCTGTCTGTGGTCACTCCTTCCACTAGGCCTCCACTGACCACACCACTGCTGCCCGTGTACCCCTGTAACCAATTTAAAATTGCCTACAGCCATGTGTTATTATTTTAGGCCTTCGATGCCTGTCTGCGGTGACTCCTTCCACTAGTCCTCCACTGACCACACCACTGCTGCCCGTGTACCCCTGTAACCAATTTAAAATTGCCTACAGCCATGTGTTATTATTTTAGGCCTTCGATGCCTGTCTGCGGTGACTCCTTCCACTAGGCCTCCACTGACCACACCACTGCTGCCCGTGTACCCCTGGAACCAATTTAAAATTGCCTACAGCCATGTGTTATTATTTTAGGCCTTCGATGCCTGTCTGCGGTGACTCCTTCCACTAGGCCTCCACTGACCACACCACTGCTGCCCGTGTACCCCTGGAACCAATTTAAAATTGCCTACAGCCATGTGTTATTATTTTAGGCCTTCGATGCCTGTCTGCGGTCACTCCTTCCACTAGGCCTCCACTGACCACACCACTGCTGCCCGTGTACCCCTGGAACCAATTTAAAATTGCCTACAGCCATGTGTTATTATTTTAGGCCTTCGATGCCTGTCTGCGGTCACTCCTTCCACTAGGCCTCCACTGACCACACCACTGCTGCCCGTGTACCCCTGGAACCAATTTAAAATTGCCTACAGCCATGTGTTATTATTTTAGGCCTTCGATGCCTGTCTGCGGTCACTCCTTCCACTAGGCCTCCACTGACCACACCACTGCTGCCCGTGTACCTCTGGAACCAATTTAAAATTGCCTACAGCCATGTGTTATTATTTTAGGCCTTCGATGCTTGTCTGCGGTCACTCCTTCCACTAGGCCTCCAGTGACCACACCACTGCTGCCCGTGTACCCCTGGAACCAATTTAAAATTGCCTACAGCCATGTGTTATTATTTTAGGCCTTCGATGCCTGTCTGCGGTCACTCCTTCCACTAGGCCTCCACTGACCACACCACTGCTGCCCGTGTACCCCTGGAACCAATTTAAAATTGCCTACAGCCATGTGTTATTATTTTAGGCCTTCGATGCCTGTCTGCGGTCACTCCTTCCACTAGGCCTCCACTGACCACACCACTGCTGCCCGTGTACCCCTGGAACCAATTTAAAATTGCCTACAGCCATGTGTTATTATTTTAGGCCTTCGATGCCTGTCTGCGGTCATTCCTTCCACTAGGCCTCCACTGACCACACCACTGCTGCCCGTGTACCCCTGGAACCAACATCAGAAAATATAAAAATAAGTATTTTGCTTATAAAAAAGAAAATACTGGAGAGATATCAAATGCAGACATTTTAACATTAAAAACAAACACATACAACAAAAATCTGGTACAGTACTAAAAATGGCCACCAGCTACAATAACTTTCTCCTGCAAGTAGTTAACTGAAAGGTTTTTTCAATTTTAAACACAGATATGGCATCCACCGAGTGTTGTCCTGTCGCGTCTTCTTTATATTATTGCCAAGAAGATGCAAAACAATGAAAATAATAAAATCATTATTTACCAAAAAAATAGAGTAAGTCAAAACCACATTGCAAATAAACATTCATTACAAATAAAGAAGCAGGGCGCGTCCGAGGGTGAGTATATACCTAATAAGAATATAATCACCCTCGGACGCGCCCTGCTTCTTTCCGACAGCCTTCCTTCCTAAGAATCAGCCCTTCCGTGGTGTAGAGAGAGGGTTTGTTACACTCCAAGGTGTTCCCCAGGTTGCCTTTCCTGAGCTTCGATCTTCCGGCTCTCATTTAGTAGTTGTTGGAAACTACGCTGCATTGGGCCTACAAATTGGGTATGGGGTGTAGAGAGATGGTGTGTTCCACTCCAAGGTGTTCCCCAGGTTGCCTTTCCTGAGCTTCAATCTTCCGGCTCTCGTTTAGTAGTTGTTGGAAACTACGCTGCATTAGGCCTACAAATTGGGTATGGGGTGTAGAGAGATGGTGTGTTCCACTGTAGAGAGATGGTGTGTTCCACTCCAAGGTGTTCCCCAGGTTTCCTTGCCAATGCGTCGATCATCATGCTCTCGTTTAGTAGTTGTTGGAAACTACGCTGCATTAGGCCTACAAATTGGGTATGGGGTGTAGAGAGATGGTGTGTTCCACTCCAAGGTGTTCCCCAGGTTTCCTCTCCATTGCTTCGATCTTCATGCTCTCGTTTAGTAGTTGTTGGAAACTACGCTGCATTAGGCCTACAAATTGGGTATGTGGTGTAGAGAGATGGTGTGTTACACTCCAAGGTGTTCCCCAGGTTTCCTCTCCATTGCTTCGATCTTCCGGCTCTCGTTTAGTAGTTGTTGGAAACTACGCTGCATTAGGCCTACAAATTGGGTATGGGGTGTAGAGAGATGGTGTGTTACACTCCAAGGTGTTCCCCAGGTTTCCTCTCCATTGCTTCGAACTTCCGGCTCTCGTTTAGTAGTTGTTGGAAACTACGCTGCATTAGGCCTACAAATTGGGTATGGGGTGTAGAGAGATGGTGTGTTCCACTCCAAGGTGTTCCCCAGGTTGCCTTTCCTGAGCTTCAATCTTCCGGCTCTCGTTTAGTAGTTGTTGGAAACTACGCTGCATTAGGCCTACAAATTGGGTATGGGGTGTAGAGAGATGGTGTGTTACACTCCAAGGTGTTCCCCAGGTTTCCTCTCCATTGCTTCGATCTTCCGGCTCTCGTTTAGTAGTTGTTGGAAACTACGCTGCATTAGGCCTACAAATTGGGTATGGGGTGTAGAGAGATGGTGTGTTCCACTCCAAGGTGTTCCCCAGGTTGCCTTTCCTGAGCTTCGATCTTCCGGCTCTCGTTTAGTAGTTGTTGGAAACTACGCTGCATTAGGCCTACAAATTGGGTATGGGGTGTAGAGAGATGGTGTGTTCCACTCCAAGGTGTTCCCCAGGTTTCCTCGCCAATGCTTCGATCATCATGCTCTCGTTTAGTAGTTGTTGGAAACTACGCTGCATTAGACCTACAAATTGGGTATGGGGTGTAGAGAGATGGTGTGTTCCACTCCAAGGTGTTCTCCAGGTTGCCTTTCCTGAACTTCTATCTTCAGGCTCTCATTATATTGTGGTTAAACGGAACAACTGCATTTGGCGTACTAGTTGGTTTGGGGCCTACTATCGGTGTCTGCCGCTCCTTGCTGTTCTCCTGGTTTCCTGTCCTGAAATTCCGTTTTCAGGCGCTCGTTAAGTAGTTGTTAATGTTAGACTGCATTTGGCCTACTAGTTGGGTTGGGGCCTACTATCGGTGTCTGCCACTCCTTGCTGTTCTCCTCCACTGAACAAAGCTGTGCCGCCTGTTTACTACTGTTGCCAATTTTGAACTGCATTTCGACTACTTACTGATTTGGGCCTACTCTCTGTGTCAGCCTCTCATTCCAGTTGTCCTCCACTGCAATGCCCCCTGATTAGTCCTGTGTTACCAATTTTGAACTGCATTTAGCCCACTTTATTCTTTGGGCCTATATCTGTGTTTCCTCCTCATCCTGCCCATTGCCCAGCCAGTGATAGATGAGTCTGCTGGTACATTGACCCATAACGCAACATTTCCCGTGCACGCTACACTGCAAGATTGTGACCCTGCTGAAAGTCAGGTCCCCCTTCCCGCATACCATACCACCTTACACGGGGACAAACAGGAAGGTGCAGATGAAAGTGCAGGTTCCTTCATCAGGTGGGGGGAGGAATACTAGTTGGCGACGTCACTGGCACAGGGCCTCTCATGGTACGCAAAAGTGTTGCTGCCGGTGGGAGGCGCCCCCGCCGTGCAAACACACCGCTGTACTTTGAGGGGCCCTGTGCCAGTGCCAATGCCAACGAGTGGGCCCCCCCTGCTTGCTCAGGTTCACAGCACTTGCAAAGTTGAAATACTTACCTCTCCCTGCTCCACTGCTGTGACGTGGTCCAGATTTCCTGGGCCCACTAATTACTTGAACCAGCCCTACCCACCACAACTTTAGCCAAATGACCCCCAATTTCAAATGCCTTCCAATTATTATAAGGTAAATTACGCTTGACAAGCTTCATTAAGAAGAATGGATGGTTTTGACATTAAAATGGGCACTCTAGGTGTTTTCCTGGCCCCCACTCACTGCCGACTATGCTGCCCCATTGACTTGCATTGGGTTTCGTGTTTCGGTCGATCCCGACTTTACGTCATAATCGGCCGATTTCACTCGACCCGACTTTTGAGATAGTCGGGTTTCGCGAAACCCGGCTCGACTCTAAAAAGGTCAAGGTCGCTCAACTCTACTCACCATGTCACATTGATATGCCTATGCACATCTATATGACACAACATGTTATGCCCATGTATATTAAATAATTACCTAGAAGATATGATGTCCAGGTACTTACCACGTCCGAATCGCGTTTCGCATTGAAATGCTTCATCCAGGGGTGACTGCATGAAGCCAAAAGCAGCAGGGAGAAAATTAACTTTATTCTTTATTTTTGTTGGTGACAGGTTCCCTTTAAATTGTGAGATAAATTGGTTGATATTGGTAAGTTCGGCAGACATTGGTTTAATGTTTATATGGGATTTTTAGAACTTGGGAAAAAATATCATTTTATTATTTTGCTCCCATCCCTCGCTGCTCATGGAACCTCTTTAATTTTCTTCACATTAAATAGTAAACATAAGATAAATCACCAAAATGTTTAATGTCCTTCTAAGCTCAACCTGAATAGATTTTGTTAATTTCACTGCAGTGATAATTCACATAAGACCTGACATATTCATTGGTCACTGGCTATAAATTTGTGATGATTTATGCTGCGTTTAAGCATCGCGAGTAATAAAATAATTTTTAACAAAAGACATCATCAATTCAAAAAAAAGTCCTTTACCGACTTTTTCTTTTTATTTGGAGCAAGTTAACAAGTTTGTTTTTTCTTTTTACAACTGTAGCCTTTATTATGGATGTGACAATGAAACATTTACATACGATCATTTTTGTCCAGCCTGCGTGTACGAGTCGCTATAATTCTACTAATCATGATCAGGAGAATAGACTAAAGTCATCATTTATGTATCTCTCATTTCTTTCTGCAATTAACTATTTTTAATTGATTGATCATTAACCCGGGAATCTCAGTTCCATTCTTGGAATAACCAAATGTGTCACCAATATATAATGACTAGTGATGAGCGAATATACTCGTTGCTCTGGAGACCTCCGAGTATTTGTTAGTGTACGGAGATTTAGTTTTCATCGCATCAGCTGAATGATTTACAGCTGTTAGCCAGGCTACGTACATGTGGGGGTTGCCTGGTTGCTAGGGAATCTCCACATGTAATCAAGCAGGCTAGTAGCTGTAAATCATTCAGCTGCTACGATGAAAACTTAATCTCCGAACACAAACAAATACTCGGAGGACCCCCGAGCAACGAGTACACTCGCTCATCACTAATAATGATTAAACAGCATTACAATATGTGTAATTGGAGATACCCTGGGTTTGCATTACATACTGTATATAACACATTGGCATATACTAATTTCGGAATGATAGCAGTTTAATGGGCACTATATTTCCCGACAAGGCAGATAGATAAGTACAGTCATGGCCAAAAGTATTAACACCCCTGCAATTCTGTCAGATAATACTCAGTTTCTTCCTGAAAATGATTGCAATCACAAATTCTTTGGTATTATTATCTTCATTTAATTTGTCATAAATGAAAAAGCACAAAAATAATTATCCTAAAGCCAAATTGGATATAATTCCACACCAAACATAAAAAAGGGGGTGGACAAAAGTATTCACACTGTTCGAAAAATCGTGTGATGCTTCTCTAATTAGTGTAATTAACAGCACCTTTAACTTACCTGTGGCACCTAACAGGTGTTGGCAATAACTAAATCACACTTGCAGCCAGTTGACATGGATTAAAGTTGACTCAACCTCTGTCCTGTGTCCTTGTGTGTACCACATTGAGCATGGAGAAAAGAAAGAAGACCAAAGAACTGTCTGAGGACTTGAAAAACCAAATTGTGAGGAAGCATGAGCAATCTCAAGGCTACAAGTCCATCTCCAAAGACCTGAATGTTCCTGTGTCTACCGTGTGCAGTGTCATCAAGAAGTTTAAAGCCCATGGCACTGTGGCTAACCTCCCTAGATGTGGACGGAAAAGAAAAATTGACAAGAGATTTCAACGCAAGATTGTGCGGATGTTGAATAAAGAACCTCGACTAACATCCAAACAAGTTCAAGCTGCCCTGCAGTCCGAGGGTACAACAGTGTCAACCCATACTATCCGTCGGCATCTGAATGAAAAGGGACTGTATGGTAGGAGACCCAGGAAGACCCCACTTCTTACCCCGAGACATAAAAAAGCCAGGCTGGAGTTTGCCACAACTTACCTGAAAAAGCCTAAAACGTTTTGGAAGAATGTTCTCTGGTCAGATGAGACAAAAGTAGAGCTTTTTGGGCAAAGGCATCAACATAGAGTTTACAAGAGAAAAAAAGAGGCATTCAAAGAAAAGAACACGGTCCCTACAGTCAATCATGACAGAGGTTCCCTGATGTTTTGGTGTTGCTTTGCTGCCTCTGGCACTGGACTGCTTGACCATGTGCATGGCATTATGAAGTCTGAAGACTACCAACAAATTTTGCAGCATAATGTAGGGCCCATTGTGAGAAAGCTGGGTCTCCCTCAGAGGTCATGGGTCTTCCAGCAGGACAATGACACAAAACACACTTCAAAAAGAACTAGAAAATGGTTTAAGAGAAATCACTGGAGACTTCTAAGGTGGCCAGCAATGTGTCCAGACCTGAATCCCATAGAACACCTGTGGAGAGATCTAAAAATGGCAGTTTGGAGAAGGCACCCTTCAAATATCAGGGACCTGGAGCAGTTTGCCAAAGAAGAATGGTCTAAAATTCCAGCAAAGCATTGTAAGAAACTCATTGATGGTTACCGGAAATGGTTGGTCACAGTTATTTTGGCTAAAGGTTGTGCAACCAAGTATTAGGCTGAGGGTGCCAATACTTTTGTCTGGCCCATTTTTGGAGTGTTGTGTGAAATGATCAATGTTTTGCTTTTTGCTTCATTCTCTTTTGTGTTTTTTCATTTAAGACAAATTAAATGAAGATAATAATACCAAAGAATTTGTGATTGCAATCGTTTTCAGGAAGAAACTGAGTGTTATCTGACAGAATTGCAGGGGTGTCAATACTTTTGGCCATGACTGTAGATGGATACTACAGGGGTGGACACATCATTGATGCATCGGTCCACCAAAGTAGGTGGAATATCATGAGCCGTTGCATAGGGCCAATATACTGTTCTCCCTCAGGGTCCATCTTCTGTCTGTGTCTGCTACTGGATGGATGCAGAGTTCATTCTAAATATTTGCTCATACTGGGCTAAGAATTCCAGTGGGCATCTCTTTTAGGATATGGGCACATGGTGTCTTTCAGACGACGTCATACTTGCATTGGATTTGAAGCATAAGACCCATCAGGAAAACTCTGGCAGTGTTTTCTGAAACTTCTTTTCTGACATCTTTTTGGACTTTTTTTTTCTTTAAAGTCGATATATCAAATAGGGGAAGTCACCAGAAGAACAGACTGGTTCCTCTTCTTAGTGTCCCACATTTTTCAAAGCCTGAAGAGATTAAAAGAAGTTACGAAAGACGGAAGATGTGCACAACAATGCCACTTTGATATGGCTGTGCAGATGTTCTTTTACAGGTATTTAGGATTTGCCGGCAATCTGCCCTACTGGAAGTGTGTCCACAAAATAATCCAATCCGGTATAGAGGGTAACAGTGATCTTTGCGAATCTTTGTGGCTCTCCTGGTGAAGACAGGAGAGCA
Organism: Ranitomeya imitator; assembly: GCF_032444005.1. Taxonomy (NCBI): domain Eukaryota; kingdom Metazoa; phylum Chordata; class Amphibia; order Anura; family Dendrobatidae; genus Ranitomeya; species Ranitomeya imitator. The sequence goes on from NC_091291.1 coordinate 49,887,074, forward strand.
CTTTGAAATGCTTCAAGAATAAACTGCGCTCTTACCCGCTATACCGGATCGGATTTTTGAGGATACACTATGAGCAGCGCAGGTTACTCACAAATCCTAAATACCAGAATTAAATGTTGTACTTGCCAACCTGTTGGGTTGCAGGAGCTAGGAATCTTTCTCTATAAAACCTATATTATGTTGCATCATCGAATCATATCAAGTGAGCACTACTACCTCTCACCTTACCCTGATATCTCAAAAACACTCTGCAGCTAATTCTTATGTGGTCTTTTTGGCATTTTTTGAATGTTTTTTCAAACAAGCAAATTCCAACTGAAAAAGTCAAGTGTACATACTCTAAGTGTAAGCCAGCCTTTCCGGTAGAAGTGTGCATGCAGATATAACGGTCACTCACATTAGTATGGCTCTCAACTTGATTCCTAAGCCCAGAATGACAGAAATGTATGTACGGTAAATGCAAATTGTCTCTTCAGAGAGGAAGAGGACTAGAACTCTAGTGCCACCTATTGGAAGTAGCAATCCTAACAGTCAATGTCAACCCTTTAATGAGCCTTGTCACATGACTTAGGATAATAGCCAAACCAGAATCTCAATTTGCACTGACAATTGCAAATTGAGATTCTGGTTTGGCTATTATCCTAAGTCATTTGACAAGGCTCGTTAAAGGGTCGACATTGACTGTTAGGATTGCCACTTCCAAAAGGTGGCACTAGAGTTCTAGTCCTCTTCCTCTCTGAAGAAACAATTTGCATATTTCCCAGAGGAGCAATGCGGCTTTAAGCCTCCTCACCTTGACATGCTTATCATGTCACTCTCCACAAGGCGAAACGATACTTCTTGGTGTACGGTAAATGAAACTCAAGTTATAATGATCCTTTTCGAGCCAATTTAGCTCCTGAAAAAGGATGCCAGCTCGTTCGATTGAATTTTAGAATATGATGGATTTCCTTTAACAGTAGCATTATTTTTGATTGATTCATTTTCATTTTTTTATTGATTCACCTGAATATCTCCCTCTAAAAACAAGTGAAAGCCAAACACTGTCCTTCAAAGCGGTTTTGCCACAAATAAACATTATAAGGTGAAGGTTCAACCATTGAGATCTTAATCTGTATAAAAAACTGAGATCCTTTTTCAACATTTCCACTAGCTACAGTTATGAAAGCGTGTGGAAGCTTGCTCCATATTGAAACCTCTAAGACTTCTACTCGTCATACATTTAGGTTATTTTTAAACTGAGTTTTTTTCAGGATTCTAAAAACCTTGAGTTTGCAATCACAAGTTGCTTTATGAAACTCTACTTTTTTTGAGAAGTTTTTAAGGAGTTTCTCTGTTCCACAATGGGTTCCTGAAGAGGGTTTGAGATTTTTTTGAGATCCTGAAGAACTCTTTACTGCCTTTTGCTTGGATAGTGTCTAATTTGGTGAGTTTTTTTTCCAGGTCAATTTTAAAGAAGTGACAGGCTTTTTCTTTTATTTCACCAGAATTTCTCCAAAGCCTGTTTAACCCCTTAAGCCCCGAGGGTAGTTTGCACGTTAATGACCGGGCCAATTTTTACAATTCTGACCACTGTCCATTTATGAGGTTATAACTCTGGAACGCTTCAACGGATCCCAGTGATTCTGACAATGTTTTCTTGTGACATATTGTACTTCATGATAGTGGTAAAATTTATTTGATATAACTTGTGTTTATTTGTGAAAAAACGGAAATTTGGCGAAACTTTTGAAAATTTTGCAATTTTCCAAATTTGAATTTTTATACCCTTAAATCAATGAGATATGTCATGCAAAATACTTAATAAGTAACATTTCCCACATGTCTACTTTACATCAGCACAATTTTGGAACCAAAATTTCTTTTTGTTAGGGAGTTATAATGGTTAAAAGTAGACCAGCAATTTCTCATTTTTGCAACACCATTTTTTTTTAGGGACCACATCTCATTTGAAGTCATTTTGAGGGGTCTATATGATAGAAAATACCCAAGTGTGACACCATTATAAAAACTGCACCCCTCAAGGTGCTCAAAACCACATTCAAGAAGTTTATTAACCCTTCAGGTGTTTTACAGGAATTTTTGGAATGTTTAAATAAAAATGAACATTTAACTTTTTTTCACACAAAATTTATTTCAGCTCCAATTTGTTTTATTTTACCAAGGGTAACAGGAGAAAATGGACCCCAAAAGTTGTTGTACAATTTGTCCTGAGTACGATGATACCCCATATGTGGTGATAAACCACTGTTTGGGCGCATGGCAGAGCTCGGAAGGAAAAGAGCACCATTTGACTTTTCAATGCAAAATTGACTGGAATTGAGATGGGGCGCCATGTTGCATTTGGAGAGCCCCTGATGTGCCTAAACATTGAAACCCCCCACAAGAGACACCATTTTGGAAAGTAGACCCCTTAAGGAACTTATCTAGATGTGTGGTGAGCACTTTGACCCACAAGTGCTTCATAGAAGTTTATAATGCAGAGCCGTAAAAATAAAAAATCATATTTTTTCACAAAAATGATCTTTTTGCCCCCAATTTTTTATTTTCCCAAGTGTAAGAAGAGAAATTAGACCACAAAAGTTGTTGTGCAATTTGTCCTGAGTACGCTGATACCCCATATGTGGGTGTAAACCATTGTTTGGGCGCATGGCAGAGCTTGGAAGGGAACGAGCGCCATTTGACTTTTCAATGCAAAATTGACTGGAATTGAGATGGGATGCCATGTTGCGTTTGGAGAGCCCCTGATGTGCCTAAACATTGAAACCACCCAAAAGTGACACCATTTTGGAAAGTAGACCCCCTAAGGAACTTATCTAGATGTGTTTTGAGAGCTTTGAGCCCCCAAGTGTTTCACTACAGTTTATAACGCAGAGCCATGAAAATAAAAATTCCTTTTTTTTCACAAAAATGATTTTTTAGCCCCCAGTTATGTATTTTCACAAGGGTAACAGGATAAATTGGACCACAAAAGTTGTTGTCCAATTTGTCCTGAGTGCGCTGATACCCTATATGTGGGGGGGAATCACTGTTTGGGCGCATGGCAGAGCTCGGAAGGGAAGGAGCGCCATTTGGAATACAGACTTAGATGGATTGGTCTGCAGGCGTCACGTTGCATTTGCAGAGCCCCTGATGTACCCAAACAGTACAAACCCCCCACAAGTGACCCCATATTGGAAACTAGACCTCCCAAGGAACCTATCTAGATGTGTTGGGAGAACTTTGAACCCCCAAGTGTTTCACTGCAGTTTACAACGCAGAGCCGCGAAAATAAAAAAAAATCTTATTTTTCCCACAAAAATGATTTTTAGCCCCCCACATTTTTATTTTCCCAAGGATAACAAGAGAACTTGGACCCCAAAAGTTGTTGTCCAATTTGTCCAATTTGTCCTGAGTACGCTGATACCCCATATGTTGGGGGTAAACCCCTGTTTGGGCACACCAGAGAGCTCGGAAGGGAAGGAGCACTGTTTTACTTTTTCAACGCAGAATTGGCTGGAATTGAGATCGGACGCCATGTCGCGTTTGGAGAGCCCCTGATGTGCCTGAACAGTGGAAACTCCCCAATTCTACCTGAAACCCTAACCCTAACACACCCCTAACCCTAATCCCAACGGTAACCCTAACCACACCCCTAACCCTGACACACCCCTAATTCTAATCCCAACCCTAATCCCAACCGTAAATAAAATCCAAACCCTAACCCTAACTTTAGCCCCAACCCTAACCTTAGCCCCAACCCTAACCCTAACTTTAGCTCCAACCCTAACCCCAACCCTAACCCTAGCCCTAACCCTAGCCCTAACCCTAGCCCCAACCCTAGCCCCAACCCTAGCCCCAACCCTAGCCCCAACCCTTGCCCTAACCCTAGCCTTAACCCTAGCCCTAACCCTAGCCCCACCCCTAACCCTAGCCCTAACCCTAGCCCTAACCCTAGCCCCAACCCTAACCCTAGCCCTAACCCTAACCCTAGCCCTAACCCTAGCCCTAACCCTAGCCCCAACCCTAACCCTAGCCCTAACCCTAACCCTAGCCCTGATGGGAAAATGGAAATAAATACATTTTTTAATTTTATTATTTTTCCCTAACTAAGTGATGAAGGGGGTTTTGATTTACTTTTATAGCGTTTTTTTATATCGGATTTTTATGATTGGCAGCCGTCACACACTAAAATACGCTTTTTTTATAGCAAAAAAGTTTTTGCGTCTCCACATTTTGAGACCTATAATTTTTCCATATTTTGGTCCACAGAGTCATGTGAGGTCTTGTTTTTTGCGGGACGAGTTGACGTTTTTACTGGTAACATTTTTGGACACATGACAGTTTTTGATCACTTTTTATTCCGATTTTTGTGAGGCAGAATGATCAAAAACCAGCTATTCATGAATTTCTTTTAGGGGAGGCGTTTATACCGTTCTGCGTTTGGTAAAGTGGATGAAGCAGTTTTATTCGTCGGGTCAGTACAATTACAGCGATACCTCATTTATATCTTTTTTTATGTTTTGGCGCTTTTATACGATAAAAGCTATTTTATAGAAAAAATAATTATTTTGGCATCGCTTTATTCTCAGGACTATAACTTTTTTATTTTTTTGCTTATTATGCTTTGTGGTGGCTCGTTTTTTGCGGGACAAGATGACGTTTTCAGTGGTATCATGGTTATTTATATCCGTCTTTTTGATCGCGTGTTATTCCACTTTTTGTTCGGTGGTATGATAATAAAGCGTTGTTTTTTGGCTCGTTTTTTTTTTTTTTTCTTACGGTGTTCACTGAAGGGGTTAACTAGTGGGACAGTTTTATAGGTCGGGTCGTTACGGACGCGGCGATACTAAATATGTGTACTTTTATTGTTTTTTTTTTTGGTTTTTTTTTGGATAAAGAAATGCATTTATGGGAATAATATTTTTTTTTTATTTATTTATTTAGTAATTTTTTTTTTTTTTTTTTTTACACATGTGGAAATTTTTTTTTTAACTTTTTTACTTTGTCCCGGGGGGGACATCAGAGATCGCCGATCTTACAGTTTGCACAGCACTCTGTAAGATTGGTGATCTCACTGACATCGCTGCAGGCTTACCAGCACCTGCAGGCGACCCGGAAGTACTCCCTGCAGGACCCGGATGCAGCCCCGTGGCCATTTTGGATCCGGGGCCTGCAGGTAGAAGTCGTTCGGTACAAGGTGAGCACATCACCTTGTACCGATTGTCTCAGGGAAGCACGCAGGGAGCCCCCTCCCTGCGCGATGCTTCCCTGTACCGCCGGCACATCGCGATCATGTTTGATCGCGGTGTGCTGGGGGTTAATGTGCCGGGAGCGGTCCGTGACCGCTCCTGGCACATAGTGCCGGATGTCAGCTGCGATAGTCAGCTGACACCCGGCCGCATTCGGCCGTGCTTCCCACGAGAGCGCGGCCGATCGCATATGACGTACTATCCCGTCACTGGGAATTAAGTCCCAGGTCACCTGGACGGGATAGTACGTCATATGGGATTAAGGGGTTAAGAAAAAGAAAACTGAAAAACAACTCATACAGTACAGTTGAATTTTTAAAGCAGATTTAGAGAAAGATTTTGGAGAATTTAAGATTGTAAACACCTCTTTAATACAAACAACTGAGAGTGAACATAGCCTTGTATTCACAGGTCTATAACACATTTATAGGCTCCTAATAGAGATAAACTCTTTCCGAATACCATCAATGTCAGTGTTTTCCAAACTCCAATCCTCACAGGCCCCAGTAAATCATGATTTCCCTACTCTTGCACAGATGATGGCATTATTATCAAGGTAGAAGAAACTGCCACAGGTCCTCTCCCCTGTGAAATACTAAGGATATCCTGACAACATTGTCTGTTGGGGACCACAATGACAGGGATTGAGAAACACTGATCTATACACTATTGTAAAATGAGCTGCATTTGTTGATAGGCTGCTGTGCAGCTCCAATCATCAGATATCACCTGCCACTTTCCCATTTTTAAAGGGACTCTGTTAACACAGAAGGACTGTTCAAACCAAGTACAGATGACTGGTGCACCATGTCAAGGCCAAACATTTTAGTGCATCATCCTACCAGTCTGTTTTCCATCTATCTCCACCCTTCTCTGGCTCAATGAAGCCAAAGTTGACAATCAAAGAAGAGGGTCAACAAGCAGGTGGGAAGGTGAAGTTAAATGTTTGACCATGTCATGGTGCACCTAGCACCTGCCCTTGGTTTGAACAGTCATTCTGTGCGGAAAGAGTTTCTTTAATGGTAGCTAAGAATACAATAAATGAGTAAATTATGTATCTTATGCTTCCATACTATGTTTCCAAACTACTTTCATGTTTTCATAATTTTGTCTCTATCAGTAGATTTTTCTTCAAACTCCTTCGACTACTATGCCAACTAAAAGGGAATCTGTGGTGCATGATCTTATAGCAGAATGTTACACAGCAAGAGGAGCTGATCAGATTGATATACAGAAAGATTTCAGTAAAACTTGCATTTAAAAGCTTGAAATTGTTGGTGTTTGAATGCATTAGAGTCCAGTGAGCGGTCCTACTCAGTGATTGACCGTCTTCCCTGTATGACTCTACATGTAGCAATAGCTGTCAGTTATCGAGTAGGAAAGCCCACTGGACTCATACTTACACGCATCTGGGTTTGAACCCTTGAGCTTGCTCTTTGTGGCTGGCTTTGCTATCTGCCGAGCCACAACAGTTGCACCTTTCTCTGGGTGTTTAGTTTTTGTTATCCGTGATTCAGCCTTTTTAGGGTGACATGTGTTTTCATTTACTCATTTGCCTGCCATATCACCTTCCAGGTGCATCTTTATATACTTTCCCCCTGCTGGTATTTCTTGCTGGTGATAGTCTCATTTAGATGTTCAGCCATACTGCTGTGATTAAAGCCAGTCAGTGAAAGACCAGCTAGGGTTTATCTCTCTGGTGTTTATGCTTTTTTTTCCTGCACCTGTCTTGTTTTTTTTTATGAATGAGGAACATGTACCGCTCGATGACCTTTGCGGCAGCATAGGTCTGAGTTGCCATTGTCTAGTGAAAGCTATCTCATCTTTCACAGGAACCCCTAGGGTCTGTAGAGGCAGGATCTATAGTCCGTACAGGAACCGGCATTGCTAATTGCAGTTTTTAGTGTATCTATTTTCCCGAGTGAGTTGCTACACTATCATAACATATACATACCAACTCCAGGGATTGCAGTTAATAAAATACAAGTTATATTCAATCTTTTCCAACAAGCCTTTATATAAATCTGCTCAGCTTCCTTTTCTCTACCATGTTTTCCATAGATCAGACTGCATGTACACCGTGACAGGTTCTCGTTAGTTGAAGCCCACATAATGCCGAAGTAGCCTGCTGACAAAGTTATTCTGAGTCATAGGGGCTACAACTGTATGGTTGCATAAAAGATACTTAAACAGCTCCTAATAATATAACAGTCACTGTCTCCTAAAATATAAATCTAACATATTGCACAAACGTGCACAGTGTAAAGGCCTAGTATGGTGATTTCAGATGGAAGGGGAATGTAATCTTTTTTAATCCCTGCACATTAAATACCCTTTTAATGGTGGAGACTCTACAATAATAGAATTGCTTATGCTGCAGTAATACAAGTCGCTGCTGTCCTGCAGGCTCCAAAACACGCTGTGCAGAGCAGGCTTCCTATAGAGAAAATGAATCAAGGTTAAATGCCGAGGTAAGCATTCTAGGTACTATTTTTTTGAAAAATGATCCTTATACAAGTGATTCGGGATCCAGAAAAGACTGGCTAAAGCTGGGAAATCGTATCAGTCTCCGCTGTAAAGCGTTCGAGAAATAGTTGTAGTCTTAGCCAGGCTCTGGTTACATCTTGCTGCGCAGTAAACAGGCTCTATTTCTTTCCCTGAAGTTCTCTGCCTTATGTCTGCAACTTGTCAGTGCTCGATAGAAATGGCATTTTCACTATGTCACACTTATGGGCTCTACTATATATTACAACGCACGTGATTTAAAACTTTGACGTCATGTGATTTTCAATAGCCAATCAACGGGAAAATAATGCACAGTACCTTTTACAGCCAAACTGACTACACGTGTAAAACCCCAGGTTAACAGTTGTTACAGTGGCATTGCTTTCCTCTCGGGGAGGGTGATGCCATGCTTGGAAGCGAGGAAGGAGCTCTTTAGTAGGTAACAAGTATATGCAACACTGTTCTGACTCCAGGCAAGAAGAGGGTGCTCGAGACCCTGATTCAGGGGAACTTGCCTATATATTCTGGCTGGAGGAGAAGTTAGTTGGTTAGTCTGTCATCGGATCAGAGAAGAGAGGAGTCGTCAGATAGAGAGCGTCTGACAGAAGAAAGCTGGGGCCTTGCAGACAAGTGGTTCTGCAGCTCCTCGATGGAGAAAAGGGAAACAGAGCAGTCTGTAGGAGACTGATAGGGAAGGAGAAGCAAAGGAGAAGTTAAGAGCTGGAGGGGAGCTGTGACTGAGCTCCCTCCATGCTGAAGCGCAGAATACCAGAGGCCGGAAGTCCGAGGTTGTGGGGGTAACTGTATGCCCCACATCAGAAACTGGCAGACAGGAGATTGCAGGTTGCCTGCCCACCATTAACACCCGAAGGCACAGCAGCACATAGAGTCATACATAGAGACACCTGTAAAAAGGCTTGAGTTGCCTGCCATGCGGGTAGTGTCCTACTTAAAGTAGACAGAGAGAAAGTGAGGACCTTGTTTGAAGCCTAAGGCAGCAAGGGACTACAACACAGCGCAGAGAGAAAGGCTTCCAACCCCACCTGGCTAGGGGATTCCCGAATCGCTTCCAAGCTGGCAGGACCTCCTCACCACCCGTGATCCATACTCTGGACTGTGGCTGAATAATAGAGTAAAAGGTAAAGAGACTTCAACTGTGTGTCCTCTGATTCTTTCTGGCACCACATCATCTTTGCCTATTACACTGGGAGCCCTGGGGATTCAGCTTCACCTGTGGGAAGCCATACCACTCCTGCTGCAGTACCACCATTCCCAGTGGACCCCTTTAAGCAGTGTCGGTCATCCCTGACCGAATAACACAGGTGGTGTCGCGAACATTCTTTATTCCGAATAATCCCTTTAAAGACCTTCCCTTTTACTTGGACTCCCAGGGCCACGGACTGGGTCACTGCCACCATGACTACCCCTTTAAGAACAGAACCGGACTGGTACCGAGTACCCCATGGTCTTAGCGGGCGCTCCACAAGCTATAGAGGAAATTTATTAAAAATGTGTGCAAAGAAAATATTGCAATTAGTACCATTGGCTATTTAATTAAGAGATGTGTGAAAATTTTTTTGAAATCCTATTAACCCTTCCACCCCTGGGCCGTAATCATTTTTTTTTCCATTTTCATTTTTTCACCCTTCTTCCATGAGCCAAACCTTTTTTATTTGTCCATCAATATAGCCAAAGCAAGGCTTGATATTTTCTGGAGAGTTGTACGTTTGAATAGCACCATTGATTTTACCATACAGTGTACTGGAAACCGGAAAAAAAAACGAGCTGCGCGTGCAAACATGGTCAGCGACATTACATCTCACTGACTGAGCACTAGGTGACTATGGTGACTTTGGAAGCAGGCGGTCCAGGGGCTACTCCACAAGTACTGTATTTGAATCCCCAAGGCTTGCGAGACAAACCTCTGTGCTTCCGACATGGTGCAGTATGTCCTTTTGCATAGCCTGGGCCAACGCAGTACGGAAGTGGTGCGAAGCACATTTGTGAATTTGGTTTTGATCAAGGACCTCTGCACCCTGCTGCAAAGTTTTGAAGATGATTAACGTTGAAGATGCCATCTTCAGCATCACTGTTCCGGTTATCTACATGCTGGAACACACTTTCAATAGTCTGGGTGAGGAGTGATTGGTCCCAGATGAAGAAGCTGAGGAGGATATGGAAGGAATAACAATATCTCAATTTTACAGACTGTTGTCGCACAGATGGGTGCCATGGAATGGTGGTATACAGCAATTGATGGGGGCTTCTGGTACCAGACAAACTGTTTGTGAAGTTGCAGGTGCCAAGGACCAAATAGATGAGGTCAAGGAGGAAGAGGTGATGGACGTGCAAAAGTCAGGAGATGAAGAGAATAATGATCCCCTCTCTGTTGTCAGCGGTTGGCAGGAGGGGACGGAGGAAGCAACCTTAGTGTTACCCCTCCACCAAAAGACCATGGACTTGGACCTCATGCAAGAGCCTGACACATGAGCTCCTCCTTGCTGCACTATTCTCAACATGATGCCCATATTCTCAGGGTTCGAAATAGTGCTGACTACTGGGTTGCCACTGTTAGATCTACAGGACAAGGGCAAATTTAGCTGGATTCTTCCCCCTGGAAAGCAATGCACACATGCTGGAGTATTGAAGCATGCCTGTTGATAATATCAGGAGTGGTTCTCCCCAAGACAGCAGTGAAGCACCCCAGTTCTAGACGTCCGACCCCAGCAACGCCAAGGCGTCATCGCAAAAACATTAGCAACAGCAGTGTAAGTGACATAAGCAACTTTTGTGAGTTGTTTCACATATTTTTTAGACCAGCCCGTGCATCAGCAGAACACAGTACAAGTCTGACACCTTGTGCTGACTGCAGAGGATGGTGCAGGAGTATCTTGAGCTCAATATCAATGCCATTTGGACCCTTTTGCATTTTGGTGTTCAAAAATGGAAGAGTGGCCTGAGCTCGCCTGTCACGCCTTGGATATTTTGTCATGCCCATCAGCGAACTTTCTCTCAGAACGTGTGTTCATCACTGCTGGAGATGTCCTGACAGATAAGCACCTCCAGCTGTCCCTTAAAAGTGTAGACAGCCTAAATTTCATGAAAATGAAATCAAATTTCCAATAACTTTTTGATGGTGTAGTTTTTAGTTTCATGCATTGATCTCTCATTATTGCAGTCTGCGCCACCTTTGTTTTGGCTTCTGTGCCTGCTGCTGCCACTGCTGCTGATGTTACAAACATTTTTTTCAAATGTGGAGACTCAAAGTTGGGTCTCCATCTGGTGAGTTGCCTGTAGTAAAAGGTGTGTCAGAGGCCTATTACACTATTTCTACTGTGTGGAGATTGATGCCACTTTATTTGTGTGTAACAATAATTTTTTGAAATGTGGAGACTCCAAGTTGGGTCTCCATCTGGTGGGTTGCCTGTGTAAGTAGGGCTCCCAGACAGGCATGCCTGCACTTACTTTCACTGAGCTAACTCTTTTACTATCCTTACATTTTTATACCAAAGGAGCTGTATGCAACTGATGGTTGTGCCATCTGAGTGTGGCTGGAAAACAAATTAGAGGTGTTGCATGAGCTATCAAGGCTCCCAGCTAAGAAGGCTTAAATCGCTCCCTTAACCACCAGGTCCTCATTGAAACTTCAATTCAAAGCTGTAAATGCTGGCCCAGACCCTGATACCTCATGCATGGCCATTGGCTGACTGCTTCTGTGCCATTAGAAAAGATTCTACTGTGGGTCAATTGATCAGTCAACTACTTGCGCTACTTTCCTTACTTTTTCTAACAATAGTACAGTATAGCGGACAGAACTAGAAACTAGAGTGGACCCTCTGGACCGTGGGGAGACCTACCCCTGGGCGAACGGACCTAGGGTGGAACCGACCCCTATACAGGGACCGTAAGGAGCAGGCCCAGAAGTCACTTACCCATGGTGATGGTACCAAGAGGGACGGCTCCAGGAAGGAAGAAAAGAGAGAGTCTGCTGGTGCTGGAGAATGGATACTGGTGGGAGGACCGGGTTGTCAGGAGGACAGGAAGACCAGAACGGAGTAATGCTGAGGGAAAAACAAAAGGTAAAAGTTAGAAACTGGAACAGTGAATAAACAGGAACTGAAAAGGAAACCGAAAAGACAAGCATGGATGTAGAAACGTAAGCGAAGACGCTAACAGAGAGAGTACGCGGTACTAAGACGAGAAGGGCCAGACGCAATAGCAAAGGCTATAACAATCAGGTACCAGGAAGCAGGAGAGCCTGCCTCTTATATTAGAGGCAGGGACGGGATTGGTTATCGGGAAAGCTGACCTTGGTGATCCCCGGAAGGGGAAACAGGGAAGATGCGCCTGTGCCCTCTGGGGAACCCAGATCGCCTGCACAGACTCAGCATACCTCCAGAAGAGCAAGGCACTGGAAGTGCTGGAGAAGCTTTGAAGTGCCGAAAGTAGATCGCCGGGAACGCACTGCAGCATGGAAAGAAGGACCGGCGCTCTCAGACCCAGAGACAGAGCGGCTGGAGAGTGCAACGCCAGAAGCAGACCCCAGGACAGAGGAGAGAGCGGAGGAGCCCAGGCACAGCAGCGGTGGAGCGGCGACGTGGAGCAGCGGCGGTGGCAACAGAGCGGAGGCACCTGGGCACAGCAGCAGTGGAGTGGTGACGCGGAGCAGCGGTGACGGTAACAGTTCCCCCCTCCCTACAACTCCCCCTACGTAAAGCAGCAAAAAATTTGTTAAGAATACGAGTAGCATCAATGTTCTCCAAAGGTTCCCAAGACCTCTCCTCAGGACCAAAACCCTTCCAATCGACCAAGAAAAAATCTTTTCCACGAACTTTCTTAACAGCCAAAATATCCCTCACCTCAAATACGTTGTCAGTGCTGACTGGTTGAGAAGAGGTACAAGATGAGGGATGAAAGCGGTTAAAGACAGCAGGTTTGAGAAGACAGACATGAAAGGTATTAGTTATACGGAGTGAGGCAGGCAATCTCAGCTTGTAAGCGACATCGTTAACTCAACGAAGAATCTCGAAAGGAACTATGAAACGTGGACCAAGTTTGTAGGATGGAATCTTGAGTCTGATGAATCTTGAAGAAAGCCAGACCTTATCAGCAGGTGAGAAAGGAGGAGGATCTAAACGCTTCTTGTCAGCTTGCCTTTTCATTCTTAGAGACGCTTTGTCAAGCCTCTCTTTGACTTCGCCCCAAATCGTGGAAAACTTAAGAGCTAAAGAGTCGGCTGCTGGAACACCAGAGGCAGGAGAGATTGGTAGGGGCAAAGCAGGATGCTGTCCAAATTCAACAAAGAAAGGAGTTCTTGCAGAGGCTTCACTGGAGTGGTTATTGTAGGCAAACTCCGCCCAAGGAAGCAAATTGACCAAGTCATTATGGTGAGCATTAGTGAAGTGTCGCAGATTGGCGGCTAAGTCTGGTTAGTTCGTTCTGCTTGACCGTTGTTTTGAGGGTGATATGCGGAAGAAAAGTCCAGAGACACCCTTAAGAGTTTGCACAGAGCTCTCCAAAAGCGGGAAGTAAATTGTACCCCTCTGTCAGGCACGATGTGCAGAGGAAAGCCATGGAGTCTGAAGATGTTCTGGATAAAAATGTTCGCCAACTCAGGAGCAGAAGGTAAACCGGACAGCGAAATAAAGTGAGCCATCTTTGAGAACCTGTCCACCACAACTAGGATGACTGTACATCCGGAAGAGCTGGGTAAGTCGGTAATGAAATCCATGGCAATATGTTGCCAAGGCGCAGACGGAACTGGAAGAGGGAGCAGGTTTCCAAATGGTAGTTGTCAAGGTACTTTGTTTCTGGCACAAGAGGGGTAAGATGCAACAAATTCTTTAACATCTTGACGCAATGTAGGCCACCAATAGTACCAAGAGATGAGAAGGAAAGTCTATTTGGACCCTGCATGACCAGCCAATTTGGAAGAATGACCCCAAGATAACACCTTCCCTGTGTCGCAGTCCGAGACAAGGGTCTTACCCGGTGGAGGACGGATCATCTGTAAGGGAGCGACGGTTATGATTTTAGAAGGATCAATGATGTATGCAGGCTCCTCCACAGTATCCGATGACAGAGCGTCAGCTTTAATGTTCTTATTGCCTGGCCGAAAGCGTAGCTCAAATTCAAAACGGCCAAAAAATAGAGACCATCTGGCTTGTCGTGGGCTTAATATTTGCGCAGTCTGCAGGTACGCAAGATTCTTATGATCGGAGAAGATTACAAAAGGATGAACAGATCCCTCTAGCAGATACCTCCATTCCTCCAAAGCAAATTTGATGGCCAACAACTCTCGATCACCAATGATATAGTTCTGTTCTGAAGTCGAAAAGGCTTTAGAGAAGAAGCCGCAGGTAGCCGTTCGACCTTCAGGAGTCTTTTGCAAGAGCACAGCTCCGGCACCCGTAGAAGAGGCGTCTACCTCCAGAATAAAGGGCTTGTTCACCTCTGGGTGATGCAGGACAGGAGCGGTAGAAAAATACTTTTTAAGCAAAACAAAGGACCTCTCAGTCTCCGGGGTCATACCTTGGAGCAGGAACTTTTACGGGTGGGAGAAGAAAGAGGATGGATTAAGGAAGAAAAATGCGGAATGAATTGCCTATAGTAATTTGCAAATCCGATAAACCGTTGGATGGCTTTCACTCCGCAGGGTCGCGGCCAGTTAACAATGGCATTCACCTTTTCGGGATCCATCTTAAAATCAGAATCCGAGATGATGTATCCAAGGAATGGCAAGGAGGTTTGCTCGAACACACATTTCTCATACTTGGCATACAGATGGTTATCCTCTTAGGCGTTGCAAGACTTTGCAAACACTCCTTCGATGCGATGGAAGATCTGGAGAAAAAACAAGGATGTCATCCAAATAAACCAAAACACATGAGTAGAGGAGATCTTGGAAAACGTCGTTGATGAGCTCTTGGAAAACCGCGGGAGCATTGCAGAGGCCGAAGGGCATAACTAAATACTCGTAATGTTCATCCCAGGTGTTAAAGGTGGTCTTCCACTCGTCGCCCGAGCGAATCCGGACTAAATTGTAAGCGCCTCGCTAGTCAAGCTTAGTGAAAATACGAGCACCTCGAAGACGATCGAAGAGCTCCGGAATAAGAGGCAGAGGATACCTATTCTTGACTGTGATGTTGTTCAATCCACGATAATCAATACAAGGTCTTAAAGAAACATCCTTTTTCACAAAGAAAAACCCTTCTCCAGCAGGAGAGGAAGACTTTCGGATGAATCCTTTAGCTATATTCTCTTGTATATACTCGGACATAGACTTGGTCTCTGCTGCCGAGAGCGGATAGATTCTTCCCCTAGGTGGAGAACAACCGGGGAGGAGATCAACCGGACAATCGTAGGAACGATGTGGAGGAAGATTTTCAGCCTCTTTCTTGTCAAAGACGTCTGCATACGACCAGTAAGGAGAAGGCAAACCAACAGGAACACAAGTGGATTGAGGAGATAACACTGGACATACAGATCGTAGACAACGATCATGACAAGAAGGGCCTCACCGAAGCACATCTCCCGAACGCCAATTTAGAGTAGGCTCATGAACTCAAAGCCAAGGAAGACCGAGCAAAAAGGCGTGAGAGAGATTAGGCAAAACATAAAAAGTGATTTTCTCATGATGAAGAGCCCCGATTTGTAATTCCACCTCTTCAGTAACTAAAGAAATTTCTTCTTGTAAAGGTCTTCCATCCACAGATGCAATAAGGCGAGGAGAGTCCAAAGAGAATACTGGAATGCGAAGCATCTGAGCCGCATCAAGACTGATAAAATTACCTGCCGCGCCCGAATCCACATACATAACTTCGGAACAACGACTCTGGTTGGAAATAAGAACAGAAAGAGTCAAAGGTTGAGAGGAAACACGGTCACCTAGGGAGGCCTCTCTTATCTGTCCTAGGCGGAGAAGTTTTCCGGTCTGCATGGGCAACTGTGAAGCAAGTGGGCGGCACTACCACAATAAAAGCAGAGACCCTGAGTACACCTCTCTTTACGACGCTGTTCTGCCATTCTTACTCGATCCACTTGCATGGGTTCAGGTGTAGGAGAGGTAGAAGAATCAGAAACGGAGACACGAGGACTGCTGGACTGACGAAAAGTAGATGTAGAAGGATTAGGTCTCCTCTCCCGAGCAGACTCACAGGATCGCTCTTGAAAGTGGAGGTCTATCTGAGTAGCGAGGGAGATAAGATCCACCAGAGTAGTTGGAGTGTCACGTCCAGCAAACTCGTCCTTAAGCTGGAGTCACACATAACGATATCGTTAACGATATCATTGCAACGTCACGCTTTTGGTGATGTAGCAACGATCCCGCTAACGATCTCGTTATGTGTGACAGCGACCAACGATCAGGCCCCTGCTGGGAGATCGTTGGTCGTTGGGGAATGATCAGGAACATTTTTTGGTCGCTGATCACCCGCTGTCATCGCTGGATTGACGTGTGTGATGCCGATCCAGCGATGTGTTCACTTGTAACCAGGGTAAATATCGGGTTACTAAGCGCAGGGCTGTGCTTAGTAACCCGATATTTACTCTGGTTACCATTGTAAAAGTTAAAAAAAAAAAAAAAAGTACATACTCCCATTCTGATGTCTGTCACGTCCCCCGGCGTCCACAGGGTTAAAACTGCTTTCGGCAGGAGCGCTGCCAGCGCCGGCCATAAAGCAGAGCACAGCACGTCACCGCTGTTACTGCCGGCGCTGACACAGTGCAGGGAAGCTCTCGGCAGCAGCGCGTGCATTAGCAGTGCTCTTGCCGAAAGCAGTTTTAATCCTGTGGACGCCAGCGGGGGACGTGACAGACATCAGAATGTGAGTATGTAGTGTTTTTTTTTTTACTTTTACAATGGTAACCAGGGTAAACATCGGGTTACTAAGCCCTGCACTTAGTAACCCGATGTTTACCCTGGTTACCCGGGTGCTGTAGGGGGACTTCGGCATCGTTAAAGACAGTTTCAACGATACCGAAGTCGTTCCCCTGATCGTTGGTCGCTGGAGAGAGCTGTCTGTGTGACAGCTCCCCAGCGACCAAACAATGACTTACCAACGATCACGGCCAGGTCGTATCGCTGGTCGTGATCGTTGGTAAGCCGTTTAGTGTAACTTTACCTTTAATCCGGCTAGACAAACCCCACAAGAAAGCGCCCACAAGAGCCTCATTGTTCCACCCAAGCTCTGAAGCCAGAGAACGGAAAGGGGTGGCATATTGTTTGACAGATGAGGATCCCTGACATAAATTAAAGAGAGACTCAGTTGTAGAAGCTAAACGTCCGGACTCATCAAAAACCTTACGAAAGGTCTCAAGAAAATCCTCTAAGTGGCGGACTTCGGGATCATCACACTCCCACAAGGGATTAACCCAAGCTAAAGCCTCCCCCTACAAATGAGACACAATAAACGCCACTCTCGCACGATCCGAGGGGTACTGCTGAGGCAGAAGCTCGAAATGGAGACGGCATTGGTTCAAAAACCCTCTGCAGAGCTTGGGATCACCGGATTACCTGGGAGGTTTGCCCAAACGAGGAGGAGGATGAGAGGTGGGCAAAGGACTGGAGTCAAAATAGGAAGCTTGCGCAGAAGCAGCAGGAGCGGACTGTAAATTAAACAGGTGATCATCAATAGACGCCATATAACTCAGCATGCGGGACTGAGTATCTCGCTGCTGAGTGAGCTCCTGTTAGAAGCTAGCCAGTTGGGCGGCATTCACAGGGTCAGCAGTTTGTAGAGAGGTTAAGCGTGACTCCATAGTCTTCATAAAGGCCATTATGCGCTGCTGGTTATCACGCAAATGGGCCAACTCATTCTGGGCCGAAAAAGGGGTACCTGCGGGGTCTATGGCCTGATTGTACTATAGCGGACAGAACTAGAAACTAGAGTGGACCCTCTGGACTGTGGTGAGACCTACCCCTGGGCGAGCGGCCCTAGGGTGAAACCGACCCCTATACAGCGACCGTAAGGAGCAGGCCCAGAGGTCACTTACCCATGGTGATGGTACCAAGAGGGACAGCTCCAGGAAGGAAGAAAAGAGAGAGACTGCTGGTGCTGGAGAATGGATACTAGTGGGAGGACCAGGTAGTCAGAGGGCTGTAAGGAGGACAGGAAGACCGGAACGGGGTAATGCTGAGGGAAAAACAAAAGGTAAAAGTTAGAAACTGGAACAGGGAATAAACAGGAACTGAAAAGGAAACCGAAGAGACAAGCACGGATGGAGAAACGTAAGCGAAGATGCTAACAGAGAGAGAACACGGTACTAGGACGAGAAGGGCCAGACGCAATAGCAAAGGCTATAACAATCAGGCACCAGGAAACAGGAGAGCCTGCCTCTTATAGTAGAGGCAGGGATGGGATTGGTTACCGGGAAAGCTGACCTTGGTGATCCCCGGAAGGGGAAACAGGGAAGATGCGCCTGCGCCCTCTGGGGAACCCAGAGCGCCTGCACAGACTCAGCATACCTCCAGAAGAGCAAGGCACTGGAAGTGCTGGAGAAGCATTGAAGTGCCCATACCCGGAAGTAGATCGCCGGGAACGCGCTGCAGCATGGAAAGAAGGACCAGCACTCTCAGACCCAGAGACAGAGCGGCTGGAGAGCGCAACGCCGGAAGCCTACCCCAGGACAGAGGTGAGAGAGCGGAGGAGCCCAGGCACAGCTGCGGTGGAGCGGCGACGTGGAGCAGCGGCGGTGGCAACAGAGCGGAGGCACCTGTGCACAGCAGCAGTGGAGCGGTGACGCGGAGCAGCGGTGACGGTAACAGACAGTATAAATTTTTTTGCACTATATCGTATCCTTTTCTGCAGGATGTGGCCAGGCCTCTTTATGTTGGCTATGTTTTTCTGGGGCGTCTGTCACTGTGTGCTGCATTTTTTAGTGCTGGGTAGCCCGCCTGTTAATACAAGGGGCGTCATTAATAGGTTGCATACCAGACACTGTGCACCACACCTATCAGTGTGACTGGCGTCCTATGTGAGTTATATCAATGTGCATTTTTTCTGCTAGGCAGCCAACCCCTGCAATGTTTGGTTGGGGTGGCTGTTTTTATCAAGTAGTTTGCACCTGTGCCGACCCTAGCCTTTATCAGTGGAGGCCTGCTGCATCCTGCTATGTGTGCATTTGTCATCAGACAGGGTATTAGGAAGGCCGTATCTCATAGTATGTATTTTTTCTGAGTTTTTTCTATGTTTGCTCTAACAGACAGTATCAAGCTGATGTTTGTGTCATCTAAGTGTGGCTGTAAAAAAAAATTGGAGGTGTTGAATGAGGTATCATGGCTCCCATCTAAAATGGCTTACACCACTCCCTTAACCACCAGGTCCTCATTGAAACCTCATGCAGGGCCCATGGCTGACTGATGCTCTGCCGTTTCCGAATTTCTACTGTGGGTCATTTGATGCCACTTTTCTTGGTGTCTGTCCCTAACTTTAGCTGTTTGGGAAGCTTTTTGTTATCCCTTAAGATGTTGTGTATATGTTTGGTTTGGCCTCACATTGAATTTAATGGAGTTTAGGTACGTTCATCCAACTGTTCAGCCAACATGTTCAGCAAACGTCTAAATGTTAGGCGAATCGAACCGAACCTCAAAAGGTTCGCTCATCTCTAACAATGACATCAGTTGATTACAACTGCTTGCGCTTCCCTCTTGTTATAGTGTTGGCTATGGGCCTGCTTCTTACAAGGATCTGTGACAGGACCCTGGAGGCAATGGACACGGAGTCAGTAGTGGAACAAGGAAGTGAAGATTTTGTGCTTAATGGTATATTTGTATTTAAATCATGCTTGGCTTGGGCCAGTACCTCGGTTTGATCCTTCAGATTGTCATTGACTTAGGCGATTTCAAGTTTTAATTTGGTTTGGTATATGACAATAATGTTCAAAGCAAAGATGGTTCTGTCATCCTCACTATAGTGCCTGGTTCAAACATGACTCTGTGCATTTATGAATACCAGAGATTGTGCCAGGGATTTCATTAGGTTTTATTATGGAGCCTCTAGAGAATATGGAAAGTATGTGACTGCATGTTTATAGTCATCCACTTGATCAGCATACCCTGCTACTATTTGACATAATTTCTATGCCAAGTATGCCACAGGGTTAAGATTTTACTATACTATAATATTAATTGTAAAATTGATATGATAGTGAAAAAAAGTTTCATACATAAGCAAATTACCTTATTTGCCGCTTCATCACTGACTCTGGAACAGTGTTTTTTTTTCTTCTGTGCCCCTCCTTTCCAAAATGTTATGCTCCTGGAAAGAAAATTTCAAGTTTTCCTTTTAACCAACTGAGCGTATACCACAAAACTCATATGGGCATTTATCATTTTCATCTGCTGCTAGTCAATCAAAACAGGGCTGAGAGAAGTTCCGAAGTATATACCCTGTTGGTTGAAGGGAAGATGTGCATCTTATTCATCAGAACAATAATAATAATAATATTCTTTATATAGCGCCAACATATTCCGCAGCACTTTTGTGTCACCCCAGGAGTTCGGGTACCAGTAGTGCTGCCTTCCTCTCGGGGAGGGTAGTGCTATGTCTGGAGGCAAGAAGGATCCCTTTGGCAGGTAATCTCACACACAACACATTCTAACTCCAGGCCAGGAGGGGGAGCTCTTAACCCTGTTTTAGTGGAATTTCCTAGGATAAAGATCCTGTTCTGGAGGAAGAGTCAGTTCAGTGTAGTCTGAGAGTGGACAGAGACAGGAGAGGAGCACATTGAAAAGGAAGAAAGGCTCAGAGGGGAACTGCTACCGGGCACCCTCAGAGCCAGAGCGCAGAGGCCGGGCAACGTGAGTCCGAGGTCGTGGGAGACTATAATTTGCACGACAGAACCGGAGGGCATAGGGCTACATTATATTCTATGAGGGGGGCTACCCCAACCCCTGCTTCATTATTAAGATGTGTACTACCTTATATTACACCCTGATATTAGCGTGTTTTTCCACACATTTGCTGGTCTTGTATTTATTTCTATGTAGCTACATAGTGGGCCCCAAGAATGAGTTTCTCTGGTGGGCCCAAGGTGCTCCAGTCCGACGCTGAACAGATGTGTTTTTAGGGAGCACCTAAAACTGTGTAAGTTGTGGTTAGTTCTAATTCCTCATGTCCAGAATCGCTGGAGAAACCGAATTTGCAAAGCGAGGCAGGGTTGTTTTACTCTGTGTTTGGAGGTTCTGAGGAGGAGGGGCACAACTACTTGGTCCAAGAATCTGTGATTTACAGCCAAATCAGGATAGGAAAATGAAGAGACTGGAGACAGTGATGAGTGTAGGGAGTCTGTTAGTGTATAAGGGTTAATGGCTTGTAGATTTCTGAATGTATGGAGGGTAGGAGTGTGCTGGGGTGGCCTAGGATTTGTGAGTTTGAAAGCAAGAATGATGTGTTCAGAGAGGGGAAGGGGTAAGCTTTCTAGGTTGGAGATTGAACAGAGCTGGACACAGTCCAGATCAGTGGTGTTACGATCTTTGTGTGTCTCAGAGGTTGAAAGTTGTGAGAGGCCAAGAGTAGGGTTGAGCGAAACGGGTCGTTCATTTTCATAAGTCGCCGACTTTTGGCAAAGTCGGGTTTCATGAAACCCGACCCGATCCCTGTGTAAGGTCAGCCATGCGGTACGCGAAAAGCGCCATTTCTCAGCCAATGAAGGTGGACGCAGAGTGTGGGCAGCGTGATGACATAGGTCCTGGTCCCCACCATCTTAGAGAAGGGCATTGCAGTGATTGGCTTGCTGTCTGCGGCGTCACAGGGGCTATAAAGGGGCGTTCCCGCCGACCGCCATCTTACTGCTGCTGATCTGAGCATAGGCAGAGGTTGCTGCCGCTTTCTCAGAAGCAGGGATAGCATTAGGCAGGGTCCATTAACCCCGAAACCGCTTGTGCTGTAGCGATTTCCACTGTCCAACACCACGTTTTGTTTGCGGGGACAGTGGAGGCTACATTTTTTTTCCTCAGTGCTGTAGCTCATTGGGCTGCCCTAGAAGGCTCCCTGATAGCTGCATTGCTGTGTGTACGCCGCTGTGCAAACCAACTGCTTTTTTCAAAGCACAAATCCTGTTGTTCCTTCCTTTCTGCACAGCTATCTTGTTTGTTTGTCCACACTTTTGATTTAATTTGTGCAGCAGTCCACTCCTTGTTATTGCTGCCTGCCATACCTTGCTGAGATTACTGCAGGGAGATAGTAATTGTAAGACAGTTCCTTTTTTTGTTTTTTTTTTAATTCTCCCTGAAAAAAAATAAATAGTGGGAGATTAATATTTGCATTTGTGCTTGAGTGCCAGTCGTGTGTGCCATCTCTCTCAAATTGTGGGGCACAGAAAGTCTAGTGTCTATAATACTGTTTTTTTTTGTTTTTTTTAAATTCTCCCTAAAAAAAAAAATAGTGGGTGATTAAGATTGGCATTTCTGCTTGATTGCCAGTCCTGTGTGTGCCATCTCTTTCAAATTTTGGGGCACAGAAAGCCTAGTGCGTAATACTGGACATGATTTCTTGATAATTCTCCCAGAAACCAAAAAATAGTGGGAGATTAATATTGGCATTTGTGCTTCAGTGCCAGTCATGTGTGTCATCTCTTTCAAATTGTGCTGCACAGAAAGCCTAGTGTCTATAATACTGTTGTATTTTTTGGGGGGGGTTTTAATTCTCCCTTAAAAAAAAAAGTGGGAGATTAATATGGGCATTTGTGCTTGAGTGCCAGTCGTGTGTGCCATCTCTCTCAAATTGTGGGGCACAGAAAGCCTAGTGTCTATAATACTTTTTTTTTTTTTTTTAAATTCTCCCCCCCAAAAAAATAGTGGGAGATTAAGATTGGCATTTCTGCTTGAGTGCCAGTCCTGTGTGTGCCATCTCTCTCAAATTTTGGGGCACAGAAAGCCTAGGGTGTAATACTGGGCCTGATTTCTTGATAATTCTCCCAAAAACCAAAAAATAGTGGGAGATTAACATTGGCATTTCTGCTTGAGTGCCAGTCCTGTGTGTGCCATCTCTCTCAAATTTTGGGGCACAGAAAGCCTAGTGTGTAATACTGGGCCTGATTTCTTGATAATTCTCCCAGAAACAAAAAAATAGTGGGAGATTAAGATTGGCATTTCTGCTTGAGTGCCAGTCCTGTGTGTGCCATCTCTCTCAAATTTTGGGGCACAGAAAGCCTAGTTTCTAGGGTTGAGCGACTTTTGTTTTTGTAGGATCGGGTCGGATTTCACGAAACCCGACTTTTTCAAAAGTTGGGTCGAGTGAAATCGGCCGATTCTATAGAAAAGTCGGGGTCGGAGTCGGCCAAAACACGAAACCCAACGCAGTGCATTGGGTTTCTAATGGTTCCCAGGGTCTGAAGGAGAGGAAACTCTCCTTCAGGCCCTGCGATCCATATTAATGTGTAAAATAAAGAATAAAGATAAAAAATATTGCTATACTCACCCTCGGACGCGCCCTGGTTGTAACCGGGAGCCTTCCTTCGTAAGAATCAACGCTCTTAGGACCTTTCGATGACATCGCGGCTTGTGATTGGTCGCGTGAGCAGTCACATGGGCGTCACGCTACCAATCAGAAGCCGTGACGTCTTCGAAAGGTCCTTCAAGCGCTGATTCTTAGGAAGGAAGGCTGCGGGTTACAACCAGGGCGCGTCCGAGGGTGAGTATATACCTATTAGGAATATACTCACCCTCGGACGCGCCCTGGTTGTAACCCGCAGCCTTCCTTCCTAAGAATCAGCGCTTGAAGGACCTTTCGATGATGTCACGGCGGGCGCGTCCGAGGGTGAGTATATACCTATTAGGAATATACTCACCCTCGGACGCGCCCTTGTTGTAACCCGCAGCCTTCCATCCTAAGAATCAGCGCTTGAAGGACCTTTCGATGACGTCACAGCTTCTGATTGGTCACGTGAGCGGTCACATGGGCGTCACGCGACCAATCAGAAGCCGTGACGTCATCGAAAGGTCCTTCAAGCGCTGATTCTTAGGAAGGAAGGCTCCCGGTTACAACCAGGGTGCGTCCGAGGGTGAGTATAGCAATATTTTTTATTTTTATTCTTTATTTTAAACTTAAATCTGAATTCCGATACCAATTCCTGATATCTTAAACATATCGGGAATCGGTATCGGAATTCCGATTCCAGATTCAGAAAATCGCCGACTTCATGGCCGACCCCACACGGGGGTCGGGTCGGGTTTCATGAAACCCGACTTTGCCAAAAGTCTGCGACTTCTGAAAATGGCCAACGCGTTTCGCTCAACCCTACTAGTGTCTATAATACTGTTTTTTTTTGTTTTTTGTTTTTTTAAATTCTCCCTAAAAAAAAAAAAAATAGTGGGAGATTAAGATTGGCATTTCTGCTTGAGTGCCAGTCCTGTGTGTGCCATCTCTCTCAAATTTTGGGGCACAGAAAGCCTAGTGTGTAATACTGGGCCTGATTTCTTGATAATTCTCCCAGAAATCAAAAAATAGTGGGAGATTAACCCCTTTACCCCCAAGGGTGGTTTGCACGTTAATGACCGGGCCAATTTTTACAATTCTGACCACTGTCCCTTTATGAGGTTATAACTCTGGAACGCTTCAACGGATCCCAGTGAATCTGACATTGTTTTCTCGTGACATATTGTACTTCATGACAATGGTAAAAATTCTTTGATAGTACCTGCGTTTATTTGTGAAAAAAACGGAAATTTGGCGAAAATTATGAAAATTTCGCAATTTTCCAACTTTGAATTTTTATGCAATTAAATCACAGAGCTATGTCACACAAAATACTTAATAAGTAACATTTCCCACATGTCTAATTTACATCAGCACAATTTTGGAACCAAAATTTTTTTTTGTTAGGGAGTTATAAGGGTGAAAAATTGACCAGCAATTTCTCATTTCTACAACACCATTTTTTTTTAGGGACCACATCTCATTTGAAGTCATTTTGAGGGGTCTCTATGATAGAAAATACCCAAGTGTGACACCATTCTAAAAACTACACCCCTCAAGGTGCTTAAAACCACATTCAAGAAGTTTATTAACCCTTCTGGTGCTTCACAGGAATTTTTTGAATGTTTAAATAAAAATGAACATTTAACTTTTTTTCACAAAAAATTTAATTCAGCTCCAATTTGTTTTATTTTACCAAGGGTAACAGGAGAAAATGGACCGCAATCATTGTTGTACAATTTGTCCTGAGTACGCCAATACCCCACATGTGGGGGTAAACCACTGTTTGGGCGCATGGCACAGCTCGGAAGCGAAGGAGCGCCATTTGACTTTTCAATGCAAAATTGACTGGAATTGAGATGGAACGCCATGTTTCGTTTGGAGAGCCCCTGATGTGCCTAAACATTGAAACCCCCCACAAGTGACACCATTTTGGAAAGTAGACCCCCTAAGGAACTTATCTAGAGGTGTGGTGAGCTCTTTCACCCACCAAGTGCTTCACAGAAGTTTATAATGTAGAACCGTAAAAATAAAAAATCATATTTTTTCACAAAAATTATCTTTTCGCCCCCAATTTTTTATTTTTCCAAGGGTAAGAGAAGAAATTGGACCCCAATAGTTGTTGTACAATTTGTCCTGAGTAAGCGGATATCCCATATGTGGGGGTAAACCACTGTTTGGGCGGATGGGAGAGCTCGGAAGGGAAGGAGCGCGGTTTGACTTTTCAATGCAAAATTGACAGGAATTGAGATGGGATGCCATGTTGCGTTTGGAAAGCCACTGATGTGCCTAAACATTGAAACCCCCCACAAGTGACACCATTTTGGAAAGTAGACCCCCTAAGGAACTTATCTAGAGGTGTGGTGAGCACTTTGACCCACCCAGTGCTTCACAGAAGTTTATAATGTAGAACCGTAAAAATAAAAAATCATATTTTTTCACAAAAATTATCTTTTCGCCCCCAATTTTTTATTTTTCCAAGGGTAAGAGAAGAAATTGGACCCCAATAGTTGTTGTACAATTTGTCCTGAGTGCGCTGATACCCCATATGTGGGGGTAAACCACTGTTTGGGCGGATGGGAGAGCTCGGAAAGGAAGGAGCGCCGTTTGACTTTTCAATGCAAAATTGACAGGAATTGAGATGAGACGCCATGTTGCGTTTGCAGAGCCCCTAATGTACCTAAATAGTAGAAACCACTCACAAGTGACACCATTTTGGAAAGTAGACCCCCTAAGGAACTTATCTAGATGTGTGGTGAGCGCTTTGACCCACCAAGGGCTTCACAGAGGTTTATAATGGAGAGCCGTAAAAATAAAACAAAAATTTTTTCCCACAAAAATTATTTTTTAGCCCCCAGTTTTGTATTTTCCCGAGGGTAACAGGAGAAATTGGACCCAAAAATGTGTTGTCCAATTTGTCCTGAGTGCGCTGATACCCCATATGTGGGGGGAAACCACTGTTTGGGCGCATGGGAGGGCTCGGAAGGGAAGGAGTGCCATTTGAATGCAGACTTAGATGGAATGGTCTGCAGGCGTCACATTGCGTTTGCAGAGCCCCTAATGTACCTAAACAGTAGAAACCCCCCACAAGTGACACCATTTTGGAAAGTAGACCCCCTAAGGAACTTATCTAGATGTGTGGTGAGCGCTTTGACCCACCAAGGGCTTCACAGAGGTTTATAATGGAGAGCCGTAAAAATAAAACAAAAATTTTTTCCCACAAAAATTATTTTTTAGCCCCCAGTTTTGTATTTTCCCGAGGGTAACAGGAGAAATTGGACCCAAAAATGTGTTGTCCAATTTGTCCTGAGTGCGCTGATACCCCATATGTGGGGGGAAACCACTGTTTGGGCGCATGGGAGGGCTCGGAAGGGAAGGAGTGCCATTTGAATGCAGACTTAGATGGAATGGTCTGCAGGCGTCACATTGCGTTTGCAGAGCCCCTAATGTACCTAAACAGTAGAAACCACCCACAAGTGACACCATTTTGGAAAGTAGACCCCCTAAGGAACTTATCTAGATGTGTGGTGAGCGCTTTGACCCACCAAGGGCTTCACAGAGGTTTATAATGGAGAGCCGTAAAAATAAAACAAAATTTTTTTCCCACAAAAATTATTTTTTAGCCCCCAGTTTTGTATTTTCCCGAGGGTAACAGGAGAAATTGGACCCAAAAATGTGTTGTCCAATTTGTCCTGAGTGCGCTGATACCCCATATGTGGGGGGAAACCACTGTTTGGGCGCATGGGAGGGCTCGGAAGGGAAGGAGTGCCATTTGAATGCAGACTTAGATGGAATGGTCTGCAGGCGTCACATTGCGTTTGCAGAGCCCCTAATGTACCTAAACAGTAGAAACCCCCCACAAGTGACCCCATATTGGAAACTAGACCCCCCCGGGAACTTATCTAGATGTGTTGTGAGAACTTTGAACCCCAAGTGTTTCACTACAGTTTATAACGCAGAGCCGTAAAAATAAAAAATTCTTTTTTTTCCCACAAAAATTGTTTTTTAGCCCCCAGTTTTGTATTTTCCCAAGGGTAACAGGAGAAATTGGACCCCAACAGTTGTTGTCCTATTTGTCCTGAGTACGCTGATACCCCATATGTTGGGGTAAACCCCTGTTTGGGCACACGGGTGAGCTCGGAAGGAAAGAAGCACTGTTTTACTTTTTCAACGCAGAATTGGCTGGAATTGAGATCGGACGCCATGTCGCTTTTGGAGAGCCCCTGATGTGCCTAAACAGTGGAAACCCCCCAATTATAACTGAAACCCTAATCCAAACACTCCCCTAACCCTAATTCCAACGGTAACCCTAACCACACCTCTAACCCTGACACACCCCTAACCCTAATCCCAACCCTATTCCCAACTGTAAATGTAATCTAAACCCTAACTGTAACTTTAGCCCCAACCCTAACTGTAGCCCTAACCCTAGCCCTAACCCTAGCCCTAACCCTAACCCTAGCCCCAACCCTAACCCTAGCCCTAACCCTAGCCCTTACCCTAGCCCTAACCCTAGCCCTAACCCTAGCCCTAACCCTAACCCTAACCCTAGCCCTAACCCTAACCCTAGCCCTAACCCTAGCCCTAACCCTAGCCCTAGCCCTAACCCTAGCCCTAACCCTAGCCCTAACCCTAACACTAGCCCTAACCCTAGCCCTAACCCTAGCCCTAACCCTAGCCCTAATGGGAAAATGGAAATAAATACATTTTTTTATTTTTCCCTAACTAAGGGGGTGATGAAGGGGGGTTTGATTTACTTTTATAGCGGGTTTTTTAGCGGATTTTTATGATTGGCAGCCGTCACACACTGAAAGACGCTTTTTATTGCAAAAAATATTTTTTGCGTTACCACATTTTGAGAGCTATAATTTTTCCATATTTTGGTCCACACAGTCATGTGAGGTCTTGTTTTTTGCGCGACGAGTTGACGTTTTTATTGGTAACATTTTCGGGCACATGACATTTTTTGATCGCTTTTTATTCCGATTTTTGTGAGACAGAATGACCAAAAACCAGCTATTCATGAATTTCTTTTGGGGGAGGCGTTTATACCGTTCCGCGTTTGGTAAAATTGATAAAGCAGTTTTATTCTTCGGGTCAGTACGATTACAGCGACATCTCATTTATATCATTTTTTTATGTTTTGGCGCTTTTATACGATAAAAACTATTTTATAGAAAAAATAATTATTTTGGCATCGCTTTATTCTCAGGACTATAACTTTTTCATTTTTTTGCTGATGATGCTGTATGGTGGCTTGTTTTTTGCGGGACAAGATGACGCTTTCAGCGGTACCATGGTTATTTATATCTGTCTTTTTGATCACGTGTTATTCCACTTTTTGTTCGGCGGTATGATAATAAAGCGTCGTTTTTTGCCTCGTTTTTTTTTTTTTTTTCTTACGGTGTTTACTGAAGGGGTTAACTAGTGTGCCAGTTTTATAGGGCGAGTCGATACGGACGCGGCGATACTAAATATGTGTACTTTTATTTTTTTTTGTTTTTTTATTTAGATGAAGAAATGTATTTATGGGAATATTTTTTTTTTTTTTTCATTATTTAGGAATATTTTTTTTTTATTTTTTTTACACATTTGGAAATTTTTTTTTTAACTTTTTTACTTTGTCCCAGGGGGGGACATCACAGATCAGTGATCTGACAGTTTGCACAGCACTCTGTCAGATCACTGATCTGACATGCAGCAGTGCAGGCTTCACAGTGCCTGCTCTGAGCAGGCTCTGTGAAGCCACCTCCCTCCCTGCAGGACCCGGATCCGCGGCCATCTTGGATCCGGGGCTAGAGCAGGGAGGGAGGGCGGCAAGACCCTCGCAGCAACGCGATTACATCGCGTTGCTGCGGGGGTCTCAGGGAAGCCCGCAGGGAGCCCCCTCCCTGCGCGGTGCTTCCCTGCACCGCCGGCACATCGCGATCATCTTTGATCGCGGTGTGCCGGGGGTTAATGTGCCGGGGGCGGTCCGTGACTGCTCCTGGCACATAGTGCCGGATGTCAGCTGCGATAGGCAGCTGACACCCGGCCGCGATCGGCGCCGCTCCCCCCGTGAGCGCTGCCGATCGCATATGACGTACTATTGCGTCCTTGGGAAGTAGGGCCCACCCCCCATGGACGCAATAGTACGTCTGATGGCAGAAAGGGGTTAATATTGGCATTTCTGCTTGAGTGCCAGTCCTGTGTGTGCCATCTGTCTCAAAATTTGGGGCACAGAAAGCCTAGTGTGTAATACTGGGCATGATTTCTTGATAATTCTCCCAGAAACCAAAAAATAGTGGGAGATTAATATTGGCATTTCTGCTTGAGTGCCAGTCCTGTGTGTGCCATCTCTCTCAAATTGTGGGGCACAGAAAGCATAGTGTCTATAATACTGTTTTATTTTTATTTTATTTTTAATTCTCCCTTAAAAAAAAATTAGTGGGAGATTAATATTGCCATTTGTGCTTGAGTGACAGTCCTGCGTGTGTGGCATCTCTCTCATTTTGTGCCACAGAAAACATAGTGTGTAACATTGTGCCTGATTTTCCTTGCAGTCTCACCCACCTATATAGGGATATATAAATCCAACAGAAGTTTTAGTTCACCTTGTAAGTTGTTTTACAGTAACAAATACCGTTACTTTGGTTACGTTTTGCAAACAATGAGGAAGTCTGGTGGAAGAGGTCGTGGCCGTGGGCGGTCATTGCCAGCTGGTAATTATGGTAGTGGTGGTGGAGCATCAGGTGGTCATGGGAAAAGCAATATAGCACCTAAGTCTTGAGTTGTGGAGTCAGGTTTGTCATCTGGCTACACAAGGCCTCGAACGCTCCCTTTTCTGGGAGTAGGAAAACCGCTTTTAAAGCTGGAGCAGCAAGAGCAAGTTTTGGCTTTCCTTGCTGACTCAGCCTCTAGCTCTTTTGCCTGCTCTCCTGAAACTGGTAAATGTAAAAGCAGCGCGTCGTTAGTGGATGTTCACGGTCAGGGACAAGTCGCTTCCTTGTCCTCTTCAGCAAAAACAACAACAGAGAAGGATGCGTCAGGCGACACAACGGGTTACTCCATGGAGCACTTTACACATACCGTTCCTAGGTTAGAAAGTGAAACAGTTAACAGGCCATGCCCATTAGAAGTTGAATCGGACATGGAGTGCACAGATGCACAGCCACAGCCTGATTACTATGCTGTTCCTTTGACTCAGACCAGAACATTGTCCTCACAGTGTACTGATCCAGAATCAGACCCTGATGAGACTATGGTGCCCCGTCACGAACGCTATACCACCGGCTTACACGGTGACACAGACGAAGTTGCACACGAGATAGAAGAGGAGGTCATAGATGACCCAGTTGTTGACCCCAGCCATTGGGGGAACAGGGTGCAGGCGGCAGTAGTTCTGAAGCGGAGGAGGAGGGGCCGCAGCAGGCATCAACATCGCAAAAGGTTCCATCTGCCGGGCCCGTATCTGCCCCAAAACGCGTGGCAAAGCCAAAACCAGTTGGAGGACAGCGTGGCCATCCGGTTAAAGAAGCTCAGTCTGCAATGCCTGAAAAGGTATCCGATGGTAGAAAGAGTGCAGTCTGGCATTTTTTTAAACAACATCCAAATGATCAGCGCAAAGTCATCTGTCAAAAATGTTCAACTACCTTAAGCAGAGGTCAGAATCTGAAAAGTCTAAATACAAGTTGCATGCATAGACATTTAACCACCATGCATTTGAAAGCCTGGACTAACTACCAAATGTCCCTTAAGGTTGTAGCACCCTCGGCCAATGAAGCTTGTCAGCAACGCTACATCCCTTCCGTCACTGTAAGGCCACCATTTCCTGCACCACCTGCAATATCTGTGCAGGTTTCATTGCCAGGCCAAAGCAGTCATGGAATCACCAGTTTCGTAGTAGGAAACACTGCATGTAGGGCACCGGCAAGAATACCGTCTCCAACCGTCTCTCAGTCTGCCATGTCCACCGGCACCCCCGCTAGTTCCAGCTAGATCTCCAGCTCTCCAGTCCAGCTCACCCTACATGAGACTCTCGTTAGAAAAGGGAAGTACTCATCCTCGCATCCGCGTACACAGGGTTTGAACGCCCACAAAGCTAGACTAATCTCGTTAGAGATGATACCCTACCGGTTAGTTGAAAGCGAAGCTTTCAAAGCCCTGATGGACTACGCTGTACCACGCTACGAGATACCCAGTCAACACTACTTTTCGAGAAAAGCCATTCCAGCCCTCCACTAGCATGTTAAAGAGCGCATCGTCCATGCACTGAAGCAATCTGTGAGTACAAAGGTACACCTGACAACAGATGCATGGACCAGTAGGCATGGCCAGGGATGTTACGTGTCCATCACGGCACACTGGGTGAATGTGGTGGATGCAGGGTCCACAGGGACAGCAATATTGGGACAGTTCTGCCTAGCCCACGGTCCAGGAAACAGTTGGCTGTAGCCGTTCGCCCCCCCTCCTCCTCCTCATCCTCCTGCAGAAGCGAGAGCTCGTCCACAGACTGCAGTCGCACAACCACTCCATCCACAGCTCCCACTGTTGCACACCAGGTGTCCCATTATGGGGCAGCTACTGGCAAGCGTCAGCAGGCTGTATTGGCAATGAAATGTTTGGGCGACAACAGACACACCGCAGAAGTTCTGTCCGAGTTCTTGCAGAACGAAACTCATTGCTGGGCACTGTACATCTTGAGGCAGGCAAGGAAGTGAGTGATAACGGAAGGAATTTCATGGCTGCCATAGCCCTTTCCCAACTGAAACACATTCCTTGCCTCGCTCACACCTTAAACCTGGTGGTGCAGTGCTTCCTGAAAATTTTTCCGGGGTTATCCGACCTGCTCCTCAAAGTGCGCAGACTTTGCTCGCATATCCGCCGTTTGCCCGTACACTCCAGCCGTATGCAGAACTATCAGCGGTCTTTGAACCTTCCCCAGCATCGCCTAATCATAGACGTTGCAACAAGGTGGAACTCAACACTGCACATGCTTCAGAGACTGTGCGAACAGAGGCGGGCTGTTATGTATTTGTGGGAGGATACACATACACGGCCAGGCAGTAGGATGGCAGACATGGAGTTGTCAGGTGTGCAGTGGTCGAAGGTACAAGACCTGTGTCAAGTCCTTCAGTGTTTTGAGGAATGCACACGGCTGGTTAGTGCAGACAACGCCATAATAAGCATGAGCATCCCCCTAATGCGTCTGCTGATGCAAAGTTTGACGCACATAAAGGAGCAGGTGTCTGCAGCAGAGGAAGAGGAAAGCCTTGATGACAGTCAGCCATTGTCTGGTCAGGGCAGTGTACAGGACGAGGTAGCGGGCGAACAGGAGGAGGAGGACGAGGAGGATGATGGGGATGAGTATTTTTTAATGAGGAAGCTTCTCCGGGGCCAATGGAAATTGGTGGCATGGCAAGGCCGGGTTCTGGTTTTTTGAGGGACACAAGTGAAGTAGATTTGCCTGTAACTGCTCCTCAACCCAGCACAACCGCAGATTTGACAACTGGAACTTTGGCCCACATGGCGGATTATGCCTTACGTATCCTCAAAAGGGACCCACGCATTATTAAAATGATGACCGATGACGATTACTGGTTGGCCTGCCTCCTTGATCCTCGCTATAAAGGCAAATTGCAAAATATTATGCCACATGAGAACCTGGAACAAATATTAGCAACCAAACAATCAACTCTTGTTGACTGTTTGATTCAGGCATTCCCAGCACACAGCGCCGGTGATGGCTCTCACACGAGCTGCAGGGAGCAGCAGGCAAGAGGTGTTAGAGGTGCACAAATCAGAAGTGGCATTGGACAGAGGGGTTTTCTGCCCAGGTTGTGGAGTGATTTTGCAATGACCGCAGACAGGACAGGTACTGCAGCATCCATTCAAAGTGACAGGTCCAGTATGGTTACTAACTATTTTTCATCCCTTATCGATGTTCTCCCTCAACCGTCATTCCCATTTGACTACTGGGCATCCAAATTAGACACCTGGCCAGAATTGGCAGAATATGCATTGCAGGAGCTTGCTTGCCCAGCAGCTAGTGTGCTATCAGAAAGAGTATTCAGTGCTGCTGGTTCAATATTAACCCTTCGTCACATATAACTGATCTGACAGGCGCTTCTCTTTTACTTTCATTTCTCCTTCCTCACCAGATTGTGAGGAAACCCCCTCCCTCCAGGTAGTCTCCTGTCTCTTGAAGGTCTGTGAAACCTGATATCACAGTTGGATTTCAGAGCTTCAGGGGAGAGGATATAGCTGCACAGATCTCTCAGGCTCATTGTATGTGAATACGTCACATTCAGTAAGGTTGGTATTTTATGTTTTTATTCATCACAATAGTTTACTTAGCTTGTTTTATGAATGTATAGCACAAAATGTGAGGATATTTCATAGAAATAAGGGAGATTTTATAAAAGAAAGTGTGCTGCTCAGGCATATACAGTAGTTCCCTAACATATTCCTTCTCTTGCTTCAGATTATCTGCTGAAATGGAGAGGAAAATGTACAATTTATCCAAACAACTTGATGTTGAGGAAGTAACAAACATGCTGTTAGATGATAGAGACCTCACACTGAATGAGGATTTAGGAGAGGAAAGTGAGATTGATTCTCATGATGAGGTGGAAGAATGTGTCCTGGATTCTGAAACAGAGCAAGATGGTGACAGTGGTGAGGATGAAGAAGTTGGATCATATTATATTGGAAAAGATAAAAATACTAAATGGAACAATAAGCCATTCCAGAAAAAACGTAGGGAACCTTTAAACATTATTACTCACCTTCCTGCAGTAATAGGAACTGCACGTAATGCAAAAACTGCAGTTGAATGCTGGAACAGTATATTTACAGATGACATTCTGGACTCTATTGTCACATATACCAACCAATATATAGACATTATAAAGGACAAGTACATCTGCAACAGAACCATCAAGCCCACAGATGAAATAGAACTGCGTGCTTTTTTTGGATTACTGTACCTTGCAGGAGCTTATAGGGCAAATAGACAAAGTTTGGAGGAACTTTGGGGTAAAGATGGGGATGGAGTTGAAAAATTTAGCCTTGTTATGTCCATAAACAGATTCAAGATTCTAATTCGTTGCCTTCGGTTTGACGACAGAACTACCCGAACCGAACGCAAAACACATGACCGACTTGCTCCAATTCGTGATATATTTCAAAGATTTGTTGTAAACTGTAAACAAAGTTATTACCCTGGAGAGAATCTCACTATTGACGAAATGCTCCCTGGTTTTCGTGGTAGATGTGCCTTTCGTCAATATATTCCATCAAAGCCAAACAAATATGGAATAAAAATGTATGCCCTTGTTGATGCCAGTAAGACCTACACTTACAACCTGGAAGTTTATGCAGGAAAACAACCAGAAGGTCCTTACTGTGTGAGCAACAAACCCATTGATGTTGTAAAAAGACTGGCTGAACCCTTATTTGGATCGGGTCGCAATATTACAGCTGACAATTGGTTTACAAGTTGTGATCTGATTGATTATCTGAAAATTCAGAAGCTGTCATATGTGGGAACTGTAAGAAAAAACAAAAGGGAATTGCCGCCACAGTTTGTAAGTGTGAAAGAGAGACAACAGTACAGCAGTATGTTTGCATTCCATAATGGAAAGGCTTTAGTTTCCTATGTACCACATGCCAAAAAAATCGTACTTCTTCTATCAACACTTCATGATGATGCTGCCATCGATCCTGGGACTGGGGCAGAAAAAAACCCGGAGATAATTACATTTTACAATGCCACCAAAGGGGATGTGGATACAGCAGATCAGATGTGCTCCACTTTCAACGTCAGCAGAAACATCAAACGCTGGCCAATGGTCATATTTTTTGCTATGTTGATTTTGGGTGGTATAAATTCACAAGTAATTTATCTTGAAAACAAGCTTGAACCACTCCGTAGACGATTGTATCTGAAAAAATTGGCCCATGAACTAGTACTTGGAGAACTACGCAGGAGAAGCGTGAAAACAATCGGTATCCCCTCTCGCCTTCAAGTTCAGCTCAAAAGGTTCCGCCCAGAAGATGATGGTGAAAAGTCACCATCTGCACCACCTCACAAAAGAAGGAGATGCACCACCTGCCAAACGGAAAGCGGAACCAGAAGGCTTTCAAATTATGAATGTCTCAAATGTCATAAAGCAATTTGCCTGACACATGCAAAAATGGTGTGTAATTCTTGCTATTTGCTCTGCAAGTGTGACTTTTCTGGGGAAACCTCAGCATCTACTTCTGATTGAATATGTTTTTAATAGTACTTAAGGTACCTTAAAATTAAGTTTGTGTTCAAAAATTTTCTTTGTACATTTTTTTGAGAGAGTCGAACTGGGGACTATTTGGCGGGAGTTTTGAAAAGTTTGTATTTCATAGTTATTAGTTTTATGTTAAGTAAATGTTTTTTTTGCAACTGATTATGTGTAGTCTCTTTTATTACATCCCTATGAAGGTCACTGATCACTTTTAGAGCACTGAAATTGCAAACATTAGATATTATAGGTATTTTTCCAGCAGGCGCCTGACAGGCACATTGTATGTGAACTCGTTAGTCCGAATATTGTATGTGACAGAGGGTTAACCAAAAAAAGGACTTGTCTGGCTACCCAAAATGTTGATGATCTAACCTTCATTAAAATGAATTACTCCTGGATTTCAAATTATTTTGCCCCACCTTTCCCGGCTGACACCTAGCTTTTCTATTAAAAGGTCTTGCTTGCGGACTGGTCTGACTGAGTTTTCTAATCTGGTAATTTGCAGCAGCTGTTTGTCCAGCATACGACATGTTTACACCTCCCTAAATGGGCAAACTCCCCCCACGGGGCCGTGGTCTCGCCACTTGGCGCAAGCACCCGTGAGAGTGCCGTTTGTCTGAAGAGGTGGGTGTGCACGCTTTTGGTCGACGGCACTGCCACTGGGTCCCTCATAGTACAATAAAGTGTCTCTGGCGGTGGTGGTGCGCAACCAACGTCAGACACACCGTTGTAACATGAGGGGTCCTGGGCCTGTACCGCCGGCCACAAGACAGTTCCCACCCCCCAGCTCAAACAGTGCTCTACGATTTGCAAAATTATCTCTCACAGCTCCACCAATGTTTAGTCTATGCGCTGACATCCTTCAATGCCTGGCACTGACAATACCAATGTGTTGACATGTATGATGCTACTTAAAATAGTCAGGGGCAGTGTCCTATTATTTACACCAGTAAATACTTAGCGCCAAATTACTAGGTCTGAAACTCAGCAGAGGAGCCAACCCCTGTACCTAAGTATGCTACCTTTTTGTTTTTGGGTTTTGTTGTATTGCGAGACATTAACATCTATTTATTTTTTGGGAGTACTAACTGTCAGACACTCCTTACAATCGGCCTCCGCTGACAACACCAATGCTGCCTGCCAAGGTGTTCTCCTGGTTGCCTTTCCTGAGCTTCGATCTTCAGGCTCTTGTTAAATAGTTTTTCAATCAAACGGCACTGGGGCTAGTACTTGGGTTGGGGCCTACTACCAGTGTCTGCCGCTCCAAGGTGTTCTCCAGGTTGCCTCTCCCTAAATTCTTTCTTCAGGCTCTTGTTAAATTGTTTTTAATATAACACTGCATTTGGCCTACTTGTTTTGTTGGCCCTACTAACGGTGTCTGCCGCTCCTTGATGTTCTCCTACACTGAACAAACCAGTGCCGCCTGTTTACTTCTATTACCAATTTTGAACTGCATTTAGCCTACTTACTGATTTGGGCCTACTCACTGTGTCAGCCTCTCATTACAGTTGTACTCCACTGAACAAAGCAATGCCCCCTGGTTAGTCCCGTTACCAATTTTGAACTGCATTTAGCCCACTTTATTATTTGGGCCTATATATGTGTTTCCTCCTCATCCTGACCATTGCCCAGCCAGTGATAGATGAGTCTGCTGGTACATTGACCCAGAACGCTACATTCCCCGTGCACGCTACACAGCCAGAATGTGACCCTGCTGAAAGTCAGGTTCCCCTTCCCACATACCATACCACCTTACACTGGGACAAAGAGGAAGGTGCAGATGAAAGTGCAGATTCCTTCATCAGGTGTGTGGGGGAAATACTCTTTGGCGACGTCACTGGCACAGGGCCTCTCATAGTATGCAAAAGTGTCGCTGCCGGTGGGAGGCGCCCCCGCTGTTGTGAATTCTGTGGCAGAGTTCACTCCTGTGGTCACAAGTGGTACTTCGGCTGATTCTCTCTGGGAGCTTCCGTTTGTGGAGGAAAGTGGTACTGCAGCTTCTGAGTTTCCTCCCTCAGGTGATCTGGTGAGGTCGTTAGCTGCTTCTCTACTTAACTCCACCTGATGCTTTGATCCATGCTTCCTGTCAATGTTCCAGTGTTGGACTTGTGTTTCTCTGGATCATTCCTGTGGCCTGCTGCTCTGCATAGCTAAGTGCTTCTTTGCTATTTGTTGCTATTTTTTCTGTCCAGCTTGTCTATTTGTTTTGCTGGAAGCTCTGGGACGCAAAGGGTGTACCTCCATGCCGTTAGTTCGGTACGGAGGGTCTTTTTGCCCCCTTTGCGTGGTTTTCTTTAGGGTTTTGTGTAGACCGCAAAGTTATCTTTCCTATCCTCGTTCTGTCTAGAATATCGGGCCTCACTTTGCTGAATCTATTTCATCCCTACGTTTGTCTTTTCATCTTACTCACAGTCATTATATGTGGGGGGCTGCCTTTTCCTTTGGGGTATTTCTCTGAGGCAAGGTAGGCTTATTTTTCTATCTTCAGGCTAGTTAGTTTCTCAGGCTGTGCCGAGTTGCATAGGGAGCGTTAGGCGCAATCCACAGCTGCCTCTAGTTGTGTTTGGAGAGGATCAGGAATTGCGGTCTACAGAGTTTCCACATCTCAGAGCTCGTTCTATTATTTTGGGTTACTGTCAGATCACTGTATGTGCTCTGATCGCTATGTACATTGTGTTACTGAATTGCCTATCATAACAGTACAGGAAGCCAAAAGTACTAATGATTCTCAATAGAGGTAAAAAAGAAGTTCTGAGACCATTTTTTTTCCTTTGCACTGTGATTTGTCTTTTTTTTCCCCTAGACATTTGGGTGGTTCAGGACACAGGTGTTACAATGGACATTAAAGGTCTGTCTTCATGTGTTGATCAGCTCACGGCAAGAGTTCAAGATATTCAAAATTTTGTGGTTCAGAATTCTTTGTTAGAACCGAGAATTCCTATTCCAGATTTGTTTTTTGGAGATAGAACTAAATTTCTGAGTTTCAGTAATAATTGTAAACTGTTTCTGGCTTTGAAACCTCGCTCTTCTGGTGACCCAGCGCAACAGGTTAGTATCGTCATTTCTTTTTTGCGTGGCGACCCTCAGGACTGGGCATTTTCTCTTGCGTCAGGAGATCCTGCATTGAGTGATATCGATGCATTTTTCCTGGCGCTTGGATTGCTGTACGATGAGCCTAATTCAGTAGATCAGGCAGAAAAAAATTTGCTGGCTCTTTGTCAGGCTCAGGATGAGATAGAGATATATTGCCAGAAATTTAGAAAATGGTCCGTGCTCACTCAATGGAATGAATCTGCGCTTGCAGCCATTTTCAGAAAGGGTCCCTCTGAAGCCATTAAGGATGTCATGGTGGGATTTCCTATGCCCGCTGGTTTGAATGAGTCTATGTCTTTGGCCATTCAGATCGGTCGACGCTTGCGTGAGCGTAAATCTGTGTACCATTTGGCGGTATTACCTGAGATTAAACCTGAGCCTATGCAGTGCGATAGGACCATGACCAGAGTTGAACGGCAAGAACACAGACGTCTGAATGGGCTGTGTTTCTACTGTGGTGATTCCACTCATGCTATCTCTGATTGTCCTAAGCGCACTAAGCGGTTCGCTAGGTCTGCCGCCATTGGTACTGTACAGTCAAAATTTCTTCTGTCCGTTACCTTGATATGCTCCTTGTCATCGTATTCTGTCATGGCGTTTGTGGATTCAGGCGCTGCCCTGAATTTGATGGACTTGGATTATGCTAAACGTTGTGGGTTTTTATTGGAGCCCTTGCAGTGTCCTATTCCATTGAGAGGAATTGATGCTACACCTTTGGCCAAGAATAAGCCTCAATACTGGACCCAGCTGACCATGTGCATGGCTCCTGCACATCAGGAGGTTATTCGCTTTCTGGTGTTGCATAATCTGCATGATGTGGTCGTGTTGGGGTTGCCATGGCTACAAGCCCATAATCCAGTATTGGATTGGAATTCCATGTTGGTGTCCAGATGGGGTTGTCAGGGGGTACATGGTGATGTTCCATTTCTGTCAATTTCGTCATCCACCCCTTCTGAGGTTCCAGAGTTCTTGTCTGATTACCGGGATGTATTTGATGAGCCCAAGTCCGATGCCCTGCCTCCGCATAGGGATTGTGATTGTGCTATCAATTTGATTCCTGGTAGTAAATTCCCAAAAGGTCGACTGTTTAATTTATCCGTGCCTGAGCACACCGCTATGCGCAGTTATGTGAAGGAATCCCTGGAGAAGGGGCATATTCGCCCGTCATCGTCGCCATTAGGAGCAGGGTTCTTTTTTGTAGCCAAGAAGGATGGTTCGCTGAGACCGTGTATAGATTACCGCCTTCTTAATAAGATCACTGTTAAATTTCAGTACCCCTTGCCATTGTTATCTGATTTGTTTGCTCGGATTAAGGGGGCTAGTTGGTTCACTAAGATAGATCTTCGTGGTGCGTATAATCTGGTGAAAATCAGGCAAGGCGATGAATGGAAAACTGCATTTAATACGCCCGAGGGTCATTTTGAGTATCTTGTGATGCCGTTCGGACTTGCCAATGCTCCATCAGTGTTTCAATCCTTTATGCATGACATCTTCCGTGAGTACCTGGATGAAATCCTGATTGTGTACTTGGATGACATTTTGATCTTCTAGGATGATTGGGAGTCTCATGTGAAGCAGGTCAGAACGGTTTTTCAGGTCCTGCGTGCTAATTCTTTGATTGTGAAGGGATCAAAGTGTCTCTTTGGTGTGCAGAAGGTTTCATTTTTGGGGTTCATCTTTTCCCCTTCTACTATCGAGATGGATCCGGTTAAGGTCCAGGCCATCCATGATTGGACTCAGCCGACATCTCTGAAAAGTCTGCAAAAGTTCCTGGGCTTTGCTAATTTTTATCGTCGCTTCATCTGCAATTTTTCTAGTGTTTCCAAACCATTGACCGATTTGACCAAGAAGGGTGCTGATTTGGTCAATTGGTCTTCTGCTGCTGTGGAAGCTTTTCAAGAGTTGAAGCTTCGTTTTTCTTCTGCCCCTGTGTTGTGTCAACCAGATGTTTCTCTTCCGTTCCAGGTCGAGGTTGATGCTTCTGAGATTGGAGCAGGGGCTGTTTTGTCACAGAGAGGTTCTGGTTGCTCAGTGATGAAATCATGCGCTTTCTTTTCCAGGAAGTTTTCACCTGCTGAGCGAAATTATGATGTGGGCAACCGAGAGTTGCTGGCCATGAAGTGGGCATTCGAGGAGTGGCGTCATTGGCTTGAAGGAGCTAAGCATCGCGTGCTGGTATTGACTGATCATAAGAACTTGACTTATCTCGAGTCTGCCAAGCGCTTGAATCCTAGACAAGCTCGTTGGTCGTTGTTTTTTGCCCGTTTTGACTTTGTGATTTCGTACCTTCCGGGCTCTAAAAATGTGAAGGCGGATGCTCTGTCTAGGAGTTTTGTGCCCGACTCTCCGGGTTTATCTGAGCCGGCGGGTATCCTCAAGGAAGGAGTAATTGTGTCTGCCATCTCCCCTGATTTGCGGCGGGTGCTGCAAAAATTTCAGGCTAATAAACCTGATCGTTGCCCAGCGGAGAAACTGTTTGTCCCTGATAGGTGGACGAATAGAGTTATCTCTGAACTTCATTGTTCGGTGTTGGCTGGTCATCCTGGAATCTTTGGTACCAGAGAGTTAGTGGCTAGATCCTTTTGGTGGCCCTCTCTGTCGCGGGATGTGCGTACTTTTGTGCAGTCCTGTGGGATTTGTGCTCGGGCTAAGCCCTGCTGTTCTCGTGCCAGTGGGTTGCTTTTGCCCTTGCCGGTCCCGAAGAGGCCTTGGACACATATCTCTATGGATTTTATTTCTGACCTTCCCGTTTCTCAAAAGATGTCAGTCATTTGGGTGGTCTGTGATCGCTTTTCTAAGATGGTCCATCTGGTACCCTTGTCTAAATTGCCTTCCTCCTCTGATTTGGTGCCTTTGTTCTTCCAGCATGTGGTTCGTTTGCATGGCATTCCAGAGAATATTGTTTCTGACAGAGATTCCCAGTTTGTTTCGAGGTTTTGGCGAGCCTTTTGTGGTAGGATGGGCATTGACTTGTCTTTTTCCTCGGCTTTCCATCCTCAGACTAATGGCCAGACCGAACGAACCAATCAGACCTTGGAAACATATCTGAGATGCTTTGTTTCTGCTGATCAGGATGACTGGGTGTCCTTTTTGCCTTTGGCTGAGTTCGCCCTTAATAATCGGGCCAGCTCGGCTACCTTGGTTTCGCCGTTTTTCTGCAATTCTGGGTTCCATCCTCGTTTCTCTTCAGGACAGGTTGAGTCTTCGGACTGTCCTGGTGTGGATACTGTGGTGGACAGGTTGCAGCAGATTTGGACTCAGGTAGTGGACAATTTGACCTTGTCCCAGGAGAAGGCTCAACTTTTCACTAATCGCAGACGCCGTGTGGGTCCCCGACTTCGTGTTGGGGATCTGGTTTGGTTATCTTCTCGTCATATTTCTATGAAGGTTTCCTCTCCTAAATTTAAACCTCGTTTTATTGGTCCATATAGGATTTCTGAGGTTCTTAATCCTGTGTCTTTTCGTCTGACCCTTCCAGATTCTTTTTCCATACATAACGTATTCCATAGGTCATTGTTGCGGAGATACGTGGCACCTATGGTCCCATCTGTTGAGCCACCTGCCCCGGTTTTGGTGGAGGGGGAATTGGAGTATATTGTGGAGAAGATTTTGGATTCTCGTGTTTCAAGACGGAAACTCCAGTATCTGGTTAAATGGAAGGGTTATGCTCAGGAAGATAATTCCTGGGTTTTTGCCTCTGATGTCCATGCTCCCGATCTTGTTCGTGCCTTTCATGTGGCTCATCCTGGTCGGCCTGGGGGCTCTGGTGAGGGTTCGGTGACCCCTCCTCAAGGGGGGGTACTGTTGTGAATTCTGTGGCAGAGTTCACTCCTGTGGTCACAAGTGGTACTTCGGCTGATTCTCTCTGGGAGCTTCCGTTTGTGGAGGAAAGTGGTACTGCAGCTTCTGAGTTTCCTCCCTCAGGTGATCTGGTGAGGTTGTTAGCTGCTTCTTTACTTAACTCCACCTGATGCTTTGATCCATGCTTCCTGTCAATGTTCCAGTGTTGGACTTGTGTTTCTCTGGATCATTCCTGTGGCCTGCTGCTCTGCATAGCTAAGTGCTTCTTTGCTATTTGTTGCTATTTTTTCTGTCCAGCTTGTCTATTTGTTTTGCTGGAAGCTCTGGGACGCAAAGGGTGTACCTCCGTGCCGTTAGTTCGGTACGGAGGGTCTTTTTGCCCCCTTTGCGTGGTTTTCTTTAGGGTTTTGTGTAGACCGCAAAGTTATCTTTCCTATCCTCGTTCTGTCTAGAATATCGGGCCTCACTTTGCTGAATCTATTTCATCCCTACGTTTGTCTTTTCATCTTACTCACAGTCATTATATGTGGGGGGCTGCCTTTTCCTTTGGGGTATTTCTCTGAGGCAAGGTAGGCTTATTTTTCTATCTTCAGGCTAGTTAGTTTCTCAGGCTGTGCCGAGTTGCATAGGGAGCGTTAGGCGCAATCCACAGCTGCCTCTAGTTGTGTTTGGAGATGATCAGGAATTGCGGTCTACAGAGTTTCCACGTCTCAGAGCTCGTTCTATTATTTTGGGTTACTGTCAGATCACTGTATGTGCTCTGATCGCTATGTACATTGTGTTACTGAATTGCCTATCATAACACCCCGCCATGCAAACACACCGCCGTACTTTGAGGGGCCCTGTGCCAGTGCCAATGCCAAACAGTGGCCCCCCCCACTGCTTGCTCAGGATCACAGCACTTGCAAAGTTGAAATACTTACCTCGCCCTGCTCCACTGCCGTGACGTGGTCCAGATTTCCTAGGCCCACAAAATACTTGAACCAGCCCTACCCCCAACAACTTTAGCCAAATGACCCCCAATTTCCAATGCCTAACTATTATTTTAAGGGAAATTAAGATTGACAAGCTTCATTAAGAAGAATGGATGTTTTTGCCATTAAAATGGGCACTCTAGGTGTTTTCCTGGCCCCCACTTATTGCCGACTATGCTGCCCCATTGACTTGCATTGGGTTTCGTGTTTCGGTCGATCCCGATTTTACGACATAATCGGCCGATTTCACTCGACCCGACTTTTGAGATAGTCGGGTTTTGCGAAACCCAACTCGACTCTAAAAAAGTCAAGGTCGCTCAACCCTAGCCAAGAGAAGTGGTTAAAGATAGAATTTGGGATGAAGATGAGGAGTTTAGGAGGATGTTGAAGTCAGGCAGAAAAATGGTTAAAGAACTGGGTGGGTGAGCTTGGGTGAGCCTATACAATGATTCAAAGTGCAGTTTAATTTTATGTTATCCAAAATTTTTCGTAGACGAAAAGCATGTAAGGAGGGTGGGAAGAAAACATTACCTTCTTTTGTGTTTGATTTTATTTGGCCCCCTGTGCTTAAATATTCCCTTTTTCTATCATTGGTGCTGTGTTCTGCAGGTTTCAGCAAATGGAGTGACTGCCGTAAACTTGCAGGGCTTATGGTTGTCAGAAAATAGAGTTTACTGGCTTTCAGTTGGGAGGAAGAACCTGATATCAATGTAGGCTCAGGCAGGGGGTAGCACTGATGCAGAGGTAGCAATTTGATGATGAGTGATATGTTGCGGTGACTCAATGGAGTACGGTTAGGGTTAGTACAAGACCATAGGCATGTATTTTGGGCACCTACAAAAAGAACATCCATCTAGAAAGATGAGGAAAGATTCCTGAACCCTGACCACCAGATGGAGACGTTATGTACTGGCAGCCCCCAGAGTACAAGGGACAGAGAGATATGGGGGCAATCCATTGAATGCCTGTACTATTACATAGTTTTAAAGGACGGGTTATTATTGGCACATGATAACAAATTGTTAACTGTTTCTTTTTTTCAGAAAAAATACATACAG
This sequence comes from Ranitomeya imitator, assembly GCF_032444005.1. Taxonomy (NCBI): domain Eukaryota; kingdom Metazoa; phylum Chordata; class Amphibia; order Anura; family Dendrobatidae; genus Ranitomeya; species Ranitomeya imitator. The sequence continues at coordinate 49,931,412 of NC_091291.1, forward strand.
TGGGTAAAATAAGTATTTGCTAAACTGCCGATTTTTCAACGTTTTATGGAGAGCATAGAAAACTATAAACTAGAGATGAGAAGGAATGCTCGTGGACACAGTACTGGTGGTATGCTGATGCACGGAAGCAAGTAAAGACATCGGGGCCATGGATACACACAAAGCTCACATCCAGCATGTATTACAGTGAGGGACACTCCAGCAGAATCTAAATATGAAGTTGGATCAGATTGCAACTGCATATTAGAGGGCCTGGAAGCGAATTCATAAATAAAGACTGCAGACTAAAACAAAGTGTGATTTTATTAACTAAATGCCCATAACCTTTCATCAACTTCTTTATAAAATTATAGCATATTTTACTATATTTAGTACATTGCAAATCTTCTTTATTCTATCCTTTCCTTTTTTTCATTATAACGTAAAATTAAAAGAAGAAAAAAATTAAACAAAATTTGCTGTTACGTTGCACTTCAAAAACTCAAACTTTCAAATGTAATTTTTGCCGTAGAAGGAAGGGAAAATGTACTTTTGTCAGCAACGTAGGTTAATCTTACAGTTGCGTATACTTTTTGACTGCTGTGTAGCTTTTACTGCATCTCATTCTCTCCAAATATTTGCATTTGATTATTGTTACCAATTACAGCAAAGTATTAAAGCTAAATTGTTTGTGTTAAAGGATCTATTTCTGTCTACGTGCTTTTTCATCATTAAAAGAAATGTATACAGATATTTGTAACAGAGTTAAGTTGTCTAAACAGAATCCTTCTATGGCAGGAAACTTGTCAAATATAACTCAGTTACCATAATGTGGTACAATGAGCAGAGCTACGTCTATTGTGCTATAATTTGCCTTTCAGCTTTATTTCCCCTTCCAACTTTTCAGCTGTATCCAGGTCTAAGAAGATTAGATTGTGGCAATCATATAAGGGCTGGTCTGATGTCCAATTTTTTGACTTACAAGAAAAATAATCCTAGTTTCATCAGTGATTTTTTTTCGGAATGTCTTGTGAGATTCAACCAAATTTTATCCAAGCTCCATCAGTTTTTCCCAGACGAGAATAATTTTTTTTTATGCTTTCTCTAATCTAGCAGCCTATGAAAAGCAGACAGCATTTAAATGGCAGCTAAGTAGTGATGAGCAAACGTGCATGGATAAGGTGCTATCTGAGCATGCTCAGTGATAACCAAGTGTCTTTGGCATGCTCGAAAAATATGTTCGAGTCCCCATGCCTGCATGTGTTGTGGCTATCGAATAGCCTCGAGGCACGTAGGAGCGGGGATTGGAACATATTATTCGAGAATGCCAAAGACACTCGGTTAGCTCACGAGCATGCTCAGATAGCATCTTTTCCGAGCACATTCGCTCATCACTACATCCAAGTACTGTCTTTTTTTTATCAGATGTATAGGTTTGCATTGACAATTTTGATCGTTAATAAATAGCATTTCCAACATATCTACTTTACATCAGCACAATTTTAGAAACAATTTTTTTTTTGTTAGGAAGTTATAAGGGTTAAAATTTGACCAGCGATTTCTCATTTTTACAACAAAATTTACAAAACCATTTTTTTTAGGGATCATCACTTTGAGGGGTGTACATGACAGAAAATGCCCAAACTTGACACCATTCTAAAAACTACACCCCTCAAGGTGCTCGAAACCACATTCAAGAATTTTATTAACTCTTGACGAGGTTCACAGCAACTGAAATTTTTTTTTGCAAACATTTTACTTCAGAACCAATTTTTTTATTTTCACAAGGGTAAAAAGAGAAAATGAACCACAAAATTTGCTGTGCAATTTCTCGTGAGTACGCCGATATCCCATATGTGGGGGTAAACCACAGTTTGGGCGCACAGCAGAGATTAGAAGAGAAGGAGTTCCGTTTGACTTTTTCAATGCAGAATTGGCTGGAATTGAGATCGGACACCATGTCACGTTTAGAGAGCCCCTGGTGTGCCTAAACAGTACAAACCCTTCACAAGTGACACCATTTTGGAAACTAGACTCTTTACGGAACTTATCTAGATGTGTCGTGAGAACACCCAGGTGCTTCACAGAAGTTTACAACGTAGAGCCGTAAAAATAAAAAAATCCTTTTTTTTCCTCAAAAATGAATTTTTAGCTCGCAATTTGTAATTTTCTCAAGGGTAATAAGAGAAATTGTACCCCAAAATCTGTTGTCCAGTTTATCCTGAGTATGCTGGTACCCCATATGTGGGGGGGGACCACTGTTTGGGCACACATCGGGGCTCCGAAGGGAAGTAGTGATGTTTTAAAATGCAGACTTAGATGGAATGGTCTGCGGGCGTCATGTTGCATTTGCAGAGCTCCTGATGTACCTAAACAGTAGAAACCCCCACAAGTGACACCATTTTAGAAACTAGACCCCCCAAGGAACTTATCTAGATGTGTGGTGAGCACTTTGAAAGCCCAAGTGCTTCCCAGAAGTTTATAATGCAGATTTGTGAAAATAATTTATTTTTTTTCCACAAAAATGATTTTTTTAGCTCCCAATTTTTTATTTTCCCAAGGCTAACAGGAGAAATTGGACCCCAAAATTTGATGTCCAATTTGTTCTGAGTACACTGATATCTAGATGTGTGGTGAGCATTTTGAACACCCAAGTGCTTCACAGAAGTTTGAGTCATGAAAATAAAAAATCATTTTTTCCCACAAAAATGACTTTTTAGCCCCCAATTTTTTTTTAATTTCGCAAAGGTAACAGGAGAAACTGGACCCTAAAAGTTGTTTTCCAATTAGTCCTGAGTATGCTGATAACCCATATGTGGGGGTAAATCACTGTTTGGGCGCCTGGCAGAGCTCAGAAGTGAGGGAGTACCATTTGACTTTTTGAGGCCAAAATTGGCTGCCGCGTTTGGAAACCCGCTGATGTACCTAAACAGTGGAAACCAACCCCGATCATGTTTTTTGGGGTCTTGGCTACCCAAGGCAGCCGAGACCCCAAAGATCTGCAGGGTGCCGGCCGGCGGGCGCATGCGAAGTGCATATTTTTCCCGGAAAAAGATGGCGGCGACCATCGGGAGCCGCGAGGAGCATCGGGAGAGATGGATGAATATTGGGTGGTGATCGGGGACCCCATTTCTCTGTCCTCTGATGTACGATCACATCGGAGGACAGAGAAATTAAATGGGAAAACCCATTTTTTTTTTAAATTTGCGGCCGCCGGTAAACTGTTAATTACCGGCGATCACAACCTGGGGGTCAGTAAAAAACTGACCTGAATCATGTTCTCTGGGGTCTCAGCTACCCCCGGCAATGAAGACCCCAGAGAAAATCCGACTCTGGGGGGTGCTATACACTTTTTCCACAGCGCCGTTAGTTAACAGCTCTGTGGTTTAAGTACCCTTGACAGCCACCGTTAAAAGGCGTATCGGCGGTCGTTAAGGGGTTAATTCATCATGTCATTTAAGTGTTTTATGCTGCTGAAAATCAGAATTTTTCAGGTTAGTTAATTGGACTTGCCCAAGCTTGCATTAGATGCCAATAGTAGATGAGCTGTGTGATCCCAAAATGCCCTTGATTGTTACAAATCTACAATATTACTTTAAACTGACTAATTCTTATTTATTTTGGAATAACGATACCAAAGCTAAATTTTCTTAAAAAAACAAAAAAAACCAATTACTTCTAATCTAGCAATATGTCAGGTACCAAAGTGTTTTTGACAATTTTAATTCAGATCATAGCTTTTGATAAAATGTAAATAAAAATAATCCTTTCCAGCTTAAACTACTGCAAATATAGTGTGTAACTATCTTATCCCTCCAAAAACCTAAGATAGCAATACCTGGGTACCATACACGTTTTAAAGTAACTTTCTCAAACGGAGCGGTATGTATTTGAGCAAATTACTGCATCCATGTTTCAATTTAGACTTTTTAGTTTCCTTAACAAGAGTCATATTGGATCAACTCTTGCAATATCTAATACCTAGTCCTCGGCTGATGAATACTCCCATCAGCCGCTATGCTCTTGCTGTTATTAGAGGCAGCAGGCGTAGACTGACGGGAGCAGTAGTCCCATCAGCCATTAACTTTATACCTCCGATCACAGCTGCGGACTCACATTATCATTTGACAGCGTGGGAACCGCGACTCTCTGACCGGCGGTAATGATTTTACCGCGATCAGAATCACTGTTTACTGCGTTGTCATTCACATGACAACTTGGAAAACACTGAATGTTCGGGCCTCTCATTCAAGTGAATGGAGTCCGGGTTCGGTTTTGGGTCCTGGTACTGCTCTTGTACCTGTATCCAAACTTTTTTAACTGTTTGGCCGAACCCGCCGTGCCTGAACATCCAGGGGTCTGCCCGTTTCTAATCAGTATTTATCATAACTCCATTTTATATAATATACTGTATACTGTATGAACTGTGGAGATATAAACTTCTTATGGCATTAATATCAGCATAAAAACTATATTACATGAGCTTCATGGCATGGCATACAAGTCTTACATTACCGAGCTCAATGCCAAGTGTTGGATCGAGTAGTGTAAAGCTTTGGCCACCAATGAAATTTTGAGCAGTATTCAAAGCAGTGTCAAAACACATTTCTCTATTTGGTGTCTTATGCATGGGTCTGGGTTTGACAAATGCAAGGAGAATGTTACCTGCCTGCATACACTATGTCAACTGTAAAGATTGGTGGAGGAGGGATAATAAGGTGAGGTTGTCTTTTCATGGATTGGCCTAAGCTCCAGTTCAAGTGAAGAAAAATCTTAATATTTTGACATGCCAAGACATTTTGAACAATTTTGTGTTTCCTTTATGGAGTGCCCTATACTGTACCAAAATAAAGGCATCACAGTAACAAACCAAGGTCCATAGAGGCACGATTGGGTGAAATTGGTATTGAGGAACTTGACTCGCCCATACAGAGCCGTAACATCATCGCCATGAAACAATATAGGGGTGAAGTGGAATAGAGATTGCAAGCCAGGTTCTCTGATCCAACATCAGTATCTGACCCCCCAAATTGTCTTCTGGATGAATGGGTAAAAAATGCAACAAACTTACACCAAAATAATGCAGTCATCTTTGCTTGAGTTGTGGAGACTTTTTAAGCTGCAAGGTGGGGAATAACTCCGTGTTATTGCCTTAGGAGGTTGAATGGGATGCCATAAAAGCTTGTGTTGGTGTAATGTTTAGATGTCCCAAATATTTCAGTTTTTCTACTGGCCATGAGAGCAGTTGCCATAGGTTGAAACGTCTGATAGCTCACTGGTCACGTATGCTTTGTAGACTGGAACATGACCAACAGGGTTTTTATATTATCATTGACAAGCTAGAGTTGGTATGTCACTCTCCATAAGGAGAAACGATACCCCTTACACCCCAGTCCAGAGCCTTTCACCTAGTCAAATCAGTTCTCATGCTTCGCACTGACGAGGGCCAACATCCCGAAACACCGTGTCTGCGAATTAAGATACTGATTTGGCTTTTATCCTAAGTCATATTGCAAGACTCGTTAAAGGGTTGATTGTGACTTGTAGGATCGCTACTTCCAACAGGTGGAGCTATAGAGTTTAAGTCCTCTTTTTCTCAGAAGAGGCAATTTGCATATTATATTATCATTAGAAGGCAGAGGATGACCACTGTATTTTATGGCTTGAGGTCTTCAAGAAGGCGAGAAATAAAAAGAATCATCCATTCACACAACCTAGTCTATGTCTGCATCTTCTTTGTCACTCCCTGGTTTATAGATATGGGCATTAATACAACTGTTGCAATTTCCACTAACCATACCTATTCTTGTTGAAGTCGCACTTTGACATGATTTTGAATAACAGATATCTGAGATTAATTAACCTCTTTTAAAGGGAACCTGTCACCTGAATTTGGCGGGACCGGTTTTCAGTCATATGGGCGGAGTTTTCGGGTGTTTGATTCACCATCTCCTTACCCGTTGGCTGCATGCTGGCCGCAATATTGGATTGAAGTTCATTCTATGTCCTCCGTAGTTCACACCTGCGCAATGCAATCCAAAGCCACTGCTTGCCCTGCGATGTGAGTGCAGCCAGTATTATGCTGCACCAACAAACTGTATAATTGCCAGTGTGGCAAAAACTGATGTGCAGAGCAAACTGACCCCAATTCCCACCCATGTCCAGGAGACTCCAGTCCACTAGATAATGGGAAAGAGAAAGGAAAAAAAAAAAAATCTCCTTGTTCATAGCATGGCCACTTCCCCCATACAAGCCGCTATCCTTGTCACTGGTCCAAATGTGGCTAGCGGCAATTACGACCCTTTATGTATCCACATGAAAGCCAAGACTGAAATTGTCCAGCAGAAAATTGCTTATGTGCTCACTGAAGGCATTTTCAGCTGTTGACAGGGGGCACCATGGGCATTTTGACCCCTATACATTAAAGCTGTGTTCTGACACCATAAAATTATACCTTGCAAGATATTGCAGTATTATCCCATTTAAATGACTAACTACAGCTCTGGAAAAAATTAAGAGACCACCACATCAAAAACTTGTCATGGGCAGCCCCATCTCCAGACCTGAACCCCATTGAAAACCTCTGGAATATAATCGAATGGATGATGGATAGTCACAAGTAGTGTTGAGCATTCCGATACTGCAAATATCGAGTATCGGCCGATATTCGCTGTATCGAAATTCCGATACCGAGTTCCAATACTTTTGCGATATCGAATACCGGAATTGGAAGTTCCTATAGTGCAATTATGCACTATAATAGAGTGTGGGTGGTGCGTGGGCGGAGACTGCGTGTGTGTGTGTGTGGGCGGGGTCTGTGCGTGACCGCGGGGGGGTCTGTACGGGCCTGCCGGGTCTCTGTGCGTATGTGCAGGCATTGTCTGATGGGGCTACAAGTCCCATCGGATGATGCCTGCTACTCTGACAGTGATTGACAGATTAGCCAATGATGGGACAGTAGTAGTCCCATCATCCGGCTAATGTGTTGAATGAAAAAAAAATACATACATACTCCATATATACTCCATACATACTCCAAACATACTCCATACAGTACATTACATACATTACATACATATAGCCATACAGTACATTAAACATAGAGTTCATACTCACCATTACTTGTCACTTTCATCCCTGAAGCCAGTGTCAACCTGTAAAAAAGATTAAAATAACAAACAACCAATATACTCCCTGATCCACAGAAATCCACGAGTGTCCCACGACGATCTCCCGTGGAGAACAGCAGCAGCAGCTGTTGCGACCGCTCTCCAGGGGCTCCAGAAACACAATGGCACTTTATTCCTCTGCCGCTGTAAAAAAATAGTCCCTAGTCTCACTTTTGGCATTGCTGGGTGTGAAATTTTCCCACGCAGCAATTGCCATAAAGTGACACTTTGAACTTTAGTAACCTCAGTGATGTACTGCAGGAGCCATTGTCTCCTGTCAGTGTGTCACTGAGGGTCCTATAGAGCAGTGACATCACCCGATGTCACTGTTCTATAGGGGAGATCGTCATGGGACACTCGATATTAATTGGACTACGGCGGACAAGTAGTATATGGTTTATTATTTTACGTTTTTTGCAGGCGCTGAAGTATGGTAAGTATGGTTAAATGAAGAATATTAAAATACTTTTTTGTTAATGTGTGCGTGTTTTATTAACCCTTTCTTACTATTGGATTAATAATGGATAGGCGTCTTATTGACGCCTCTCCGTTATTAACCCGGTTTAATGTCACCTTACAACAGCAAGGTGACATTAACCCCTTATTACCCCATATCCCACCGCAACACGGGAGTGGGAAGAGAGGGGCTAAGTGCCGGAATTGGCGCATCTCACCGATGCGCCATTTCTGGGGCGGCTGCGGACTGGTACTTGTAGCCGGGGTGGGGGGGTGGGGCAATATCCATGGCCTCTCTCTAGGCTATGAATATCAGCCGGCAGCTGTCTGCGTATTTTTTGGATATCGGCAGATCCAATCCGATAACGATACTTCTGGATATCGGAAGGTAGTCACTAGTCACAAGCCATCAAACAAAGAAGAACTGCCTAAAGTTTTTTGCGCAAGAAGCAGTGTGAAAGACTGGTTTAAAGCATGCCAAGACGCATGAAAGCTGTGATTAGAAATCATGGTTATTCCACAAAATATTGATTTCTGAACTCTTCCTGAGTTAAAACATTAGTATTGTTGTTTCTAAATGATTAGGAATTTGCTTTCTTTGCATTGCTTGAGGTCTGAAAGCACTGTTTGTTTGTTTTTTATTTTGACCATTTTTCATTGTCAGAAAAAAATACAAAATTGATTGCTTGGAACTTTGGAGACATGTTGTCAGAAGTTTATAAACTAAAAGAACAATTTACATTTTACTCAAAAATATACCTATAAAGAGAAAATTCAGACAAACTGAACATTTTGGAGTGGTCTCTTAATTTTTGCCAAAGCTGTATACCTTACACCATTGCTAAACCATTGCTAAGAAAAGTATGTCCTAGGCAGGGCCGGTTTTAGACAAAGTGGGGCCCCAAATTCGCAGATATTGAACCATCACACAGAAACATTTCAGATATATTTGCATGCTCTGAGTGAAGGCCACTAAACGAGCACGATCGATAATATTCAACTCATTTGATGCTTGTTCTCAAGTTTCTTTACACCAGCTGAGGAAGAATGATGGGGACAGATAGTCCTCAATAGGGTATAATGCTGGTCCCATATAGTACCTATAGTATAATGCACTTCACATGGTTCTTGATAGAGTATAATGCACCCTTTTCAGAGTATAATGTAGCCCCACACAAACAGTATAATGCAGCCCCCCTCAGAGTATACTGCAGCACCCTCAAAGAGTATAATGCAGCCCCCCCCCCACACACAGTATAATGTAGCCCCCTCAAAGTACAATGTAGCCCAAGGGAGTAAAATTCAGCCCCCTCAGAGTATAATGCAGTCTCCCCTCAGAGTATAATGCAGTCCCCCCTCAGAGTATAACGCAGCCCCCTCAGACTATAATGCAGTCCTGCTCAGAGTATAATGCAGTCCCCTCACAGTATAATGCAGCCCTCCCTCACAGTATACTGCACACACACAGTATAATGCAGCCTCCTCATAGATTATAATGCAGCCCACACACAATATAATGCAGACACACACCACACACAGTATTGTGAAACCTCCCCACACAGTGACACAGTATCATGCAGCCTTTCTCATAGAGTATAATGCAGCCCTCCACACACAGTATAATGCAGTCCCCCCACACACAGCATAGTGCAACCCCCATACAGTGTGACACAATATAATGCAGCCCCACACAGAGTATAGTGCAGTCCCCCAGACACACACACTATAATACAGCCCCCAGACATAAAGTAGAGTGCAGCTGCCCTGAGAACACACATAGTATAGTGCAGTTCCTGTGCACATACACACAGTTTAGTGCAACCCCCTGCACACATACAAAATCAGCATAGTGCAGCAGCCACACACAAACACAGTATAATGCAGCCCCCACTCACAGTATAATGCAGCCCACACACATATAGTATAAAGGAGAGACACACACAGTGTAGTGAAGCCCACACAGTACACACATATGGAGTCACACACAATACTCAACTTTCCTTGTTCCCCACGCTGCTGCAGGCTCTGTTCCAGTCTCAGCAGTTCCACTCCTGGCACAGTGTGGCGCACAATGATGTGATATGAATCGCAAGCAGAGTGGGAGTGATGGGACAGGGAGTGTCAGCTGGCACACTCTCCTCTATCAGTGCTTTCAACTGTATCGGCATCTAGAATGATGATAAGTTGAATGCGCAATGGGGGGTTGGGGCTGGGTGCCTCTTACAGGCCCCATAACTGCTACGTGGTGTGTCGCTATTAGCGGGACTCCACTGGTTGGGGGTCCCTAGAGGAGTGGGGGCCCTAGGCAGCTGCCTGCTCTGCCTACCCCTAATGCCGACCCTGGTCCTAGGTAAGTGACATCACTTGCAGGGATGGCACTGGTCTCGGAGTGAGCGAGAGAACAAATTGTCACTCCTCACTGAGAAGAATATTGCACAGTGCCAAGATCTTACTAAGTATAGGTGAGAATTGACAGTAGACACATGCTCAGTAGAGCAGGGACTAGCCCAAATGCAAAAACAGGCATCATTGATGATGCTTCATTTCAGGGAGGAGGCAGAGGCTGCGACAGTGACCACAGCCTCTTCCACTGGTGATGACTCGTTTGAGTATCCCAGCATGCACTAAAATTCTGATAAGAAGCGTTATCAAAGAGGAAGTAGAAAAACCAATCAACAACATAGTGTAGTGAAGGAAGTATAGGAAAGTTTTAATTAAAGTGTACCCGAAAAAAAAATAGATTAGAAGATTAAATAGAGATTTAGGAATAAAATGAAAATTTTGTTTTGAAACACCCCATGAATGATCAAGTCTGATCCACAACACAGATGAGAATAGGAAGTCTCACAGACGGACAAAAAGTTTCACGGACTAATTTCTAAAATACATGTGTACAATGCCAATGAAACTTTCTGGGTCAGTGTGCGAGTCTACCGAAAAATAAGACAGCATTTGGAAGTGTACAACGGATATGTGAATGTAGCCTGAAGGATATAAGTGGTGGATTCACGGAGCTCCTACAATAAAGCTCCAAGACCCAGAGCATTTATAAGGAGAGTGTCCTGGGCATTGAATATTACCTGAGTTCAGCCAACAACTCGAACACTTCAATCTGTACGATGCCAGGAACCCAAATGTTTGTACTTGGAGCTTTTTACATCTAGTGTTTTATTTCAACCCTCTAGGGAACTGTGACTGACACTTTAAACGTGAACTATGGTCCTATATCGTGAATTGAAATGAGTATAGGTGCCATGGAGGTTATATTTGCCATTGATTAAGCCAAATAAATACACATTAATAGAAAGCTTACAAAAAACATTTCACAATGACAGTTCCATGTATTCATCATATATTCATCTATTTTAATAGCAAACTTTCTAGTCCAAGACGGCTGGCCTTATCAGGAAAGAAAATGACCCCATTTTCTGCTACGCGTCTCTGAAGATACAAGGTCGTCCTGAAGCATTAGCCCGGATTTCAGTCTGCTCTATTAATCACAGGCTAGAATCGCACTTTATGCTCTCACTCTGAACGCTTGTTAGTAATCATCTTGGCATAATTAAGAAATAGAAAAAACGTAGCTTCTGTATTTCTGTATGCGTGGAGGAATTCTGTCCTATTGTGTACGAGAAGAAATAGAAATGCATCAACGATGTATGTACATAGTAAAAAAAGGAAAGGTTAAGTAATTAGATTACCAGCCATATGAAACATTAATCAACACAAAATAGAAGAACGTAAATGCATAAAATGTATTATTTATTATTATTATTTTTATTATTATGGCATACATATTGATTTCAAAGGAGTTGAAATGAATCATACGTTCACCTGCTACTAAGATGAATGGCACTTGCAGTAATACGCGAAAAAGTTTACTGTGATGTGGAGCAAAAAATGGTGGGAAAAATAAATGTTCCACTGGTGGATCTGAAGCTTTTAGGAGGGCAATTCAGCTGGAATTCTGCAGAGCTCAGAGATGGTGACCGGAATTCAAATGAAGGGCTGCAAGGAAAGCCAACGTCATTCCGCGAACGCTCCCCCTCCTCTCACTTAATTCTTCAGTCCTCTTTTCGCTTCTCACTTCTGCATGGAAATGTTTGTGAGCTTGCAAAAAGCTGATAAGTTAGAAAAAAGGATCCTCTCCAGAAAGAAGAATTTACGCAACGGATGAAAACAGAGACTCTACAAGGCTCCCAACATGTTTATCAGTCTTGAATAGAACCTCTTCAAGGGCTGATGTCCCAAATTACGGTAATCGTAAAATATCCTTATGTGAAAATATAAATATGTAAATGGCTTCAGAAATAGGAAATTGCTGCAGAATGATTGAAAACCAACATTGCAAAGGATTTTTTCCAGACGTTTTTGCAAGCAACTAGAAAATCGGAGGGTGGCTCGTTAAAGAGACAATTTTACATACTGTATAATGTGTTTGAAACAGTACAAAAAAGAGAAGCATAATACACTGGTGTGGTGGTCTATGTACTACAGATTTTTCATTTTTATTAGGCTGCAAAAGGGTGCTGACTAGAGATAAGTGAATAATAACATTTTCGGATGCTCATTACTTCAACCGAGCAATTCCTAATACTCAGATACTCGTTTCGAGTAACAAGTATAATGGGAGACAATGCGAAATTTGAGGATTTTTCGTGAAGACCCTACAAGGAGATCTGGGGGGCAATGAAAATGTTGAAATGGATGGAAAAAGTGTGTAATGGAAGGAGAACTGCATGGGGAAGACCCCTGGAAGCATCACTGCTTGATCGCTGCTGAGAACAATGGGTTCACAATTTTACTCCACTTTAAGGACTGGCAATAAAACACTTAAAATCAATTAGAAATTTCAGTTTACAAGAAAAAATGTTAAGAAACCTTCTTTCCTGAATAATGACTTATAAAAGGGAAAATTTAAATAGGATTTTAAAAAAATAATAGTGACCGGAACAAATTTTTGAAATCCGACCAGTGTCACTTTATGTGGTAATAACTCTGGAACGCTTCAACAAATCCCAGTGATTTTGAAATTCTTTTTTCGTGACACATTATACTTTACGATAATGGTAAATTTAGGTCAATATGTTTTGTGCTTATTTATAAAAAATATTAGAAATTTGAGAGAAATGCTAAAAATTAGCAATTTTTGAACTTTTAATGATTATCCCTTTAATCCAGATAGTCATACCACAGCAAAACATTAATATATAACATTTCCCACATGTCTGCTTTACATCAGCACCATTTGTAAAATGTTCTTTTATTTTGTTTGCATTTTAGGAGGTTTAAAAATGTAGCAGTAATTTTTCATTTTTTCAAGGAAATTTACAAAATTTAGTTTTTTAGGGACCTACCCATGTTTGAAGTGACTTTAGGGGTCCTATATATTGGGAAACCCCCAAAAGTGATACCATTTTAAAGCATCCTCCCCCCTGATATATTGAAAACTGCAGTCAGGTAGTTTATTAACCCTTCAGGTGATTTTCAGGAATTAATGCAAAGTGGCATGACAGAAATGAAAATGTGTGTTTTTACCACCTAAATGTCTCTAACTTCTGAACAGGTTACAACAGCCGTCAGACTCTAAGGCCACTATTTGGCCATGAATTGCCATGACAAATATCAGGACCACATAGTCATGATCTCAGGGTGCCAAGGGGGATAAAGAGGAAGTCCCCACACTCTGTTAACCATTTATATGATGTAGTCACTATTGACAGCAGCATCTAAGGGGTTAAACAGAGTTGGAAAGTGCAAACACTGATCGTGGCTGATGCAGCAGGTTGTCAGCTATAGTGTACAGCCAACAGCTACTGGTTGGTCACCTGTATGGGGAGGCTATACTCTTATATCTCAGGTCAGTTAAAAGACGTATTGGCGGTCATTAAGGGGTTAAGCAAATCAAAATTGACATTTTTAGTAATACACTGGAAATTTCAGTGTAATTTATGCAGTGCATTTGTTCCAAGATCTGGGCAGGTAAGTGTTGCTGCCTTTTTTTTCTGCTGTTAAAAATTGAATTTTTGTAGACCTTGAGTCTCTCTCTAGTGGCTTTGCTATTTAGTTTAGTGTAGGACTCGTAAGCGTGGGGACCCTTGGCGTGGGTTACGAGCTTGCGTATTTTTGACAAAATTTCAACCAATACCTCACTATTTTTGTATATTTTTTGCACTATATTTACCGGGGTGCAGCCAAGCCCAAACACGTTCGGTCTCGCATGAGGGGTGTTCGCACTGGAATGCATTGAAAGTGTACTGGCCAGCCCGCCTAATCGAAAAGTAGGGGCGTGACTAATAGGCTGTGAACCAGACACTATGCAGTAACATTGTGTGAACTACGCCCTATGTGGGCCTTTATTATGCAATTGTATACTGGGCAGTCACCCCCTCCAGGAGTGGGTATGTGGAGAGTGGCTGCTGATCTGCTATTTTGTACCTGTGTTGCCAACATCTTGCTTTATGGGCTGGCTGCACCCTGCAGTGCATTTGTTCCAAGATCTGGGCAGGTAAGTGTTGCTGCCTTTTTTTTCTGCTGTTGATAATTTATGAAGGAACCAAGAACTTCCCAAAAATTTATGGAAGAGGGACTCAGATGCACTCTGTATTAGACATAAAGAAAAGGAAAGCCTCATACACATTCTGTTCAAATTGTACTCTATCGTCATCCATAGACCCTTGAAGGCAAAAATTGGAGGGCCTCATTAAAATATTTTGAAATTGCAGTTGATTTTCTACTACACTCTTAAAAGCTTTATACCAACCGAACATCAGTTAGAGATAACAACCAAAAATGCTAAGGCGACTCAAATCATGAACATATGAAACAAGAAGAACTATGAGTCAGAAAAAGCCAAAAAGTAATCTTAAATAATTTTATTGAAAAATGTAATCAAAACAAATAAGATCATATACCATATATGTGAGATCATGTGACAATACCGTGAGTACATCAAGGACCAAAGATCACGGAACAGGATATAGAAAAGTATATCAAATGTAATGCATACAAGTGCAACTAATATGCCATCATCAAATATATCTAACTGAGGACAGACTGTGGCAGCTGAAACTTATTCAAATGTTCAATACCGGTACTGTTACCACATGACTATCTTCAGATAAAGTGCGAATACAAGTGCTAGATGAGGATTAATTACCCATAATGATCGTAACAGGTCCTGTCCCGGTCCGAGGTGCTACCCCAATGCACGTTTCGCGTCCAAATGAATCCCGCTTCCTCAGGGGGTGTGTGAGGAAGCGGGATTCATTTGGACGCGAATATTGAATCAGTGTGCTGTCAGGGAAATGTAGCATCTCTGGCCATATACGCTTGTCCACTTGTCCATTGTTATGTGTATGTGTATAATCCCGGTAACTGCATTGGCAAGGAAACAGACACGTGCTTGTACAAGGTGGGGATGCCATACCTGGAGAACTTGTGGCAACTGTTGATCGAGTACTGAAGGACGGCTACCACCATGAGTCAGGGGAAATCCTTTGTATCTACAAGCATAAACATGTCAAGCAGCCTAGAAATGTGCCATGTAGTATTTTGGTCCATGGGTGAGCGGCTGGGGACATTCTTTTGCTTTTAAATGCCTAGGGTAGGGATAGCTGAATGCTGTGCTTGGACAAGTTTTTGGAAGTGTCTGATGATGATGCCTCAGAATGTGCAAGGAGAGGTGCATGGTGGGAGGCATCTGTGCCAGTGTCATAGACAGGATATTGGGAAGCACCTGGCACAGAGGAAAAAGCAGTGGTGTCACCTGCTCCTTGTGGCAAGGTCCTTGCTGATCTTGGCATGGCACAAGTTGCAAATTACCATTTCTGTTTAATCTCAGAACTCTCTTTAAAATAAGTTCCAGACTGGGGAACACCTAACTATTTGTCGGAGAAATTCAAGAGTGTCAGTGCTCTGAGGAACAGTTGCCTGCCTTCACCCTCTGGTCACCCCACTGTCACTTCCTGACTGTTTTGGTGCTGTTAATAGCTCCCCCTTCAGCACAGGTGGCCTTGCTCTGCATGCCAGATTCCCAGGTTTGGTTGGTGATGTCTTCTTCCACCACCTTGTCTGACATTGCTGCACCTTGGTACTCCTCACTTGCTGATGTAACAACGATCTGACTTATCGGCAACTGTATCTCATCTGTATCAACCTCCTTAGACATAATTTGCCATTCCCCACCTTCACCTTCTTGTGACTGTGTCTGCTCTACGTTTTGTGCATCACTAAACAGCATCTCCTCCTGTCCCTCTTGGAACATGCAGGGAGAGAGCCACAGTGAAGAAATGATGTTGTAAAGAGTAGAGTTGAGCGACTTCTACATTTTTAGGAACGAGTCGGGTGCAATCAGCCGATTATTACGAAAAGTCGGGGGCCGACCGAAACACCAAACCCAATGCAAGTCAATGGGGTATCAAAGTCAGCAGTGAGTGGAGGACAGGAAAACACCTACAGTGCCCATTTTAATGCCAAAAACATCAATTCTTATTTCTTAAGCTTGTCAATCTTAATTTACTTTATAATAATAGTTAGGCATGGAAAACTGGGGGTCATTTGGCTAAAGTTGTGGGGGGGTAGAGCTGGCTCAAGATTTTCTTGGGCCCAGGAAACGCGGCATACGTAACGGCGGTGAAGCAGGGAGAGATAAGTATTTGAGCTTTGCAAGTGCTGTGATCCTGAGCAAGCAGGGGGGCACACTCGTTGGCACTTGGCACTGGCACAGGGCCCCTCATAGTACGACGGTGTGTTTGATGGCGGGTGGCACCTCCCACTGCCTGAGACACTTTTGCGTACTATGAGGGGCCCTGTGCCAGTGATGTCGCCAACGAGTAAGCCCCTACCTGATGAAGTAACCTGCACTTTCATCTGCACCTTCCTCTTTGTCCCCGTGTAAGGTGATATAGTATGCGGGAAGGGGAACTCGACTTTCAGCAGGGTCAGATTCACACTGTGTAGAGTGCAAGGGGAATGTAGTGGTCTGGGGCAATGTACCAGCAAACTCATCTAGAAGTGGCTGGGCAATGGGCAGGATGAGGAGGAAACACAGATATAGGCCCAAATAATAAAGTAGGCTAAATGCAGTTCAAAATTGGTAACATGACTAAACAGGTGGCATAGCTTTGTTCAGTGGAGTACAACTGTAATGAGTGGCGCAGACACAGTTAGTAGGCGCAAATAAAAAAGTAGGCTAAATGCAGTTCAAAATTGGTAACAGGACTAAACAGGCGGCGTAGCTTTGTTCAGTGGAGGACAACTGTAATGAGTGGCGCAGACACAGTTAGTGGGCCCAAATTACAAAAGTAGGCTAAATGCAGTTCAAAATTGGTAACAGGACTAAACAGGCGGCATAGCTTTGTTCAGTGGAGGACAGCTGTAATGAGTTGCGCAGACACAGTTTGTTGTTATGACCTGGTGGTCAGGACAATAATGGACCTGGAGGTTAAGAGCACACGGAATGACCTGATAGTTACTGATAATATAGGACGAGCTCTGGGACGTGGGAACTCTGCTGACCGCAATCCCTAATCCTATCAACCACACTAGAAATAGCCGTGGATTCCTCCTAACGCTCCCTATGCAACTCGGCACAGCCTAAGGAACTAGCTAGCCCTAAAGGTAGAAAAATAAAGCCTACCTTGCCTCAGAGAAATTCCCCAAAGGAAAAGGCAGCCCCCCACATATAATGACTGTGAGTAAAGATGAAAATACAAACACAGAGATGAAATAGATTAAGCAAAGTGAGGCCCAACTTACTGAACAGACTGAGGATAGGAAAGGTAGCTTTGCGGTCAGCACAAAAACCTACAAAAAGACCACGCAGAGGGTGTAAAAAGACCCTCCGCACCGACTCACGGTGCGGAGGCGCTCCCTCTGCGTCCCAGAGCTTCCAGCAAGCAAGACAACAATCCAAATAGCAAGCTGGACAGAAAAATAGCAAACCAGAGAAAAACAAGCAGTCACTTAGCTTCTGCTGGGAAGACAGGTCACAAGAACGATCCAGGAGTGAACTAGACCAATACTGGAACATTGACATGTGGCATGGAGCAAAGATCTAAGTGGAGTTAAATAGAGGAGCCAGCTAACGAATTAACCTCGTCACCTGTGGAAGGAAACTCAGAAACACCCACAGCCACCAGAGAAAGTCCATGGACAGAACCAGCCGAAGTACCATTCATGACCACAGAAGGGAGCCCGACAACAGAATTCACAACAGTTTGTAGGCCCACAATAAAAAAGTAGGCTAAATGCAGTTCACAATTGGTAAGAGGACTAAACAGGCGGCATTGCTTTGTTCAGTGCAGGACAACTGTAATGAGTGGCGCAGACACAGTTTGTAGGCCCACAATAAAAAAGTAGGCTAAATGCAGTTCAAAATTGGTAACAGGACTAAACAGGCGGCATTGCTTTGTTCAGTGGAGGACAACTGTAATGAGTGGTGCAGACACAGTTTGTTGGCCCACAATAAAAAAGTAGGCTAAATACAGTTCAAAATTGGTAACAGGACTAAACAGGCGGCATAGCTAGGTACTGGGGTGGGCTACTCTGCTGAGTAGCAGACAGTGCTAGTAGGCGCAAAGTATTAACTGGTCTAAATGGAGGCCAGGCCCCTGTATATTTTAACTATGATCTATCATTTCAACAAATTTGTATTGGCAGCGCCATTGAAGGAATTAACAGCACAGACTACACAGTGGTGGAGCATGGAGAGGTAAGTATTGCAAGTGGTAGAGCAATGTTCAAGCTGGGGGGGAACACTCTCTCTTGGGCGGCGGTACTGGCACAGGGCCCCTCATATTACGACGGTGTGTCTAACGTTGGTTGTGCACCACCATCATCAGAGACACTTCATTGTACTTTAAGGGACCCTGTGCCAGTGCCGTCGCCCAAGAGTGGGCGCACCCACCTGTCCAGGAAAACGGCACTCGCACGGGTGCTTGCGCCAGGTGGTGACCACGGCCCTCTGGGGGGAGTCAGCCCATTTAGGGAGGTATAAAAATGGCCTATGGTGGACATTCAGCAGCTGCAAATGGCGGAATTGGAGAAGTCAGTAAGAGGAGGCCAAAAGCAAGACATTTTTCAGGCAAGCTATGTGTCAGCAGGAGAAGGTGGGGTAAAATAATTTGAAATCTATGATTGGTTCATTTTATTGAAGGTTAGATCATCAACATTCTGGGTAGCCAGATGTGTCCTTTTTTCGGTCAGTATTGAATCAGCAGCACTGAAGACTCTTTCCGATAGCACACTAGAAGCAGGGCAAGCGAGCTCCTGTAATGCATATTCTGCCAATTCAGGCCAGGTGTCTATTTTAGATGCCCAGTAATCAAAGGGGAATAACCTGTGAGGGAGAACATCGATAAGGGAGGAAAAGTAGTTCGTAACCATACTGGACAAATGCTGTCTCCTGTCACTTTGAATCGATGCAGTGGCAGAAAGTGGCTGGAAGATATATGAAAAAATACAAGGACTGTAGTACAATTTCAATCTCCCTACAATGATCTCAGGACAAGTATGGCAGCAATAAAAAGGACTGCTGCACACAAAAGTGTGGACAAATAAACAAGAGAACTGTGCAGAAATTAGCAACAGGATTTTTGCTTTTAAAAAAGCAGTTGGTTTGCACAGCGGCGTACAAACAGCAATGCAGCTATCAGGGAGCCTTATAAGGCAGCCTAATAAGCTACAGCGCTGATGCACAGAAATATAAACTCCACTGTCCCTGCAAACAAATGGTGGTGTTGGACAGTGGAAATCGCTAAAGCACAAGCATTTTGGGGGTTAATCTTCCCTCCCTGACTATATCCCTTCTTCTGATGAAGCTGCGGCAACCTCTCCCTATGCTACGATCGGCAGAAGTCGGCGTGCACGCCTCTTTATAGCCCCTGTGATGTCGCAGAAAGCCAGCCAATCACTGTTATGCCCTTCTCTAAGATGGTGGGGACCGAGACCTATGTCATCACGCTGCACACACTCTGCGTCCTCCTTCATTGGCTGAAAAATGGCACTGAAAGCGTCATACGAAATGCGACTTTGGCGCGAGGATCGCCGACTTCATGGCCGATACCACACTAGGATCGGGTCGGGTTTCATGAAACCCTACTTTGCCGAAAGTTGTCGATTTTTGAATTCGTGCAATCCGTTTCGCTCAACCCTAGTAAAGGGCTCCTCGGAGTGTCCTAGTGTGTGATCACTGGTCTCCTTTGACTCAGCATGATGGAAATAAGGAGGATCAGGGTGAGGATTAAGTGTTCCAGACATGGCAAGCTTGCTGGAAGCATTATCTGCTATCCTCAGACCACCTGCTCTGACTGGTGTGACGTCAGAAATGGTGTCCCGTGCCGTCCCTGCAAAATTGGACAGAAAGCTATGAGTCAATAGTCGTTGTGTTTCTTGTTCTCCAGAAACAAGCATAGTCAAACCTGCCCCATGTCCTTAGCATCTGCGTGCACCATCATCAGCACTTTCACTTCCCCGCCACTTAAGTCACGCTTTAAGCATTTTCTATTTGCAAGGTCTCTGGAAACCAAGTTTATTTTTAATTAAAAAAACTGTCACCTGCAGCAGGCAAAGTGGTTCTTTGTAGTTTAATACCACTGTAACGTAACACATGGCAGATAAAACCGTATGAATGACTAATTGAATCCACAACATTTTTTTTTCCCGGAGTTTTTTATACCACCATAATGTAACACTATGCAGTACACCGTTAACCCCATTACCCCCAAGGGTGGTTTGCACGTTAATGACCAGGCCAATTTATACAATTCTGACCACTGTCCCTTTATGAGATTATAACTCTGGAACGCTTCAGTGGATCCCAGTAATTCTGGCACTGTTTTCTCGTGACATATCGTACTTCATGATACTCGTAAAATTTCTTTGATATTACCTGCGTTTATGTGTGAAAAAAATGGAAATTTGGCGAAAAATTTTGAAAATTTTGCAATTTTCCAAATTTGAATTTTCATGCAATTAAATCACAGAGATATGTCACAAAAAATATTTAATAAGTAACATTTCCCACATGTCTACTTTACATCAGCACAATTTTGGAACCAACATTTTTTTTTGTTAGGGAGTTATAAGGGTTAAAAGTTGACCAGAAATTTCTCATTTTTACAACACCATTTTTTTTTAGGGACCACATCTCATTTGAAGTCATTTTGAGGGGTCTATATATGATAGAAAATACCCAAGTGTGACACCATTCTAAAAACTGCACCCCTCAAGGTGCTCAAAACCACATTCAAGAGGTTTATTAACCCTTCTGGTGCTTCACAGGAATTTTTGGAATGTTTAAATAAAAATGAACATTTAACTTTTTTTCACAAAAAATTTACTTCAGCTCCAATTTGTTTTATTTTACCAAGGGTAACAGGGAAAATGGACCCCAAAAGTTGTTGTTCAATTTGTCCTGAGCACGCTGATACCCCATATGTGTGGGTAAACCACTGTTTGGGCGCATTGGAGAGCTCGGAGGGGATGGAGCGCCGTTTGACTTTTCAATGCAAAATTGACAGGAATTGAGATGGGACGCCATGTTGCATTTGGAGAGCCACTAATGTGCCTAAACATTGAAACCCCCCACAAGTGACAACATTTTGGAAAGTAGACCCCCTAAGGAACTTATCTAGATGTGTGGTGACCACTTTGACCCACCAAGGGCTTCACAGAAGTTTATAATGCAGAGCCGTAAAAATAAAACAAAAATTATTATTTAGCCCCCAGTTTTGTATTTTCCCGAGGGTAACAAGAGAAATTGGACACCGAAAGTTGTTGTCCGATTTTTCCTGAGTATGCTGATGCCCCATATGTGGGGGGAACCACCGTTTGGGCGCATGGGAGGGCTCGGAAGGGAAGGAGCGGCATTTGGAATGTAGACTTAGATGGAATGGTCTGCAGGCATCACATTGCGTTTGCAGAGCCCCTGATATACCTAAACAGTAGAAACCTCTCACAAGTGACCCCATTTTGGAAACTAGACCCCCAAGTATCTTATCTAGATGTGTTGTGAGAACTTTGAGCCCCCAAGTGTTTCACTACAGTTTATAACGCAGAGCCGTGAAAATAAAAAATCTTTTTTTTTCCCAAAAAATGATTTTTTAGCCCCCAGTTTTGTATTTTTCCAAGGGTAACAAGAGAAATTTGACCCCAAAAGTTGTTGTCCAATTTGTCCTGAGTACGCTGATACCCCATATGTTGGGGAAAACCCCTGTTTGGGCACACGGGAGAGCTCGGAAGGGAAGGAGCACTGTTTTAATTTTTCAACGCAGAATTGGCTGGAATTGAGATCGGACGCCATGTCGCAATTGGAGAGCCCCTGATGTGCCTAAACAGTGGAAACCCCCCATTTATAACTGAAACCCTAATCCCAACCTTATTCCCAACCGTAAATGTAATCCAAACCCTAACCCTAACTTTAGCCGCAACCCTAACTGTAGCCTTAACCCTAGCCCCAAACCTTAACCCTAACCCTAACCCTAGCCCTAACCTTAACCCTAGCTCCAACCCTATCCCTAACCCTAACCCTAGCCCTAACCCTAATGGGAAAATGGAAATAAATACATTTTTTTAATTTTTCCCTTACTAAGGGGGTGATGAAGGGGAGTTTGGTTTACTTTAATAGAGGGTTTTTTAGCGGATTTTTATGATTGGCAGCCGTCACACACTGAAAGACGCTTTTTATTGCAAAAAATATTTTTTGCGTTACCACATTTTGAGAGCTATAATTTTTCCATATTTTGGTCCACAGAGTCATGTGAGGTCTTGTTTTTTGTGGGACGAGTTGATGTTTTTATTGGTTCCATTTTCAGGCACGTGACATTTTTTGATCGCTTTTTATTCCGATTTTTGTGAGGCAGAATGACCAAAACCATCTATTCTTGAATTTCTTTTGGGGGAGGCGTTTATACCGTTCCGCGTTTGGTAAAATTGATAAAGCAGTTTTATTCTTCGGGTCAGTACAATTACATTGATACCTCATTTATATTTTTTTTATGTTTTGGCGCTTTTATACGATAAAAACTATTTTATAGAAAAAATAATTATTTTGGCATCGCTTTATTCTGAGGACTATAACTTTTTTATTTTTTTGCTGATGATGCTGTCTGGTGGCTCGTTTTTGGGGGACAAGATGATGTTTTCAGCGGTACCAAGGTTATTTATATCTGTCTTTTTGAGACTTTTTGTTATTCCACTTTTTGTTCGGCGATATGATAATAAAGCGTTGTTTTTTTGCCTTGTTTTTTTTTTTCTTACGGTGTTTACTGAAGGGGTTAACTGGTGGGACAGTTTTATAGGTTGGGTTATTACGGACGCGGTGATACTAAATATGTGTACTTTTATTGTTTTTTTTATTTAGATAAAGAAATGTATTTATGGGAATATTATGTTTTTTTTCTTTATTTAGGATTTTTTTTTTTTTTTTTTTTTACACATGTGGAATTTTTTTGTAAAACTTTTTTACTTTGTCCCAGGGGGGGAAATCACAGATCGTTGATCTGAAAGATTGCAGAGCACTGCAGGCTTACCAAGCGCCTGCTCTGAGCAGGCACTTGGTAAGCCACCTCCCTACCTGCAGGACCCGGATGCCTCTGCAGCACCCCAGAGACCTGGTCGTTGCAGTATGGCGGTACGTCTGATGGCACTAAAGAGTTCTCCTGACCAGGTATCACCAGAACACATTACACTTCACACTCCGGCCACTAGGGGGAGAAAAAGGCTTTATTTATTGGGCCACTCCTCACACTGGTAAAACTAGGGGCTGGGGAGGAAGTTAGTCAGAAGCTGACGGGGTTGGAACCAGGCAACATCCCGTGGCAGGAGGTGTTGCAGGGAGAAGGCACAGGGGGGTCCCTGTCAGGCGTGGGAACCTGGCAGGTGCCTAGCGAACAGAACAGAATGTTACGGAACCGCACCTGCACACCTTGCGGCGGTATCCTAAGAAAGAAACATGAAGGGAAAGATATTGTGGAACAGTGTAAATGAGATCAGCACAAAGGAGAGCCAGTAAGAGTCGTGCCGAGAGAGAGAGGCAACATCTTACTGAGGCGCGTAGTCGGTGGCCGGATCACCGCAGGAGTAACTGACTCTAGGCCTTACTTCAAATTCCGCTGGACAGTTAATCATAGGTTGGCTGTCTACCTTCTACACCTACGAAGACATAGGGGGCAACATTGGGAGAGGGGCGTCTCTAGGGTCCCGGAAGACCTCCAAGCCTTCCCGTCAAACGGGTGGCGTCCTAGCCATAACATATCTGGGGGACGTTAGAAACTAGTAACATCTGGAACCAAAGAACGAGAGAGAGAGAAAGAAAGCTGTAGAGAACGAACGAGAGCAGCAGTTGAGAGGACTATTCCGAATGCTCAGCAGGGTAGGACTACAACACACAGGCGCTATTGGTAGGCAACGATTTCCATCTGCGAAGGAAACATCTACCTTACTGGGAAGCCCTGGGGACACACTTCACCTGTGGGAAGGTATACCATCCAGCTGCCATTCCATCACCCCAGCGGACCCCACAGCAGCGTCGGTCACCCTGACCGAACACCACAGGTGGCGTCACAAACCCCTGACAGACTGCTTCACTACTTCCATTGGATGCCCCTTAGCAGGGTCGCGGACCGGGTCTAGCCACCGTGACAGCCTCAAATCCGAACCAGAGAGGCCCGGTACCGAAATGCGTGGCCCTGTGTCTGGGGGCGATCCACTTCGGCCATCTTGGATCTGGGGCCTGTAGCAAGGAAGGAGGTAGGAGACCCTCGGAGTAACGCGATCACATCGCGTTGCTGCGGGGGTCTCAGGGAAGCCCGCAGGGAGCCCCCTCCCTGCCCGATGCTTCCCTGTACTGCCGGCACACCGCGATCATGTTTGATCGCGGTGTGCCGGGGGTTAATGAGCTGGGGCGGTCTGTGCTCTTGGCACGTAGTGCCGGATGTCAGCTGCAATAGGCAGCTGACACCTGGCCATGATCGGCCGTGCTCCCCCCATGAGCGCTGCCGATCGCGCTGAACGTACTATTCCGTCCTTGGGAATTAAGGCCCAGCCCACATGGACGGAATAGTACATCCAATGACAGAAAGGGGTTAAAGTCTATGGATAGCTAGTTGAATTCAGAAAAAAATGTGATTTTTTTTTAGTTTTATATAGCAACGTAATGTAACACTAACCATGTTAAACTCTATAGATGACTAATTGAATTAAGAAAATAATGTTTAACCTTTTTGGGGGGAATTTTAAATATCACCATAATGTAACACTAAGCACGTTAAACTGTATGCATGACATTAAAGTCAAGTTTTTCATCCTCAAATAGAAGAATGTGGTTATATGTAGCAACTATATATTTAACGGGCTGTAAAGCTCCAAGCTCTGCCTAAAGGCAACTGTCCCTAGGTTAAATGCAGAGTGTATCTGATACAAACAGCAAAGAACATGATTAGCCTTTAGAAGGACTGTTAGTATAACTTTTCAGCATCAGCACCAGTATCAACACTAGAGGACTCTGTCTAGTTAAACTGTGCACACACAGACCTTGATAACTGCTTTCTCCCTCCCATCACAACTATCCGTGAGCAGTGCAATGTTGTCAGTGAACCGAGCATGGTGGCGCTAGTTCTTTTATAACCTCTGATGAGGTAAAGCAGCTAGTCAGTCTCTACCAAGATGCTTACGGCATTACAGTGACTGGAAGGCAGGGCCGGCGTTAGGGGCAGGCAGACTAGGCAGCTGCCTAGGGCCCCCGCTGCACTAGGGGCCCCCAGCCAGGGGCGGACACACTGCTGATGGCACTGCTCCAGGGTCCAGAGGTGGAGGGGGGCCCCTGCAGGCAGGCCCGGTATTATGCAGGATCGGGCCCCTCTCACTCCATCCTATAATCATGTAACACCCAGTACCAGGGAGAGAGCGGGGCGTGAAGTGCAAAAGATCAAAAAGGGGGCGTGTCATGCAGGGAGAGACGCTGGCCAATGAACGCTTTCCTTACCTCACCATGCCCAGACTGAGGAGAGCTCTCACTGGTTGCTGTCCTCCTGCATGGCGCGTCCCAATCGTGAGTACTCACCCCTACAGTCAGGTGAGATGCCCCACCGCACAGCACATAGAGACAGCAGTGGAGGAAGAGAGCCTTAGGGGGTCTTCTGCTCCCTCCACTGTTCTGTCCACGGCAGGCTGCAGCGTCTCCTCACTGTGAAGAGATGGGGGAGGAGGCTCACTGCACGGGACAGCAGGTAGAACCAGGGGGCTGATATCAGTGCTGTCTGCTCTGTGCCCCATCCCCCACAGTGGGGTCTGCAGCCCTCTCCAGCTGAACTATGTGACCTCATCCAGGGCTCATCTGATCACCTATACAAGATTAGTATGTGTGTATATATGTGCTTGTATGTATGTATGTGTGTGTGCATCTGTGTGTATGTTTCTATCTGTCTGTATTTCTGTGTATGTATGTACGGCATATGTGTGTAGGTATGTATGGAATATTTGTATGGCTGTGTGTGTATGCATGTACAGTATGTGTATGTCTATGTGTGTATGTATGTACAGTATCTGTGTGTATCTGTATATGTGCAATAAATTTCTTTGGATATATGGTATATGTATGTTTATGTGCATGTACATACAGTATATGTGTATGTCTATGTGTGTACGGTATGTGTATACTATGTGTATATACTGTATGTGTGTATGTATGGTACATGTATGTGTATCTGTATGTTCGGTATATGCATATATGTACGGTATGTGTATTTGGGTGTATGTATGGCATATGTATGTACGGTATGTGTGTACTATATGTGTATATAACTATCTGTGTATGTACGGTATATGTGTGTGTATGCATGTAAGGTATGTGTATGTATGCACGGTATATGTATGTGTATCTGTGTGCATGTAAGGTATATGTATGTGTTTGCATATACTGTATTTGTATGTATATCTGTGTGTACGTACGGTGTATGTATGTACGGTATGTGTATACTATATGTGTATATAACTGTATGTGTGCATGTAAGGTATATGTCTGTGTATGTATGTACGGTATGTGTATCTGTGTGTATGTACGGTGTATGTATGTACAGTATATCCCGGAACAAAAATCATTGTTCTCATCAGCACATCGCCTGGTGAAAACTGCAGATATGCTGCTAAGATGATACTGTATGGGGACAGATTGATTTACTAGTGATCATTCTGTCCCCATCATTATTCCTCAGCCAGTGTAAAGAGGCTGGAAACAAGCGGCGAATGACTTCAATATTGTTAATCACACTCGTTTAGTGGCCTGAAATCAGCGCATGTAGCTACAACCAAAATGTTTCTGTTTGATGGTGCAATATGTTAGCATTTGGGGCCCCATTTTAATTATTTGCCTAGGGCCCCACTTTGCCTAAAACTGGCCCTGCTGGAAGGCAATACCCACATGTTTATTGGCTGTGTAACTGGCACCACACATGCAGGGTAGGGGTTCAAGCTTCAAATTTGAGCACCAGCCCATGCTTGCTGGATGCCAAGCACATCCAAGCACCCAGATACTCGACTGATATCCGAATATCACCGAGCACGTTCACTCATCCATAGTGTTAAAATGTTTAGGATGTCAAGACTTATATAAGACTAAGGCCTTGATTTATCAAACTTAGAGCTGTCTACGCAGATAGTGATAAGGGGGCATGTTGGAATCAGAGGTGCGTGATTCATTAAAAAGTGCACAGTTCTTAATGAAACTCATGCATCTGATAAGTGGCGTGCTGTCATGATCCCAATGGCAGGGGATCACAAAAGGACAAGCACAAAAAACAAAACAAGCTCTAGGGTGATGGAAACTGAGCTGACCGCGATCCTGAACCTCAACACACAACTAGCTGTAGCCGGGGAATGTGCCTACGATGATTCTAGACGTCTCGCACCAGCCGAAGAACTAACTTACCCTATTAGAAGAAACACAGACCTCTCTTGCCTCCAGAGAAACACCCCACAGAAATAGCAGCCCCCCACATGTAATGACGGTGAAATGAGAGGAAAGCACATACGTAGTTATGAAAACAGATTCAGCAAAATGAGGCCCGCTAAAGCTAGATAGCAGAGGATACAAAAGTGAACTGCGCGGTCAGCGAAAAACCCTACAAAAAACCATCCTGAAATTACTTGAACTCATGTTCCAACTCATGGAACATGAGGAGTAATATCAGCCCACTAGAGCAACCAGCAAAAAGGAATCACATATCTGCAAGCTGGACTAAGACAAAAATTAAGCAAAACGTGGAACAGGAAAATCAAAAACTTAGCTTGTCCTGAAGAATACAGAAGCGGGAAGCAGAGGTAACAAGACACACTGATTACATTGATAGCCGGCGAGGAAATGACAAGAAAGCCAGGTTAAATAGGAAACTCCCATATCCTGATAGAACAGGTGGACACCAGAGACCGCAGAGAACACAAGTAACATAGTAACATAGTAACATAGTTAGTAAGGCCGAAAAAAGACATTTGTCCATCCAGTTCAGCCTATATTCCATCATAATAAATCCCCAGATCTACGTCCTTCTACAGAACCTAATTGTATGATACAATATTGTTCTGCTCCAGGAAGACATCCAGGCCTCTCTTGAACCCCTCGACTGAGTTCGCCATCACCACCTCCTCAGGCAAGCAATTCCAGATTCTCACTGCCCTAACAGTAAAGAATCCTCTTCTATGTTGGTGGAAAAACCTTCTCTCCTCCAGACGCAAAGAATGCCCCCTTGTGCCCGTCACCTTCCTTGGTATAAACAGATCCTCAGCGAGATATTTGTATTGTCCCCTTATATACTTATACATGGTTATTAGATCGCCCCTCAGTCGTCTTTTTTCTAGACTAAATAATCCTAATTTCGCTAATCTATCTGGGTATTGTAGTTCTCCCATCCCCTTTATTAATTTTGTTGCCCTCCTTTGTACTCTCTCTAGTTCCATTATATCCTTCCTGAGCACCGGTGCCCAAAACTGGACACAGTACTCCATGTGCGGTCTAACTAGGGATTTGTACAGAGGCAGTATAATGCTCTCATCATGTGTATCCAGACCTCTTTTAATGCACCCCATGATCCTGTTTGCCTTGGCAGCTGCTGCCTGGCACTGGCTGCTCCAGGTAAGTTTATCATTAACTAGGATCCCCAAGTCCTTCTCCCTGTCAGATTTACCCAGTGGTTTCCCATTCAGTGTGTAATGGTGACATTGATTCCTTCTTCCCATGTGTATAACCTTACATTTATCATTGTTAAACCTCATCTGCCACCTCTCAGCCCAAGTTTCCAACTTATCCAGATCCATCTGTAGCAGAATACTATCTTCTCTTGTATTAACTGCTTTACATAGTTTTGTATCATCTGCAAATATCGATATTTTACTGTGTAAACCAGATCATTAATGAATATGTTGAAGAGAACAGGTCCCAATACTGACCCCTGCGGTACCCCACTGGTCACAGCGACCCAGTTAGAGACTATACCATTTATAACCACCCTCTGCTTTCTATCACTAAGCCAGTTACTAACCCATTTACACACAATTTCCCCCAGACCAAGCATTCTCATTTTGTGTACCAACCTCTTGTGCGGCACGGTATCAAACGCTTTGGAAAAATCAAGATATACCACGTCCAATGACTCACCGTGGTCCAGCCTATAGCTTACCTCTTCATAAAAACTGATTAGATTGGTTTGACAGGAGCGATTTCTCATAAACCCATGCTGATATGGAGTTAAACAGTTATTCTCATTGAGATAATCCAGAATAACATCCCTCAGAAACCCTTCAAATATTTTACCAACAATAGAGGTTAGACTTACTGGCCTATAATTTCCAGGTTCACTTTTAGAGCCCTTTTTGAATATTGGCACCACATTTGCTATGCGCCAATCCTGCGGAACAGACCCTGTCGCTATAGAGTCCCTAAAAATAAGAAATAATGGTTTATCTATTACATTACTTAGTTCTCTTAGTACTCGTGGGTGTATGCCATCCGGACCCGGAGATTTATCTATTTTAATCTTATTTAGCCGGTTTCGCACCTCTTCTTGGGTTAGATTGGTGACCCTTAATATAGGGTTTTCATTGTTTCTTGGGATTTCACCTAGCATTTCATTTTCCACCGTGAATACCGTGGAGAAGAAGGTGTTTAATATGTTAGCATTTTCCTCGTCATCTACAACCATTCTTTCCTCACTATTTTTTAAGGGGCCTACATTTTCAGTTTTTATTATTTTACTATTGATATAGTTGAAGAACAGTTTGGGATTAGTTTTACTCTCCTTAGCAATGTGCTTCTCTGTTTCCTTTTTGGCAGCTTTAATTAGTTTTTTAGATAAAGTATTTTTCTCCCTATAGTTTTTTAGAGCTTCAATGGTGCCATCCTGCTTTAGTAGTGCAAATGCTTTCTTTTTACTGTTAATTGCCTGTCTTACTTCTTTGTTTAGCCACATTGGGTTTTTCCTATTTCTAGTCCTTTTATTCCCACAAGGTATAAACCGCTTACACTGCCTATTTAGGATGTTCTTAAACATTTCCCATTTATTATCTGTATTATTAGTTCTGAGGATATTGTCCCAGTCTACCAGATTAAGGGCATCTCTAAGCTGGTCAAACTTTGCCTTCCTAAAGTTCAGTGTTTTTGTGACTCCCTGACTAAGTCACCCAGTACCATCTGTAACCACCAGAGGGAGCCCAAAAACAGAATCCACAACAGTACCCCCCCTTGAGGAGGGGTCACCGAACCCTCACGAGAACCACCAGGGCGACCAGGATGAGCCCTATGAAATGCACAGACCAAATCAGCAGCATGAACATCAGAGTCAACCACCCAAGAATTATCCTCCTGACCATAACCCTTCCACTTGACCAAATATTGGAGTTTCCGTCTGGAAACACGAGAATCCAAGATCTTATCCACAACATACTCCAATTCTCCCTCCACCAGCACCGGAGCAGGAGGCTCAAGCGAAGGAACAACAGTTACCTCATACTTCCGCAACAACGACCGATGGAACACATTATGAATAGCAAACGATGCCGGGAGATCCAAACGAAACGACACAGGGTTAAGAATTTCCAAGATTCTATAGGGACCGATGAACCGAGGCTTGAACTTAGGAGAAGAGACCTTCATAGGAACAAAACGAGAAGACAACCACACCAAGTCCCCAACACGAAGTCGAGGACCCATGCGGCGACGGCGATTAGCAAACTGCTGAGCCCTCTCCTGGGACAACTTCAAATTGTCCACCACATGACTCCAAATCTGATGCAACCTATCCACCACCATGTCCACCCCAGGACAATCAGAAGGCTCCACCTGACCAGAGGAAAAACGAGGATGAAACCCCGAATTACAAAAGAAAGGAGAAACCAAGGTAGCAGAACTAGCCCGATTATTAAGGGCAAATTCGGCAAGCGGCAAAAAGGTAACCCAGTCATCTTGATCAGCAGAAACAAAACACCTTAAATAAGTTTCCAAGAAACCAATTAAACTAGAAGAAGAGGGGACGGGAAGAAAAACATTAGACTCGAACAAAGACGACCCAGGAAAACATACTCAGAAGGGAGGTAAGAACATTTCTAAAACAATCCACAGTGAGGAGATTGGAACAAAACAAAATCCTCTAAACTGCATGCTCGCAAACGCCAGAAGCCTGACAAACAAGATGGAAGAACTAGAAGCAGAAATATCTACAGGTAACTTTGACATAGTGGGAATAACCGAGACATGGTTAGATGAAAGCTATGACTGGGCAGTTAACTTACAGGGTTACAGTCTGTTTAGAAAGGATCGTAAAAATCGGAGAGGAGGAGGGGTTTGTCTCTATGTAAAGTCTTGTCTAAAGTCCACTTTAAGGGAGGATATTAGCGAAGGGAATGAGGATGTCGAGTCCATATGGGTTGAAATTCATGGAGGGAAAAAATGGTAACAAAATTCTCATTGGGGTCTGTTACAAACCCCCAAATATAACAGAAACCATGGAAAGTCTACTTCTAAAGCAGATAGATGAAGCTGCAACCCATAATGAGGTCCTGGTTATGGGGGACTTTAACTACCCGGATATTAACTGGGAAACAGAAACCTGTGAAACCCATAAAGGCAACAGGTTTCTGCTAATAACCAAGAAAAATTATCTTTCACAATTGGTGCAGAATCCAACCAGAGGAGCAGCACTTTTAGACCTAATACTATCTAATAGACCTGACAGAATAACAAATCTGCAGGTGGTTGGGCATTTAGGAAATAGCGACCACAATATTGTGCAGTTTCACCTGTCTTTCACTAGGGGGACTTGTCAGGGAGTCACAAAAACATTGAACTTTAGGAAGGCAAAGTTTGAACAGCTTAGAGATGCCCTTAATCTGGTAGACTGGGACAATATCCTCAGAAATGAGAATACAGATAATAAATGGGAAATGTTTAAGAACATCCTAAATAGGCAGTGTAAGCGGTTTATACCTTGTGGGAATAAAAGGACTAGAAATAGGAAAAACCCAATGTGGCTAAACAAAGAAGTAAGGCAGGCAATTAACAGTAAAAAGAAAGCATTTGCACTACTAAAGCAGGATGGCACCACTGAAGCTCTAAAAAACTATAGGGAGAAAAATACTTTATCTAAAAAACTAATTAAAGCTGCCAAAAAGGAAACAGAGAAGCACATTGCGAAGGAGAGTAAAACTAATCCCAAACTGTTCTTCAACTATATCAATAGTAAAAGAATAAAAACTGAAAATGTAGGCCCCTTAAAAAATAGTGAGGAAAGAATGGTTGTAGATGACGAGGAAAAAGCTAACATATTAAACACCTTCTTCTCCACGGTATTCACGGTGGAAAATGAAATGCTAGGTGAAATCCCAAGAAACAATGAAAACCCTATATTAAGAGTCACCAATCTAACCCAAGAAGAGGTGCGAAACCGGCTAAATAAGATTAAAATAGATAAATCTCCAGGTCCGGATGGCATACACCCACGAGTACTAAGAGAACTAAGTAATGTAATAGATAAACCATTATTTCTTATTTTTAGTGACTCTATAGCGACAGGGTCTGTTCCGCAGGACTGGCGCATAGCAAATGTGGTGCCAATATTCAAAAAGGGCTCTAAAAGTGAACCTGGAAATTATAGGCCAGTAAGTCTAACCTCTATTGTTGGTAAAATATTTGAAGGGTTTCTGAGGGATGTTATTCTGGATTATCTCAATGAGAATAACTGTTTAACTCCATATCAGCATGGATTTATGAGAAATCGCTCCTGTCAAACCAATCTAATCAGTTTTTATGAAGAGGTAAGCTATAGACTGGACCACGGTGAGTCATTGGACGTGGTATATCTCGATTTTTCCAAAGCGTTTGATACCGTGCCGCACAAGAGGTTGGTACACAAAATGAGAATGCTTGGTCTGGGGGAAAATGTGTGTAAATGGGTTAGTAACTGGCTTAGTGATAGAAAGCAGAGGGTGGTTATAAATGGTATAGTCTCTAACTGGGTCGCTGTGACCAGTGGGGTACCGCAGGGGTCAGTATTGGGACCTGTTCTCTTCAACATATTCATTAATGATCTGGTAGAAGGTTTACACAGTAAAATATCGATATTTGCAGATGATACAAAACTATGTAAAGCAGTTAATACAAGAGAAGATAGTATTCTGCTACAGATGGATCTGGATAAGTTGGAAACTTGGGCTGAAAGGTGGCAGATGAGGTTTAACAATGATAAATGTAAGGTTATACACATGGGAAGAGGGAATCAATATCACCATTACACACTGAACGGGAAACCACTGGGTAAATCTGACAGGGAGAAGGACTTGGGGATCCTAGTTAATGATAAACTTACCTGGAGCAGCCAGTGCCAGGCAGCAGCTGCCAAGGCAAACAGGATCATGGGGTGCATTAAAAGAGGTCTGGATACACATGATGAGAGCATTATACTGCCTCTGTACAAATCCCTAGTTAGACCGCACATGGAGTACTGTGTCCAGTTTTGGGCACCGGTGCTCAGGAAGGATATAATGGAACTAGAGAGAGTACAAAGGAGGGCAACAAAATTAATAAAGGGGATGGGAGAACTACAATACCCAGATAGATTAGCGAAATTAGGATTATTTAGTCTAGAAAAAAGACGACTGAGGGGCGATCTAATAACCATGTATAAGTATATAAGGGGACAATACAAATATCTTGCTGAGGATCTGTTTATACCAAGGAAGGTGACGGGCACAAGGGGGCATTCTTTGCGTCTGGAGGAGAGAAGGTTTTTCCACCAACATAGAAGAGGATTCTTTACTGTTAGGGCAGTGAGAATCTGGAATTGCTTGCCTGAGGAGGTGGTGATGGCGAACTCAGTCGAGGGGTTCAAGAGAGGCCTGGATGTCTTCCTGGAGCAGAACAATATTGTATCATACAATTATTAGGTTCTGTAGAAGGACGTAGATCTGGGGATTTATTATGATGGAATATAGGCTGAACTGGATGGACAAATGTCTTTTTTCGGCCTTACTAACTATGTTACTATGTTACTATGTCTGATTAGTTTGTTCCGTCTGGCCATTCGTCTGAGGATGGAATGCCGACAAAAAGGACAAATCAATGCCCATCTTAGCACAGAACGTCCGCCAAAATCTAGACACAAACTGGGATCCCCTGTCAGAAACGATGTTCTCCGGAATCCCATGCAAACGAACCACGTTCTGAAAAAACAGAGGGACCAACTCAGAGGAGGAAGGCAACTTAGGCAAGGGTACCAGATGAACCATCTTAGAAAAGCGGTCACACACAACCCAGATGACGGACATTTGTTGAGAGACAGGGAGATCCGAAATAAAGTCCATGGAAATGTGCATCCAAGGCCTCTTCGGAATAGGCAAAGGTGACAACAATCCACTGGCCCGAGAACAGCAAGGCTTAGCCCGAGCGCAAACTTCACAAGACTGCACAAAAGAACGCACATCCCTCGACAAGGAAGGCCACCAAAAAGACCTGGCCACCAAGTCTCTAGTACCAAATATTCCAGGATGACCTGCCAACGCAGAAGAATGGACCTCGGAGATGACTCTACTGGTCCAATTATCCAGAACAAACAGTCTTTCAGGCGGACAACGATCAGGTTTATCCGCCTGAAACTCCTGCAAAGCACGTCGCAAGTCTGGGGAGACAGCCGACAAAATCACCCCATCCCTAAGGATACCAGTGGGCTCAGAATTTCCAGGGGAGTCAGGCACAAAACTCCTAGAAAGAGCATCCGCCTTCACATTCTTTGAACCTGGCAGGTATGAAACCACAAAATCGAAACGGGAGAAAAACAGTGACCAACGAGCCTGTCTAGGATTCAGACGCTTGGCAGACTCAAGGTAAATCAGATTTTTGTGATCAGTCAAGACCACCACACGATGTCTAGCACCCTCAAGCCAATGACGCCACTCCTCAAATGCCCATTTCATGGCCAAAAGCTCCCGATTACCAACATCATAATTCCGCTCAGTGGGCGAAAACTTTCTAGAAAAGAACGCACATGGCTTCATCACTGAGCAATCGGAGCTTCTCTGTGACAAAACCGCCCCCGCTCCAATCTCGGAAGCATCAACCTCAACCTGAAAAGGAAGCGAAACATCTGGCTGACGCAACACAGGAGCAGAAGAAAACCGGCGCTTAAGTTCCTGAAAGGCCTCCACAGCCGCAGGAGACCAATCAGCAACATCAGCACCCTTCTTAGTCAAATCCGTCAAAGGCTTAACAACACTAGAAAAATTAGTTATGAAACGAAGATAAAAATTAGCAAAGCCCAAGAACTTCTGTAGACTCTTAAGAGATGTAGGCTGCGTCCAGTCACAAATAGCCTGAACCTTGACAGGATCCATCTCAATAGTAGAAGGGGAAAAAATATACCCCAAAAAAGAAATCTTCTGGACTCCAAAGAGACACTTTGAACCTTTTACAAACAAAGAATTGGCCCGCAGGACCTGAAACACCTTCCTGACCTGCTGAACATGGGACTCCCAGTCATCCGAAAAAACCAAAACATCATCCAAATACACAATCATAAATTTATCCAGATATTCACGGAAAATATTGTGCATAAAGGACTGGAAGACAGAAGGAGCATTAGAAAGTCCAAAAGGCATCACCAAATACTCAAAATGGCCCTCAGGCGTATTAAATGCTGTTTTCCACTCATCACCCTCCTTTATCCGCACAAGATTATACGCACCCCGAAGATCAATCTTAGTGAACCATTTAGCCCCCTTAATGCGAGCGAACAAATCAGTCAACAATGGCAAAGGATACTGATATTTAACTGTAATCTTATTCAAAAGACGGTAATCTATACAAGGCCTCAAGGAACCATCTTTTTTGGCCACAAAAAAAAACCTGCTCCCAAAGGGGACGAAGATGGACGGATATATCCCTTTTCCAAGGACTCCTTAACATAATCCCGCATAGCAGTATGCTCTGGCACTGACAGATTGAACAAACGACCTTTAGGAAATTTACTGCCAGGAATCAAATCTATAGCACAATCGCAATCCCTATGAGGAGGAAACGAATTGAGCTTAGGCTCCTCAAAAACATCCCGATAATCAGACAAAAACACCGGAACCTCAGAAGGAGTAGATGAAGCGATAGAAATCGGAGATGCATCATCATGAACCCCCTGACATCCCCAGCTTAACACAGACATCGTTTTCCAGTCCAAGACTGGGTTATGAGTTTGTAACCATGGCAGACCAAGCACTAAGACATCATGTAAATTATACAGTACCAGGAAGCGAATCACCTCCTGATGAACGGGAGTCATACGCATGGTCACTTGTGTCCAGTACTGAGGTTTATTCATAGCCAAAGGTGTAGAGTCAATTCCTTTCAAAGGAATAGGGACTTCCAGAGGCTCCAGACTAAACCCACAGCGGTTGGCAAATGACCAATCCATAAGACTCAGGGCAGCGCCTGAATCCACATAGGCATCGACGGAAATGGCTGATAATGAACAAATCAGAGTCACAGACAGAATGAACTTAGACTGTAAAGTACTAATGGCAACAGACTTATCAACCTTTTTTGTGCGTTTAGAGCATGCTGATATAACATGAGCTGAATCACCACAATAAAAACACAACCCATTTTTCCGCCTATAGTTTTGCCATTCACTTCTGGACTGAATTCTATCACATTGCATTGTCTCAGGTGCCTGTTCAGAAGACACCGCCAAATGGTGCACAGGTTTGCGCTCCCGTAAACGCCGATCAATCTGAATAGCCATAGTCATAGACTCATTCAGACCTGTAGGCGCAGGGAACCCCACCATGACATCTTTAATGGCCTCAGAAAGGCCATCTCTGAATCTTGCAGCCAGGGCGCACTCATTCCACTGAGTAAGCACCGACCATTTCCGAAATTTCTGACAATATATTTCTGCTTCATCTTGCCCCTGAGATAGAGCCAATAAAGCTTTTTCAGCCTGAATCTCTAGGTTAGGTTCCTCATAGAGCAAACCCAATGCCAGAAAAAACGCATCCACATTGAGCAACGCAGGATCCCCTGGTGCCAATGCAAATGCCCAATTCTGAGGGTCACCCCGCAGGAAAGATATAACAATCTTGACTTGCTGAGCAGGGTCTCCAGAAGAGCGAGATTTCAAAGAAAGAAACAACTTGCAATTGTTCCTAAAATTCAGAAAACTAGATCTATCTCCAGAAAAAAACTCTGGGATAGGAATTCTAGGTTCAGACATAGGAGCATGTACAACAAAATCTTGTATATTTTGAACCTTAGCAGCAAGATTATTCAGGCTGGAAGCCAGACTCTGGACGTCCATGATAAACAGCTGAGGTCAGAGCCATTCAAGGATTAAGAGGAGGTAAGACGCAGCCAGGCTGCAATTAAGGCTATGCAGCAAACTCTGAGGGGGAAAAAAAAAAAAAAAAACTTCCTCAGACTACTTTTCCTCCTACTTCAGCCAATACGATTACCACTTTTTGGCCGGCTATACTGTCATGATCCCAATGGCAGGGGATCACAAAAGGACAAGCACAAAAAACAAAACAAGCTCTAGGGTGATGGAAACTGAACTGACCGCGATCCTGAACCTCAACACACAGCTAGCTGTAGCCGGGGAACGTGCCTACGATGATTCTAGACGTCTCGCACCAGCCAAAGAACTAACTTTCCCTATTAGAAGAAACACAGACCTCTCTTGCCTCCAGAGAAACACCCCACAGAAATAGCAGCCCCCCACATGTAATGACGGTGAAATGAGAGGAAAGTACATACGTAGTTATGAAAACAGATTCAGCAAAATGAGGCCTGCTAAAGCTAGATAGCAGAGGATACAAAAGTGAACTGCGCGGTCAGCGAAAAACCCTACAAAAAACCATCCTGAAATTACTTGAACTCATGTTCCAACTCATGGAACATGAGGAGTAATATCAGCCCACTAGAGCAACCAGCAAAAAGGAATCACATATCTGCAAGCTGGACTAAGACAAAAATTAAGCAAAACGTGGAACAGGAAAATCAAAAACTTAGCTTGTCCTGAAGAATACAGAAGCGGGAAGCAGAGGTAACAAGACACACTGATTACATTGATAGCCGGCGAGGAAATGACAAGAAAGCCAGGTTAAATAGGAAACTCCCATATCCTGATAGAACAGGTGGACACCAGAGACCGCAGAGAACACAAGTCACCCAGTACCATCTGTAACCACCAGAGGGAGCCCAAAAACAGAATCCACAACAGCGTGCACCTCTGTGTGCCTTGCCTCAAATCATATCACAAATCATGCTGCAGTCATAAACTGGAGTAAGACTTCTGGCATAAGGTACGCTACAGTTCAAGTCATCAGTCAAAAAAATGTGCGGTTTGGGTACCAGAACGGTACCCGAACACAAACCCGAACCCAGACCCCATTTATGTGAATGTGGGCCCCAAACACCCGTTGTTTGCCACGCTGTCATCTGTGTGAATGTGCGGCCAACGTGGGTGGCTCTGATCGGCAGTAAGATTACCACCCATCAGAGAACAACGGTTCCCATGTTGTCAGATGACAGCATGTGAGGCAGCAGCTGTATCTGGCAGAATGAAAGGTTACCGCCATCCACTGATGAGGGCATACTACTCTCATCATCCTACGCCTGCTTTCACTGATGTCAGCGAGATCAGGTGAGGCTGATGAGAGTATTCATTAGCCGGCTCCTGTGCAATAAATAGATAACAAAAATTACTTGGGGTATCTTCTATTTTTAATAACCAGCGGAGGCAAAACGACAGCTGCATGCTGCAACCCTCAGCTGTTAGCTTTATCATGGCTGGTTATCAAGAATAGAGCGATCCAACACCATTTCTTTTAAAT
Organism: Ranitomeya imitator; assembly: GCF_032444005.1. Lineage (NCBI taxonomy): Eukaryota > Metazoa > Chordata > Amphibia > Anura > Dendrobatidae > Ranitomeya > Ranitomeya imitator. The sequence continues at coordinate 49,970,375 of NC_091291.1, forward strand.
TATTTAAATAAATAATAAAAAAAAAAATGGCATGTGGACTCCCATTTTTGACAACTAGCCAAGCTAAAGCAGATGGCATGGGTCCTCTATTCTCAGACTGGGAAGAGGCCACGGATAATGATCCTCCCCAGCCTAAAAATTGCAGCCCACAGCCGCCACCCAAAAACGGTGCATCCTTTAGATACACCAATTCTAGCGCTTTGCCTGGTTCTTCCTAGTTGCCCTGGTGCGGTGGCAAGTATAATAATAGTTGTGGGATTGATGCCAGCTATTTTATTGCTGCTGACATCAAGCCCAATGGTTTAGTATTGGAGAGGCATCTATAAGACATTACTAGTCTTATAGTTAGCTTGTAAAAAACACAGAGAAGTGAATAAGGTGAGCGGAGTTCTTAGCCAATTAATTCTGTCCACCTCACAGGCATCATTGCTAGCGTGAGAAAGTTTTCACGATGTTAGTGGTGACATCAGTGAGGTGAACAGAGTTCATCGGCTATGAACTCCACTCACCATGACTCTGTTGGCTACCAGGCTGAATGCTCGCATCATGTCAACAATCAGGATGGCTAGATTTAGTAGAGCTAGATTAGTCACAGGACAATTGGTTATCTTCTCATCAGACAGTGAGATGGTTGTTTAATATTTTTCGTCTTTTAAAGGGAACATTGTCATCAGAGGATTATCTTCATATCAGACAGGTGAGGGATGCTTGTTTATTATTTTTGGTCTTTTACAGGGGACATGCGCATCAATGGATTGGGCGTAAAAGTGAGTATAACTTTGCTTTTTTTAAATTAAAATAAAGTAATCAGTGTCTTTCTTTCAAATAAAGGATTATATTCTTGATGTGTACTTATTTCAACACTTACTGTGAGGTTAGTAATAGGGGTGTTTTATAGATGTCTCTCCATTACTAACCCCTGGGCTTGATGTCAGATGACAGTACAAAGCTGACATCAACCCCAACTCTATTACCCCACTTGCCACAGCCACATGGTGAATGGGAAGAGCAAGGTTAAGTGCCAGATTTAGAGTATCTTATGGAACGCTCCATTTCTAGGGCGGCTGAGGGCTGATGATTTTGGTCTGGGAGTGGATGATGAGTTTTAGAATGATGAGAGTAGTACTCTCATGAGCCGATGCCTGTGATCAACTAAATCTTATTACTGATGGTCACAGCAGCTGGCTCACATGCTGTCATCTGACAGCATGGGAACTAAAGCTCTCTGGCAGGTGGTAACGTTCTTACCACCGATCAGAGCCGCCGGTGTTTCTTGCGCTGTCACACAGATGACAGTGTGGGAAACAGTCGATGTTTAGGGTGTCGACCCTGAACTAACATGGACTTCCTGTAGAAATACGTGTTTGGGGTGCCTAGGTGTTCGTTACGTACCCAAAACTTTACTTTTCGGTATCGCCCATCACTTGTCATGAATTTAAATGGGTTGTTCACTTTGTTGACTGGAGGTCATTTTCTCCTTTAACCCCTTGACACAAAATCAGGCACATGTATGTCGTGAGATGCATTCCCTTACTGCATTCTACTATACTCCACCGTACGTGCACATGATTGGTTTAAGCGTTCACCCTAAAATCACAGATTAATCCAAGCAGCTGTCCCAGACACAGGAGACATGCAGCTTGCCTGCCAGGGACCTGTCAGCTTTAATCCCGGCCGATGATAGTTGTAATTAGTCTGTAAGTACAGGCAGACTAATCATAGTGAAGCAGACTGGTTTTGCCTATTCTTCCGGGTCTGATCTTCTCAGTGATGCCACAGAGAAGATCAGTTATGGCTGTGAGGTACTTCAGGTATTATACACACTCATGTGTTTACACACTCATTAAACATACTCATGGCCCTTTAACCTTCTAGATGCAACAGTGGCATCTAGAGAGTCAACCCCATCATTACCCAATGATTTTGTGTGGAAAAGTAGTGAAACATAAAAAAACACTATATAAATCTATCGCAACGTTTTGACCTGAACCTTAACGCCACTGTTGGACCCACCGAGCTTTATCTAAGCGAAGCCACTACTTTATATTGAAGGGGCTTTGCTGGCAGTTTTGCAATTGTCTTTTCAAATGAATCTGCTGCTGATGTCTTTGTTTCTATTATTTAAGCCCCTGAAAAAAGGTCATGCTACTTCTTTTAGTGGCTTCACAGTTTCTGAAACATGAAGCAGTTAAAAGAATGAATATGTGCAAAATGAGGTCATTTTTGCATTGCTGTACCCTGTGATCACTTTCTTCAAAGGTTCCAAGTGGAATCCACCTGAAAAGTTGGGTGCACCTACCTGTATCCTGTGCTCCACACTGAATACTTACATCTTGGTTTCCATCTAAATCCTCAAATATCTGTAATCAAGGGTGTTAGAGGTGCATGTTCCCCCCAGACCGGTCTTCAAGTAGTTTATTAAGGTTGCATTAAGCTCTAATAAACTGTGTGTTATGTGCCGATGACCAAGCTCAAGGCCAGGTCTCAGATACCAGCACCTATTTCAGCTAGATGTGCATCGGAGTCCAAAATTGGGCCACTTTTAGGGTATTGCTACTTTTGTGGCATGTCGAGGTCTCTGCAAATTGTGTATCTTTATGGACACACACATATTGGAAGAATATAAATTATGTAATCTATATTAACCATTCCAAGTCCGTGATCAGTAGTAGTACAGAAAAAAAGGAGCAGATTTTCAGTGCATCTATACAACTCTTTGTATCCAACTCAATGGGACATTAAACCTAAATGGTACCACTATTTTTCAGATATTTTGCCAGTGAACCAAACCTTCTCTATATAAAGGTTCAGACAATGCAGATATTTATCAAATTTGTTATTAAATTTGGCAACAATTTAAAACACGATACATGCTAATGGGGTTTTCAAAACCCATCCGCATTAATTAAAAAATATAGGTGGAAAACAATATATGCAGAGGATTTTCTTAGTCCATAATAAATCACGAGGTGAAATCTGTATGTAAGTAACAAATGTACATTTTACTGTGGGTTTGCTGCAGATTTCTGACTATATCTATGTCAGAAAAAGTTAGCTATGACAGCACACGCCATTCACATGTCATCCTATCTCATCACACCTTACCATGTGAATTATTCTTGCTGTGTTGTTGTCAATCGCAGAAGGTAGACAGAATCATGAATAATGGATGGATGTATTTCCCGTTAAGGAGGGAGAAGAGACAATCCCAAAGCAGATACTGCAGAGTCACAGCTAAGCGATGGAGTGGTGGAATAAAAATATCATTGCATATGTCAGACTGCGACGACCACTCCAAACCCACACGCCCCACCAACGCCAGGAATCCCTTCTCCCAAACCTCCCCATAGACCATCCGACTAAATAACCAGACAAACACAAATAGCTGATGGGTGAAGTCGGTCACAGCTTTAATTTTGCGTAGCATATTTAACAATAATAATAAACTGAAGCACTTAAAACTTTACAAAAGACCAGTAGCAATTGCCCTGCAATTCTGCAGGCAAGTCAGCCTACATAGCCGCAGTATTCCAGTGCTTCCTTTATTGCAAAATGCCAATAAGGATCCTGTTTAACACTAAACAGGACTCCGACCCCACCCATCAAGTACAATGCTCGCTCTATTCCATCCTGAATGTCCGACAGCAGGACATCTAAACCAATATCATTGAGGTGTACACCATCCTGTCTCAACAGGGCAGAATTATCTCCTTCTAGCTGCCGGTGCCTCACTACCACACCAAACTTACACCACACGAACTTGGCCATGCGCGCATTTACAGTGCGCCTAGTATGCTCCACTGCCGCCCCAACCCAGGCGCCCTGCCACATAGCTCTGGGAACTATCTCTGACTATACTAACCTGAGTTCCGGGAAAAACCTAGAGAAATGTTCTAAGTCCATTCTCATAATCATCAATAACTCGGCAACTTTATAAGAACATAAGTCATTCCCACCCGCATGTAGAACTAAGATAACTGGACCTACACTGTCCCGGCCAATATCCAACACTTCCTGAAGAACTTGAGGCCATTTTAAACCCCTGATGCCTCTCCAATTAACATCCAAACCCTGAAAACCCAGATTCCTTCCTCCAGGATGACATTCTGCTCTCTGCCCCGTCCAGAAATTGTACGAATGTCCTAGCAGCCACACCATTGTGGACCCTGGAATAGAAAGGAAAGTAATCATATCAGTAAATCAGGTCTAATATACTTGGCATAGCAAGTGGAACGCCACGGTCCTAATCTTTGCACCTCGGCCACTGGCACCCCGGCCCTTGTCGCCTCGGTAGCGACCCCTATACGAAAAAAATGGGTCCCATATTTGCCTGGGCGAATACCAGAAGCCAGTAGGCATTTCCGAAAAATCGATTGGAATTGAAATTTTGTCAATGGAGAACCATCAGCATGAGCAAGAAAAAATTTCTCGCTATGTCTGAAATGTAAATAATTATCAACCAGCTTGACTGGACAAATGAGACCTGGAACTGCATTCAGGAGGATCCAAGACCCCCTGCCTGAAGGGTCTGTTTTGGACCTGCGAATAAGGATACAAATTGCATCTTCTACCACTATCACATCCTCAAAAAGTAGACCCTTACCTGAGCTAAATTTTGATTTAGGGACCAATTCACTAATGTGTAAGGCCCCAAAATACAAAATGACATGCAACTGAAAAAAGAGCAGCTTCAAATTGCGACGAGCAAGTAACCGTGGTAAAGGAAATAATTTTGCTCAATAAAGAAATAGAAATGGAACGTCTGCTTTCTTTACTAGGTTGGGATCTCTTCCACCCTTTTAAGGCCTGTCTGATTATGAAGGCCTTCATGACGTCTTGCCAGTCAAGCAATTGGAAATAAAAGTCTATGCCTGAAAGGCATTGCTGGGCAGAGAAACCCAATATTCCAGAGTTAAACAATAATGTTACAAAATCAACTGTTACCTCCAGTCTGGCCTGGCAGCAAGCATAAACCGGTCTTCCATTTATTAAACTACACCACTCAGCCCAAGACTTACTGTAAGACTGCCAAGTAGATGATACCACTGCCGAACGAACCAACGGCATCAGCTTTTGGCAACTATGTCCCATAGCAGCGAGGGGCAAGGGGAACCTTCCGGTTGAGCACTAAGCAGAAGCCGCCTGAAAACCTGCCAATTAAAGCGTGACAAAGCATCAGCAACACCATTATCATTTCCCGGGACATGACGAGCTCTAAACCAAATGTTCTTTTCCAAACATCGAAGAACAAAATGGCGTAGCAAACCAAGAGAGGAAGACAAAGAGACGAGGAAGAGGAAGAGAGGAAGAAGACAGGTAGTTTACACAGTGCACCACACTGAGGTTGTCACACCAAAAACATATTTTTTATTAGGAAATTGAGTGCCCCATATTTCGATAGCTACCACGATGGAGAACAGCTCCAACAGCGCCATATTTTTGCACAGCCTGTCTTCTTTTCACGAATCCGGCCATTCAGCTGCACACCACTGATCACCAAGTATAACCTTAACACCAGCCGATCCAGCCGCATCCGAAAATATTCTCAACTCTGGGCTTGAAATCTCAGAAGACATGAAACACATGTGGCCGTTGAAAGAAATAAAAAATCTTTTCCAAATTTCCAAATCAGCCCGTAAATTTTTTGTCAAACTAATTTTATGGCTGGGAAGGGTAGCCCCTCTTGTAGCCAGTGATAAACGTCTTGAAAAAACTCTGCCCGCTGGCATGACCCTACAGGCAAAAACCAACAAACCAAGTAGCAATTGGATCTGATGCAAGGTGACCTTTTTGATGCACAAAACCCTTCAATCATGTTCAAAAGCTTATCCACCTTCTCCCCCGGCAATCGATAAACCATGCTGACAGTATCGATTTCAATACCCAAAAAGGACAGAGTTGTCACTGGACCACCATCTTTTCTTCAGACAACGAGACACCAAATTGAAACGCTATATCCTTGAAAAATTCTAACAACCGTGAACAAACACCAGAATCTTTCGGGCCTACAAACAAAAAATCGTCCAAGTAGTGTGTGACAGATCTTACCCCTGTGCCCGATCGAACCACCCACTCCAAGAAAGAACTGAAGAGCTCAAAGTAATTGCACGATATGGAACAACCCATCGGAAGGCACATGTCGTAATAAAAACCATCCTCCACTTGACAGCCCAAAAGGTGGAAACAGTCCGGATGAACCGGTAAAAGACGGAAAGCGGATACGATATCAGACTTCAACAGGAGTGCACCAGCACCAGCCTGGCGAACCATAGCAACCGCCTTGTCAAAGGAGACGTAAGAAACTGATGCGTCCTCCTCTGAAATTCCATCATTCACAGATTCACCCTTAGGGTAGGATAGATGGTGGATAAAATGAAATGAACCGGAGTCCTTTTTCGGAACTAAGCCCAATGGGGAGACTCTAAAGTTCCAAAATGGAGGGGATGTGAAAGGGCCCACAATTCGCCCCAACCTCACTTCTTTTTCAATCTTTTCCCGCAGGACTTCAGAGTTGTCATGGGCCGACATCAAATTGGGCGCAAAAGAGGGAAAACTCTGAAATTTGAACGGAATAAAAAACTCATACGAAAAACCAAAACGAAGTTGGCCGCGACTTTGTGAGGATATCGGTCTAACCAAGGGCCTATCGCAGCTTCGCTCACCAGGGTCATTGGGTTCCCTACTTTCGCTGCCAGAGGGTTTGGCTGGTAATTTTCCCTTGGGTTAGGGGCAGTGGGATGCAGGGTGGGCACCACCGCAGGCAGAGCATTCATTCTTATATTTATACAATCCATAGAAATGGAATTGTCCCTCGTTGAATAACCAGCAGGCTCCTGGTCTCCGCACGCCCACTGAGCTATGACCTGCTGTTGATGATGATTGGCTAGTGGCCACTGATAGAAAAGGGGGCTGTTTCTGTGATAACATTAATCTATTCCATACCTCGGACGCCTTCACCCCCACCCAATTTCCGGCTGCAAAGCCAGCCACCTCCGAAATTCCTCATCGTAACGCCACCAGGCGGACCCGCCATGAGCCTTGTATGATGAGTAAATCATGTCCTGATAAATGAATAACTCAGAACATCATTCTGGATGCTGCTATTCCATGACGGAACCCAAAACCGAGAAAGCTTGTAACCAATTGTTCATCGTCTTGGCAACCTTTTGTCTACTCCTGTCAAAAGGTCTGTCATTCACTCTCCTCTCCTTGTCCACCGTATGCTGATCCACCGATATTAAGGACCAGATATCCACATATTTGTTAGACCTTATTTTTTCTCTAGTCTGAATATCCAAATGAGACCCTAGAGGGTTAATACCACAATAAAGGGAATTTTTAAATATACCCGCTAGCGGTGGATCGCTCTTCTTTTCCGGATTACTTAGATTTACATGCTGAACACCCCTTGGTATGGGGTATTGAACAACTAAAGCTCTCAAGGCAGACAAGAATTCCGAATTACTATCGCTCCCTGCAATAGAAAAATTGCTCTCACCCATACCTGCTGCAGGAGGAAGGACTCAGACTGAAGGAGGAACTCCAGCACCTGGATCAACAGATGGGTGGGTGATGGCCAGGCTGGAAGCCCTGGATGACTCCACAGGTCCCGCCAGACTTGACGCCCTGGCTGCTGTTTCTGGCTCTCGTCTTTCACTCCAAGAACAATGCCGTAGTCGGGACTCGCCGATGCGCTCTTACACTCCGTTGAGAGCGCCATCTTGAGGACCGTGACCTACGACCCCTCCTGTGAGATCTGCACCTCCCACGCGCATGCGAGGAATGCCTGCTGTGTTGGTATGAGGAGTGGTGTCTGCGCCGACTATAATGGTGAGGTGATTCTGATGAGGATGAACTGGAACCCCGGCATCTACACCTATATGGCTCCATGACCCTTTTTGGATCCGAGGGCAAAGGAGAAGATAAACCTTGTGGCACTGCAGGAGTTACAGCAACCGCAGCATCATCCCTGCCAGCATCAGAAATGCTGGGGACAGCAGCCGCCGGCATAAGTGATCCTACAGTGACCTGCTGTGCTGTATCCGGCCTAGGGTCAGAGGTGTCCTCTGCAGATGACACGGTGCTGCCTCTAAACCCAATCTGCTCTAATAAATGCACCTGCCCAGTGTTAATGCGTTGCCCTCGTGGCCCTAACGGCACTGTAGAGCTGGCGCCAAAATCACCGCCAGCTTTAGGACGCAGGAGGGGGGAGCTGAGGCAGGAAGGGGGTGGGGCTTCACTCCCCTTTCTGCCCGACGGTGCCAGCGGTGGCCGATCATCCAGAGTTGCAAAGAGTGTAAACTCTACAGCAGACCGCACCTCCTTGTGCTCTGTCCAGTGCGGCCGGAGGGGCACGAGGAGAATACAGCCGCGACAGGCTCCAGCATGTCCGGCGGCGCCATGAGTGGAGCTACGGCAAAACCAGAAGTGGGCGGAGCTACCATGCCTGCTCGGCGGTCCCGAGGCCACTCGAGCAATGAATTAGCAGAGGGTAAGAGGTTGTGGATGGGACTGGGGCTAAGCTTGGCAGGGGGGCGGGTGCGACTTGCGGACCGTTGGCCTCCCGAAACTATGGTGGCAGGAGATGTTGTGTGAGCACTAAGCTCTGAAATCAGAGCCTGCACCCACTGCTCACCCTCCTATGATGCCCTTGCTCGCCACATCTCCAGCAGCGGATCAGCCATCTCGCTCTTCGCCAGACAGTGCGTACAACAAGCACCTGCAGGACCCAAAAGGGAAGAGGAGGAACCATGCTATTACCCTGACCTATATCCGGTGAAGGAGGGGTTTCAGGGTGGGGAACCAGCCCCAGCAGGCTACCATTGGTCAAAACGAACCGGACCATACCAAATAACATAACAAAGGAGGGGGAAGGAGAGGGGACCACAAGGAAAGCTGGGGGTAGGGAAAAGGAGGGCACTGCAGTCAGTGGCACATTCCTTAACCAGTGCCGTGCCAACCATTTTTGTTTCTTACCTCTACTTTACTCCTATACAGTTAAACCTCTAAATGTCTATATTTCCTAAAAGCAGACATCTGCTGATAGGTTTTATTTTAGCACAGAATGTTTGAAGTGCACAAAAGAGGAAGGAGAACTAAAGTTATCATTAAAATAATGGCACATAATGCATATGTCATACCCAATCTCTGAAAAATGAAAATGAAGTATTTAGAATGCAACAAACCACATCACTTAGTAATGCCATCTGTCATCAGGAGGAGCTTTAATAAAAGAGATGTACAGGAGCTGAAAATGATTGAATTCTGTTTTTACCCATGGGACCAGAAATACATAAACATCGGTCTGGACACATTTGTGTTTCTAGGTAAAAGTGAATATTTAAAGAAATACTCCATTCTCTGGGTTATAGGAAATAAACACTGAAAGACAACAATGTTTAACTTTTAGACAGTGCAATGATGTGGAAAATCTAACAAAGATCCAGTCTTCACAGATGATTTGATTAAAAGAGAAATTTATTCAGTTAGAATAAAGGTTATAATTAAAAAGGGATAGATAAAGATTAGAGATGAGTGAATATTTCAATGTTCGGTTCAGATAATGATCACCGATTTTGCAATATTCGCCGATTTATGGCATCAATTTATCACAGTAAATATAATGGGGAGCGACATTTCTTCCATGTCAGCCAACCCAGCAGACTGACACACAACTAGGAGTGCTTACATTTCAAACAATTATTGGCAGACACCAACACATTGGTATCAATTTCATCACAGTAGAAATATAATCGGGAGCAACAGTTCTTCTACTACACCCAATCAGCAGATGGACACCCAACCAGGTATTTAAACATTTAAAAAAAAGTGGCATAATTTTCAGCACAGTAAAAATAGTATAATGGGGAGCGACATATCTTACACGACAGCCAACCGAGCAGATGGAGACCCAACCAGGAGTGTTCACATTTCAAACATTTAGTGGCAGACACCAGAAAAAGGGCATCAATTTCACCACAGTAGAAAGAGGATAATGGGAAGCAACATATTTTTCTTGACAGCCAACCAAGCAGATGGAGACCCAACCAGGAGTGTTCACATTTCAAACAATTAGCGGCAGACACCAGCAAAGTGGAATCAATTTGACCACAGTAGAAATAGTACAATACGGACCAACACATCATCCACTATAGCCAAACAGGCAGGTGGACACCCAACCAGGAGTGTACACATTTGCAAAAATTAGTGGCAGACACCGACAAATTGCCATCAATTTTATGAAAGTATAAATAGCATAAAAGGGACCAACACATCTTCCACTACAGCCAACGCAGCAGATGGACACCCAACTAGGAGTGTTCACATTTCAAAAAATAAGTGGCAGACATAACCAAAGTGGCATCAATTTCACTACAGTAAAATAAAAGTATAATGGAGAGCAACATCTTTTCCACAACAGCCAACCCAGCAGATTGACACCCAACCAGTAGTGTTGACATTTCAAACAATTTGTGGCAGACACCAATAAAGTGGCATCAATTTCACCACAGTAGAAATAGTATAATAGGGAGCGACATCTCTTCCACGACAGCCAATACAGCAGATTGACACCCAATAAGGAGTGTTCACATTTCCAAAAATTAGTGGCAGACACCAAAAAAGTGGCATCAAGTTCATGAAAGTAGAAGAATTATAATAGGGACCTAAACATTTTCCATTACAGCCATTCCAGCAGATGGATACTCAACCAGAAGTGTACACATTTCCAAAATTTGGGGGCAGACACCAACAAAATGGGATCCATTTCACAAGAGTACTGTATAAATAGTATAAGGACCGACAAGTCTTCCACTACAGCCAACCCAGCAGAAGGAGACCAATCATGGATGTTCACATATCCAGAAATACACATTTCCAGAAATAAGTGTTAACATTTGCAGCAGCAGCAACAGCAGTCACAGAAGTCACACTAAAGATATCCCAGACTGCAATTACGCAAGATCAATGAGGCACACTAAAAACTTTAATATCGCCTAGCATGTATAGTCTGCGATTGGGGTGCAAAAGTCCTTGGAGATCCATGACTTGTTCATCTTGATGAAAGTTAGGCGGTCTATACTTTCAGGGGACAGATGCCTGTGCTTACCCATCAGGACACCACCAGCAGCACTGACAACACCTTCTGAGAGAACGCTGGCTGCCGGGCACGATAAAACCTTCAAGGCGTGAGAGGCAACCTCTGGCCACTCATCTTTTTTTTAAGATCAAAATGTGAAAGGGTCCATACCCTCCCTGATGGTATTGATATTGAGTTCCAGATACTCCTGCACTATCCATTCCATTCATTCACCACGTGTCAGACTTGGACTCTTTTGTGCTGGCCTAAAAAATGTGTCAAAGGAATCACGGAAATTGCTTCTGCCACTGACACCACTGCTGCTGTTGCTAATGTTTTGGCATTGACAAATTGACATGCCAGAGGTTGGAAGTCTACAGCTGTGATGCACACTGTGTGCCTTACTGTTGTCTTGTGGAAAACCTCTCTTAAGACTGTGTAAAAGCGTATCTTGATATCCAGTGTCCGCGGGTACCTTTCCAGGGTGGGAAGCATCTGGCAAAATTTGGTTTTATAATGTGGACCTAACAGAGTGGCAATCCAGTAGTCAGCACTATTTCAAATGATATCTTTACAGGGATCATGTTGCAGATATGAGTGCCTTCTTGCTGCAATATGTCGAGCTCTTCCATGAAGTCAAAGCCCATGCTGAGTTGGTGGCTGGGTAACACTGATGCTTGTGTAGGGAGGAGAACCAAGTTGATGGTCTCTCCTGCGTATCTGGGCCGGAACCACCTGGGCAGTCACCAGTGTTGCAGGCGGAAGAGATTGCTGACCGGAGCAGTACAGGGCACCTGACTGATGGGGGAGGGTCAGACTTAAATAGCAGTTTGAGCAGGAAGACAGGACACTTGGCAGGGACCAAGCTTGTGAGTAGTAAGACGGTTATCTCCCTCTTCACGGACCCACACCAGCTAGCTGTGCCTATACCCCCAGCTAGCCAGACTGCCGACACTTCTTACCCTCAGCCCAGAGAGACTTCCTCACCAGGTAGTGACCAGGATGGAGTATGGACCTTCCCTCCGCTCACCACCATGGAGGCACCGCATAGTCCCATCCTTGCGGTGCCTGCTGAGGACCGGCCCATGCCTGTGGCTATGTCCACTGGACTGTGTGCTCTAATTGCGGCCTTGCTCACTGAACTCTCTGCTTCTTCTTCTGTGCCACCGACTATCACCTCTGCCTCACCGTGTGCACAGATCAGGGGATTGCGTTCCGAAGAACCCGGAGGATTTGTCATCGCAAGAAGAAAGTGCATCGCTCATCTGCGGGACCGGATTGGAGACATCTCACGCCGCCTAAGGTGCCGCCATGGTATCTTCCAGCCGCCTTCCTCCAGCACACAGAGACTGATAAGATAACCTGTTACATTCTATTGCATTTGACTTTCCCCCTATCCTCCAATACTGCTTGTACCATTACTGTACCTATAGTAAAAAGAACCTGTTAACCCTTGTACTGCCTCCTGTGTGTCACTGCATCCTGCGCACCTGCTAGCATCCTACACTTGTTTCCTCTGTCCCCTTCCGCCAACCACTTACAACAGAGTGTGGATGATTATCCTCTTCATCTCTTGACAGTTACTCGCCCTTCACCTCTTCCTCCTCCATCTGTTCCTTGGCTCTTGTATCTTCACTAACAGTTTGTCTGTTATCACCAGCCCACCCCGATTGCAGCAATCTACCCTACCTTGGCACCCGCCTGTGTGACAACAGTCTGGAACTTTCATGCAAGTTGATGACCTGAGGGGTGCGAACAGCGGAAGTGAGCACACAGCTTTGGTGCTTTCTACAGCAGCTCACCCAGGCCAGGATAGTGGCAGAGAAAACACTGTACCACCAGGTTGAGGACCGGTAGAAGTGCACACCTGCACGAAACGGTCTTCGTCCTGATTCTCCATCCACGTTGTTCCCTTCTGCCTCTGCTGTTTTATGTGACTCCAGAACAAAGAATTGCTTTTAAAGGGACGGCGAGTGCTGCCACTTTTCTGACGATATACTATGGACCTGGTCATTATTTTTTTCTATGGATGAGCACCCCACTACCATGGATCAGGTACATTTAATGCCAAAAGACATTTAACCACTACTTGACGCGGACTTTTCATACGTGGCTGTGCCTATCCCACTTTTCTTCAGCATTGTATTTGTCTGTTATCACCAAAACCCCTCGATTGCAGTAATCCACCCTCCCTTGGCACCCGCCTGTGTGACAACAGCCTGGAATTTTGGGACAATGTTATCCATTTTGCATCCTCCTCTGCTTCCTCCTCTTCCTCTGAGACCACCCCCTCCTCCCATGGGCTATTTGAAGTCTCCTCCAGCATATAATTGAACGGAGTAGTGATGTGATGACGACATGGTCAGCGCTAATCATCTTTGTAGCCATTTTGAAACTGTGCAGAAGGGTGCAGAGGTCCTAAATCTGTTCTCACTCTTTAAACGTGACATGCACCTCATCCGTATTGAGTTGGCCCAGGCTATACATCATGACAAACTGCATCAGGGCTCGTTGCTGTCGCCAAAGTCACTGCAACATGTGCACAGTGGAATCTTGTCATGTTGGCATATCGCATGTCAACCTGTTAACTGGCATGAACAAAAACCTCTATATCAATGCAAGCTGATGACCTGAGGGGTGCGAACAGCGGAAGTGAGCACACAGCTTTGGTGTTTTCTGCAGCAGCTCACCCAGTCCAGGATAGTGGCAGAGAAAACCCTGTATCACCAGGTTGAGGATGAGAGCCATGCAAGGCACGCGTGTAAGCTTGCCTCGGTGTAGGGCCACCACCAGGTTCACACTGTTATCACACATGGCCTTTCCTAGATACAGGTATATCAGAAACAGATATTGCTTAAACTCTGCTTGGAGAGCTGTCCACAACTCTTCAGCTGCATGACTGCAATCTACAAGGCATAAAGGTTTGTCTTGCAAGCCTTGGGATTCCAAGCAGCACCATCTCTGCCTGCCCCAACAGCCACCAGAGTCACCCAGTGCCCAGTCAGTGAGATGTAACGCCTTGGTCATGCTTACTCATCCAAGTGTCTGTGGTGAAGTGCACCCTGGCAAACACAGATTTAGTCAAGGTACGGGTGATGTTGTCTGCAACATGCCGGTGTAGTGCAGGTTCAGCTTTCTTAGGGAAGTAATGGCGACTGGGCAACTTATACTGGTGGACTGCGACAGCCATCAGCTTTTGGAAACCATGTGTATTTACCAGGTGGAAAGGCAGCATTTCCGTGGCCGACAGATTTTAGATGATGGGGTTCAACCTCTTAGCTTTACCATGTGTAGGAGGAAACAATCTTTTACGTGACCACAACTGTAGGGTGGTTGCAGTGCTGAGATAGGGCAGATTATGGGTAACGAGACAAATTTCTGTACCGTGAGGAAGATGCAAGCAGTGATGTTACTGTGGATTGATAAATTTGTGGTGTGCTAGTTCTCTCAGATCAGTTAAAACAGCAGACATGTCTGCTTCCATGACAGCTGATGGGTTCTGACTTATCCTGATTGGAGTGGGTAAAGAACCCAAGGTTGTGACATAATGCGTAAGAAATGTGAAGATTGTTCCAGCTCCTTTTCGATTAAAAGTCCTTTATTGATCCATATCCTTAAAAATCATCCCTGCACAAAAGGGAATGTGAACAGCGACAAAATCCTGCTAATAGCAACGCGTTTCGATCTAAAAGATCTTCATCATGAGATAGCCATGATGAAGATCTTTTAGATTGAAACGCGTTGCTATTAGCAGGATTTTGTCGCTGTTCACATTCCGTTTTGTGCAGGGATGATTTTTAAGGATATGGATCAATAAAGGACTTTTAATCGAAAAGGAGCTGGAACAATCTTCACATTTCTTACGTCTTCAAGCTGCTGCTACGTCTGGGTCAGGACGGGTTCACGTGCTCCTGTGGTCTGTTGGTGAGCTGACTGGGCCTTTGGCCCCTGTATTTCTTTCTATTGAGAACAGAGGAGGAGGCTCATGGTTGTTGAGGTCCATTGGTCCACATTTTAGCACAATGGTATTCCCAGAGTAATGCATGTTGATTGCGCATGTGAAGGTTCATTCATGTAGTAGTCAAATTATTGCATGTTTTCCCTCTACTCAGTTATTTTTGCAAACTTGGCAGATAACATGAGTTGCCTCATCCTTTGAAGTGTCAAAAAAGGTTCAGGCTAGGAAACCGTTGTCGCTCCTGCGAGTTGCAGACCCACAAATGCTCCTGGCCACAGCAACAGTTGTGGCTGAGAATGCATTGCTGCATCATTATGTGATTGGGCCGTATGGCGCAAAATAACATCCTCGTCTTTCTCCTACTCTTCCACCACTTCAGATGACCTGCCCAGTTGCATGAGTCTGTGTTCACACCAACTGGGATCTACCAGCTCATCGTCATTTTCTGTGTTATCACATTCCTTGCCCTGAGAGTCACCCTCCTCATCTTCCTGCCCTGACAGCACAGTACAGTCCGCGTGAGTCTCAGATATCTGAGTCTCAGATATCTGAGTCTCATCAGGATCACCTCCCTCAGGGGTTAATGTCTGGTGAGGAGAGTCAGGATGATGCTCGGACCTTACTTAGGCCTGCCCCTGATCCAAGCTAAAACAAATGTGGGCATTGGTGCAGATGATTTCCTCCTCTGATGACCATGGCATAGAATATCTGAACAGCTCTGCAGTCACCCATCTGTGGTTCCTTACAGTAAGTTGTACAGTTGGAGAGTTTTGATGCGGGGGGAAGTAAGGGTAATTTAGGTGCTACCTCAATGGACTGTACTGGGTGTGATGTTGAGGTGGAGGGAGAAGAGGAGAGTCCACTTGAGGCTGCACTTGCCATCCACTCAAGCACATGCTCTTTCTGGGCATCATCAACAAGTCGCACTACTGTGCATCTGCCAAACAAAGCTAGTAGAGTAGCCCATCCAGTAACAGAAGTTGTCAGTTGTCTTTGTATAGGATATGACGGTGTTGGTTCTCTAGTGTTTTGACAAGCATTACCACCTACCCCACGTACATTTAGAACACCAAGCCTCATCCCCTTCCGCCATGACCTCTCACTTTTTCCCAGTCATGTTGCTCAAATAGTATGGAAAAAGCACAGGATTATCAACAAAAAATTAGATTTTTTGCTCTGCGCACTGCTAAATTTCAGTGGCACTATGTGACAAAGTGAAATATGGCGTGCTGAATCGCTCTTTCTTGGCTTCATCAACAAGGCGTACCCTTGTGCATCTGCCAAAGAAAGGTAGGAGAGTGGTCCATCCGGTAACAGAAGTTTTCAGTTGTCTTTGTATAGGACGTGATGTTGTTGGTTCACTAGTTCTTTGACAAACATTACCACTTACCCAACGTACACTTTGAACACAAAGCCTATTCCCCTACCATGACAACTTTGCTTTTTCACAGTCATGTTGCTCAAATAGTGTGGAAAGAGCACACTATTATCAACATCAAATATGATCTTTTACTCTGCATCAGCTCTCCACATAGCTGAATTTCAGCGGCAATAAATGACAAGATGAAATATGGTGTGCACAATTTCAAACTGAGATTTTCCCTACTATATGACGTTAATAAAAGAAGAAAGAATTGTTTCAGCGTGGATGAGGCCTGAGAAGATATGCTCCAAACAAATTAAAAATGAGATCTCCCCTACTGTATGACATTAGTAACAGGAGAAAGAATTGTTTCAGTGTGGATGAGGTCTGTATATCCTCCAAGCAATTTCAAACTGAGATCTCCCCTACTGTACAATGTTAGTAACAGAAGAAATTTTGATTTGTGTGGATGAGGCCTGTATAACATAGACTAGACGCTCCAAACAATTTTAAAGTAAGATATTCCATACTGTATCACGTTAGTAACAGAAGAAAGATTGTTTAAGTGTTGATGAGGCCTGTATGAAAAAGAAGACATGCTTCAAACTATTTCAAACTGAGATATCTCCTACTGTATTACGTTTGCAACAGAAGAATTGTTTGAGTGCGGATGAGGCCTGTATGACAAAGAAGATGTGTTACAAACAAATTCAAACTGAGATCTCTCCTACTGTATTACGTTAGTAACAGAAGAAATTTGTTTTTGTATGCATGAGGCCTGTATAGCATAGACTAGTTACTCCAAACAATTTCAAACTGAGCTCTCCCCTTCTATATCATGCTAGCAACAGAAGACGTTTGTTTTTATTGTGAATGAGGCCTGTATTACCTAGCAGATATGCTCAAACCAATTTCAAACTCAGATCCAGCCTACTGTATCACTTTTGTTATAAAAAAGTATATATATATATATTTATATATATTTTTAACCCTGCTGTTCTGTTGGTCAAAAATGACCGACTTTGAACTTCAGTATTCTTTAAAATATTCAAGATGCGGCTCTGAAACCCGTGGCCGACCGACCCATCCTCATTTAAGTCAATCAACCACAAGTTTCAGAACCGCATCTTGAACACCCCAAAAAATACCAAAGTTCAAAATAGGTCTCCCCAGACCGAACAGAACAGCAGGGTTAATGTGCAACATCTCTGCACACAGAACAATTTCACCGCCACAAAATGACAAGGAGGAATGTGGCGGGATGTATCCAGTTTAGCAACATATATATATATATATATATATATATATATATATATATATAATCTGCTTGAGCTATGGAAACATCTGAATTTCACCGCCATTAAATAAAAAGGTGATATATGGCGTTCTGAATCACGTTAGCCACTGCCAGCCTTTTTTTTTTTACTGTGCAATAGCTCTGCACACATAACAATTTCACCATCATAAAATGACAATGTGGTATATGGCAGGCTGTATCATGTTTAGCAACAGTAACAATTTTTTAATCTGCATGAGCTATGCAGACAGCTGAATTTAACCCCCACTAAATGACAAGGTGAGATATGGTGTGCTAAATCATGGTAGCAACAGAAAAAATGTATATATATTTTTTTTTTAATGGACAACAGTTCAAATCACCGAACAATGTCACCACCACTAAATCACAAGTTTATATATGCCTTGCTGTATCACAATTAGCAACTGTAAAAAATAAGATTTAGAAAGGGCTACTCGTGCATGGAGCACAATACAAGCAGTAGACAACACACTTCTATGAAATGTGCGACTTTCCCCGGGAAATGTTTGCCTGGTACGATACGAGCGCCTCCAGTTCCAGAAATAACTGGGGCCCACTCATTTCCGACTGCCAAATATCAGGGCCTTAATCACTACCTCCTGGAACTGAAGGTACGACTTAGCCATTTGACCTGCACATCATGACAGCAGGAAAGTGTTGTGCTTTGCCCTCTGTACTATGTGCATGGCCAGCTTCTTGTATCACATCTTGGCCTTTCTGAAAGCACTGTACGGCTGGAGGACTTGATCAGAGTGATCAACACTCCTATGTTTTTGTTGTACCCCAGTACACAGTCTGGTTTGGTGACCTGTGAAGAGGTACCTTGTACAGTGCTATGAGTGCTGTAATCATCATGCGTGGTGGTCAAGAGAAGGACATCCCTCTTGTCCTTGTACTTGACCATCAGCAGGTGATCGCTACATTGGGCTCGGCTGTCACCGCTTCTGAGCATTGGCCCAAATAGTGTATTTGGGAGGCCTCTCTGATTGTTGTGGACAGAACCGCAGGCTGCGGTACCTCACGCAGAAAGGAACTTGAAGACTGGGATGCTGGTATATAAGTTATCCACGTAGAGGCGATAACTTTGATACAGCAGTGGGTGCACCAAATCCCACACAATTTCCTCACTCTCTCCAAGGACAGAGGGCAATCAGGGGTTTCAATCTGGGTGTCCTTCCTTTCATAAACTATAAACCTGTGGGTGTAGCCTGAGGTACTCTCACACAG
Organism: Ranitomeya imitator; assembly: GCF_032444005.1. Taxonomy (NCBI): domain Eukaryota; kingdom Metazoa; phylum Chordata; class Amphibia; order Anura; family Dendrobatidae; genus Ranitomeya; species Ranitomeya imitator. The sequence continues at coordinate 49,989,318 of NC_091291.1, forward strand.
CTTATAGGGTTTAATTTCATATCTGGCCCTCTTACTGAGCAGGTACTGCCAGAATTTGAGCCTACCCTTTAAATGGATTAGGGACTCATCATTCATATGTTCCTTTGGGACACGTACACTTCAGCAAACTTTTTGTTAAAATGTTCTATGACCGGCCCAACTTTGAACAGATTACTATTATTCTTATACAGTTTTATAGCGCCATTTATTCCATGGCGCTTTACATGTGAACGGGGCAAATATAGACAAGTACAATAAACATCTGTATTGTCCGAATCTGGTTCCACAATAAACATGAGTAAAACAAGGAATGCACAGGTACAGGAGGAGAGAGGACCCTGCCCGCGAGGGCTCACAATCTACCGGAGATGGGTGAGGATACACTAGAAGAGGGTAGAGATGGACATGCGGTGGTTCAGCAAGAGGATCGCTGCAGATTGTCGGCTTATCGGAAGAGGTGGGTCTTTGGGTTTCTTTTGAAGGTTTCCAGGTGGTAGGCGAGAGTCTGATGTGTTGGGGTAGAGAGTTCCATAGTATAGGGGAAGCACAGGAGAAGTCTTGTATGCGGTTGAGGGAGGAAGAGATGAGAGAGGAGTAAAGAAGGAGATCATGAGAGGTTTGAAGGTTGCGTGTAGGTAGGTAGTGGGAGACCATGTCACAGATGTATGGAGGAGACAGGTTGTGAATGGCTTTGTATGTTATTGTTAGTGTTTTGAACTGTAGCCTCAGATGGTCAAAGCTGGGATTATCTCGGTGAGGACACCATGCATTATCATTATAATGCAGGAATTTGTGGATGGCCTCAAAACATGGCCGGGACATGACCATTCGGAAGACTGGAGTTTTGTATAAAACATCAACACTCCAATATTGCTGAAGTTCTGCCTTCTTCAGGATCCCCATGTGAAGGACCAGACCCCAAACCTTCATCATTTCAACTGTGTCTACAGGAGTCTAGTTAAAAAAAATTATGAATCAGAGTTTTGTCCCAAAAAATGATGAGCGCACAAATTAGTTTGGCCCACCATGAGGTTAACAAAATCCTGAAATAAAATGTCTTTTAAAGACTATTTCTGTGAGGCCAGTGTGTCAAACTTGATTCCTGATTGCGCCACAAAATCAGGAATCAGTGACTCATAATTTTAATGGGATAAGTAACGGGTTCAGTAATGGAGGGTGCTGGTTCACCTTTACCTTGGGATGCTCTCTCTTACTGTCAGTATCAGAGGCAAGGAAAGTGTTTGCCTTCTCCACTAAATAGCAATTTTAGAACTAGCAGGACTAATTTTTTTTAATGTATCTGGTATTTGTGTCAATAATTTATTCAGTTGTGTGTGTGAGAGAGTGCTTGGTGTAAACTTTTTTTTTTTAAAGAAAAAGAAAAAAGAAAAAAGCAGCAACCAGGAGAAGAAAAGTCAGTGAAATGAAAAAAAAGTGTAAAAGAGTGAGCACGAGTTCTGATCAGTGAACTATGCCACTTATAGAGTTGAGCGAATTTGTTCGGGTTCCCTCTTATTCAGCAATCTATAAGACAGGCTCTCCATGCATGTGTCGTGACAGTGATGCAGCCGCGAGACATGCAGCTGCGATGCCGATCAGCTGATCGGCTGGCGCGATCCAGGAAGCTGGGTTCCTTCTGCAGCTTATTCGGCAAGCGCTACAGCTTGCCGAATAAGAGGGAACCTGAGCAAATTCGCTCATCTCTAGTGACTAATCAGTGCTCGGTGGCTGCTGGGTGTGCACATGGACGTGGTGCAAAGGGGTTGTTGAGGGGAGTAAAAAGAGGGGGTAAATGGGGACTGGGGGACTGGGGTGGATGAGGAGAGATCAGGCAGGGATCATTGATCAAAAAACTTACAGCTGTCTTCTCTCTTCTTTCTTCTCACTTCCTTCTTCTGTGTTTTTCAGGAGCAGCAATTGTGGTGTCAAAGGATTCTGTGGCACCACAATGCCCAGCATGGCCCACGATCGGACAGCATGACCACAGAAAGGAGGATAAGAGAGGAGGGTAAAAAGATGGAAGAGAGGGAGGGAAGAGGGGAGAAGGGGATTGGGGTGGATGAGGAGAGGGCAGGCAGGGATCTTCTTACAGATGTCTTTTGTCTTCTCTCCTTTTCTCTCTCTATTCTAGCAGCAGGAGCGGCAAGAGATTGTGGTGTCACAGGCTTCTATGGCACCACAAGACCCAGCACAGCACGGATCGGACAGCTTGACCACCCTGTACAAATCCTCAGCTATTCTGAGGACATGCAGGGCGGTCAAAGACAGGTCACAGAGCTGTCACACCACATCGGTGTTCTGTGATTGGTGCGATCGATGTCACCGCCAATTGCACCAATCACAGCAGGCTGAGGTGACACCGGAGTTGCCAGGCACCAGCCTAAGGTCGATGCTCTTACAGCTCCGATCCTAGGCAGGTCACAGGGTCGTTGGTGATCAATGGTTTGTGTATTCCCTGTACAATTATATGATTGCATGGATGCCATTTATTAGTTTTACCTGGTGTGACGCTAGTCACTACTCATGGACAAGCCGTAAGTGTGGGTAGTTAAGAGGTCCAAGGTCAAAAGCCAGAACGGTATGTCATAGACAGAAGGGTAAGACAAAGTTGTAGTTAGGTAACAGTCTGTGGTCAGAAATCCAAGAAGGTAGTGGATGAAGAAAAAAGGACAGGACAAAAAGGATGGTCAAGGTAAATCCAAGGTCAAGCTTCAAAGATCAGAATATAAGACTAGAAACACAGAGCAAGCACACCTCTCATAAGAAAAGCTACAAAAGTCAGCAATCTAAAGCAGAGAGCTGGCTAAATAGCCAGATAATTACTGAGAACAGGAGACACTTGGATGAAGCCTGGGAACATCCTTTTCCTGATTGGATGGCTGATCTGTCCTTCTTGACGCTGACAGCTCAGCATGCACCAGCATCTGATTGGATAGCTTAGCTGTCAATTCTCTTCTTGTGAGAAAAGACTAGTGGGCATGTGACTGCAAGGATGTAATTCCCATAGATGCAGTCATATGATAGCCTACTCACACTGTGAATCTGGGGGAATCATGACAGCATACACTTTGCACACTGTCACAATTCAGCAGTCTGCAGTCACATAAAGTCTTCGCAGACTGGAATCCCCCGTTAATAAATAAAACTTTTCCTACAAATATGAGCCCTTTTAAAGATAATTTGTCAGCAGGTTTTTGCTAAATAATCACACAGCTCTGAATGCTGAGCTCTGTGTAACCCCGCCTACACCACTGATTGTACACAGGAAGCAGCCAATGTGCATAGGCAGAAAACTGCCAACAAGTGGCTAGGGTAAAATGGCAGGAGGCAACTAGTGATAATCTCCTGTTGATAAAATAATGGTTTTATTGAAACTACGACAAACAGCCCATTAAATTAAATAGCAAAACCCTATTGACAGATTCTCTTAAAGCTCTCATCAAATGAATTTTTTTTTTTTAAAAAGTGATTTTAAAAAATTGGCTAAATGTTAAAAGCAGCTATAGAAGCACAGAGTTAATGCGGAGCTCACTATTTTTGCTCCATATGAGGGAACTATGACTCTGTGATAGGAAATTTGCTTGGCTGCAGAATACTGGCATAGCAATTTTTCACAGATTCGCTCATCTCTCAAAGCTATCTTACTGGCCTGTGCAGTACGAAAATAATCCCCCATGAACGGAGTCGTCTCTGATATTATAGGCTTGATATTGAAGCTAAAGACTGCAGCGCTTGGTGCACTGCAGAGCACCCGCCTGCCTGTCGCCTGCCACCCACCTATTAAAGAGTTAAAGAAACTGAGCTAGATTTAGACTGTAATAATGCAAGAGTTTATATAATTTATTTTACAGCTTTAAATTCTGCAAGACTTCTGGTGTCATCACAGTTCTTGGCGATTCACAGACTTGGAGATGGCTGCACCTCGTTATTTCAGCCGACAACACGTGATGTCATGGACGTACCGCAGGAAACCCGAGCTTAAGCCAGGAGTGTCTTCTATCTTGATGACTGAATACATCTGTGGGGGAAGCCTGCAGGCTCATCAGCTGCTCCTACTAGGTCATCATTAGCCGGTGTTGCCCTGGCAATGGGAAAGAAAATGTGTGGGTTTAAGGAAATTTCAAAGCTTTCGAAATGCGGGGGAACCAACAGCTTTCGAGCCTGGGCACAGTACGGGGTCACACCGCCATCTAGTGCTCTAAAAGGCTATTTCAGGAGGTCTGAAAGCATAGCAGAATTATATTCTGTTGATATGTGCTAAAAAAGGAAAATATCTATTAGAATGATAAAGTACAACTAATGCTACACCTAATACGAAAGCTTTCACTTATTGTTGTTTACCTAATATTAGACAACCTAATGGAGCAAACTTCCTCATTTTCGCCCTGACCATCTTATGAAAGTGATACAGGTGCATCTCGCAAAATTAGAATATCATCAAAAAGTTAATTTATTTCAGTTCTTCAATACATAAAGTGAAACTCATATTATATAGAGTCATTACAGAGTGATCTATTTCATGTGTTTATTTCTGTTAATGTTGATGATCATGGCTTACAGCCAATGAAAACCCAAAAGTCATTATCTCAACAAATTAGCATAACAAACAAAAAACACCTGCAAAGGCTTCCTAAGCATTTAAAAAGTCTGTTTCAGTAGGCTCCACAATCATGGAAAGATCTTTGAACAAATTATTAAACAACATGTATGTAAGTACCTGGATAAGAATGAAGTGATTAACCAGAGTCAGCATGGGTTTGTAACTAATAAGTCATGTCAGACTAACTTAATTTCCTTCTATGACAGAATCACTGACTGGGTGGATCAGGGAAGTGCTGCAGATATAGTATATCTTGACTTCAGCAAAGCATTTGACAAAGTATCTAACACAATTCTTATTGAAAAAAATGACTAAGTATGGAATGGACAAGGCAACTGTCAAGTGGATTCATAACTGGCTTAGTGATCGGACCCAAAGAGTGGTCGTAAATGGCTGCACATTCAGTTGGAAGAATGTCTCAAGTGGGATACCACAGGGCTCTGTCCTGGGTCCTGTATTGTTCAACATCTTTATCAATGATTTAGATGAAAGAATTGAGGGTACGCTGATTAAATTGGCTGATGACACAAAGCTAGGAGGGATATCTAATACTAGAGAAGAGATTGAGAGGATTCAAAAAGATATACAGTAAATGAACTGGAGCAGTGGGCAGCAACTAACAGAATGGTTTTTAACAAGGGAAAATGTTAAGTACTACATCTGGGCAATAAAAATGAAAAAAGCATATACATAATGGGAGGAATAGGGCTAAGCAACAGCACATGTGAAAAAGACTTGTGTATACTAATAGACTGAACATCACAGACTGAACATGAGTCAACAGTGTGATGCAGCAGCAAAAAGGGCAAATACAATTCTTGGATGTATTAACAGAAGCATACAGTCTACATCACGTGAAGTCATTATTGCCCTCTAATCCTCTTTGGTCAGACCTCATCTGGAATATTGTGTCCAGCTTTGGGCACCACATTTAAAAAAAGACATCAACAAACTGGAGCAAGTTCAGAGAAGAGCGACCAGAATGGTGACCGGTCTGCAAACCATGCCCTATGAAGAATGGTTACAAGATGTAGGAATGTTTAGCTTACAAAAAGAAGACTGAGAGCAGACTTGATAGTTGTCTACAAATATCTAAAGGGCTGTCAAATTGTAGAAGGATCATCTTTATTCTCATTTGCACAAGGAAAGACTAGAAGCAATGGGATGAAACTGAATGGGAGGAGGCACAGATTAGATATTAGAAAAAACTTTTTGACAGTTAGGGTAATCACTGAGTGGAACAGGCTGCCACGAGAGGTGTGAGTTCTCCTTCAATGGACGTCTTCCAACAAAGGCAGGACAGTAGTGTTGAGCGATACCGTCCGATACTTGAAAGTATCGGTATCGGATAGTATCGGCCGATACCCGAAAAATATCGGATATCGCCGATACCGATATCCGATACCAACACAAGTCAATGGGACATCAAGTATCGGAAGGTATTCTCATGGTTCCCAGGGTCTGAAGGAGAGGAAACTCTCCTTCAGGCCCTGGGATCCATAGGGATGTGTAAAATAAAGAATTAAAATAAAAAATATTGATATGCTCACCTCTCCGGCGGCCCCTGGACTTCACACTGCTAACCGGGAGGCTTCTTTGTTTAAAAAGCGCGCCTTTCGGACCTGTGAATGACGTCCCGGCTTCTGATTGGTCGCGTGCCACCCATGTGACTGGCACGCGACCAATCAGAGGCCGCGACGTCATTCGCAGGTCCTCAATTCCTATAATTAGCAGTTTTGTGAATGAGAATGACGTCGCGGCTTCTGATTGGCCGCGTGCCGGTCACATGGGCGGCACGCGGCCAATCAGAAGCCGCGACGTCATTCTCAATCACAAAAATGCTAATTCTAGGAATTGAGGACCTGCGAATGATGTCGCGGCCTCTGATTGGTCGCGTGCCGGTCACATGGGCGGCACGCGACCAATCAGAAGCCGGGACGTCATTCACCGGTCCGAAAGGCGCGCTTTTTAAACAAAGAAGCCTCCCGGATAGCAGCGTGAAGTCCAGGTGCCGCCGGAGAGGTGAGCATATCAATATTTTTTATTTTAATTCTTTATTTTCCACATCCCTATTGATTCGATACCGATACCCGATATCACAAAAATATCGGATCTCGGTATCGGAATTCCGATACCGCAAATATCGGCCGATACCCGATACTTGCGGTATCGGAATGCTCAACACTACAGGACAGACATCTGGGATGATTTAGTGAATCCTGCTTTGAGCAGGGGGTTGGACCAGATGACCCAGGAGGTCCCTTCCAACTCTAACATTCTATGATTCTATGATATGGGGAAGACTGCTGACTTGACAGATGTCCAGAAGGCAATCATTGACACACACCACAAGGAGGATAAGTCACAAAAGTAAATTGCTAAAGAAGCTGCTGTATCCAAGCATATTAATGGACGGTTTGTTGTAGAAAAAGGTGCACCAGCAACTGGGTTAACCGCAGCCTTGAAAGATTGTTAAGAAAAGGCCATTCAAAAATTTTGGGGAGAGTCACAAGGAGAGGACTGCCTGCTGCTGGAGTCATTGCTTCAAGAGCCACCACACACAGATGTGTCCAAGACATGGGCTACAAGTGTCACATTCCTTGTGTCAATCCACTCATGACTAGTGTTAAGCATTCCGATACTGCAAATATCGGGTATCGCCGATAGTCACTGTATCGGAATTCCGATACAAATATCTGATACTTTTGCGATATCGGATACCGGAATTGGAAGTTCTTATAGTGCAATTATGCACTATAATGAAGTGTGGGTGGTGCGATGGGCAGTGCGTGGGCAGAGACTGCGTGTGTGTGTGTGCGGGCGGTGTCTGTGCGTGACCGTGGGGCTCTGTGCGTGTGTGCCGGGGCTCTGTGCTTATGTGCCGAGTCTCTGTGCGTGTGTGCCGGAGCTCTGTGCGGGCTGCGGGGCTCTGTGTGTGTGCCGGGGCTCTGCGGGCTGCCGTGGCCCTATGCGGGCTGCCATGGCTCCGTGCGGGCTGCCGTGGCTCTGTGCGGGCTGCCGTGGCTCTGTGCGTGTGTGCAGGCATCGTCTGATGGGACTACAAGTCCCACTGGACGATGCCTGCTACACTGACAGTGATTGACACATTAGCAAATGATGGGACAGTAGTAGTCCCATCATCCGGCTAATGTGTTGAATGAAAAAAAAATACTCCATACATACTCCATACTACATACATACATACATACATACACACTACATACATACATACATACTCCATACATACTACATACATACATACTACTTACATACTACATACTACTTACATACTACATACTACATACATACTACATACTACATACAGTTGTGGCCAAAAGTATTGACACCCCTGCAATTCTGTCAGATAATACTCAATTTCTTCCTGAAAATGATTGCAATCACAAATTCTTTGGTATGATCTTCATTTAATTTGTCTTAAATGAGAAAACACAAAAGAGAATGAAGCAAAAAGCAAAACATTGATCATTTCACACAAAACTCCAAAAATGGGACAGACAAAAGTATTGGCACCCTCAGCCTAATACTTGGTTGCACAACCTTTATCCAAAATAACTGCGACCAACCGCTTCCGGTAACCATCAATGAGTTTCTTACAATGCTCTGCTGGAATTTTAGACCATTCTTCTTTGGCAAACTGCTCCAGGTCCCTAATATTTGAAGGGTGCCTTCTCCAAACTGCCATTTTTAGATCTCTCCACAGGTGTTCTATGGGATTCAGGTCTGGACTCGTTGCTGGCCACCTTAGAAGTCTCCAGTGCTTTCTCTCAAAACAATTTTTTTTGTGCTTATTGAAGTGTATTTTGGGTCATTGTCCTGCTGGAAGACCCATGACCTCTGAGGGAGACCCAGCTTTCTCACACTGGGCCCTACATTATGCTGCAAAATTTGTTGGTAGTCTTCAGACTTCATAATGCCATGCACACGGTCAAGCAGTCCAGTGCCAGAGACAGCAAAGCAACCCCAAAACATCAGGGAACCTCCGCCATATTTGACTGTAGGGACCGTGTTCTTTTCTTGGAATGCCTCTTTTTTTCTCCTGTAAACTCTATGTTGATGCCTTTGCCCAAAAAGCTCTACTTTTTTCAGATGCCAACGGATAGTACGGGTTGACGCTGTTGTACCCTCGGACTGCAGGGCAGCTTGAACTTGTTTGGATGTTAGTCGAGGTTCTTTATCCAACATCCGCACAATATTGCGTTGAAATCTCTTGTCACTTTTTCTTTTCCGTCCACATCTAGGGAGGTTAGCCACAGTGCCATGGGCTTTAAACTTCTTGATGACACTGCACACGGTAGACACAGGAACATTCAGGTCTTTGAAGATGGACTTGTAGCCTTGAGATTGCTGATGCTTCCTCACAATTTGGTTTCTCAAGTCCACAGACAGTTCTTTGGTCTTCTTTCTTTTCTCCATGCTCAATGTGGTACACACAAGGACACAGGACAGAGGTTGAGTCAACTTTAATCCATGTCAACTGGCTGCAAGTGTGATTTAGTTATTGCCAACACCTGTTAGGTGCCACAGGTAAGTTACAGGTGCTGTTAATTGCACAAATTAGAGAAGCATCACATGATTTTTCGAACAGTGCCAATACTTTTGTCCACCCCCTTTTTTATGTTTGGTGTGGAATTACTGTATATACTCGAGTATAAGCTGAGATTTTCAGCCCAATTTTTGGGGCTGAAAGTGCCCCTCTCAGCTTATACTCGAGTCATGATCAGCGGTGGGGTCGGCGGGTGAGGGGGAGAGAGGTCTGTCGCATACTCACCTAGTCCTGGCGCTCCTGGTGCTCCCCCTGCCCGTCCCACGGTCTTCGGTGCTGCAGCTCTTCCCCTGTTCAGCGGTCACGTGGGACCCCTCATTAAAGTTATGAATATGGACTCCACTCCCATAGGGGTGGAGCCACATATTCATTCCTCTAATGAGCGGTAATGGTGACCGCTGACAGAGGAAGAGGCTGCGGCACCCGGAGACCATCTGTCCGGGATAAGGAGCCAGGGACGCCGGGAGCAGGTAAGTATGTCATAGTTACCTGTCCACGTTCCACCCGCCGGGCGCCGCTCTGTCTTCCGCGTCCTCTTGCTCTGACTGTTCAGGTCAGAGGGCGCGATGACGTACTAGTGTGCGCTGCCTTCTGCCTGAACAGTCAGTACGGAGAGACGTCGAGACAGGACGCTGAGGAGCTGCAAGCAAGAGAGGTGAGTATGTCTTTTTTTTATTGCAGCAGCATTCTATATTGCACAGATTTATATGGAGCATCTATGGGGCCATAATGAACGGTGCAGAGCATTCTATATTGCACAGCTTTATGTGGAACATCTATGTGGCCATACTGAACGGTGCAGAGCATTATATATGGGGCAGCTTTATGTAGAGCATCTATGGAGCAATAATCAATGGTGCAGAGCATTATATATGGCACAGCTTTCTATGGAGCATTTATGGGGCCATACTGAACGGTGCAGAGCATTTTATATGGCCCATCTTTCTATGGAGCATCTATGGGGACATACTGAACAGTGCAGAGCATTATATATGGCACAGCTTTATGTGGAGCATCTATGGGGCCATACTGAACGGTGCAGAGCATTATATATGGCACAGCTTTATGTGGAGCATCTATGGGGCCATACTGAACGGTGCAGAGCATTCTATATGGCACATCTATATATGGAGCATCTATGGGACCATAATGAACGGTATGGAGCATCTATATTTATTTTTGAAATTCACCGGTAGCTGCTGCATTTTCCACACTAGGCTTATACTCGAGTCAATAAGTTTTCCCAGTTTTTTGTTGCAAAATTAGGGGGGGTTGGCTTATACTCGGGTCGGCTTATACTCGAGTATATACGGTTAGTGTTGAGCATTCCGATACTGCAAGTATCGGGTATTGGCCGATATTTGCTGTATCGGAATTCCGATACCGAGATCCGATATTTTTGTGATATCAGAAATCGGTATCGGAGTGTGCGGTGCATATGGTTCCAAGGGTCTGAAGGAGAGGAAACCGCTGCGAGCGTCCGCCTCCCTTCCTGAGAATGTAGTGAGTGAAGGACCTTCGATGACGTCGCGGTCAGGTGAGTGGTCACGTGAGCGGTCAGGTGACCGTGACATCATCGAAGGTCCATCACTCACAGCATTCTTAAGGACAGAGGCGGACGCTCGCAGCGGTGACAGCCAGGGTCCTTCGGAGGGGTGAGTATAGCCATATTTTTTATTTTTATTCTTTATTTTTTACATTAATATGGATCCCAGGGCCTGAAGGAGAGTTTCCTCTCCTTCAGACCCTGGGAACCATCGAGGAATACCTTCCGATATTTGTGTCCCATTGACTTGTATTGGTATCGGAACTCGGTATCGGCGAGATCCGATATTTTGCCGGTATCAGCCGATACCATCCGAAACCGATACTTTCAAATATTGGAAAGTATCGCTCAACACTATATACGGTATATCCAATTTGGCTTTAGGACAATTCTTTTTGTGTTTTTTCATTTAAGACAAATTAAATGAAGATAATAATACCAAATAATTTGTGGTTGCAATCATTTTCAGGAGGAAATTGAGTATTATCTGACAGAATTGCAGGGGTGTCAATACTTTTGGCCACAACTGTACATACTACATACACACATACATACATACAACATACATACTACATACTACATACATACATACATACTACATACATACTACATACAGTACATTCATACATTACATACAATATATACATACAGACATACAGTACATTAAACTAAGAGTTCATACTCACCATTACTTGTCATTTTGATCCCCGAAGCCAGTGTCAACCTCTAAAAAATATGAAAAAAAAAACAACCAATATTCTCCCTGTCCGAAGAAATCCACGAGTGTCTCATGACGATCTTCCGTGGAGAACGGCAGCAACAGCTGTTGCGACCGCTCTCCAGGGGCCCCAGAAACACAATGACGGGAGGAAGGTATTCCTCCGCCGCTGTAAACAAAATAGTCCCTAGTCTGACTTATGGCATTGCTGGGTGATACATTTTCCCACGCAGCAATTGCCGTAAAGTGAGACTTTGTCCTAAGGTAACCTCTCAGTGATGCACTGCAGGAGCCATTGTCTCCTGTCAGTGTGTCACTGAGGGTCCTATAGAGCAGTGACATCACCTGATGTCACTGTTCTATAGGGGAGATCGTCGTGGGACCCTCGTTATTAATTGGACTACGGCAGGTAGTATACGGTTTATTATTTTACGGTTTTTGCAGGCGCTGAAGTATTGTAAGTATGGTTAAATGAAGAATATTAAAATACCTTTTTCCTAATGTGTGTGTTTTATTAACCCTTTCTTACTATTGGATTAGTAATGGATAGGCGTCTTATTGACACCTCTCCGTTATTAATCCGGCATAATGTTACCTTACAATAGCAAGGTGACATTAACCCCTTATTACCCCATATCCCACCGCTACACGGGAGTGGGAAGAGAGGGGCCAAGTACCGGAATTGCCGCATCTTACAGATGCGCCATTTCTGGGGCTGCTGTGGACTGGTATTTGTAGCCGGGGGGGGGCAATATCCATGGCCCCTCTCTAGGCTATGAATATCAGCCTGCAGCTGTCTGCGTAGCCTTTCTGGCAGGTTACAAATATTGGCCCCCGGCTGTCGGCTTTCCCCCTCTAGCGCAGAAAATTGCACGGGAGCCCACGCCTTTTTTTCAGTTTTTTTTAAATTAACCGCTCTTTAAGGCCTCTTTCATACTTGCGTCGGTACGGGTCCGTCGCTATGCGTCGGGCCAACATACCGACGCAATTTGTGAAATTTGTGCACGACATGGGCAGCAGATGCAGTTTTTCAACGCATCCGCTGCTCATTCTGAAGTCCGGGGAGGAGGGGGCGGAGTTTCTGCCATGCATGCGCGGTAGAAAATGGCGGATGCGACGGACAAAAAAAGTTCACTTGAACGTTTTTTCGTGCCGATGGTCCGCCAAAACATGACGAATCCATTGCACGACGGGCGTGACATGTGGCCATCCGTCGCGATCCATCGCTAATACAAGAAGTCTATGGGTAGAAAATGCATCCTGCAAGCACATTTGCAGGATCCGTTTTTTTTCGCTGGATCCGTTTTTTTCTCATGGAGTTGTAATAGCCCCGGATTGCGCCTGATGGCCACATGTTTCATACGTTTTTTGGATGATCCGTCAAAAAAGCTGTTTCTGGCAGACGGAAAACACATACAGAGAAACGGCTTTTCTGTCCTGAGATAAAATGCACAGCGACGGATGCAGCAAAAACTGAGATGTGAAATGATAAATCTGGCCTCCGAATCCATTTTTTCATGCATGTTTCCATTCAAATCATGCACATTTTCCGTTTATTTATTTACTCATTTCCAAAAACTGCATCAAAACTGCACCAAAAACCTGCACCAAAAACTGCATCAAAAACATAATAAGAAAATCAATTTTTTAAGGAGGTTTTGAGGCATTTTTGGTGCAGTTTTTGATGCAGTTTTTAGTGCAGTTTTTGATGCAGGTTTTTGGTGCTGTTTGTGATGCAGTTTTTGATGCAGGTTTTTGTTGCAGTTTTTGGTACAGCTTTTAATGCAGGTTTTTTGTGATGTTTTTGATGCTGTTTTGATGCTGTTTTGATGCTGTTTTTGATGCTTTTTAATGCTGTTTTTGATGCAGTTTTTGATGCAGGTTTTTGATGCAGTTTTTAAGCAGTTTTTGATGCAGTTTTTGATGCTGTTTTTGATGCTGTTTTTGATGTGAAATGATGAATCCGGCCTCCGAATCCATTTTTTCATGGATGTGTCCATTCAAATCATGCACATTTTCCGTATATTTATTTTTTTCAAAAGCTGTATCAAAACTTCATCAAAAACCTGCACCAAAAACCTGCACCAAAAACTTCATCAAAAACAGCATCACCACCGCATCAAAAACTGCATCACAAACAGCACCAAAAACCAGCATCAAAAACTGCACCAAAAACCAGCATCAAAAACTGCACCAAAAACTGCATCAAAAGCAGCATCAAAAACTGCACCAAAAACTCCATCTAAGTGTATGTGCACACGTTGCGGATTTTGCAGCGGATTTTTCCGCAGCGGATTTGGAAAAACCACTGTTGTGAATTCTGCTCTTGGGCTCCCTCCGGTGGTTATGAGTGGTAGTGCTGCTGTCTTTGGATCGCAGCATTTATCAGGTGTGTCCACTTAATTGCAATTTGGACTGGGCTATTTAGTCTTGCTTGATCCTTTAGTCAGTGCCAGTTGTCCATTGTTTTTGGAGGATTCACATCCATACCTGGTCTCTCCTGTTTTTGCTGTTCATTTCTACAAAGATAAGTTCCGGCTTTGTTTTGTTCACTGCGGTTTTCACTGTGGATTTTCACATGGTTTCTTCTGCAGATTCCTCTGCGGGTTTTCAACTGCACTTTCCTATTGGTGCAGGTTGAAAACCGCTGTGGAATCCGCACAAAGAAGTGACATGCTACTTCTTTTTTCTGCAGCGTTTCCGCACGGCTTTTTCCGCAGCGTGTGCCCAGCGGTTTTTGTTTTCCATAGGGTTACATGGTCCTGTACACCGCATGGAAAACTGCTGCGGATCCGCAACAAAAACCGCAATGTGTGCACACAGCCTAAAACAGCACCAAAAACCTGCTTCAAAACAGCATCAAAAACTGCATAAAAAGCATCTAAAACAGCCCCAAAAATCTGCTTCAAAAACTGCAGAAAAACTGCATCAAAAACCTCATCAAAACTGCATCAAAAACAGCACCAAAAAACCTGCATCAAAAGCTGCACCAAAAACCTGCATCAAAAACAGCATAAAAAAGCACCAAAAACCTGTATCAAAAGCTGCACCAAAAACTGCATCAAAAACAGCATCAAAAACAGCAACAAAAACCTGCATCAAAACCTGCCACACGTTTCATCCGTTTTTTGCATGATCCGTCAAAAAAGCTGTTTCCGGCGGACGGAAAACACATACAGAGGAACGGCTTTTCTGTCCTGAGAAAACGCACAGTGACAGATCCAGCAAAAAACGGATGAAACTGAGATGTGAAATGATGAATCTGGCCTCCGAATCCGTTTTTTCATGCATGTTTCCATTCATTTTCCGTTTATTTATTTACTTATTTCCAAAAACTGCATCAAAACTGCACCAAAAACCTGCACCAAAAACTGCATCAAAAACAGCATAAGAAAATCAAGTTTTTTTAAGGAGGTTTTGAGGCATTTTTGGTGCAGTTTTTGATGCAGTTTTTAGTGCAGTTTTTGATGCAGGTTTTTGGTGCTGTTTGTGATGCAGTTTTTATGCGGTTTTTGATGCAGGCTTTTGGTGCTGTTTTTGATGCAGGTTTTTGGTGATGTTTTTGATACGGTTTTTGATGCAGGTTTTTGGTGTGTTTTTTTATGCGGTTTTTGATGCAGTTTTAGGCCACATTCACACGCTCCTTTTTATCCTGTGGGTTTTCCTGCAGCGGATTTGATAAATCTGCAGGGCAAACCCGCTGCGGTTATCCCTGCAGATTTATCGCGGTTTGTCCTGTGGGTTCCGCTGCGGGTTCCGCTGCGGGATTTACTCCTACTATTGATGCTGCATATGCAGCAATATGCAGCATCAATAGTAATGTTAAAAATAATAAAATCATGATGATATACTCACCCTCTGACGTCCTGATCTCCTGGGCGCTGCAGGCGGCGGTCCGGTTCCAAAGATGCTGTGCGACCAGGACCTTCGGTGACGTCACGGTCATGTGACTGCGACGTCACCGAAGGTCCTGGTCGCATAGCAAACCTGAGCACGTGCAGCGCTGAGACTTCAGAGGTGAGTATAATGATTTTTTATTTTAATTCTTTTTTTTTAATACAAATATGGTTCCCGGGGCCTGGAGGAGAGTCTCCTCTCCTCCACCCCGGGTATAACCCGCACATTATCCGCATTACTTCCCGCATGGCGGGCACAGCCCCATGCGGGAAGTAAGCGGATCAATGCATTTCTATGGGTGCAGAATCGCTGCGATTCTGCACAAAGAAGTGACATGGTCCTTCTTTTTTTCCGCAGCAATCCTGCGCAGTTTTTTTCGGGTTTTTCCGCATCATGTGCACTGCGGTTTCTGTTTTCCATAGGGTAACATTGTACTGTACCCTGCATGGAAAACAGCTGCGGACCCGCAGCGGCAAAATCGCCGCGGTTCCGCAGTAAAAACCGCATAGTGTGTACATGGCCTTATGCAGGTTTTTGGTGCTGCTTTTGATGCAGTTTTTGGTGCAGTTTTTGTTGCTGTTTTTGATGCAGTTTTTGGTGCAATATTTGGTATCATTTTTGATGCAGTTTTTTGGTGCTGTTTTTTTATTTGGTTTTTGATGCTGTTTTTGACGCCGTGTTTGATGCAGGTTTCGGGTGCTGTTTTTGATGCAGGTTTTTGGTGCTGTTTTCGATGCAGTTTTTGGTGCAGTTTTTGATGCAGTTTTTGATGCAGGTTTTTGCACCAAAAACTGCATCAAAAACAGCATCACAACCGCATCAAAAACAGTATTGTTGTGAATTCTGTGGCAGCGCTCCCTCCTGTGGTCACAAGTGGTACTTCGGCTGATTCTCTCTGTGAGCTTCTGTTGGTGGAGGAAAGTGGTACTGCGGCTTCTGAGTTTCCTTCCTCAGGTGATGTGGTGAAGTCGTTAGGTGCTGCTCTATTTAACTCCACCTAGTGCTTTGATCCTGGCCTCCAGTCAATGTTCTAGTATTGGACCTGTTTCCTCCTGGATCGTTCCTGTGGCCTGCTGCTCTGCATAGCTAAGTTCCGCTTTTGCTTTTTGTTTGCTGTTTTTTTTCTGTCCAGCTTGCTTATTTGTTTTCTCGTGCTTGCTGGAAGCTCTGGGACGCAGAGGGTGTACCTCCGTGCCGTTAGTTCGGTACGGAGGGTCTTTTTGCCCCCTTTGCGTGGTTGTTTGTAGGGTTTTGTGTTGACCGCAAAGTTACCTTTCCTATCCTCGCTCTGTTCAGAAGGTCGGGCCTCACTTTGCTAAATCTATTTCATCTCTACGTTTGTCTTTTCATCTTAACTCACAGTCATTATATGTGGGGGCTGCCTTTTCCTTTGGGGTATTTCTCTGAGGCAAGGTAGGCTTATTTTCTATCTTCAGGCTAGCTAGTTTCTCAGGCTGTGCCGAGTTGCATAGGGAGCGTTAGGCGCAATCCACGGCTGCCTCTAGTGTGGTTGGAGAGGATTAGGGATTGCGGTCAGCAGAGTTTCCACGTCTCAGAGCTCGTTCTATGTTTTTGGGTTATTGTCAGGTCACTGTATGTGCTCTGACTTCTATGTCCATTGTGGTACTGAATTACCAGATCATAACAGTACTGGAGGCCCAAAGTACTAATGATTCTCAATAGAGGGAAAAAAGAAGTTCTGAGACCATTTTTTTTTCTCTGCACTGTGTTTTGCCTTTTTTTTCCACCTAGACATTTGGGTGGTTCAGGACACAGGTGTGGACATGGACATACAGGGTCTGTGCTCTTCAATGGATAATCTCGTTATAAATGTACAAAAGATTCAAGATTTGGTGGTTCAGAAGCCTATGTTAGAACCAAGAATTCCTATTCCTGATTTGTTTTATGGTGATAGAGCCAAGTTTGTGAATTTCAAAAATAATTGCAAACTGTTTCTGGCCTTGAAACCTTGCTCCTCTGGTGACCCAGTTCAACAAGTGAGAATTATTATTTCTTTTTTGCGTGGCGACCCTCAAGACTGGGCATTTCCCCTTGCGCCGGGAGATCCTGCATTAAGTAATATTGATGCGTTTTTCCTGGCGCTCGGATTGCTGTACGATGAGCCTAATTCAGTGGATCAGGCAGAGAAAAATTTGCTGGCTCTGTGTCAGGGTCAGGATGAGATAGAGGTATATTGTCAGAAATTTAGAAAGTGGTCCGTACTCACTCAATGGAATGTAGGTGCGCTCGCAGCTATTTTCAGAAAAGGTCTCTCTGAAGCCCTTAAGGATGTCATGGTGGGATTTCCTATGCCTGCTGGTCTGAATGAGTCTATGTCTTTGGCCATTCAGATCGGTCGACGCTTGCGTGACCGTAAATCTGTGCACTAGGGTTGAGCGAAACGGGTCGAACATTTTCAAAAGTCGCCGACTTTTGGCGAAGTCGAGTTTCATGAAACCCGATCCGACCCCTGTGCGTGGTCGGCCATGCGGTACGCGACTTTCGCGCCAAAGTCGCGTTTCAATGACGCGAAAAGCGCCATTTCTCAGCCAATGAAGGTAAACGCAGAGCGTGGGCAGCGTGATGACATAGGTCCTGGTCCCCACCATCATAGAGAAGGGCATTGCAGTGATTGGCTTGCTGTCTGCGGCGTCACAGGGGCTATAAAGGGGAGTTCCCGCCGACCGCCATGTTACTGCTGCTGATCTGAGCTTAGGGAGAGGTTGCTGCCGCTTCGTCAGAAGCAGGGATAGCGTTAGGCAGGGTCCATTAACCACAAAACCGCTTGTGCTGTAGCGATTTCCACTGCCCAACACCACCTTCGGTGTGCAGGGACAGTGGAAGCTCCTTTTTTTTCCTCAGCGCTGTAGCTCATTGGGCTGCCCTAGAAGGCTCCCTGATAGCTGCATTGCTGTGTGTACGCCGCTGTGCAAACCAACTGCTTTTTTCAAAGCACAAATCCTCTTGTTCCTTCCTTTCTGCACAGCTATCTTGTTTGTTTGTCCACACTTTTTATTTAATTTGTGCATCAGTCCACTCCTTATTGCTGCCTGCCATACCTGGCTGAGATTACTGCAGGGAGATAGTAATTGAAGGACAGTTCCTTTTTTTTTTTTTTGTGGGAGATTAAGATTGACATTTCTGCTAGAGTGCCATCTCTGTCTGTGTCATCTCTCACTCAGTGGGCCATAGAAAGCCTATTTATTTTTTTGGTTGATTTGGGTTCCTAATTCTACCTGAAAAAAATCAATCAATCAATCAGTGGGAGAAAAATATTGGCCTCAGGGCTTGTGTGCCACTCCTTACTCCTGGGTGTGCCATCTCTCACTCAGTGGGCCATAGAAAGCCTATTAATTTTTTTGCTTGATTTGGGTTCTAAATTCTACCTGAAAAAATCATTAAATCAATCAGTGGGAGAATAATATTGGCCTTTGGGCTTGTGTGCCAGTCCTGAGCGTGCCATCTCTCTCACAAATAGTAGGCCATAGAAAGCCTATTTTTTTTTTGGTTGATTTGGGTTCATAATTCTACCTGAAAAAATCAATCAATCAATCAGTGGGAGATTAATATTGGGCTTTGGGCTTGTGTGCCAGTCCTAAGCGTGCCATCTCTCTCTCTCAGATAGTGGGCCATAGAAAGCCTATTTATTATTATTTTTTTTATTGGGTTTATAAATTTTCCCTGGAAAAAAACAAATGGGAGATTAATATTGGCCTCTGGGCTTGTGTGCCAGTCCTGAGCGTGCCATCTCTCTCACAAATAGTGGGCCATAGAAAGCCTATTAATTTTTTTGCTTGATTTGGGTTCCAAAATCTACCAAAAATAATCACTAAATCAATCAGTGGGAGATTAATATTGGCCTCTGGGCTTGTGTGCCACTCCTGACTCCTGTGTGCGTCATCTGTCACTCAGTGGGCCCTAGAAAGCCTATTTTTTGTTTTATTTGTTTTCTAAATTCTCCCTGAAACAATCATTTTATTTTCTTTGGTTTCTAAATTATTCCTGAAAAAAATCATTTTTTTTGTATTTTTTTTTCTCTCAAGTCTCCCTGAAAAAAAAAAAAAAAAAAAAAAAATCTGTGGGACATTCATATTGCCCCTTCTGCTTGTGTGCCAGTCTTGACTCCTGGGTGTGCCATCTCTCTCTCTCTCCCCAATTGTGGGCCATAGAAAGCCTATTAATTTTTTTGCTTGATTTGGGTTCCAAAATCTACCAAAAAAAATCACTAAATCAATCAGTGGGAGATTAATATTGGCCTCTGGGCTTGTGTGCCACTCCTGACTCCTGTGTGCGTCATCTGTCACTCAGTGGGCCCTAGAAAGCCTATTTTTTGTTTTATTTGTTTTCTAAATTCTCCCTGAAACAATCATTTTATTTTCTTTGGTTTCTAAATTATTCCTGAAAAAAATCATTTTTTTTGTATTTTTTTTTCTCTCAAGTCTCCCTGAAAAAAAAAAAAAAAAAAAATCTGTGGGAGATTCATATTGCCCCTTCTGCTTGTGTGCCAGTCTTGACTCCTGGGTGTGCCATCTCTCTCTCCCCAATTGTGGGCCATAGAAAGCCTATTAATTTTTTTGCTTGATTTGGGTTCCAAAATCTACCAAAAAAAATCACTAAATCAATCAGTGGGAGATTAATATTGGCCTCTGGGCTTGTGTGCCACTCCTGACTCCTGTGTGCGTCATCTGTCACTCAGTGGGCCCTAGAAAGCCTATTTTTTGTTTTATTTGTTTTCTAAATTCTCCCTGAAACAATCTTTTTATTTTCTTTGGTTTCTAAATTATTCCTGAAAAAAATCATTTTTTTTTTATTTTTTTTTCTCTCAAGTCTCCCTGAAAAAAAAAAAAAAAAAAAAAAAAAAATCTGTGGGAGATTCATATTGCCCCTTCTGCTTGTGTGCCAGTCTTGACTCCTGGGTGTGCCATCTCTCTCTCTCTCCCCAATTGTGGGCCATAGAAAGCCTATTAATTTTTTTGCTTGATTTGGGTTCCAAAATCTACCAAAAAAAATAACTAAATCAATCGGTGGGAGATTAATATTGGCCTCTGGGCTTGTGTGCCACTCCTGACTCCTGTGTGCGTCCTCTCTCACTCAGTGGGCCCTACAAAGCCTTTTTTTTTTTTTTTCCCTAAATTCTCCCTGAAACAATCATTTCATTTTATTTGTTTTATAAATTCTTCTGTAAAAAATAATTTTTTTTAAATTTTTTTTTTTTTCTGAAGTCTCCCTTTTAAAAAAAACAAACACAAATCAGTGGGAGATAAATATTTACATTTGCGCTTCAGTGACAGTCCTGCGTGTGTGCCATCTCATTTGTTGCCAACAACAACAGAGTGTGTAACATTGTGGCTGATTTTCGTTGTGGTCTCACCCACCTGTAAAGCGGTAGCTAAATCATACTGAAGTTATAGCTCACCGTGTAAGTTGTGTGACAGCAACAAATACCGTTCGTTTGGTAACGTTTTTAAAACAATGAGGAAGTCTGGTGGAAGAGGTCGTGGCCGGGGGCGTTCATTGTCAGCTGGTAATGAGGGTAGTGGTAGTGGTGGAGCATCAGCTGGTCGTGGGAAAAAAAATATTGCACCTAAGTCTGGAGTTGTGGAGCCAGGTTCGTCGTCTGGCTACACAAGGCCTCGAACGCTCCCTTTTCTGGGAGTAGGAAAACCGCTTTTAAAGCCGGAGCAGCAAGAGCAAGTTTTGGCTTATCTTGCCGACTCAGCCTCTAGCTCTTTTGCCTCCTCTCGTGAAACTGGTAAATGTCAAAGCAGCGCGTCGTTAGTGGATGTTCACGGTCAGGGACAAGTCGCTTCCTTGTCCTCTTCAGCAAAAACAACAACAGAGAAGAATGCAGCAGGCGACACAACGGGTTACTCCATGGAGCTCTTTACACATACCGTTCCTGGCTTAGAAAGTGAAGCAGTTAACAGTCCATGCCCATTACAAGTTGAATCTGACATGGAGTGCACTGATGCACAGCCACAGCCAGACTACTATCCTGGTCCTTTGACTCAGACCACAACATTGCCCTCGCAGGGTGCTGATCAAGAATCAGACCCTGATGAGACTATGTTGCCCCATCACGAACGCTATACCACCGACCGACACGGTGACACAGACGAAGTTGCACACGAGCTACAAGAAGAGGTAATAGATGACCCAGTTCTTGACCCCGATTGGCAGCCATTGGGGGAACAGGGTGCAGGCGGCAGCAGTTCTGAAGCGGAGGAGGAGGGGCCGCAGCAGGCATCAACATCGCAACAGGTTCCATCTGCCGGGCCCGTATCTTGCCCAAAACGCGTGGCAAAGCTAAAACCTGTTGGAGGACAGCGTGGCCATCCGGTTAAAGCTCAGTCTGCAATGCCTGAAAAGGTATCCGATGCTAGAAAGAGTGCAGTCTGGCATTTTTTTAAACAACATCCAATTGATCAGCGCAAAGTCATCTGTCAAAAATGTTCAACTACCTTAAGCAGAGGACAGAATCTGAAAAGTCTCAATACAAGTTGCATGCATAGACATTTAACCACCATGCATTTGCAAGCCTGGACTAACTACCAAACGTCCCTTAAGGTTGTAGCACCCTCGGCCAATGAAGCTAGTCAGCAACGCAACATCCCTTCCGGCAGTGTAGGGCCACCATTTTCCGCACCACCTGCAGTATCTGTGCAGGTTTCTTTGCCAGGCCAAAGCCGTCAGGGTCAGGGAATCACCAGTTTCGTAGTAGGAAACACTGCATCTAGGGCGCCGGTGGCAACAATACCATCTCCCACCGTCTCTCAGTCTGCCATGTCCACCGGCACCCCCGCTAGTTCCACGATCTCCAGCTCTCCAGTCCAGCTCACCCTACATGAGACTATGGTTAGAAAAAGGAAGTACTTAGCCTCGCATCCGCGTACACAGGGTTTGAACGCACACATAGCTAGACTAATCTCGTTAGAGATGATGCCCTACCGGTTAGTTGAAAGCGAAGCTTTCAAAGCCCTGATGGACTACGCTGTACCACGCTACGAGCTACCCAGTCGACACTTTTTTTCCAGAAAAGCCATCCCAGCCCTCCACCAGCATGTTAAAGAGCGCATCGTCCATGCACTCAGGCAATCTGTGAGCACAAAGGTGCACCTGACAACAGATGCATGGACCAGTAGGCATGGCCAGGGACGTTACGTGTCCATCACGGCACACTGGGTAAATGTGGTGGATGCAGGGTCCACAGGGGACAGCAAGTTTGGGACAGTTCTGCCTAGCCCACGGTCTAGGAAACAATTGGCTGTAGCCGTTCGCACCCCTCCTCCTCCTCTTCGTCCTCCTGCAGAAGCGAGAGCTCGTCCACAGACCGCAGTCGCACAACCACTCCATCCGCAGCTGCCACTGTTGCACACCAGGTCTCCCATTATGGGGCAGCTACTGGCAAACGTCAGCAGGCTGTATTGGCTATGAAGTGTTTGGGCGACAACAGACACACCGCGGAAGTTCTGTCCGAGTTCTTGCAGAAAGAAACGCAGTCGTGGCTGGGCACTGTAGATCTTGAAGCAGGCATGGTAGTGAGTGATAACGGAAGGAATTTCATGGCTGCCATCTCCCTTTCCCAACTGAAACACATTCCTTGCCTGGCTCACACCTTAAACCTGGTGGTGCAGTGCTTCCTGAAAAGTTATCCGGGGTTATCCGACCTGCTCCTCAAAGTGCGTGGACTTTGCTCACATATCCGCCGTTCGCCCGTACACTCCAGCCGTATGCAGACCTATCAGCGTTCTTTGAACCTTCCCCAGCATCGCCTAATCATAGACGTTGCAACAAGGTGGAACTCAACACTGCACATGCTTCAGAGACTGTGTGAACAGAGGCGGGCTGTTATGTTTTTGTGGGAGGATACACATACACGGGCAGGCAGTAGGATGGCAGACATGGAGTTGTCAGGTGTGCAGTGGTCGAAGATTCAAGACATGTGTCAAGTCCTTCAGTGTTTTGAGGAATGCACACGGCTGGTTAGTGCAGACAACGCCATAATAAGCATGAGCATCCCCCTAATGCGTCTGCTGATGCAAAGTTTGACGCACATAAAGGATCAGGCGTCTGCAGCTGAGGAAGATGAAAGCCTTGATGACAGTCAGCCATTGTCTGGCCAGGGCAGTGTACAGGACGAGGTAGCGGGCGAAGAGGAGGAGGAGGACGAGGAGGATGATGGGGATGATTATATTTTTAATGAGGAAGCTTTTCCGGGGCCACTGGAAATTGGTGGCGCGGCAAGGCCGGGTTCTGGTTTTTTGAGGGACACAAGTGACGTTGATTTGCCTGAAACTGCCCCTCAACCAAGCACAACCACAGATTTGAGAACTGGAACTTTGGCCCACATGGCGGATTATGCCTTACGTATCCTCAAAAGGGACACACGCATAACTAAAATGATGAATGATGACGATTACTGGTTGGCCTGCCTCCTTGATCCTCGCTATAAAGGCAAATTGCAAAATATAATGCCACTTGAGAACTTGGAACTAATATTAGCAACCAAACAATCAACTCTTGTTGACCGTTTGCTTCTGGCATTCCCTGCACACAGCGCCCGTGATCGTTCTCACACGAGCTGCAGGGGCCAGCAGACCAGAGGAGTTAGAGGGGCAGAAATCAGAAGTGGCGTTGGCCAGAGGGATTTTCTGACCAGGTTGTGGAGTGATTTTGCTATGACCGCAGACAGGACAGGTACTGCAGCATCAATTCAAAGTGACAGGAGACAACATTTGTCCAGTATGGTTACAAACTATTTTTCATCCCTTATCGATGTTCTCCCTCAACCGTCATTCCCATTTGATTACTGGGCATCAAAATTAGACACCTGGTCAGAATTGGCAGAATATGCATTGCAGGAGCTTGCTTGCCCGGCAGCTAGTGTCCTATCAGAAAGAGTATTCAGTGCTGCAGGTTCAATACTAACAGAAAAAAGGACTCGTCTGGCTACCCAAAATGTAGATGATCTAACCTTCATTAAAATGAACCACAACTGGATTTCGAAATCTTTTGCCCTACCTTGCCCGGCTGACACCTAGCTTTCCTATGAAAAGGTCTTGCCTGTGGACAATTCTGAATGCCTTTTCCAATCTCGTAATTTTCAGCTCCTGATTGTCCAGCATACGACATGTTTACACCTCACTAAATGGCCAAACTCCCCACACGGGGCCGTGGTATCGACACTTGGCGACAGCACCCGTGAGAGTGCAGTTTGTCTGAAGAGGTGGGTGAGCCCGCTTTTGGTCGACGGCACTGCCACTGGGTCCCTCCTAGTACAATAAAGTGTCTCTGGCGGTGGTGGTGCGCACCCAACGTCAGACACACCGTTGTAATATGAGGGGCCCTGGGCCTGTACCGCCGGCCACAAGACAGTTTCCCCCCACCCCAGCTCAAACAGTGCTCTACCACTTGCAAAATTATCTCACAGCTCCACCAATGTTTAGTCTATGCGCTGACATCCTTCAATGCCTGCCACTGACAATACCATTGTATTGACATTTTTGTTATGTTAGGCCTTCGATGCCTGTCTGTGGTCACTCCTTCCACTAGGCCTCCACTGACCACACCACTGCTGCCCGTGTACCCCTGGAACCAATTTAAAATTGCCTACAGCCATGTGTTATTATTTTAGGCCTTCGCTGTCTCTAACATCATGTCCTCCCTCTATCTGAAACTAAACCTGTCAAAAACTGAACTCCTCGTGTTCTCTCCCTCTACTAACCTACCTTTGCCTGACATTGCCATCTCCGTGTGCGGTTCCACCATTACTCCAAAGCAACATGCCCGCTGCCTTGGGGTCATCCTTGATTCTGACCTTTCATTCACCCCCTACATCCGATCACTGGCTCGCTCTTCTTACCTGCATCTCAAAAACATTTCTAGAATTCGCCCTTTTCTTAATTTCGACTCTGCAAAAACTCTGACTGTTTCACTTATTCATTCTCGTCTGGACTATTGTAACTCTCTACTAATCGGTCTCCCTCTTGCAAAACTCTCCCCGCTCCAATCTGTCCTGAATGCTGCAGCCAGGATCATATTCCTCACCAACCGTTATACCGATGCCTCTACCCTGTGCCAGTCACTACACTGGCTACCCATCCACTCCAGAATCCAGTACAAAACTACTACCCTCATCCACAAAGCACTCCATGGCTCAGCACCACCCTACATCTCCTCCCTGGTATCAGTCTACCACCCTACCCGTGCCCTCCGCTCCGCTAATGACCTCAGGTTAGCATCCTCAATAATCAGAACCTCCCACTCCCGTTTCCAAGACTTTACACGTGCTGCGCCGATTCTTTGGAATGCACTACCTAGGTTAATACGATTAATCCCCAATCCCCACAGTTTTAAGCGTGCCCTAAAAACTCATTTGTTCAGACTGGCCTACCGCCTCAATGCATTAACCTAACAATCCCTGTGTGGCCTATTTATAATAAAAAAAAAAAAAAAAAAAAAAAGGTTCCTCGCATCATGTTCTCATACACTTTATGCAGTATTAGCCCTCTGTGTCTGTACTGCTAGATACTTAGGCAGGTAACTGGTTCATGCAGCTTTACATGAACACCTGAGCCTTACACTATAGCTGGTCCGAATAACTAAAGCAATTGTTACCATCCACCTCTCGTGTCTCCCCTTTTCCCCATAGTTTGTAAGCTTGCGAGCAGGGCCCTCACTCCTCCTGGTATCTGTTTTGAACTGTATTTCTGTTATGCTGTAATGTCTATTGTCTGTACAAGTCCCCTCTATAATTTGTAAAGCGCTGCGGAATATGTTGGCGCTATATAAATAAAATTATTATTATTATATTATTCGATGCCTGTCTGCGGTCACTCCTTCCACTAGGCCTCCACTGACCACACCACTGCTGCCCGTGTACCCCTGGAACCAATTTAAAATTGCCTACAGCCATGTGTTATTATTTTAGGCCTTCGATGCCTGTCTGCGGTCACTCCTTCCACTAGGCCTCCACTGACCACACCACTGCTGCCCGTGTACCCCTGGAACCAATTTAAAATTGCCTACAGCCATGTGTTATTATTTTAGGCCTTCGATGCCTGTCTGCGGTCACTCCTTCCACTAGGCCTCCACTGACCACACCACTGCTGCCCGTGTACCCCTGGAACCAATTTAAAATTGCCTACAGCCAGCCCAATTTTTTTATTTTAGGCCTTCGATGCCTGTCTGCGGTCCATTCTTTCAACTACTACTACACTGACCAGGGCACTGCTGCCCGTGTACCCCTGGAACCAATTTAAAATTGCCTACAGCCATGTGTTATTATTTTAGGCCTTCGATGCCTGTCTGCGGTCACTCCTTCCACTAGGCCTCTACTGACCACACCACTGCTGCCCGTGTACCCCTGGAACCAATTTAAAATTGCCTACATCCAGCCAAATTTTTTTATTTTAGGCCTTCGATGCCTGTCTGCGGTCCATTCTTTCAACTACTACTACACTGACCAGGGCACTGCTGCCCGTGTACCCCTGGAACCAATTTAAAATTGCCTACAGCCATGTCTTATTATTTTAGGCCTTCGATGCCTGTCTGCGGTCACTCCTTCCACTAGGCCTCCACTGACCACACCACTGCTGCCCGTGTATCCCTGGAACCAATTTAAAATTGCCTACAGCCATGTGTTATTATTTTAGGCCTTCGATGCCTGTCTGCGGTCACTCCTTCCACTAGGCCTCCACTGACCACACCACTGCTGCCCGTGTACCCCTGGAACCAATTTAAAATTGCCTACAGCCATGTGTTATTATTTTAGGCCTTCGATGCCTGTCTGCGGTCACTCCTTCCACTAGGCCTCTACTGACCACACCACTGCTGCCCGTGTACCCCTGGAACCAATTTAAAATTGCCTACAGCCAGCCCAATTTTTTTATTTTAGGCCTTCGATGCCTGTCTGCGGTCCATTCTTTCAACTACTACTACACTGACCAGGGCACTGCTGCCCGTGTACCCCTGGAACCAATTTAAAATTGCCTACAGCCATGTGTTATTATTTTAGGCCTTCGATGCCTGTCTGCGGTCACTCCTTCCACTAGGCCTCTACTGACCACACCACTGCTGCCCGTGTACCCCTGGAACCAATTTAAAATTGCCTACAGCCAGCCCAATTTTTTTATTTTAGGCCTTCGATGCCTGTCTGCGGTCCATTCTTTCAACTACTACTACACTGACCAGGGCACTGCTGCCCGTGTACCCCTGGAACCAATTTAAAATTGCCTACAGCCATGTGTTATTATTTTAGGCCTTCGATGCCTGTCTGCGGTCACTCCTTCCACTAGGCCTCCACTGACCACACCACTGCTGCCCGTGTACCCCTGGAACCAATTTACAATTGCCTACAGCCATGTGTTATTATTTTAGGCCTTCGATGCCTGTCTGCGGTCCATTCTTTCAACTACTACTACACTGACCAGGGCACTGCTGCCCGTGTACCCCTGGAACCAATTTAAAATTGCCTACAGCCATGTGTTATTATTTTAGGCCTTCGATGCCTGTCTGTGGTCACTCCTTCCACTAGGCCTCCACTGACCACACCACTGCTGCCCGTGTACCCCTGGAACCAATTTAAAATTGCCTACAGCCATGTGTTATTATTTTAGGCCTTCGATGCCTGTCTGCGGTCACTCCTTCCACTAGGCCTCCACTGACCACACCACTGCTGCCCGTGTACCCCTGGAACCAATTTAAAATTGCCTACAGCCATGTGTTATTATTTTAGGCCTTCGATGCCTGTCTGCGGTCACTCCTTCCACTAGGCCTCCACTGACCACACCACTGCTGCCCGTGTACCCCTGGAACCAACATCAGAAAATATAAAAATAAGTATTTTGCTTATAAAAAAGAAAATACTGGAGAGATATCAAATGCAGACATTTTAACATTAAAAACAAACACATACAACAAATATCTGGTACAGTACTAAAAATGGCCACCAGCTACAATTACTTTCTCCTGCAAGTAGTTAACTGAAAGGTTTTTTAAATTGAAAACACAGATATGGCATCCACCGAGTGTTGTCCTGTCGCGTCTTCTTTATATTATTGCCGAGAAGATGCAAAACAATGAAAATAATAAAATCATTAATTACCACAATAATAGAGAAAGTCAACACCACATTGCAAATAAACATTCATTCCAAATAAAGAAGCAGGGCGCGTCCGAGGGTGAGTATATACCTAATAAGAATATAATCACCCTCGGACACGCAATGCTTATTTCCAACAGCCTTCCTTCCTAAGAATCAGCCCTTCCGTGGTGTAGAGAGACGTTGTGTTACACTCCAAGGTGTTCCCCAGGTTGCCTTTCCTGAGCTTCGATCTTCCGGCTCTCGTTTAGTAGTTCTTGGAAACTACACTGCATTAGGCCTACAAATTGGGTATGGGGTGGAGAGAGATGGTGTGTTCCACTCCAAGGTGTTCCCCAGGTTGCCTTTCCTGAGCTTCGATCTTCCGGCTCTCGTTTAGTAGTTCTTGGAAACTACACTGCATTAGGCCTTCAAATTGGGTATGGGGTGTAGAGAGAGGGTGTGTTACACTCCAAGGTGTTCCCCAGGTTGCCTTTCCTGAGCTTCGATCTTCCGGCTCTCGTTTAGTAGTTCTTGGAAACTACACTGCATTAGGCCTACAAATTGGGTATGGGGTGGAGAGAGATGGTGTGTTACACTCCAAGGTGTTCCCCAGGTTTCCTTGCCATTGCTTCGGTCTTCCGACTCTCGTTTAGTAGTTGTAGAAAAGTACACTGCATTAGGCCTACAAAATGGGTATGGGGTGGAGAGAGATGGTGTGTTACACTCCAAGGTGTTCCCCAGGTTGCCTTTCCTGAGCTTCTATCTTCAGGCTCTCATTAAATTGTGGTTAAATGGAACAACTGCATTTGGCGTACTAGTTGGTTTGGGGCCTACTATCGGTGTCTGCCACTCCTTGCTGTTCTCCTGGTTTCCTGTCCTGAAATTCCATTTTCAGGCTCTCGTTAAGTAGTTGTTAATGTTAGACTGCATTTGGCCTACTAGTTGGGTTGGGGCCTACTATCGGTGTCTGCCACTCCTTGCTGTTCTCCTCCACTGAACAAAGCTGTGCCGCCTGTTTACTACGGTTGCCAATTTTGAACTGCATTTCGACTACTTACTGATTTGGCCCTACTCTCTGTGTCAGCCTCTCATTCCAGTTGTCCTCCACTGCAATGCCCCCTGGTTATTCCTGTGTTACCAATTTTGAACTGCATTTAGCCCACTTTATTCTTTGGGCCTATATCTGTGTTTCCACTTCATCGTGCCCATTGCCCAGCCAGTGATAGATGAGTCTGCTGGTACATTGACCCATAACGCAACATTCCCCGTGCATGCTACACAACAACATTGTGACCCTGCTGAAAGTCAGGTTGCTCTTCCCGCATACCATACCACCTTACACGGGGACAAAGAGGAAGGTGCAGATGAAAGTGCAGGTTCCTTCATCAGGTGGGGGGAGGAATACTAGTTGGCGACGTCACTGGCACAGGGCCTCTCATAGTACGCAAAAGTGTTGCTGCCGGTGGGAGGCGCCCCCGCCGTGCAAACACACCGCTGTACTTTGAGGGGCCCTGTGCCAGTGCCAATGCCAACAAGTGGGCCCCCCCTGCTTGCTCAGGATCACAGCACTTGCAAAGTTGAAATACTTACCTCTCCCTGCTCCACTGCCGTGACGTGGTCCAGATTTCCTGGGCCCACTAATTACTTGAACCAGCCCTACCCCACACAACTTTAGCCAAATGACCCCCAATTTCAAATGCCTTCCAATTATTATAAGGTAAATTACGCTTGACAAGCTTCATTAAGAAGAATGGATGGTTTTGACATTAAAATGGGCACTCTAGGTGTTTTCCTGGCCCCCACTCACTGCCGACTATGCTGCCCCATTGACTTGCATTGGGTTTCGTGTTTCGGTCGATCCCGACTTTACATCATAATCGGCCGATTTCACTCGACCCGACTTTTGAGATAGTCGGGTTTCGCGAAACCCGGCTCGACTCTAAAAAGGTCAAGGTCGCTCAACTCTACTGTGCACCATTTGGCGGTATTACCTGAGCTTAAACCTGAGCCTATGCAGTGCGATAGGACTTTGACCAGAGTTGAACGGCAAGAACAGACGTCTGAATGGGCTGTGTTTCTACTGTGGTGATTCCACTCATGCTATCTCTGATTGTCCTAAGCACACTAAGTGGTTCGCTAGGTCTGCCACCATTGGTACGGTACAGTCAAAATTTCTTCTGTCCGTTACCTTGATATGCTCTTTGTCATCGTATTCTGTCATGGCATTTGTGGATTCAGGCGCTGCTCTGAATTTGATGGACTTGGAGTATGCTAGGCGTTGTGGGTTTATCTTGGAGCCCTTGCAGTGTCCTATTCCATTGAGAGGAATTGATGCTACGCCTTTTGGCCAAGAATAAGCCTCAGTACTGGACCCAGCTGACCATGTGCATGGCTCCTGCACATCAGGAGGTTATTCGCTTTCTGGTGTTGCATAATCTGCATGATGTGGTCGTGTTGGGGTTGCCATGGCTACAAGCCCATAATCCAGTATTGGATTGGAAATCCATGTCTGTGTCCAGCTGGGGTTTGACAGGGGGTACATGGTGATGTCCCATTTCTGACTATTTCGTCATCCACCCCTTCTGAGGTTCCAGAGTTCTTGTCTGATTACCGGGATGTATTTGATGAGCCCAAGTCCGATACCCTACCTCCGCATAGGGATTGTGATTGTGCTATCAATTTGATTCCTGGTAGTAAATTCCCAAAAGGTCGACTGTTTAATTTATCTGTGCCTGAGCACGCCGCTATGCGGAGTTATGTGAAGGAGTCCTTGGAGAAGGGGCATACTCGCCCGTCATCGTCGCCATTAGGAGCAGGGTTCTTTTTTGTAGCCAAGAAGGATGGTTCACTGAGACCTTGTATAGATTACCGCCTTCTAAATAAGATCACGGTTAAATTTCAGTACCCCTTGCCGTTGTTATCTGATTTGTTTGCTCGGATTAAGGGGGCTAGTTGGTTCACCATGATAGATCTTCGTGGTGCGTATAATCTTGTGCGTATTAAGCGAGGCGATGAATGGAAAACTGCATTTAATACGCCCATTTTGAGTATCTAGTAATGCCATTCGGACTTGCCAATGCTCCATCAGTGTTTCAGTCCTTTATGCATGACATCTTCCGAGAGTACCTGGATAAATTCCTGATTGTGTACTTGGATGACATTTTTATCTTCTCGGATGATTGGGAGTCTCATGTGAAGCAGGTCAGAACGGTGTTCCAGGTCCTGCGTGCTAATTCTTTGTTTGTGAAGGGATCTAAGTGTCTCTTTGGTGTTCAGAAGGTTTCATTTTTGGGGTTCATCTTTTCCCCTTCTACTATCGAGATGGACCCTGTTAAGGTCCAAGCCATCCATGATTGGACTCAGCCGACATCTCTGAAAAGTCTGCAAAAGTTCCTGGGCTTTGCTAATTTTTATCGTCGCTTCATCTGCAATTTTTCTAGCATTGCTAAACTATTGACCGATTTGACCAAGAAGGGTGCTGATGTGGTCAATTGGTCTTCTGCTGCTGTGGAAGCTTTTCAAGAGTTGAAGCGTCGTTTTTCTTCTGCCCCTGTGTTGTGTCAACCAGACGTTTCGCTTCCGTTCCAGGTCGAGGTTGATGCTTCTGAGATTGGAGCAGGGGCTGTTTTGTCGCAGAGAAGTTCTGATTGCTCGGTGATGAAACCATGCGCCTTCTTTTCCAGGAAGTTTTCGCCTGCTGAGCGAAATTATGATGTGGGTAATCAAGAGTTGCTGGCCATGAAGTGGGCATTCGAGGAGTGGCGTCATTGGCTTGAAGGAGCTAAGCATCGCGTGGTTGTCTTGACTGATCATAAGAACTTGACTTATCTCGAATCTGCCAAGCGGTTGTATCCTAGACAGGCTCGTTGGTCGCTGTTTTTTGCCCGTTTTGACTTTGTGATTTCGTACCTTCCGGGCTCTAAAAATGTGAAGGCGGATGCTCTGTCTAGGAGTTTTGTGCCCGACTCTCCGGGTTTATCTGAGCCGGCGGGTATCCTCAAAGAGGGAGTAATTGTGTCTGCCATCTCCCCTGATTTGCGGCGGGTGCTGCAAAAATTTCAGGCTAATAAACCTGATCGTTGCCCAGCGGAGAAACTGTTTGTCCCTGATAGGTGGACGAATAGAGTTATCTCTGAACTTCATTGTTCGGTGTTGGCTGGTCATCCTGGAATCTTTGGTACCAGAGAGTTAGTGGCTAGATCCTTTTGGTGGCCCTCTCTGTCGCGGGATGTGCGTACTTTTGTGCAGTCCTGTGGGATTTGTGCTCGGGCTAAGCCCTGCTGTTCTCGTGCCAGTGGGTTGCTTTTGCCCTTGCCGGTCCCGAAGAGGCCTTGGACACATATCTCTATGGATTTTATTTCAGATCTTCCCGTCTCTCAAAAGATGTCAGTCATTTGGGTGGTCTGTGATCGCTTCTCTAAGATGGTCCATTTGGTACCCTTGTCCAAATTACCTTCCTCCTCTGATTTGGTGCCATTGTTCTTCCAGCATGTGGTTCGTTTACATGGCATTCCAGAGAATATCATTTCTGACAGAGGTTCCCAGTTTGTTTCGAGGTTTTGGCGAGCCTTTTGGGGTAGGATGGGCATTGACTTGTCTTTTTCCTCGGCTTTCCATCCTCAGACTAATGGCCAGACCGAACGAACCAATCAGACCTTGGAAACATATCTGAGATGCTTTGTTTCTGCTGATCAGGATGACTGGGTGTCCTTTTTGCCTTTGGCTGAGTTCGCCCTTAATAATCGGGCCAGCTCGGCTACCTTGGTTTCGCCGTTTTTCTGCAACTCTGGGTTCCATCCTCGTTTCTCTTCAGGGCAGGTTGAGTCTTCGGACTGTCCTGGTGTGGATACTGTGGTGGACAGGTTGCAGCAGATTTGGACTCATGTAGTGGACAATTTGACCTTGTCCCAGGAGAAGGCTCAACGTTTCGCTAATCGCAGATGCTGTGTGGGTCCCCGACTTCGTGTTGGGGATTTGGTTTGGTTATCTTCTCGTCATATTCCTATGAAGGTTTCCTCTCCTAAGTTTAAACCTCATTAGTCTGTATAGGATTTCTGAGGTTCTTAATCCTGTGTCTTTTCGTCTGACCCTTCCAGATTCTTTTTCCATACATAATGTATTCCATAGGTCATTGTTGCGGAGATACGTGGCACCTATGGTTCCATCTGTTGATCCTCCTGCCCCGGTTTTGGTGGAGGGGGAGTTGGAGTATATTGTGGAGAAGATTTTGGATTCTCGTGTTTCAAGACGGAAACTCCAGTATCTGGTTAAGTGGAAGGGTTATGCTCAGGAAGATAATTCCTGGGTCTTTGCCTCTGATGTCCATGCTCCCGATCTTGATCGTGCCTTTCATATGGCTCATCCTGGTCGTCCTGGGGGCTCTGGTGAGGGTTCGGTGACCCCTCCTCAAGGGGGGGTACTGTTGTGAATTCTGTGGCAGAGCTCCCTCCTGTGGTCACAAGTGGTACTTCGGCTGATTCTCTCTGTGAGCTTCCGTTAGTGGAGGAAAGTGGTACTGCGGCTTCTGAGTTTCCTTCCTCAGGTGATGTGGTGAAGTTGTTAGGTGCTGCTCTATTTAACTCCACCTAGTGCTTTGATCCTGGCCTCCAGTCAATGTTCTAGTATTGGACCTGTTTCCTCCTGGATCGTTCCTGTGGCCTGCTGCTCTGCATAGCTAAGTTCCGCTTTTGCTTTTTGTTTGCTGTTTTTTTTCTGTCCAGCTTGCTTATTTGTTTTCTCGTGCTTGCTGGAAGCTCTGGGACGCAGAGGGTGTACCTCCGTGCCGTTAGTTCGGTACGGAGGGTCTTTTTGCCCCCTTTGCGTGGTTGTTTGTAGGGTTTTGTGTTGACCGCAAAGTTACCTTTCCTATCCTCGCTCTGTTCAGAAAGTCGGGCCTCACTTTGCTAAATCTATTTAATCTCTAAGCTTTTTTTTTATCTTAACTCACAGTCATTATATGTGGGGGCTGCCTTTTCCTTTGGGGTATTTCTCTGAGGCAAGGTAGGCTTATTTTCTATCTTCAGGCTAGCTAGTTTCTCAGGCTGTGCCGAGTTGCATAGGGAGCGTTAGGCGCAATCCACGGCTGCCTCTAGTGTGGTTGGAGAGGATTAGGGATTGCGGTCAGCAGAGTTTCCATGTCTCAGAGCTCGTTCTATGTTTTTGGGTTATTGTCAGGTCACTGTATGTGCTCTGACTTCTATGTCCATTGTGGTACTGAATTACCAGATCATAACACTGTATCACAAAGAGCACCAAAAACCTGCATCAAAAACTATACCAAAAACTGCATCAAAAACAGCACCAAAAGCCTGCATCAAAAACTGCACCAAAGGCTATGTGCACACGGTGCGGATTTTGCTGCGGATCTGCAGCGTTTCTCATTAGTTTACAGTACAATGTAAACTTATGGGAAACCAAAAACACTGTGCCCATGCTGCGGAAAAAGCCGCACGGAAACGCAGCGGTTTATTTTCCGCAGCATGTCAATTCTTTGTGGGGAATCCGCAGCAGTTTTCCATCTGCTCCAATAGAAAACTGCAGATGGAAAACCGCAGCAGAATCTGCATTAAAACCCGTGATAAATCCGCAGCGGGTTTTCACTGCGGATTTTGCAAATCCGCTGCTGAAAAATCCGTAATGGAATCCGCAACGTGTGCACATACCCAAAAACTGCATCAAAAACAGCACCAAAAACCTGCATTAAAAACAGCATCAAAAACTGCATAAAAAAGCATAAAAAACCTACTTCAAAAACTGCACCAAAAACTGCATCAAAAACCGCATCAAAAAATGCATAATAACCTGCTTAAGGCCACATTCACACGTTGCGTCCTGTCCCACGGGTTCTCCCGCAGCGGATTTGAGAAATCTGCAGGGCAAACCCACTGCGGTTATCCCTGCAGATTTATCGCGGTTTGTCCTGCGGGTTCCGCTGCGGGATTTTACCCTACTATTGATGCTGCATATGCAGCAATATGCAGCATCAATAGTAATGTTACAAATAATAAAATCATGATATACTCACCCTCTGACGTCCCGATCTCCTCAGCGCTGCAGGCGGCGGTCCGGTTCCAAAGATGCTGTGCGACCAGGACCTTCGTGATGTCACGGTCATGTGACCGCGACATCACCGCAGGTCCTGGTCGCACAGCAAACCTGAGACCGGACGGCCGCGTGCAGCGCTGAGACTTCAGAGGTGAGTATAGCATTATTTTTTATTTTAATTCTTTTTTTTTTACTCAAATATGGTTCCCGGGGCCTGGAGGAGAGTCTCCTCTCCTCCACCCCGGGTATAACCCGCACATTATCCACTTACTTCCCGCATGGTGTGCACAGCCCCATGCAGGAAGTAAGCGGATCAATGCATTTCTATGGGTGCAGAATCGCTGCGATTCTGCACAAAGAAGTGACATGGTCCTTTTTTTCCGCAGCAATTCCGCGCGTTTTTTTCCGTGATTTTCCGCAATGTGGGCACAGCGGATTTTGTTTTCCATAGGGTAACATTGTACTGTACCCTGCATGGAAAACTGCTGCGGACCCGCAGCGGCAAAATCACGGCGGTTCCGCGGTGAAAACCGCATAGTGTGAACATAGCCTAAAAATGATTTTTTTTATGCTGTTTTTGATGCAGTTTTGGGGAAAAAAAAATAAACGGAAAATGTGCATGATTTGAATGGAAACATGCATGAAAAAAATGGATTCGGAGGCCGGATTCATCATTTCACATCTGAGTTTCATCCGTTTTTTGCTGGATCCGTCGCTGTGCGTTTTTTCTCAGGACAGAAAAGCCGTTCCTCTGTATGTGTTTTCCGTCCACCGGAAACAGCTTTTTTTGACGGATCATGCAAAAAATGGATGAAACGTGTGGCCATCAGGCACAATCCGGGGCTAATACAACTCTATGAGAAAAAAACGGATCCGGAGGAAAAAAAACGGATCCTGCAAGTGTGCTTGTAGGATGTGTTTTTTACCCATAGACTTGTATTAGCGACGGATCACGACGGATGGCCACACGTCGCGTCCGTCATGCAACGGATCCGTCGTGTTCTGACAGACCGTTGGCACGAAAAAATGTTCAAGTGAATGTTTTTTTGGCAGTCGCGTCCGCCATTTCCTACCGCGCAGGCGCGCCCGAAACTCCGCCACCTCCTCCCTGGACTTCAGAATGGGCAGCAGATGCGTTGAAAAACTGCATCCGCTGCCCACGTCGTGCACAATTTCACAACGTGCGTCGGTACATCGGCCCGATGCATAGCGACGGACCCGTACTGACGCAAGTATGAAAGAGGCCTTAAAGAGCGGTTAATTAAAAAAAAAAAAAAAATTGGAACAAAATGGCGTGGGCTCCCGCGCAATTTTCTGTGCCAGAGGGGGAAAGCCGACTGCCGGGGGCCAATATTTGTAGCCTGCTATGAATACCAGCCCGCAGCTGCCTTTACTGGCTATTAAAATAGGGGGACCCCCCCAAAAAAAATGACGTGGGGTCCCCCTATATTTTATAGCCAGAAAGGCTACGCAGACAGCTGCCAGCTGATATTCATAGCCTAGAGCGGGGCCATGGATATTGCCCCCCCTCACCCCGGGCTACAAATAACAGTCCGCAGCCACCCCAGAAATTGCGCATCTATGAAATGCGCCAATTCCGGCACTTAGCCCCTCTCTTCCCACTCCAGTGTAGCGGTGGGATATGGGGTAATAAGGGGTTAATGTCACCTTGCTATTGTAAGTTGACATTAAGCCGGGTTAATAATAAATAGGCGTTAATAATAAATAAGACGCCTATCCATTAATTCAATAGTAAGAAAGGGTTAATAAAACACGCACACATTAGGAAAAAAGTATTTTAATATTCTTCATTTAAC
The DNA here is from genome assembly GCF_032444005.1 of Ranitomeya imitator. Lineage (NCBI taxonomy): Eukaryota > Metazoa > Chordata > Amphibia > Anura > Dendrobatidae > Ranitomeya > Ranitomeya imitator. The sequence continues at coordinate 50,026,588 of NC_091291.1, forward strand.
CATACTTACCATACTTCAGCGCCTGCAAAAACCGTAAAATAATAAACTGTATACTACCTGTCTACCATAGTCCAATTAATAACGAGGGTCCCACGACGATCTCCCCTATAGAACAGTGACATCGGGTGATGTCACTGCTCTATAGGACCCTCAGTGACACACTGACAGGAGACAATGGCTCCTGCAGTGCATCACTGAGGTTACTAAAGTTCAAAGTGTCACTTTATGGCAATTGCTGCGTGGGAAAATGTCTCACCCAGCAATGCCATAAGACAGGCTAGGGACTATTTTTTTACAGCGGCGGAGGAATACCTTCCTCCCATCATTGTGCTTCTGGGGCCCCTGGAGAGCGGTCGCAACAGCTGTTGCTGCCGTTCTCCACGGGAGATCGTCGTGGGACACTCGTGGATTTCTGTGGACAGGGAGTATATTGGTTGTTTGTTATTTTAATCTTTTTTACAGGTTGACACTGGCTTCGGGGAACAAAGTGACAAGTAATGATGAGTATGTACTCTATGTTTAATCTACTGTATGTCTATATGTATGTACTGTATGGAGTATGTATGTAGTATGTATGGAGTATGTATGGAGCATGTATGGAGTATTTTTTTATTCATTCAACACATTAGCAAAGAATTTGTGATTGCAATCATTTTCAGGAAGAAATTGAGTATTATCTGACAGAATTGCAGGGGTGTCAATACTTTTGGCCACAACTGTATGTTGTATGTATGTAGTATGTTGTATGTATGTAGTATGTATGGAGTATGTATGGAGTATGTATGTATGTAGTGTGTATGTGTGTATGTAGTATATATGTATGTATGTATGTAGTATGGAGTATGTATGTAGTATGGAGTATGTATGGAGTATTTTTTTTTTCATTCAACACATTAGCCGGATGATGGGACTACTACTGTCCCATCATCGGTTAATGTGTCAATCACTGTCAGTGTAGCAGGCATCGTCCAATGGGACTTGTAGTCCCATCAGACGATGCCTGCACACACGCACAGAGCCCCAGCACAGAGCGCCAGCATGCCGCATAGACCCAGCACGCCGTAGCCCACATACAGCCCAAACAAGCCACATAGAGCCCCAGCAGGCCCGCATAGAGCCCCGATAGGCAAGTACAGATCCCTGGCAGGCCAGCACAGACCCCGCCCGTACACACAGACACTCACAGTGTCCGCCCCACGCACCGCCCACACTCTTCCCCCTGTTGTGAATTCTGTTATCGAACTCCCTCCTGTGGTCATGAATGGTACTTCTGTGAGTTCGGTCCATGGACTCCCTCTGGTGGCTGTGAGTGGAGCTGCTGCTTCTGAGGTTCCTTCCACAGGTGACTTAGTTTATTCTTTGGCTGGCTGCTCTATTTAACTCCACTCAGATCGTTACTCCATGCCAGCTGTCAATGTTCTTGTACTGGTTCAGTTCACTCTTGGATCTTTCTGGTGACCTGTCTACTCCAGCAGAAGCTAAGTCCCTGCTAGTTAATTATTTGTTCATTGTTTTCTTGTCCAGCTTGCTATCATGATTTTGCCTTGCTAGCTGGAAGCTCTGGGATGCAGAGTGGCACCTCTGCACCGTGAGACGGTGCGGAGGTCTTTTTGCACACTCTGCGTGGTCTTTTTGTAGTTTTTTGTGCTGACCGCAAAAATACCTTTCCTATCTTCAGTCTGTTTAGTAAGTCTGGCCTCCCTTTGCTGAAACCTGTTTCATTTCTGTGTTTGTGACTTTCATCTTAACTCACAGTCAATATATATGGGGGGCTGCCTTTTCCTTTGGGGAATTTCTCTGAGGCAAGGTAGGCTTTATTTTCTATCTCTAGGGCTAGTTAGCTCTTAGGCTGTGAAGAGGCATCTAGGCAGAGTTAGGTATGCTCCACGGCTATTTCTAGTGTGTGTGATAGGATTAGGGGTTGCGGTCAGCAGAGCTCCCACTTCCCAGAGCTTGTCCTGTGTTAATTTAACCATCAGGTCGTTCCGGGTGCTCCTAACCACCAGGTCCATAACAGTACAGCTGGCCCAAAGTGTTAATGCATCTCAATAGAGGGATAAGAGAAGTTCTGAGACCATTTTTTTTTCTCTACAGTGTGCTTTGTCTTTCTTTTCCCCTTAACCTCTGGGTGGTTCAGGACACAGGTGTAGATATGGACATTCAAGGTCTGTCCTCTTGTGTGGATCATCTCACTGCAAGGGTACAAAACATTCAAGATTTTGTGGTTCAGAATCCGATGTTAGAGCCTAGAATTCCAATTCCTGATTTGTTTTCTGGGGATAAATCTAAGTTCCTAAATTTCAAAAATAATTGTAAACTGTTTCTTGCTTTGAAACCCCGCTCCTCTGGTGACCCCGTTCAATAAGTAAAAATTATTATTTCTTTGTTACGTGGCGACCCTCAAGACTGGGCATTTTCCCTTGCGCCAGGAGATCCTGCATTGCGTGATGTAGATGCGTTTTTTCTGGCGCTTGGATTGCTTTATGATGAACCAAATTCAGTGGATCAGGCAGAGAAAATCTTGCTGGCTTTGTGTCAGGGTCAGGATGAAGCGGAGGTATATTGTCAGAAGTTTACAAAGTGGACTGTGCTTACTCAGTGGAATGAGTGTGCCCTGGCGGCAATTTTCAGAAAGGGTCTTTCTGAAGCCCTTAAGGATGTCATGGTGGGATTTCCCAGGCCTGCTGGTCTGAATGAGTCTATGTCCTTGGCCATTCAGATCGATCGGCGCTTGCGTGAGCGCAAAGCTGTGCACCATTTGGCAGTATTCTCTGAGCATAGGCCTGAGCCTATGCAATGTGATAGGACTTTGACCAGAGCTGAACGGCAAGAACACAGACGTCGGAATGGGCTGTGTTTTTACTGTGGTGATTCCACTCATGCTATCTCCGATTGTCCTAAGCGCACTAAGCGGTTCGCTAGGTCTGCCACCATTGGTACGGTACAGTCGAAATTTCTTTTGTCCGTTACTTTGATTTGCTCTTTGTCGTCCTATTCTGTTATGGCATTTGTGGATTCAGGCGCTGCCCTGAATTTGATAGACTTGGAGTTTGCCAGGCGCTGTGGTTTTTTCTTGGAGCCCTTGCAGTATCCTATTCCATTGAGAGGATTTGATGTTACGCCTTTGGCCAAGAATAAGCCTCAGTACTGGACTCAATTGACCATGTGCATGGCTCCTGCACATCAGGAGGATATTCGCTTTTTGGTGTTGCATAATCTGCATGATGTGGTCGTTTTGGGGTTGCCATGGCTACAGGTCCACAATCCAGTATTGGATTAGAAATCTATGTCTGCGTCCAGCTGGGGTTGTCAAGGGGTACATGGTGATGTTCCATTGCTGTCAATTTCGCCTTCCACTCCTTCTGAAGTCCCTGAGTTTTTATCAGATTACCGGGATGTATTTGATGAGCCCAAATCCAGTGCCCTACCTCCTCATAGGGATTGCGATTGTGCTATTAATTTGATTCCTGGTAGTAAGTTTCCTAAGGGCCGACTGTTCAATTTATCTGTGCCAGAGCACGCCGCTATGCAGAGTTATATAAAGGAATCCTTGGAGAAAGGTCATATTCGCCCGTCGTCATCACCGTTGGGAGCAGGGTTCTTTTTTGTGGCCAAGAAGGATGGTTCTTTGAGACCTTGTATTGTTTACCGCCTTCTTAATAAGATCACAGACAAATTTCAGTACCCTTTGTCGCTGCTGTCTGATTTGTTTGCTCGGATTAATGGGGCTAGTTGGTTCACCAAGATAGATCTTCAAGGGGCGTATAATCTTGTGTGTATTAAACAGGGCGATGAATGGAAAACAGCATTTAATACGCCCGAGGGCCATTTTGAGTACCTGGTTATGCCATTCGGGCATTCTAATGCTCCATCTGTATTTCAGTCCTTTATGCATGACATCTTCCGAAAGTACCTGGATAGATTCATGATTGTATATTTGGATGACATTTTGGTCTTTTCGGATGATTGGGAGTCTCATGTAAAGCAGGTCAGAATGGTGTTCCAGGTCCTTCGTGCGAATTCCTTGTTTGTGAAGGGGTCAAAATGTCTCTTTGGAGTTCAGAAGGTTTCATTTTTGGGTTTCATTTTTTCCCCTTCTACTATCGAGATGGACCCTGTTAAAGTTCAGGCCATTTATGATTGGACTCAGCCGACATCTGTGAAGAGCCTGCAGAAGTTTCTGGGCTTTGCTAATTTTTACCGTCGCTTCATTGCTAATTTTTCTAGTGTTGCTAAACCGTTGACTGATTTGACCAAGAAAGGTGCTGATGTGGTCAATTGGTCCTCTGCAGCTGTAGAGGCTTTTCAGGAGTTGAAGCATCGTTTTTCTTCTGCCCCTGTGTTGTGCCAGCCAGATGTTTCGCTCCCGTTTCAGGTCGAGGTTGATGCTTCTGAGATTGGAGCAGGGGCTGTTTTGTCGCAAAGAAGTTCTGATGGCTCGGTGATGAAACCATGTGCCTTCTTTTCTAGAAAGTTATCGCCTGCTGAGCGCCATTATGATGTTGGCAATCGAGAGTTGTTGGCCATGAAGTGGGCATTCGAGGAGTGGCGACATTGGCTTGAAGGAGCTAAACATCGCGTGGTGGTTTTGACTGATCACAAGAATTTGACTTATCTCGAGTCTGCCAAACGGTTGAATCCTAGACAGGCTTGATGGTCGCTGTTTTTCTCCCGTTTTGATTTTGTGGTTTCGTACCTTCTGGCCTCTAAGAATGTGAAGGCTGATGCCCTGTCAAGGAGTTTTGTGCCTGACTCTCCGGGTGTTCCTGAGCCGGCGGGTATTCTCAAAGAGGGGGTAATTTTGTCTGCCATCTCACCTGATTTGCGGCGGGTGCTGCAGAAGTTTCAGGCTGATAGACCTGACCGTTGTCCAGCGGAGAAACTGTTTGTCCCTGATAGGTGGACGAATAAAGTTATCTCTGAGGTTCATTGTTCGGTGTTGGCTGGTCATCCTGGAATCTTTGGTACCAGAGATTTGGTGGCTAGATCCTTTTGGTGGCCTTCTTTGTCACGGGATGTGCGTTCTTTTGTGCAGTCCTGTGGGACTTGTGCTCGGGCTAAGCCCTGCTGTTCTCGTGCCAGTGGGTTGCTTTTGCCCTTGCCGGTCCCGAAGAGGCCCTGGACGCATATTTCCATGGATTTTATTTCAGGTCTCCCTGTCTCTCAAAGGATGTTGGTCATTTGGGTGGTTTGTGATCGCTTCTCTAAGATGGTTCATTTGGTACCCTTGTCTAAATTGCCTTCCTCCTCTGATTTGGTGCCATTGTTTTTCCAGCATGTGGTTCCTTTGCATGGCATTCCGGAGAACATCGTCTCGGACAGAGGTTCCCAGTTTGTTTCGAGGTTCTGGCGGTCTTTTTGTGCTAAGATGGGCATTGATTTGTCTTTTTCTTCGGCTGTCAATCCTCAGACAAATGGCCAAACCGAACGAACAAATCAGACTTTGAAAACATATCTGAGATGCTTTGTTTCTGCTGATCAGGATGATTGGGTGTCCTTCTTGCCTTTGGCTGAGTTCGCCCTTAATAATCGGGCCAGCTCGGCTACTTTGGTTTTGCCTTTTTTCTGTAATTCTGGTTTCCATCCTCGTTTCTCTTCAGGGCAGGTTGAGCCTTCGGACTGTCCTTGTGTGGATACTGTGGTGGACAGGTTGCAGCAGATTTGGACTCATGTGGTGGACAATTTGACATTGTCCCAGGAGAAGGCTCAACGTTTCGCTAACCGCCGGCGCTGTGTTGGTCCCCGACTTCGTGTTGGGGATTTGGTTTGGTTGTCTCGTTATGTTCCTATGAAGGTTTCCTCTCCTAAGTTTAAGCCTCGTTTCATTGGTCCGTATAAGATTTCTGAAGTTCTCAATCCTGTGTCATTTCGTTTGGCCCATCCAGCTTCTTTTGCCATCCATAATGTGTTCCATAGGTCGTTATTGCGGAGATACGTGGCGCCTATGGTTCCCTCCGTTGATCCTCCTGCCCCGGTGTTGGTCGAGGGGGAGTTGGAGTATGTGGTGGAGAAGATTTTGGATTCTCGTATTTCGAGACAGAAACTCCAGTACCTGGTCAAGTGGAAGGGTTATGGTCAGGAAGATAATTCCTGGGTTTTTTCCTCTGATGTTCATGCTGCCGATCTGGTTCATGCCTTTCATTTGGCTCGTCCTGGTCGGCCTGGGGGCTCTGGTGAGGGTTCGGTGACCCCTCCTCAAGGGGGGGGGTACTGTTCCTGACAGAACAGGAGAGGATCTGCAAGGAAGAATGGCAGAGGATCCCCAAATCCAGGTGTGAAAAACTTGTTGCATCATTCTAAAGAAGACTCATGGCTGTAATAGCTCAAAAGGTGCTTCTACTCAATACTGAGCAAAGGGACTAAATACTTATGACCATGGGATATTTCATTTTTTTAAATAATTAGCTAAATTTCTACATTTCTGTTTTTATCAGTCAAGATGGGGTGCAGAGTGTACATTAGTGAGAAAAAAATGAACTTTTTTGAATTTACCAAATGGCTGCAATGAAACAAAGAGTGAAAAATTGAAAGGGGCCCGAATACTTTCCGTACCCACTGTATAGTAGTTTGTATTTATATGGACACAGTATTAACCTCCTATACACATGTGCAATCATATGCCTTTAGTCTTAAAGCTGGGTCCGATACATGCTGGCATATGATTGCAGTTTTGTATCATCTAGTATCTTTTACCTAATGTATGGTATGTGTTAATGGTCTTGGCCTGGGGGCTCTGGTGAGGGTTCGGTGACCCCTCCTCAAGGGGGGGTACTGTTGTGAATTCTGTTATCGAACTCCCTCCTGTGGTCATGAACGGTACTTCAGCGAGTTCTGTCCATGGACTCCCTCTGGTGGCTGTGAGTGGAGCTGCTGCTTCTGAGGTTCCTTCCACAGGTGACTTAGTTTATTCTTTGGCTGGCTGCTCTATTTAACTCCACTCAGATCGTTACTCCATGCCAGCTGTCAATGTTCTTGTACTGGTTCAGTTCGCTCTTGGATCTTTCTGGTGACCTGTCTACTCCAGCAGAAGCTAAGTCCCTGCTAGTTAATTATTTGTTCATTGTTTTCTTGTCCAGCTTGCTATCATGATTTTGCCTTGCTAGCTGGAAGCTCTGGGATGCAGAGTGGCACCTCCGCACCGTGAGTCGGTGCGGAGGTCTTTTTGCACACTCTGCGTGGTCTTTTTGTAGTTTTTTGTGCTGACCGCAAAAATACCTTTCCTATCTTCAGTCTGTTTAGTAAGTCTGGCCTCCCTTTGCTGAAACCTGTTTCATTTCTGTGTTTATGACTTTCATCTTAACTCACAGTCAATATATGTGGGGGGCTGCCTTTTCCTTTGGGGAATTTCTCTGAGGCAAGGTAGGCTTTATTTTCTATCTCTAGGGCAAGTTAGCTCTTAGTCTGTGAAGAGGCGTCTAGGCAGAGTTAGGTACGCTCCACGGCTATTTCTAGTGTGTGTGATAGGATTAGGGGTTGCGGTCAGCAGAGCTCCCACTTCCCAGAGCTTGTCCTGTGTTAGTTTAACCATCAGGTCGTTCCGGGTGCTCCTAACCACCAGGTCCATAACATCCCCCCTCCGTAACCGCATATAGAAGGACAGAAAGGGCTTATTTACGTTCCAATATTTGTGTCCCATTGACTTGCATTGGTATCGGGTATCGATATCGGCAATATCCGATATTTTTGGGATATCGGCCGATCCAATCCGATATCAATACTTCTGGGTATCGGAAGGTATCGCTAGTCAACACTACTCATGACCAATAGACAACGCCAGAAGCTTCTTACCTGGGCCAAGTAGAAAAAGAACTGGACTGTTCTCAGTGGTCCAAGGTGTTGTTTTCAGATGAAAGTAAATTTTTGCATTTCATTTGGAAATCAAGGTCCCAGAATCTGGAGGAAGAGTGGATAGGCCACAATCCAAGCTGCTTCAGGTCTAGTGTGAAGTTTCCACAATCAGTGATGGTTTCCATGCAGCATTGATGCAGTAATTGATGCAAAAGGAGCCCAGACCAAGTATTGAGTGCATTTACTGAACATATATTTCAGTAGGCCAACATTTCAGATGTTAAAATCATTTTCAAAGCTGGTGTTATCAAGTATTCTAATTTACTGATGTAATGACTTTTGGGTTTTCACTGGCTGTAAGCTACAATCATCAACATTAACCCCTTCCCGACCTGTGACGCCACGTAGGCGTCATGAAAGTCAATGCCAATCCGACCTGTGATGCCTATGTGGCATCATGGCAGGATCGTGTTCCTGCAGATCGAGTGAAAGGGTTAACTGTAATTTCACCCAACCTGCAGGGACAGTGGGAGTGGTACTTGAGCCCGGGGGGGTGGCTTCGCCCCCATGGCTACGATCGCTCTGATTGGCTGTTGAAAGTGATGTTTCACTTTCACTTTCAATCAGAGCAATAGTAATATTTCACCAATGAAAATTGGTGAAATATTACAATCCAGCCATGGCCAATGCTGCAATATCATCGGCCATGGCTGGAAACCCTGATCTGCCTGATCTGCCCCTGCCACCAATCCATCGCCTCCTCCTCTGTCCTGTCCTCTGTTCCCCTCCGTCTCCTGTCCGCTCCCCCCATGCTCCGATCCTACCCCCCCGTGCTCCGATCCCACCCCCATACTTACCGACATCCGGTGTCCCTCCCGGTGTCCATCCGTCTTCTGCATAGGCGCTGCCATCTTCCAAAATGGCGGGCGCATGCACAGTGCGCCAGCCGAATCTGCCGGCCGGCAGATTCGTTCATTCATTTTAATCACTGTGATAGATCATATCACAGTGATCAAAATAAAAAAAATAGTAAATAACCCCCCCTTCCCCCTTTATCACCCCCATAGGTAGGGAACATAATAAAATAAAGAAAATATTTTTCTTTTTCCACTAGGGTTAGAATTAAGGTTAGGGTTAAGGTTAGAAATAGGGTTAGGGTTAGAACTAGGGTTAGGGTTTCAATTAGGGTTAGGGTTGCAATTAGGGTTAGGGTTATGGTTAGAATTAGGGTTAGGGTTAGAATTAGGCTATGTGCACATGGTGCAGATCTGGTTGCGGATCCGCAGCATATTTGCTGCTGCGATTTCATAGCAGTTTTCCATCACATTTACAGTAGCATGTAAACCTATGGAAAACCAAGTCCGCTGTGCCCATGGTGCGGAAAATACCGCACGGAAACGCTGCATTGTATTTTCTGCAGCATGTCAATTCTTTGTGCGTATTCTACAGTGTTTTACACCTGTTCCTGTATAGCAGTATTTCCCAACTCCAGTCCTCAAGACCCCACAGCAGGTCATGTTTTCAGGATTTACTTAGTATTGCATAGGCGATGGAATTAATGCTTAAGCAGGTGATAAAATTATCCCCTGTGCAATACTATGAAAATCCAGAAAACATGACCTCTTGTGGGGTCTTGAGGACTGGAGTTGAGAAACACTGCTGTATAGGAATCCACTGGTGAAATCCGCACAAAAAACACTGGAAATCCGGGGTAAATCCGCAGGTAAAACGCAGTGCATTTTAACTGCGGATTTTTTAAAAATGGTGCGGAAAAATCCGCACACAAATATGCAATGTGGGCACATAGCCTAAGGGTTGGAATTAGAGTAAGAGTTGGAATTAGGGTTAGGGTTGGAATTAGGGTTAAGATTAGGGTTAGGGGTGTGTTGGGGTTAGGGTTAGGCTTGTGGTTAGGGTTACGGTTGGGATTAGGGTTAGGGGTGTGTTGGGGTTAGGGTTGTGGTTAGGATTAGGATTACGGTTAGGGGTGTGTTGGGGTTAGTGTTGTGGTTAGGGGTGTGTTGGGGTTAGGGTTGTGATTAGGGTCATGGTTAGAGTTGGAATTAGGGTTAGGGATGTGTTGGGGTTAGTATTGGAGTTAGAATTGAGGGGTTTCCACTGTTTACGCACATCAGGGGGTCTCCAAACGCGACTTGGCGCCACTATTGATTCCAGACAATCTTGCGTTCAAAAAGTCAACTGGTGCTCCCTCCCTTCCAAACCCCGACGTGTGCCCAAACAGTGGTTTACCCCCACATATGAAGTACCAGCATACTCAGGACAAACTGGACAACAACTTTTGGGGTCCAATTTCTCCTGTCACCCTTGTGAAAATAAAAAATTGCGGGTTAAAAAATAATTTTTGAGGAAAGAAAAATGATTTTTTATTTTCACGGCTCTGCATTATAAACTTCTGTGAAGCACTTGGGGGTTCAAAGTATTCACCGCACATCTAGATAAGTTCCTTGGGGGTCTAGTTTCCAAAATGGTGTCACTTGTGGGGGTTTCTACTGTTTAGGCACATCAGGGCTTCTGCAAACGCAACGTGACGCCCGCAGACCATTCCATCAAAGTCTGCATTTCAAAACATCACTACTTCAAAAAAGTCAAATGGCACTGCTTTCCTTCCAAGCCCTGCCGTGCGCCTAAACAGTGGTTTACCCCATATCTGAGGTATCGGTGTACTCAAGAGAAATTACCCAACAAATTTTAGGATCCATTTTATCCTGATGACCATGTGAAAATGAAAAAATTGAGGCTAAAAGAACATATTTGTGAAAAAAAAGTACTTTTTCATTTTTACGGAGCAATTTGTGAAGCAACTGAGGGTTTAAAGTTTTCACTATGTATCTAGATAAGTTCCTTAGGGGGTCTAGTTTCCAAAATGGGGTCTCTTGTGGGGGAGCTCCAATCTTTAGGCACACAGAAGCTCTCCCAACGCGACATGGTGTCCGCTAAAAATTGGAACCAACTTTTCATTCAAAAAGTCAAATGGTGCTCCTTCCCTTCCAAGCCCTGTCGTGCGCTCAAACAGTGGTTCTCCCCCCCACATATGGGGTATCGGCGTACTCAGGACAAATTGGACCACAACTTTCGGTGTCCAGTTTCTCCTTTTACCCTTGGTAAAATAAACAAATTGTTGCTAAAAATAATTTTTGTGACTAAAAAGGTAAATGTACATTTTTTCCTTCCATGTTGATTCCGCTGCTGTGAAACATCTGAAGGGTTAATAAAATTCTTGAATGTGGTTTTGGGCACCTTGAGGGGTGCAGTTTTTAGAATGGTGTCACTTTTGGGTATTTTCAGCCATATAGACCCATAAAGCTGACTTCAAATGTGATGTTTCCCTAAAAAAATGGTTGTGTAAATTTTGCTGTAAAAATGAGAAATTGCTGGTCAAATTTTAACCCTTATAACTAGAGTTGAGCGACTTTTACTTTTTTCTGCTCGAGTCGGGTTTCGCAAAACCCGACTTTGCCAAAAGTCGGGTGAAATCGGTCGATTATTGCGAATAGGGTTGAGCGACTTTTAGTTTTTTAGGGTCGAGTCGGGTTTTGCGAAACCCGACTATCTCAAAAGTCGAGCCGAGTGAAATCGACCGATTATCGCGAAAAGTCGGGGATCGACCGAAACACGAAACCCAATGCAAGTCAATGGGGAAGCATAGTCGGCAGTGAGTGGAGGCCAGCAAAACATGTACAGTGCCCATTTTAATGGCAAAAACATCCATTCTTGTTACTGAAGCTTGTCAATCTTAATTTACCTTATAATAATAGTAAGGCATTGGAAATTGGGGGTCATTTGGCTAAAGTTGTGGGGAAAAGGGCTGGGTCAAGTACTTAGTGGGCCCAGGAAATCTGGACCACGTCACGGCAGTGGAGCAGGGAGAGGTAAGTATTTCAACTTTGCAAGTGCTGTGATCCTGAGAAAGCAGGGGGGGCCCACTGGTTGGCATTGGCACTGGCACAGGGCCCCTCAAAGTACGGCGGTGTGTTTGCAAGGCGGGGGCGCCTCCCACCGGCAGCAACACTTTTGCGTACTATCGCAATCTAGAACGAAACCGCCGCACAGCTGTTCCTTACACATGGGCGATGTTAGCGGTGCACCCGTGGAAGCGCTATCGTCGGCGCGAAACGGCCGTCGTCACATCCTGCTCACCTCCCCCTTCGTTTGTATCCCGACGCCGTGAAGATACGATGGTTGTAATCTTCTAAATAAAGACTCAGACCACACAGGACCGGTGAGTGTTGCCGCTTCTTTCTACACAGTACCACTTTTGCGTACTATGAGGGGCCCTGTGCCAGTGACGTCGCCAACGAGTATTCCCCCCCACCTGATGAAGGAACCTGCACTTTCATCTACACCTTCCTCTTTGTCCCCGTGTAAGGTGGTATGGTATGCGGGAAGGGGAACCTAATAGGAATATACTCACCCTCGGACGCGCCCTGCTTCTTTCCGGCAGCCTTCCTTCCTAAGAATCAGCGCTTGAATGACCTTCGGTGACGTCGAGGCTTGTGATTGGTCGCGTGAGCGGTCACATGGGCGGTCGCGCGACCAATCACAAGCCGCGACGTCATCTAAGGTCCTTCACGCACTGATTCTAAGGAAGGAAGGCTGCCAGTTAGAACCAGGGCGCGTCAGAGGGTAAGTATAGCAATATTTTTTATTTTAATTCTTTATTTTACACTTAAATATGGATCCCAGGGCCTGAAGGAGAGTTTCCTCTCCTTCAGACCCTGGGAACCATAGTATCCCATTGCACTGCATTGGGTTTCGTGTTTCGGCCGACCCCGACTTTTCTATAGGATCGGCCGATTTCACTCGACCCGACTTTTGAGAAAGTCGGGTTTCGTGAAACCCGACCCGATCCTATAAAAGTAAAAGTAGCTCAACCCTAATATTAACAACCAGGGTTGAGCGACTTTTATTTTTTTAGGGTCGAGTCGGGTTTCGCGAAACCCGACTATCTCAAAAGTCGAGTCGAGTGAAATCGGCTGATTATCGCGAAAAGTCGGGGATCGACCGAAACACGAAACCCAATGCAAGTCAATGAGGAAGCATAGTCGGCAGTGAGTGGGGGCCAGGAAAACATGTACAGTGCCCATTTTAATGGCAAAAACATCCATTCTTGTTACTGAAGCTTGTCAATCTTAATTTACCTTATAATAATAGTAAGGCATTGGAAATTGGGGGTCATTTGGCTAAAGTTGTGGGGGGTAGGGCTGGTTCAAGTATTTTGTGGGCCCAGGAAATCTGGACCACGTCACGGCAGTGGAGCAGGGAGAGGTAAGTATTTCAACTTTGCAAGTGCTGTGATCCTGAGCAAGCAGGAGGGGCCCACTCGTTGGCATTGGCACTGGCACAGGGCCCCTCAAAGTACGGCGGTGTGTTTGCACGCCTCCCACCGGCAGCGACACTTTTGCATACTATGAGGGGCCTTGTGCCAGTGACATCGCCAATGAGTTCCCCCCCCCCACCTGATGAAGGAACCTGCACTCTCATCTGCACCTTCCTCTTTGTCCCCGTGTAAGGTGGTATGGTATGCGGGAAGGGGAACCTGACTTTCAGCAGGGTCACAATCTTGCTGCTGTGTAGTGTGCACAGGGAATGTTGCGTTATGGGTCAATGTACCAGCAGACTCATCTATCACTGGCTGGGCAATGGGCAGGATGAGGAGGAAACACAGATATAGGCCCAAAGAATAAAGTGGGCTAAATGCAGTTCAAAATTGGTAACAGGACTAACCAGGGGGCATTGCTTTGTTCAGTGGAGTACAACAGTAATGAGAGGCTGACACAGTGAGTAGGCCCAAATCAGTAAGTAGTCTAAATGCAGTTCAAAATTGGTAACAGAAGTACACAGGCGGCACTGGTTTGTTCAGTGTAGGAGAACATCAAGGAGCAGCAGACACCATTAGTAGGGCCAACAAAACAAGTAGGCCAAATGCAGTGTTATATTAAAAACAATTGAACGAGAGCCAGAAGATAGAATCTAGGAAAAGGCAACCTGGAGAACACCTTGGAGCGGAAGACACCATTTGTAGAACCCAGACCGAACTTGTAGGCCTAATGCAGTGTTGTTTCAACAACTACTTAACGAGAGCTTCAAGATAGAAGCTAGGGAGAGGCAACCTGGAGAACACCTTGGAGCGGCAGACACCGTCTCTACAACCCAGACCCAACTTGTAGGCCTAATGCAGTGTTGTTTCAACAACTACTTAACGAGAGCTTCAAGATAGAAGCTAGGGAGAGGCAACCTGGAGAACATCTTGGAGCGGCAGACACCGTCTCTACAACCCAGACCCAACTTGTAGGCCTAATGCAGTGTTGTTTCAACAACTACTTAACGAGAGCCTGAAAATGGAATTTCAGGACAGGAAACCAGGAGAACAGCAAGGAGCGGCAGACACCTTTAGTAGGCCCCAACCCAACTAGTAGGCCAAATGCAGTTGTTCCATTTAACAACTATTTAACAAGAGCCTGAAGATAGAAGCTCAGGAAAGACAACCAGGAGAACACCTTGGAGCGGCAGACACCGTTAGTAGGCCCCAACCAAACTATTAGCCCCACTACAGTTGTTCGATTAAAAAACTATTTAACGAGAGCCTGAAGATTGAAGCTCAGTAAAGGCAACCAGGAGAACACCTTGGAGCGGAAGACTCAGTTTGTAGACCACAACAAACTTGTGACCCCAATGCAGTTTTATAATTCTGACAGGCTGAAAACCAGCCTTTTTTTTTTTTTTTTTTAGAGGAGGACAGCTGTACTAAGTGGCGCAGACAGACACTGCTAGTAGGCCTTACACTACAAAGTAGGCTCACTGCAGGTTGAAAAAAAGTTACATGGGTACACGGTCGGCATTGTTGTGCTCAGCGGAGGACAAATGGAAGGATGGACCGCAAACACACTTGGTAGGCCTAAAATTAAAAAAAATAGGCTCAAAGCACCTTTGATTATGTGGCAGGGGTACACAGGCAGCATTGGTGTGGTCAGCGGAGGAAGATTAGAAGGAGTGTCTGACACAGTTAGTACTCCCAAAAAATAAATAGATGTTAATGTCTCGCAAAACAACAGAACCAAAAAACAAAAGGGTGGCATACTTAGGTACAGGGGTGGGCTCCTCTGCTGAGTTTCAGACATAGTAATTTGGCGCTAAGTATTTACTGGTGTCAATATAGGACACTGACCCTGACTATTTTAACTAGCATCATACATGTCAACAAATTGGTATTGTCAGTGCCAGGCATTGAAGGATGTCAGCGCATAGACTAAACATTGGTGGAGCTGTGAGAGATAATTTTGCAAGTGGTAGAGCACTGTTTGAGCTGGGGGGAACACTCTCTCGTGGGCGGCGGTATTAACATAGTAACATAGTAACATAGTAAGGCCGAAAAAAGACATTTGTCCATCCAGTTCAGCCTATATTCCATCATAATAAATCCCCAGATCTACGTCCTTCTACAGAACCTAATAATTGTATGATACAATATTTTTCTGCTCCAGGAAGACATCCAGGCCTCTCTTGAACCCCTCGACTGAGTTCGCCATCACCACCTCCTCAGGCAAGCAATTCCAGATTCTCACTGCCCTAACAGTAAAGAATCCTCTTCTATGTTGGTGGAAAAACCTTCTCTCCTCCAGACGCAAAGAATGCCCCCTTGTGCCCGTCACCTTCCTTGGTATAAACAGTTCCTCAGCGAGATATTTGTATTGTCCCCTTATATACTTATACATGGTTATTAGATCGCCCCTCAGTCGTCTTTTTTCTAGACTAAATAATCCTAATTTCGCTAATCTATCTGGGTATTGTAGTTCTCCCATCCCCTTTATTAATTTTGTTGCCCTCCTTTGTACTCTCTCTAGTTCCATTATATCCTTCCTGAGCACCGGTGCCCAAAACTGGACACAGTACTCCATGTGCGGTCTAACTAGGGATTTGTACAGAGGCAGTATAATGCTCTCATCATGTGTATCCAGACCTCTTTTAATGCACCCCATGATCCTGTTTGCCTTGGCAGCTGCTGCCTGGCACTGGCTGCTCCAGGTAAGTTTATCATTAACTAGGATCCCCAAGTCCTTCTCCCTGTCAGATTTACCCAGTGGTTTCCCATTCAGTGTGTAATGGTGATATTGATTCCTTCTTCCCATGTGTATAACCTTACATTTATCATTGTTAAACCTCATCTGCCACCTTTCAGCCCAAGTTTCCAACTTATCCAGATCCATCTGTAGCAGAATACTATCTTCTCTTGTATTAACTGCTTTACATAGTTTTGTATCATCTGCAAATATCGATATTTTACTGTGTAAACCTTCTACCAGATCATTAATGAATATGTTGAAGAGAACAGGTCCCAATACTGACCCCTGCGGTACCCCACTGGTCACAGCGACCCAGTTAGAGACTGTACCATTTATAACCACCCTCTGCTTTCTATCACTAAGCCAGTTACTAACCCATTTACACACATTTTCACCCAGACCAAGCATTCTCATTTTGTGTACCAACCTCTTGTGCGGCACGGTATCAAACGCTTTGGAAAAATCGAGATATACCACGTCCAATGACTCACCGTGGTCCAGCCTATAGCTTACCTCTTCATAAAAACTGATTAGATTGGTTTGACAGGAGCGATTTCTCATAAACCCATGCTGATATGGAGTTAAACAGTTATTCTCATTGAGATAATCCAGAATAACATCCCTCAGAAACCCTTCAAATATTTTACCAACAACAGAGGTTAGACTTACTGGCCTATAATTTCCAGGTTCACTTTTAGAGCCCTTTTTGAATATTGGCACCAAATTTGCTATGCGCCAGTCCTGCGGAACAGACCTGTCGCTATAGAGTCCCTAAAAATAAGAAATAATGGTTTATCTATTACATTACTTAGTTCTCTTAGTACTCGTGGGTGTATGCCATCCGGACCCGGAGATTTATCTATTTTAATCTTATTTAGCCGGTTTCGCACCTCTTCTTGGGTTAGATTGGTGACCCTTAATATAGGGTTTTCATTGTTTCTTGGGATTTCACCTAGCATTTCATTTTCCACCGTGAATACCGTGGAGAAGAAGGTGTTTAATATGTTAGCTTTTTCCTCGTCATCTACAAATATTCTTTCCTCACTATTTTTTAAGGGGCCTACATTTTCAGTTTTTATTCTTTTACTATTGATATAGTTGAAGAACAGTTTGGGATTAGTTTTACTCTCCTTAGCAATGTGCTTCTCTGTTTCCTTTTTGGCAGCTTTAATTAGTTTTTTAGATAAAGTATTTTTCTCCCTATAGTTTTTTAGAGCTTCAATGGTGCCATCCTGCTTTAGTAGTGCAAACGCTTTCTTTTTACTGTTAATTGCCTGTCTTACTTCTTTGTTTAGCCACATTGGGTTTTTCCTATTTCTAGTCCTTTTATTCCCACAAGGTATAAACCGCTTACAGTGCCTATTTAGGATGTTCTTAAATATTTCCCATTTATTATCTGTATTCTTATTTCTGAGGATATTGTCCCAGTCTACCAGATTAAGGGCATCTCTAAGCTGGTCAAACTTTGCCTTCCTAAAGTTCAGTGTTTTTGTGACTCCCTGACAAGTCCCCCTAGTGAAAGACAGGTGAAACTGCACAATATTGTGGTCGCTATTTCCTAGATGCCCAACCACCTGCAGATTTGTTATTCTGTCAGGTCTATTAGATAGTATTAGGTCTAAAAGTGCTGCTCCTCTGGTTGGATTCTGCACCAATTGTGAAAGATAATTTTTCTTGGTTATTAGCAGAAACCTGTTGCCTTTATGGGTTTCACAGGTTTCTGTTTCCCAGTTAATATCCGGGTAGTTAAAGTCCCCCATAACCAGGACCTCATTATGGGTTGCAGCTTTCCATGGTTTCTGTTATATTTGGGGGTTTGTAACAGACCCCAATGAGAATTTTGTTACCATTTTTCCCTCCATGAATTTCGACCCATATGGACTCGACATCCTCATTCCCTTCGCTAATATCCTCCCTTAAAGTGGACTTTAGACAAGACTTTACATAGAGACAAACCCCTCCTCCTCTCCGATTTTTACGATCCTTTCTAAACAGACTGTAACCCTGTAAGTTAACTGCCCAGTCATAGCTTTCATCTAACCATGTCTCGGTTATTCCCACTATGTCAAAGTTACCTGTAGATATTTCTGCTTCTACTTCTTCCATCTTGTTTGTCAGGCTTCTGGCG
Source organism: Ranitomeya imitator (assembly GCF_032444005.1). Taxonomy (NCBI): domain Eukaryota; kingdom Metazoa; phylum Chordata; class Amphibia; order Anura; family Dendrobatidae; genus Ranitomeya; species Ranitomeya imitator. Next base: position 50,044,585 of record NC_091291.1, read on the forward strand.
TTTGCGAGCATGCAGTTTAGAGGATTCTGTTTTGTTCCAATCTCCTCGCTGTGGATTGTTTTAGAAATGTTCTTACCTCCCATCTGAGTATGTTTTCCTGGGTCTTCTTTGTTCAAGTCTAATGTTTTTCTTCCCGTCCCCTCTTCTTCTAGTTTAACGCCCTCCTGATGAGTGTAGCGAGTCTTCTGGCGAATGTGTGTTTCCCAGGTTTGTTGAGGTGTAGTCCGTCTCTGGCGAGGAGTCCATCGTACCAGTAATTCACACCGTGGTCCAGGAATCCGAATCCTTGTTGTCTGCACCATCGTCTTAGCCAGTTGTTTGCATCAAGGATCCTGTTCCATCTCCTGGTGCCATGCCCGTCTACTGGAAGGATAGAAGAAAAAACTACCTGTGCATCCAGTTCCTTTACTTTCTTCCCCAACTCTTCAAAGTCCTTGCAGATTGTCAGTAGGTCCTTCCTTGCCGTGTCATTGGTGCCAACATGTATCAGAAGAAATGGATGGACGTCCTTGGAGTTGAAGAGCTTTGGTATCCTATCGGTCACATCCTTGATCATCGCACCTGGAAGGCAGCATACTTCTCTTGCAGTTATGTCCGGTCTGCAGATGGCTGCTTCTCTGCCTCTCAGTTGTGAGTCTCCCACCACCACCACTCTTCGTTGCTTCTTGGCTGTACTTTTTGCTGTCACTTGTTGCTGTGTGCCCTTTTCTTTTTTGCTTGCTGGTATTGCTTCATCCTTAGGTGTGCCATCTTCATCCTCTACAAAGATTTGATATCGGTTCTTCAGTTTTGTGGTTGGTGATTTCTCCATGGTCTTCTTGCTTCTTTTGGTCACATGCTTCCACTCATCTGCTTTTGGAGGTTCTCTGACACTTTTTTCACCTTCTGTGACCAGTAGAGATGCTTGTGTTCTGTCTAGAAAGTCTTCATTCTCTTTGATGAGTTTCAAAGTTGCTATTCTTTCTTCCAGACCCCGCACCTTTTCTTCTAAAAGGGCCACTAGTCTACACTTCTGACAGGTGAAATTTGATTCTTCTTCTGGTCGATCTGTGAACATGTAGCACATGCTGCAGCTCACCATGTAGGTTGTCACATCTGCCATGTTGCTCCTAGATCCTGCTGACTTGCTGTGTGTTTTCCTTCTTGTGTAATCTACTCAGACAAGCTCTCTTGCAATAACGTCCTATAGGCAAAAATATGGAATATGCAAATTAGCCTCCTCAAGCTTGAATCCCTGGTTTGGTGATGCTTTCCAAGCAGCTGGTCCCGGCTGTACCCAACGATCTTCTAGCTTAGGGAGACTCTTCGCTTTTCCCAGAAGGCACCTGGAATATGCAAATTAGCCTCCTCAAGCTTGAATCCCTGGTTTGGTGATGCTTTCCAAGCAGCTGGTCCCGGCTGTACCCAACTATCTTCTAGCTTAGGGAGACTCTTCGCTTTTCCCAGAAGGCACCTGGAATATGCAAATTAGCCTCCTCAAGCTTGAATCCCTGGTTTGGTGATGCTTTCCAAGCAGCTGGTCCCGGCTGTACCCAACGATCTTCCAGCTTAGGGAGACTCTTCGCTTTTCCCAGAAGGCACCTGGAATATGCAAATTAGCCTCCTCAAGCTTGAATCCCTGGTTTGGTGATGCTTTCCAAGCAGCTGGTCCCGGCTGTACCCAACGATCTTCTAGCTTAGGGAGACTCTTCGCTTTTCCCAGAAGGCACCTGGAATATGCAAATTAGCCTCCTCAAGCTTGAATCCCTGGTTTGGTGATGCTTTCCAAGCAGCTGGTCCCGGCTGTACCCAACGTTCTTCTAACTTAGGGAGACTCTTCGCTTTTCCCAGAAGGCACCTGGAATATGCAAATTAGCCTCCTCAAGCTTGAATCCCTGGTTTGGTGATGTTTTCCAAGCAGCTGGTCCCGGCTGTACGCAACGATCTTCCAGCTTAGGGAGACTCTTCGCTTTTCCCAGAAGGCACCTGGAATATGCAAATTAGCCTCCTCAAGCTTGAATCCCTGGTTTGGTGATGCTTTCCAAGCAGCTGGTCCCGGCTGTACCCAACTATCTTCTAGCTTAGGGAGACTCTTCGCTTTTCCCAGAAGGCACCTGGAATATGCAAATTAGCCTCCTCAAGCTTGAATCCCTGGTTTGGTGATGCTTTCCAAGCAGCTGGTCCCGGCTGTACCCAACGATCTTCTAGCTTAGGGAGACACAGGGCCCCTCATATTACGACGGTGTGTCTGATGTTGGTTGTGCACCACCACCGTCAGAGACACTTTATTGTACTATGAGGGACCCTGTGCCAGTGCCGTTGCCCGAGTGGGCACACCCACCTGTCCAGGCAAACGGCATTCACACGGGTGCTTGCGCCAGGTGGTGACCACGGCCCTGTGGGGAGTCAGCCCATTTAGGGAGGTATAAAAATGGCCTATGGTGGACATTCAGCAGCTGCAAATGGACGAATTGGAGAAGTCAGTAAGAAGAGGCCAAAAGCAAGACATTTTTCAGGCAAGCTACATGTCAGCAGGGGAAGGTGGGGCAAAATAACTTGAAATCCATGATTGGTTCATTTTAATGAAGGTTAGATCATCCGGCTTTAAAAGCTGTTTTCCTTCTCCCAGCTAAGGGAGCCTTCGAGGCCTTGTGTAGCCAGACGATGACGCTGGCTCAACACCTCCAGCCTTAGGTGCTATTGTGCTTTTGCCACTACCACCAGGTGCACCACCACCACCAACACCATCAGTACCAGCTGGCAACCACTGCCCACGGGCTCTTCCACCAGACTTCCTCATTTTTTGGAAAATCTAACCAAAATAACAACCGTTATATGGTACTGTAAGACAAGGTAGAAGGTGTATATAAACATGTTGAGAATTTAAATCTCCCTTTTTTGGGGGGAGACTGAACCAAAACTCAGGCCCAGTGTATATAACAACACAATCTAAGTGGCAGAAAGTGGCTGGCTGACATACGACAAACTAACAGGACTGAAGTACGGTATATCCACTTTGTGAGAATTTGAATCTCACTTCTTTTTGGGGAGACTGAACCAAAACTCAGATATAGTTAAGTAAATAAGGCAGCACACTGCAGCGCTAGAACATACAAACTTGAAAAACGAAACATGAACTGCATTACTGCACTAGAAATATGAAAAATGAGAGCGTTTAGCGCATAAAAATGGCCAATTTTATGTGTACCTGGTAGCCACTTTACGGCATCTCTCTTATACCAGGTCCTACACTTGCCTTACCTCGCTGAGAATAAACGTCTCCATTTGAATGGGTACATGTGAAACCTCTTCTTAGACTAAAATTCTCTCTCTCTGTGGAGGGGTATTGGACCTGCTGTAATTAAAACACCTGTGGCTAGGAGGCGGAGTGCACGATCAGAAGGCTAGAGAATACATTTCAAACACCTGAACAGGCACATCCAAACATTGACTCAGTGTGAACAGGTGCTGAACCTTAGGTTCAGCACCTGTTCACACTGAGTCTATGTTTGGATGTGCCTGTTCAGGTTTTTGAAATGAACCAAAACTCAGGCCCAGTGTATAAAACAACACAATGTAAGTGGCAGAAAGTGGCTGGAAGATATATGAAAAAATACAAGGACTGTAGTACAATTTCAATCTCCCTACAATGATCTCAGGAAAAGTATGGCAGCCCTAAAAAGGACTGCTGCACACAAAGGTGTGGACAAATAAACAAGATAACTGTGCAGAAAGGAGCAACAGGATTTTTTCTTTTAAAAAAGCAGTTGGTTTGCACAGCGGTGTACAAACAGCAATGCAGCTATCAGCGAGCCTTATAAGGCAGCCTAATAAGCTACAGAGCTGATGCACAAAAATATAGCCTCCACAGTCCCTGCAAACAAATGGTGGTGTTGGACAGTGGAAATCGCTACAGCATAAGCAGTTTGGGGGTTAATCTTCCCTCCCTAACTATATCCCTTCTTCTGATGAAGCTGCAGCAACCTCTCCCTATGCTAAGATCGGCAGAAGTAAGATGGCGGTTGGCGTGCACGCCCCTTTATAGCCCCTGTGACGCCGCAGAAAGCAAGTTAATCACTGTCATGACCTTCTCTAAGATGGTGGGGACCGAGACCTATGTCATCACGCTGCCCACACTCTGCATCATCCTTCACTGGCTGAAAAATGGCGCTGAAAGTGTAATAAGAAATGCGACTTTTGCGCCCAGGTCGCCGACCTCATGGCCGATCCCACACTAGGATTGGGTCGGGTTTCATGAAACCCGACTTTGCCGAAAGTCGGCGATTTTTGAATTTGTCCGATCCGTTTCGCTCAACCCTACGTATCACTCCTAATGGGCAGGAAAAAAGTAAAACACAAGTTGAACTTGTTGCCTCACTGTTTTCTGCCTTCACGTCTGCAATAAACTTTTTTCACTTTAGCAAAATTGAACTGGATGAGTGCAGTGTTTTACTTTTTTCCAGTTATTGAGGGTCTCTGGATCCCATGCACTAGCACCATCATCAAGAAACTCTACCTATCTGTCGAGTGCTAGCTCTTTATCCTTTCAACTCCTAATGGGCAGATGTCCAGGAGTTCTTAAAATACTGATAGAAACCCAAGTTCCTCCACAATCTCCATGATTTTTTTCCTCTTCAGGCAGAAGGTCTACAGTGACCTTAGAGACTAGCACTCACTGTCCTTTTCCTCTGGATGTTACCTATAGAAATAGGAGGAAAATAAGGGATCAGTGAAAAGATTGCAGAAGTGGTAGGATGGAAGTTTAGTACTGGTAGGAGGGAGTTTGGATACGGGCTGGGTGACTTAAGGAACTTGTGACAGTACGACTGAGAAAGAAGTAGGGTAAGAATAAGTTATAACCTCAGAGATGACAGGGAGCTAGGGAAACAGGCAGGGGCAGGAACAAGTGCAGACAAAGGAGAAGACTCATCACCTTCCTAATTTTTTATTTTTTTTTTGCAGCACGGTCTGGTGCAATCTTTGCACTTGTAAAACTAGAATCTAGAGTTCCAGAACATGGTCATGACTAAGGACCGGAGATCAGTGGACCAATCTGCATAGGACTAATGTTTAGTAAAATGTTCTGAAATTCTCAGTTCTGCATGAATTCAAACACTTTGTGATGAGATTTGTGACGAGTGGCAAAATAAATAAAAAAAATCCCTGACATCATTTCTCAGACTGCTGAAGAGTCAGAGAGTGTTCTAATGGAATCAGGTGCAACTGTGCAAACTTCCCCATAATGCCCTGCAACAATAAGATCACATGATCTAGGCCAACTAATCAAGGGCGCAAACTCAGCCAGTATAAAAGTCAGGGGCTGGCCAAGGAACACCATATTCTGCGTAGGCATAAGAGCTCAGTGCACACAGTACAGGGACAGAAAACAAGCCTAATGGAATTGTGGTGTACTGCTTCATTGCTGATGTACAAGATTGAAAATGAGATTGATGGTAAAAGTCAGTGAAAATTAATGCAAAGATTCACTTGATATAAAGGGTTCAATGTGACTGTGAATTGATTGATCTGTGATTTACTGCTGCAGCAGCACCTTAAAATAGCTGCTCTTTTTTTCATTCTGCGAAAGCAAGCATGATGATTATTAAACCCCTCACTGGTAATTTTGCAAATAATACCAATTTATGAATTCAAAACTCATATGTCACCGAAAGAGTAATTTGTGTATTTGAATATGCACAAGCTAATTTTTTCCTTACTCTAATATAAAAACCGCCGTATTTCTGAACACTGTATGTGTATGTGTAGGTGTTTGTGAACGACTTAAATGGGCAAACGATAAGAGATCTATGTCCTGAATGAAACCTTCAAAAGTTTATTGAGTATCTAAAAACTGTATATAAGAGGCATCGTGATTACTCGCTAATCCCGCCCCCTGCACAGTAGCTCCACCCCCACATCACCACACATTATCCCGCCCTCCACCCATTACCACACACAATCCCGTCCCCACCATATTACCACACACAATCCTGCCCCCCACCACATCACCACACATAATCCGCACCACATCACCACACACATTCCCGCCCCCCCACCACATTACCACACATAATCCTGCCCTCCCACCACATCACCACACATAATCCCGCCCACCCACCACATCACCACACATAATCCCACCCCCCACCACATCACCACCCATAATCCTGCCCCCCAACACATCACCACACATAATAATCACAACACAGAATCCTGCCCCCCCACAATATCACCACACATAATCCCGCCCCCCACCACATTACCACAGATAATCCTGCCCCCCCACAATATCACCACACATTATCTCGCCCCACCACATTACCACACATAATCCCACCCCCCACCAAATCACCACACATAATCCTGCCCCCACAATTCCGCCCGCCAACACATCAACACATAATCCCACCCCCCACCACATCACCACACATAATCCTGCCCCCCAACACATCACCACACATAATAATCACAACACAGAATCCTGCCCCCCACAATATCACCACACAGAATCCTGCCCCCCACAATATCACCACACATAATCCCGCCCCCCACCACATTACCACAGATAATCCTGCCCCCCCACCACATTACCACACATTATCCCACCCCACCACATCACCAAACATAATCCCACCCCCCACCACATCACCACACATAATCCCGCCCCCACCACATTACCACAGATAATCCTGCCCCCACAATTCCGCCCGCCAACACATCACCACACATAATCCCGTCCCCTCACCCCTCTACCACACATAATCCCGCCCCCCACCACATCACCACACATAATACCACCCCCATCCCTTTACCACACATAATCCCGCCCCCAACCACATCACCAAACATAATCCCTCCCCCACCACATCACCACACATAATCCCACCTCACCACATTATTACATTATTACAGATAATACCGCCCCCCCACCACATTACCACACATAATTCCACCGCCCCACCACATTACCACACATAATCCCACCCCCCCACCATATTACCACACATAATCTGCCCCCCACCACATCACCACAAAGAATTCCACCCCATCACATTACCACACATAATCCTGCCCCCCCACCACATTACCACATATTATCCCTCCCCCACCACATTACCACACATAATCCCGCCCCCCAACACATCACCACACATAATCCCGCCCCCCCACCACATCACCACACATAATCCCGCCATTCCACCACATCACCACACATAATCCTGGCCCCCACCACATTACCACACATAATTACGCCCCCACTACATTACCACAAATAATCCCGCCCCCACTACATTACCACAAATAATCTCGCCCCCACATTACCACATGAGGCTCCGTCCCCACACATTACCACACGAGGCTCTGTCTCCACACATTACCACACGAGGCTCGGTTCCCCCACATTACCACATGAGGCTCCGTCCCCACACATTACCACACAAGGTTCCATCCCCCCATATTACCACACGAGGTTCCGTCCCCCATATTGCCAAACGAGGCTCCATCCTCCCATATTACCACATGAGGCTCCGTCCCCACACATTACCACATGAGGCTCTGTCCCCACACATTACCACACGAGGCTCCGTCCCCACACATTTCCACACGAGGCTCCACCCTCCCACATTACCACATGCAGCACTTCCTTTCTATATAATTCAACCACTTCAGCCAAGGTAAACATACATTTAATTGCATCCGCATTCTCCCAAACAAAATGAGCCAAGAAGAGTCACCAGGTCCATCTCACAGGCCGCAGGAAAATCCAGACAACGATGCAGTAGCTGATCGACAACAACAATATCAACAAAATTGTAGGATTGGTTATCAACGAACACCTGAGCAGATTGATAAGGACAGAGAGAGATATCACAAGGTTTATAGTAGATAGCAATGAGCGTGCCGAGCGTTAGCTGACTGGAAATAGCTAGTTATATTAAAAACATACAAGAAAATATGTCATAAAACAGTGAATACCTCTGGGGACATTGAGAAAAAAAAGAAAAAAAAGTGAGCAGCACAGCCTAACTGTCCAGAGATTATCAACCGTGTGTTATTAACACAACAAAAGGTCGTCCGATGATAAGAGGAGGTGCTCGCGTGAAGTAAGCTATGAGTCATATAAGCATGGAAGAAAGAAACGGGCAGCACTCACCAATCCTGCAGTTCAAGTATCCTTTATTGAAACACATGGAAACACATCTTCACGGCTCGGGGGAGTGAAACAGACAAGGAGTGCGGCAGACGGGACGACGGCCGTTTCGCGCTAAACGAGAGCGCTTCTACCGGTCCATGCCAGAGAGGAAGTGACGTTGAACTGCAGGATTGGCGAGTGCTGCCATGTTCTTTCTTCCATCATTATACCTCTGGGGACATTGTATACCAAAAATTGTAAAATTATTATATTGAGCTAAGGTATATAGCTGCTTCCATATAGTGGAAACTTCAGCTTATGTCTACTTAAGACCATTAACACATACCATACATTAGGTAAAAGATACTAGATGATACAAAACTGCAATCATATGCCAGCATGTATCGGACCCAGCTTTAAGACTAAAGGCATATGATTGCACATGTGTATAGGAGGTTAATACTGTGTCCATATAAATACAAACTACTATACAGTGGGTACGGAAAGTATTCGGGCCCCTTTCAATTTTTCACTCTTTGTTTCATTGCAGCCATTTGGTAAATTCAAAAAAGTTCATTTTTTTCTCACTAATGTACACTCTGCACCCCATCTTGACTGATAAAAACAGAAATGTAGAAATTTAGCTAATTTATTATTTAAAAAAAATGAAATATCCCATGGTCATAAGTATTCAGTCCCTTTGCTCAGTATTGAGTAGAAGCACCTTTTGAGCTATTACAGCCATGAGTCTTCTTTAGAATGATGCAACAAGTTTTTCACACCTGGATTTGGGGATCCTCTGCCATTCTTCCTTGCAGATCCTCTCCTGTTCTGTCAGGAACAGTACCCCCCCCCCTCCTTGAGGAGGGGTCACCGAACCCTCACCAGAGCCCCCAGGCCGACCAGGACGAGCCAAATGAAAGGCACGAACCAGATCGGCAGCATGAACATCAGAGGCAAAAACCCAGGAATTATCTTCCTGACCATAACCCTTCCACTTGACCAGGTACTGGAGTTTCCGTTCTGAAGTCACTCCTTTATTATTTTAGCTGTGTGCTTAGGGTCATTGTCTTGTTGGAAGGTAAAGCTTCGGACAAGTCTGAGGTCCAGAGCACTCTGGAAGAGGTTTTCCTCCAGGATATCTCTGTACTTGGCCACATTCATGTTTCCTTCAATGACAACCAGTTTCCTGTCCCTGCAACTGAAAACACCCCCATAGCATGATGCTGCCACCACCATGTTGTGATTGTATTGGGCTGGTGATGAGCAGTGCCTGGTTTTCTCCATACTGCTTAGAATTATCATTAAAAGGTCTATCTTCATCTCAGACCAGAGAATCTTATTTCTCATAGTCTAGTAGTCCTTCATGTGTTTTTAGCAAACTCTATGCAGGCTTTCATATGTCTTGCACTAAGGAGAGGCTTCCGTCGGCCCACTTTGCCATAAAGGCCTGACTGGTGGAGGGCTGCAGTGATAGTTGACTTTGTGGAACTTTCTCCCATCTCCCTACTACATCTCTGGAGCTCAGCCACAGTGAGCTTGAGGTTCTTCTTTACTTCTCTCACCAAGGCTCTTCTCCCACGATTGCTCAGTGTGGCTGGAAGGCCAGGTCTTGGAAGACTTCTGGTGGTCCCAAACTTCTTCCATTTAAGGATTATGTAGGCCACTGTGCTCTTAGAAACCTTGAGTACTGCAGAAATTCTGTTGTAACCTTGGCCAGATGTGTGCCTTGCCAGAATTTTGTCTCTGAGCTCCTTGGCCAGTTCCTTTGACTTTATGATTCTCATTTGGTCTGACATGCACTGTGAGCAATGAAGTCTTATGTACACAGGTGTGCGCCTTTCCAAATCAAGTCCTATCAGATTAATTAAACACAGCTGGACTCCAATGAAGGAATAGAACCATCTCAAGGAGGATCACAAGGAAATGGACAGCATGTGACTTAAAGGAAATCTGTCACCCCAAAAATTGCCTATAAACTAAGGCCACAGGCATGAGGGGATCATCTACAGCATTCTGTAATGCTGTAGATAAGCCCCCGATATATCCTGAAAGATAAGAAAAACAGGTTATATTATGCTCACCCAGGGGCGGTCCTGCTGCATTCCGGTCTGATAGGGATCGCGGTCCGGGTCCAGCACCTCCCATCTTCATACGATTTCATCTTCTTCTTGTCTTCTTTCCGCTGCTCCTACACAGGCGTACTTTGTCTGCCCTGTTGAGGGTAGAGCAAAGTACTGCAGTGTGCAGGCGCTGGCAAAGGTCAATTTGTAGATATGAGAGTTTTGACTACTGAGTCCATGACATAGGCAAATGAAATCTGGCAAATGTTGGCCTTGTGAAAATTAAACAGTATTAATAAGTTTCTTTACTAAAAAAAAACAATTAAAAACTTTTCTTCATGTCAGACAATTCTTTAACATTAAGAGGAATAATTTGTACTTTCATTAGTTTGCATGTTGGAACAGATGAACTGTTATATAATTTGTTTTTTTTCTTTCCAGAGAAAGTAGTTAGCAATAGCAAAAATTTCACTTCTCCATGGTTTCACTGCTTTATACCATAAACATAGCAACGTGACTATTTTGGTAACTTTGTTACAAAGGTTTCATAAAACACATGGTATCACTTAAGGAAAATCATTGATCAGTTACTCAGAAACGTCTAATGACTTTATCAGACATAAAATCTTTTCTTGATGTATCAGTGTCAGAACAGGTGTCAGATTCTCTGGTTTATTTGATGGTTAATAAAGGGAATCTGTCACCTCAAATTGGCGGGCTATGTAAATGCCCTGTGTCCGGCCCAATGGGCAGTGTTTCGTCTTCTTTTCTCCACCCCATCCTTCCCCGATGTCCGCAATACTTTCATGAATTTGAGTAGGTGTCCTCCATAGTTCGCGCATGCGCAATGCAATCTTGCTTTGCCCAACTGCGGGCAAAGCCGAAAAGCATTACTGCATATGCGCTGGCACACTATGTCCCGGAACACAGCAAAATACTTCTGGGACATAGTTCGCCGGTGCATGCGCAGTAATGCTTTTCGGCTTTGCCCGCAGTTGGGCAAAGGATACTGCGCATGAGCGAGGCAAGATTGCATTGCGCACACGTGAACTCTGCAGGATACCTACTCAAATTCATGAAAATATTGTGGACAGCGGGGAAGGATGGGGTAGAGAAAAGATGAAACGTCGCCCATCGGACAGGACACAGGGCATTAACATTTATATTTGTCGTGTCTCTGATGTTTAAATGTGCATCAGCCAGATGTCAATTATTACGGTGCATGCTCCCAGGACCCCACACATTCATCAAACCAATTCCTTGACTGCATTCATCACATTGTGCGCATGTGGGTGAACTTACATCCAATGATGTAATTGGGCATGCGCTTAATGCCTACCAGTTAGCCGCTGAGAGAATGATGTGGCGAGGACCTTCACAGCGTTTTCACACAGTCGGCAGGCATCTTGGGGAAGACCACAGGAGCGGCCATGTTGGAGATGATTAACAGTATGTACAGTACAGACCAAAAGTTTGGACTCCTTCTCATTTAAAGATTTTTCGATATTTTCATGACTATGAAAATTGTAAACTCACACTGAAGGCATCAAAACTATGTATTATCGCATGTGGAATTATATACTTAACAAAAAAGTGTGAAATAACTGAAATTATGTCTTATATTCTATGTTCTTCAAAGTAGTCACCTTTTGCTTTGATGACTGCTTTGCACACTCTTAACATTCTCTTGAGGAGCTTCAAGAGGTAGTCACCGGAAATGATCTTCCAAGAATCTTGAAGGAGTTCCCAGAGATGCTTAGCACTTGTTGGCCCTTTTGCCTTCACTCTGCGGTCCAGCTCACCCCAAACCATCTCGATTAGGTTCAGGTCTGGTGACTGTGGAGGCCAAGTCATCTGGTGTAGCACCTCATCACTCTCCTTCTTGATCAAATAGCCCTTACACAGCCTGGAGGTGTGTTTGGGGTCATTGTCCTGTTGAAAAACAAATGATGGTCCAACTAAACGCAAACCATATGGAATAGCATGCCGCTGCAAGATGCTGTGGTAGACATGCTGGTTCAGTATGCCTTAAATTTTGAATAAATCCCCAACAGTGTCACCAGCAACGCACCCCCACACCATCACACCTACTCCTCCATGCTTCACGATGGGAACCAGACATGTAGAGTCCATCCGTTCACCTTTTGTGCATCACACAAAGACACGGTGGTTGTAACCAAAGATCACAAATTTGGACTCATCAGACCAAAGCATAGATTTCCACTGGTCTAATGTCCATTCCATGTGTTCTTTAGCCCAAACAAGTCTCTTCTGCTTGTTACCTGTCCTTAGCAGTGGTTTCCTAGCAGCTATTTTACCATGAAGGCCTGCTGCACAAAGTCTCCTCCTAACAGATGTTGTAGAGATGTGTCTGCTGATAGAACTCTGTGTGGCATTGACCTGGTCTCTAATCTGAGCTGCTGTTAACCTGCGATTTCTGAGGCTGGTGACTCGGATAAACTTATCCTCAGAAGCAGAGGTGACTCTTGGTCTTCCTTTCCTGGGGCGGTCCTCACGTGAGCCAGTTTCTTTGTAGCGCTTGATGGTTTTTGCCACTGCACTTGGGGACACTTTTAAAGTTTTCCCAATTTTTCAGACTGACTGACCTTCATTTCTTAAAGTAATGATGGCCACTCGTTTTTCTTTACTTAACTGCATTTTTCTTGCCATAACAAATTCTAACAGTCTATTCAGTAGGACTATCAGCTGTGTATCCACCAGATTTCTGCTCAACACAACCGATGGTCCCAACCCCATTTATAAGGCAAGAAATCCCACTTATTAAACCTGACAGGGCACACCTGTAAAGCGAAAACCATTCCCGGTGACTACCTCTTCAAGCTCATCAAGAGAATGCCAAGAGTGTGCAAAGCAGTCATCAAGGCAAAAGGTGGTTACTTTGAACAACCTAGAATATAAGACATAATTTCAGTAGTTTCACACTTTTTGGTTAAGTATATAATTCCACATGTGTTAATTCATAGTTTTGATGCCTTCAGTGTGAATGTACAATTTTCATAGTTATGAAAATACAGAAAAATCTTTAAATGAGAAGGTGTGTCCAAACTTTTGGTCTGTACTGTATACAAAGTAGTTGTAAAGAGGAATGACGCTACATGGAAACCAAGCAGAAAAAAAGTTGCGGCTTCACTGGCATTGTTAAGTATGATCGATGGAGTAAAACAGATAAATTGCAAAGTGCCCATTGCTCAACATCCATTCCTCAGTGCGTCTTCTTTTCATATTTATGCATCAGTGTCTACACTCCTACAGAACTTCCAACCCCGACCAAGCGTCAAAACATTGTGATGTCTTGACTAGTGCCCGTATATTACCACACGACCTCCAACGTGTGGTTATGGCCGGAAGTCTGATTCTGAAGACACTGGTTCACAAATGTGTAAAGAATAAAACTGTTTGGATTCACTGTGTCAAATATATGAGAGAAATTTCTCTTGTGGAGACTTGTTTCTCCACAAGAGAAATTGACGTGCAGCTGTCTGAAGAGACGCACCACATGTCCGTCTCTGCAGGTAAGCCGCTGTCATCTGTTGTGAATTCTGTGGCAGAGCTCCCTCCTGTGGTCACAAGTGGTACTTCAGCTGATTCTCTCTGTGAGCTTCCGTTGGTGGAGGAGAGTGGTACTGCGGCTTCTGAGTTTCCTTCCCCAGGTGATGTGATGAAGTCGTTAGGTGCTGCTCTATTTAACTCCACCTAGTGCTTTTATCCTGGCCTCCAGTCAATGTTCTAGTATTGGATGTTTCCTCCTGGATCGTTCCTGTGGCCTGCTGCTCTGCATAGCTAAGTTCCGCTTTTGCTATTTTGTTTGCTGTTTTTTTCTGTTTAGCTTGCTTATTTGTTTTTTCTTGCTTGCTGGAAGCTCTGGGACGCAGAGGGTGTACCTCCGTGCCGTTAGTTCGGTACGGAGGGTCTTTTTGCCCCCTTTGCGTGGTTGTTTGTAGGGTTTTGTGTTGACCGCAAAGTTACCTTTCCTATCCTCGCTCTGTTCAGAAAGTCGGGCCTCACTTTGCTAAATCTATTTCATCTCTACGTTTGTCTTTTCATCTTAACTCACAGTCATTATATGTGGGGGCTGCCTATTCCTTTGGGGTATTTCTCTGAGGCAAGGTAGGTTTATTTTCTATCTTCAGGCTAGCTAGTTTCTCAGGCTGTGCCGAGTTGCATAGGGAGCGTTAGGCGCAATCCACGGCTGCCTCTAGTGTGGTTGGAGAGGATTAGGGATTGCGGTCAGCAGAGTTCCCACGTCTCAGAGCTCGTTCTATGTTTTTGGGTTATTGTCAGGTCACTGTATGTGCTCTGACTTCTATGTCCATTGTGGTACTGAATTACCAGATCATAATAGTACTGGAGGCCTAAAGTACTAATGATTCCCAATAGAGGGAAAAAAGAAGTTCTGAGACCATTTTTTTTTCTTTGCACTGTGTTTTGCCTTTTTTTTCCCCTAGACATTTGGGTGGTTCAGGACACAGGTGTGGACATGGACATTCAGGGTCTGTGCTCTTCAATGGATAATCTCGTTATAAATGTACAAAAGATTCAAGATTTGGTGGTTCAGAATCCTATGTTAGAACCAAGAATTCCTATTCCTGATTTGTTTTATGGTGATAGAGCCAAGTTTGTGAATTTCAAAAATAATTGCAAACTGTTTCTGGCCTTGAAACCTCGCTCCTCTGGTGACCCAGTTCAACAAGTGAGAATTATTATTTCTTTTTTGCGTGGCGACCCTCAAGACTGGGCATTTTCCCTTGCGCCAGGAGATCCTGCATTAAGTAATATGGATGCGTTTTTCCTGGCGCTCGGATTGCTGTACGATGAACCTAATTCAGTGGATCAGGCAGAGAAAAATTTGCTGGCTCTGTGTCAGGGTCAGGATGAGATAGAGGTATATTGTCAGAAATTTAGAAAGTGGTCCGTACTCACTCAATGGAATGAAGGTGCGCTCGCAGCTATTTTCAGAAAGGGTCTCTCTGAAGCCCTTAAAGATGTCATGGTGGGATTTCCTATGCCTGCTGGTCTGAATGAGTCTATGTCTTTGGCCATTCAGATCGGTCGACGCTTGCGTGAGCGTAAATCTGTGCACCATTTGGCGGTATTATCTGAGCATAAACCTGAGCCTATGCAGTGCGATAGGACTTTGACCAGAGTTGAACGGCAAGAACACAGACGTCTGAATGGGCTGTGTTTCTATTGTGGTGATTCCACTCATGCTATCTCTGATTGTCCTAAGCGCACTAAGCGGTTCGCTACGTCTGCCACCATTGGTACGGTACAGTCAAAATTTCTTTTGTCCATTACCTTGATCTGCTCTTTGTCATCTTATTCTGTCATGGCATTTGTGGATTCAGGCGCTGCCCTGAATTTGATGGACTTGGAGTATGCTAGGCGTTGTGGGTTTTTCTTGGAGCCCTTGCAGTGTCCTATTCCATTGAGAGGAATTGATGCTACGCCTTTGGCCAAGAATAAGCCTCAGTACTGGACCCAGCTGACCATGTGCATGGCTCCTGCACATCAGGAGGTTATTCGCTTTCTGGTGTTGCATAATTTGCATGATGTGGTCGTGTTGGGGTTGCCATGGCTACAAGTCCATAATCCAGTATTAGATTGGAAATCCATGTCGGTGTCCAGCTGGGGTTGTCAGGGGGTACATGGTGATGTCCCATTTCTGACTATTTCGTCATCCACCCCTTCTGAGGTTCCAGAGTTCTTGTCTGATTACCGGGATGTATTTGATGAGCCTAAGTCCGATACCCTACCTCCGCATAGGGATTGTGATTGTGCTATCGATTTGATTCCTGGTAGTAAATTCCCAAAGGGTCGACTGCTTAATTTATCTGTGCCTGAGCACGCCGCTATGCGGAGTTACGTGAAGGAGTCCTTGGAGAAGGGGCATATTCGCCCGTCATCGTCGCCATTAGGAGCAGGGTTCTTTTTTGTGGCCAAGAAGGATGGTTCGCCGAGACCTTGTATAGATTACCGCCTTCTAAATAAGATCACGGTTAAATTTCAGTACCCCTTGCCGTTGTTATCTGATTTGTTTGCTCGGATTAGTTGGTTCACCAAGTTCGGGGGCTAGTTGGTTCACCAAGATAGATCTTCGTGTTGCGTATAATCTTGTGCGTATTAAGCGAGGCGATGAATGGAAAACTGCATTTAATACGCCCGAGGGCCATTTTGAGTATCTAGTAATGCCATTCGGACTTGCCAATGCTCCATCAGTGTTTCAGTCCTTTATGCATAACATCTTCCGAGAGTACCTGGATAAATTCCTGATTGTGTACTTGGATGACATTTTGATCTTCTCGGATGATTGGGAGTCTCATGTGAAGCAGGTCAGAACGGTGTTTCAGGTCCAGCGTGCTAATTCTTTGTTTGTGATGGGATCAAAGTGTCTCTTTGGTGTTCAGAAGGTTTCATTTTTGGGGTTCATCTTTTCCCCTTCTACTATCGAGATGGACCCTGTTAAGGTCCAAGCCATCCATGATTGGACTCAGCCGACATCTCTGAAAAGTCTGCAAAAGTTCCTGGGCTTTGCTAATTTTTATCGTCGCTTCATCTGCAATTTTTCTAGCATTGCTAAACCATTGACCGATTTGACCAAGAAGGGTGCTGATGTGGTCAATTGGTCTTCTGCTGCTGTGGAAGCTTTTCAAGAGTTGAAGCGTCGTTTTTCTTCTGCCCCTGTGTTGTGTCAACCAGATGTTTCGATTCCATTCCAGGTCGAGGTTGATGCTTCTGAGATTGGAGCAGGGGCTGTTTTGTCGCAGAGAAGTTCTGATTGCTCGGTGATGAAACCATGCGCCTTCTTTTCCAGGACGTTTTCGCCTGCTGAGCGAAATTATGATGTTGGCAATCGAGAGTTGCTGGCCATGAAAAGGGCATTCGAGGAGTGGCGCCATTGGCTTGAAGGAGCAAAGCATCGCGTGGTGGTCTTGACTGATCATAAGAACTTGACTTATCTCGAGTCTGCCAAGCGGTTGAATCCTAGACAGGCTCGTTGGTCGCTGTTTTTTGCCCGTTTTGACTTTGTGATTTCGTACCTTCCGGGCTCTAAAAATGTGAAGGCGGATGCTCTGTCTAGGAGTTTTGTGCCCGACTCTCCGGGTTTATCTGAGCCGGCGGGTATTCTCAAAGAGGGAGTAATTGTGTCTGCCATCTCCAGTGATTTGCGGCGGGTGCTGCAAAAATTTCAGGCTAATAAACCTGATCGTTGCCCAGCGGAGAAACTGTTTGTCCCTGATAGGTGGACCAATAAAGTTATCTCTGAGGTTCATTGTTCGGTGTTGGCTGGTCATCCTGGAATCTTTGGTACCAGAGAGTTAGTGGCTAGATCCTTTTGGTGGCCATCTCTGTCGCGGGATGTGCGTTCTTTTGTGCAGTCCTGTGGGATTTGTGCTCGGGCTAAGCCCTGCTGTTCTCGTGCCAGTGGGTTGCTTTTGCCCTTGCCGGTCCCGAAGAGGCCTTGGACACATATCTCTATGGATTTTATTTCAGATCTTCCCGTCTCTCAAAAAATGTCAGTCATTTGGGTGGTTTGTGATCGCTTCTCTAAGATGGTCCATTTGGTACCCTTGTCTAAATTACCTTCCTCCTCTGATTTGGTGCCATTGTTCTTCTAGCATGTGGTTCGTTTACATGGCATTCCAGAGAATATCGTTTCTGACAGAGGTTCCCAGTTTGTTTCAAGGTTTTGGCGAGCCTTTTGTGCTAGGATGGGCATTGACTTGTCTTTTTCCTCGGCTTTCCATCCTCAGACTAATGGCCAGACCGAACGAACCAATCAGACCTTGGAAACATATCTGAGATGTTTTGTTTCTGCTGATCAGGATGACTGGGTGTCCTTTTTGCCTTTGGCTGAGTTCGCCCTTAATAATCGGGCCAGCTCGGCTACCTTGGTTTCGTCGTTTTTCTGCAACTCTGGCTTCCATCCTCGTTTCTCTTCAGGGCAGGTTGAGTCTTCGGACTGTCCTGGTGTGGATACTGTGGTGGACAGGTTGCAGCAGATTTGGACTCATGTAGTGGACAATTTGACCTTGTCCCAGGAGAAGGCTCAACGTTTCGCAAATCGCAGACGCTGTGTGGGTCCCCGACTTCGTGTTGGGGATTTGGTTTGGTTATCTTCTCGTCATATTCCTATGAAGGTTTCCTCTCCTAAGTTTAACCCCTTTACCCCCAAGGGTGGTTTGCACGTCAATGACCAGGCCAATTTTTACAATTCTGACCACTGTCCCTTTATGAGGTTATAACTCCGAAACGCTTCAACGGATCTTAGCGATTCTGAGATTGTTTTCTTGTAACATATTGTACTTCATGATAGTCCTAAAATTTCTTCGATATAACTTGCGTTTATTTGTGAAAAAAATGGAAATTTGGCGAAAATTTTGAAAATTTCACAATTTTCCAACTTTTAATTTTTATTCTGTTAAACCAGAGAGTTATGTGACACAATATAGTTAATAAATAACATTTCCCACATGTCTACTTTACATCAGCACAATTTTTGAAACAAACTTTTTTTTTTCAAGGAAGTTATAAGGGTTAAAATTTGACCAGCAATTTCTCATTTTTACAACCAAATTTACAAAACCATTTTTTTTAGGGACCACCTCACATTTGAAGTCATTTTGAGGGGTCTATATGGCAGAAAATACCCAAAAGCGACACCATTCTAAAAACTGCACCCCTCAAGGTGCTCAAAACCACATTCAAGAAGTTTATTAACCCTTCAGGTGATTCACAGCAGCAGAAGCAACATGGAAGGAAAAAATTAACATTTTACTTTTTAGTCACAAAAATGATTTTCAGCAATAATCTTTTTAATTTCCCAAGAGTAAAAAGAGAAAATGGACCTCAAAAGTTGTTGTCCAATTTATCCTGAGTACGCTGATACCCCACATGTGAGGGGGAACCACTTTTTGGGCGCATGGCAGGGCTCAGAAGGAAAGGAGCGCCGTTTGACTTTTTCAAGCTAAATTTGGCTGGAATTGAGATCGGACGCCATGTCGCGTTTGGCGACCCCCTGATGTGCCTAAACAGTGGAAACCCCCCACAAATGACCCCATTTTGGAAACTAGACCCCCTAAGAAACTTATCTAGATGTGTCATGAGCACTTTTATCCCCCAAGTGCTTCACGAAAGTTTATAACGCCCGGGCGTGAAAAAAAAAATTCCTATTTTTTCCACAAACATGATCGTTTAGTCCCCAATTTTTTATTTTCTCAAGGGTAAAAGGAGAAATTGGACCCCAAAAGTTGTTGTCCAATTTGTCCTGAGTACGCTGATACCTCATATGTGGGGGGGGGGACCACTGTTTGGGCGCATGGCAGTGCTCAGAAGGAAAGGAGCGCCGTTTGACTTTTTCAAGCTAACTTTGGCTGGAATTGAGATCGGACGCCATGTCGCGTTTGGCGACCCCCTGATGTGCCTAAACAGGGGAAACCCCCCACAAGTGACCCCATTTTGGAAACTAGACCCCCTAAGGAACTTATCTAGATGTGTCATGAGCACTTTTATCCCCCAAGTGCTTCACGAAAGTTTATAACGCCCGGGCGTGAAAAAAAAAATTCCTATTTTTTTCCAGAAACATGATCGTTTAGTCCCCAATTTTTTATTTTCTCAAGGGTAAAAGGAGAAATTGGACCCCAAAAGTTGTTGTCCAATTTGTCCTGAGTACGCTGATACCCCATATGTGGGGGGGGACCACTGTTTGGGCGCATGGCAGGGCTCAGAAGGAAAGGAGCGCCGTTTGACTTTTTCAAGCTAAATTTGGCTGGAATTGAGATCAGACGCCATGTCGCGTTTGGAGAGCCCATGATGTGCCTAAACAGTGGAAACCCCCCACAAGTGACCCCATTTTGGAAACTAGACCCTCTAAGGAACTTATCTAGTTGTGTGGTGAGAATTTTGAACCCCACGTGCTTCACTAAAGTTTATAATGCCCAGGCGTGAAAATAAAAAATCCTATTTTTTCCTACAAAAATGATATTTTAGTCCCCAATTTTTAATTTTCCCAAGGGTACCAGGAGAAATTGGACCCCAAAAGTTGTTGTCCAATTTGTCCTGAGTACGCTGATACCCCATATGTGGGGAGGAACTACTGTTTGGGCACACGTTGGG
Source organism: Ranitomeya imitator (assembly GCF_032444005.1). Taxonomy (NCBI): domain Eukaryota; kingdom Metazoa; phylum Chordata; class Amphibia; order Anura; family Dendrobatidae; genus Ranitomeya; species Ranitomeya imitator. The sequence continues at coordinate 50,064,895 of NC_091291.1, forward strand.
GCTCGAAAGGGAAGTAGTGACGTTTTGGAATGCAGACTTTGATGGAATGTTCTGCTGGCATCATGTTCCATTTGCAGAGCCCCTGATGTGACTAAACAGTAGAAACCCCCCACAAGTGACCCCATTTTGGAAACTGTACCCCCTAAGGAACTTATCTAGGTGTTTGGTGAGAAATTTGAACCCCCACGTGCTTCACTAAAGTTTATAATGCCCAGGCGTGAAAATAAAAAATCCTATTTTTTCCCACAAAAATGATATTTTAGTCCCCAATTTTTAATTTTCCCAAGGGTACCAGGAGAAATTGGACCCCAAAAGTTGTTGTCCAAATTGTCCTGATTACGCTGGTACGCCATATGTGGGAAAAAACTGTTTAGGCACACGTTGGGGCTCGAAAGGGAAGTTGTGACGTTTTGGAATGCAGAAATGGTCTGCGGTCGTCATGTTCCGTTTGCAGAGCCCCTGATGTGCCTAAACAGTAAAAAAAAACCACAAGTGACATCATTTTGGAACCTAGACCCCCCCAAGGAACTTATCTAGATGTGCCCCCTTTTTGGAACTAATGTACGCTTTCTTGTAAAGTAAATTAGTAGTGCATGGAGGTGTGGTACAATCTGAAGCAATCCTTCATACACAGGCCAGGTTTTTCGGGGCAGGTGTCGCATTGATAAATGGTGTCCTTGCGTATTCCCCTTTTGTAACAAACTCGGCACCTTTTTTGCGGCTTACCTTTTCTGCCGGTTGGCGGGACCACCCCCGGAAAATGCTGGCCTGGTACGATACGAGCACCTTCAGTTCCGGAAGTACTGGGGCCCTCTCCTTCCGGAGTACCAAATATCAGGGCCTTAACCACTACCTCCTGGAACTGAAGGTACGACGTATCGGTGTGGCGTGCACATCGTAACAGCAGGAAAGCGTTGAGCATTGCCATTTGTACGATGTGGACGGCCAACTTTTTGTACCACACCTTGGCCTTTCTCAAAGCACTGTATGGTTGGAGGAGTTGATCAGAGAGATCAACCCCCCCCCATGCTTTTGTTGTAGCCCAGTACACACTCCGGTTTGCAGACCTGTGTAGAGGTACCCCCGTACAGTGCTGAGGGCTCTGCCATCACCATGTATGGTGGTCAAGAGAAGGACATCCCTCTTGTCCTTGTACTTGACCACCAGTAGGTGGTCGCTACATTGGGCCTTGCTCTCACCTTTTCTGAGCATCTGCCGAAGTAGCGTCTTTGGGAGGCCTCTCTGATTTTTGCGCACAGTACCGCAGGCTGCGGTACCTCGCGCAGAGAGGGATTTGTAGAGTGGGATGCTGGTATAAAAGTTATCAGTATAGAGGTGATAACCTTTATCCAGCAGTGGGTGCACCAAATCCCACACGATCTTCCCACTCACTCCCAGGACAGGAGGACACTCAGGGGGTTCAATCCTGCTGTCCTTCCCTTCATACACTCTAAACCTGTGGATGTACCCTGAGGCACTCTCACACAGCTTGTAGAGTTTGATTCCGTACCTGGCCCTTTTGTTGGGCAGGTATTGACGGAATCCGAGCCGCCCCTTAAAATGGGCCAAGGACTCATCCACGCAGATGTCCCTTTTGGGCACGTACACTTCAGAAAACTTTTTGTTGAAGTGTTCGATGACCGGCCGAACTTTGAACAGACGGTCAAAGTTGGGGTCATCTCGTGCGGGACACTGTACATTATCGGAATAATGCAGGAATTTATGGATGGCCTCAAAACGTCTCCGAACCACGACCATTCGGAATACTGGAGTGTTATATAAAACATCTACACTCCAATATTGCCGCATTTCTGGCTTCTTCACGATCCCCATGTGGAGGACCAGGCCCCAAAACTGCATCATTTCAACTGCGTCTACAGGAGACCAGTTGGAAAATGATGTACCGGGGTTTTGCTCCAAAAATTGACGAGCATACAAATTAGTTTGCTCCACCATGAGGTTAATAAAATCCTCAGAGAAAAAGACTTTGAAAAAGTCTGTTTCTGTGAGGCCCGTGGTGTCAAACTTGATTCCTGATTCTGCCACAAAATCAGGAATCAGTGGCTCGTAATTTTCGGGGGGCGAGGTCCATGTGGGTTCCGCAGTGGGGAGCGCTGGTTCAGGAGTGGTGGGGGCTGCCTCATCTTCTGTTCTGGGGCGTCTGCGTGGTGGTTCCGCAGGACCCGAGGAGGAAGATGAGGAGGAAGAGGAGGAGGAGGAGGAAGAGGATGAAGAATCAGAAAAGTAAAGAAAAGTGGGATCCTCTCCCTCGCTATCAGTGTCGGAGGCAAGGAAAGCATATGCCTCCTCCAATGAATAGCGCTGTTGGGACGAACGGGACGAGCGGGACATTTTTGTGTGAATATGGTGATTGGGTGCACTTTATTGATAACTGTATGTGTATGTGTGGGGGGATAGTGATTTGTGCAAACTTATCTGAAAAGAAAATGCTAAAAGGAGAAGAAAAACCTGTAAAAAAAAAAAAAGGCAGGCACAAACTCTGATAAGTGAACTGCGTCACTTATCAAAGTTTGGCGGCTGCGGGATGTGTGTACGGAGTTGGCGCAACGGGGGTGAGGAAAAAAAAGCGAGCGCGAGCGTTGATCGGTGAACTGCGTCACCAATCAACGTTCGGCGGCTGTTAAATGGGCGCACGGAAGGAGGTGCAAAGGGGGGTAAAAAGAGGGGGAAGGGAGATGGGGGTGGAAGTGGGGATTGGGCAGGGATCAGTGATCAAAACGTACGGTTGTAGTCAGGTGGCGCAAAAGGGGGGTGAAAAAAAAAAAAAAAGGAAAACGGCAGGCACAAACTCTGATAAGTGAACTGCGTCACTTATCAAACTTTGGCGGCTGCGGAATGTGTGCACGGAGTTGGCGCAACGGGGGCGAGGGAAAAAAAGGGAGCGCGAGCGTTGATCGGTGAACTGCGTCACCAATCAACGCTCGGCGGCTACTAAATGTGCGCACGGAGGCGGCACAAATGGGGGTGGAGGGGGTAAAAAGAGGGGGAAGGGGGGATTGGGGTGGATGAACGGGGATTGGGGTGGATGAACGGGGATTGGGCACGGATGAATGGGGATTGGGCACGGATGAACGGGGATTGGGCAGGGATCAGGGATAAAACTTACGTTTAGTTGTCTTCTTTCTTTAGCAGGGATTGTGGTGCTACAGGATGCCAGGCACCGGACCTAGGATCGAGTACATCGGTACTCGATCCTAGCCTGTGACCTCATTGTTTCAGCCGCTCCGATTGGCTGAAACAATGAGAATGGCTGTGATTGGCTGTTCAGAATTGAACAGCCAATCACAGCGATCGAGAGGGCGGGTGGGCGGCGACAATGCCCTGGATGCCGAGGCCATCTCCCCCCAGGTGAGATGGCGTCGGAATTTTAATGCGATCACCGCGACTTAAGTCGCGGTATCGCATTAAAGGGCAGGACGTACTATCCCGTCAAGGGTCAGATAGGCCCAGGGCACCTCGACGGGATAGTACGTCCAAGGTCACAGAGGGGTTAAACCTCGTTTCATTGGTCCGTATAGGATTTCTGAGGTTCTTAATCCTGTGTCTTTTCGTCTGACCCTTCCAGATTCTTTTTCCATTCATAACGTATTCCATAGGTCATTGTTGCGGAGATTCGTGGCACCTATGGTTTCATCTGTTGATCCTCCTGCCCCGGTTTTGGTGGAGGGGGAGTTGGAGTATATTGTGGAGAAGATTTTGGATTCTCGTGTTTCAAGACGGAAACTCCAGTATCTGGTTAAGTGGAAGGGTTATGCTCAGGAAGATAATTCCTGGGTCTTTGCCTCTGATGTCCATGCTCCCGATCTTGTTCCTGCCTTTCATATGGCTCATCCTGGTCGTCCTGGGGGCTCTGGTGAGGGTTCGGTGACCCCTCCTCAAGGGGGGGGTACTGTTGTGAATTCTGTGGCAGAACTCCCTCCTGTGGTCACAAGTGGTACTTCGGCTGATTCTCTCTGTGAGCTTCCGTTGGTGGAGGAGAGTGGTACTGCGGCTTCTGAGTTTCCTTCCTCAGGTGATGTGGTGAAGTCGTTAGGTGCTGCTCTATTTAACTCCACCTAGTGCTTTTATCCTGGCCTCCAGTCAATGTTCTAGTATTGGATCTGTTTCCTCCTGGATCGTTCCTGTGGCCTGCTGCTCTGCATAGCTAAGTTCCGCTTTTGCTATTTTGTTTGCTGTTTTTTTCTGTCCAGCTTGCTTATTTGTTTTTTCTTGCTTGCTGGAAGCTCTGGGACGCAGAGGGTGTACCTCCGTGCCGTTAGTTCGGTACGGAGGGTCTTTTTGCCCCCTTTGCGTGGTTGTTTGTAGGGTTTTGTGTTGACCGCAAAGTTACCTTTCCTATCCTCGCTCTGTTCAGAAAGTCGGGCCTCACTTTGCTAAATCTATTTCATCTTAACTCACAGTCATTATATGTGGGTGCTGCCTTTTCCTTTGGGGTATTTCTCTGAGGCAAGGTAGGCTTATTTTCTATCTTCAGGCTAGCTAGTTTCTCAGGCTGTGCCGAGTTGCATAGGGAGCGTTAGGTGCAATCCACGGCTGCCTCTAATGTGGTTGGAGAGGATTAGGGATTGCGGTCAGCAGAGTTCCCACGTCTCAGAGCTCGTTCTATGTTTTTGGGTTATTGTCAGGTCACTGTATGTGCTCTGACTTCTATGTCCATTGTGGTACTGAATTACCAGATCATAACAGTCATCTCTGGACGCATAGTGGGCATGGAATTTCTTAAAATTCTATCCACTGTGCTGTAAAATCTGGACATGGCGGGTTGGACACTGCACAAGTACAGAGCATCCAACCCACAGCGTTTACTGATCATCTGCAAATAGCTATAACATCCAATTCACTGAGAATTACTTGTTAGGGCTAGCAGAACGCACCAAATAAATGGAAAGATGGTATAAGGTGCGTTCGCAGCCCGGTGTCCACTGTGCAGAGATGGAACCTGCTGCTGAGTAATGACGGACTACATGGCAGTATAATGTGAATACACACACGGGTTACCTTCACCCGGTATGAAGGAAGCGAACCCTGTTGCATCACAGGGCCGCGGTACCGTACAAAGAGCGCAAGCAAGGAGTCACAGCACTCTGTCCCAAGACTCAGGGAAAGAGTTCATCTAGACCACTTGCGCTCAACACCGCTATTGGGGTGTCAGAGTTTTACAGAAATAATAATTTCGTGCACAAGAGTGCGTGCAGTGCTGCTCTGGCAGATGCCACTAACCACCCAGACTAGAGCACGGCGCCGCACTGGTGGTCACTGCAATGAGACGCTGTCTCGTGTGCTAGGTGTGCAGATAGCACTGTCAGGTGCTAGACAGCATACACCATTCACGAGCAGTCAACAACACTAGGAAGAGGATGATTAAAGAGCGACAGTCACACATCTACACACACGTTTTCAAGTATACACTAGCGCAGTACTACAGGACCTTCCAGATGGTCCAATAGGAGCCGCAACAGGACCCGAGCATGTGACCACCGGACCTCCAATGGGAGGTCTCCCCGTGGGCATGCCCAATATGGGAAAAGCAGGACTTAGTCCCAGAAAGATCTGCTCGCCGCTGATCAGTGCTTGCTACAAAGGCAGAGCCTGGAAGGGAACAGTAACAGAGTCGCACAGTATGAGCTTGAGCCAGATGCTGGGACCGACGTCTCCGCTGAGCAGGCTCTACTGTGGCTGGAGAACAATGGGAGACCGCAGCGGAGATGGTTCGAGATTCCCCCTGTGCAGAGGCGGGAACTCGACACCTAACATGACTTTACTGAAAATTGAATCTCCTGTCACTGTCCCTGCAATTTGTTGAATTTTTATTTTGACCGATTGTTTCATTTTTAGCCTTCATCATAAAATCTAATCCAATGAATGGAAATCATAATGACTTCACAGGTGATAGATCTCAGTGTGTTCTGTAAAATTGTCACTAGATGGCACCATCTGTAGTTTATATTTCGTGCTTCTTGAATCAGCAGACTGTCAGATTTGCAAAAGCACTGTAATATAAAAACTATACATGTTATAGTAATCCAGTATGATAATATTGTGATTTATAACTAATTATCTGAAATAACTTTGACGCCCATTATTAATAGAAAATTAGCTATACTGTAAGGCTATAGTTCAACTAAAATGTCTCATTTTAAGCAATGAAAAAGGCTTTATTTATGTTTTCTTTTGTATTGTTCATATTTTAAATTTAGATTAAACTATATTTTCACACAGTTTGCTTTATCAAATAAATAATAGAGCAGATCATTAATACCTTTACTGTCACACGAGTGCCAAGAGGACACCTAAAATGCGACATCACACAGGGAAGATGTAGAAGGTGAACCTAGTAATAAGGAGAAGGGAAAGGGGTCACCTCCTAAGATAAACCTCAGAATGATCACTGCACTCCATATTGTCCCTAGATTGGTCTTCTAAAGATTGACAGTTCAGGGCTGTGGCATGGTCCCACCACTGGTTGGAACTGAGCACTTTGACTCTGCAGCATTGAAGAAGCATAGTGGAGTTGAAGCTGGCCAGATGCAATGATTGGGCCACCTCTAATGCCACGCTTGAAGACTGTAAAGACCTTGCAAGCATGAGCTCCTTACCTAGGTAACTGGTCACTTCGGTGACTGCAGCGATGGCTGATAACCTAGGCAACAAGGTGTTCACCATAGAGTTAAAAATCCCCACATTTGAAAGAGGGCAAATAATTCTAGCGTTCTCTAGCATCTGTAAAACTTGGAGCATATTGTACTATTACTGATTATATGTATGGTGACAAAGTCACTGGTAAAGCACTAGAAGGGAGATAAGTGTCACTGTGCCTGATGGCGTCAGTGATGTGAAACCCAGAGTATTTTCCTCCAGCACACTGAGTGCCGTGAGGGGTTAAGCTAATTTTCATAATTGGCTTGCATTTATGCAGACATCCATAGAGCGGGAGGGAGGATGTCCACCTTATCTCCACCCCAGGGTGTGGTCTGGAGCTTAATTAGCTGGGCTCCAGAGGCAATTTTGGTTCAGCAGGACTAGAGGCCGGAACTCCAGTGTTTTTTGTCCTGAGGAGGAAAGAATGAACCTCTGTTGCTCCAGAACGTGCGGTTACTCGCAAACGTATAGACTGATTTACAGCATTTTGTTTTCTTTGCTGTTTTCCTTTTTATGCCTGAAAGGCTTTGTTTACTTTCCCCTTCTTGTTGGTTTATGCTATATAATAAACCAGCAAAAGATTTAAAGCGAAAGTGTTCCTGTTTTCTACCTACATGTTCAGCTGAGTGAGGTGAACTACCACAGTATGTAGAGTGAATGTGTGGCTGAATTGTGCATGTGACAAATCTTACAAAGCATTCCCAGACAGCCATCCATGGGCCACTGAAGAAAGATCTAAAATGCAGGAGTGGAGCTACTGGGTGCCCAGTTAGGAGAAATCTAAGTTGATCTGACACAGACTTGAGAGATGGAACTACAATGAGTCCCCTGAGAGGTAAGATTAGAGAGAGATCCTTGAATGCAAGGTCTTCAAGGAGAGCAGCATTTAGGCTATGTGCACACTTTGATGATTTGTTGCGGACAGGGGCGGATTATCAGAGGGTCAATATGGGCGGTAGCCCAGGGCCCAGTGGTCTGGGGGGGCCCTGGGCTACCGCACTGTTGACCCTCTGATCATGTTATTCGAATGCCGCTGCCGGCGGCCGCCGCCGGCATTTATGTGCCCGCCCCCGGCCCCCTGCCGTAGCCGGTGGGCAGAGAGAGGGGGCCCGCATCGGGCCCCTTCTCATCTGCTCCCCGGGCCCCTTCCGGCGCTGCCTGCGGCGGTTTCCTATTGACGTGCGGGCAAGCGCCCGCACGTCAATAGTTAACACCAGCCGCCAGCCAATTGGAGGCTGGCGGCTGATGTCGGCCGCAGGCGCACACGTCGCCGGCGTCTGACGTCATTGTCAGTCGCCGGCGAGTGTGCTCTGTTGGAGGGAGCTCACCGCGGCGCTGGAGCGAGGACAGGTGAGGAGACTTTGTTTTTTTTTTTTTTTTTTTTTTTACAACGGTGGACTGGACACACTGAGGGCAATGCTGGAGGACACTGGGGCAGATGGCTGGAGGACACTGGGGCAGATGGCTGGAGGACACTGGGGCAGATGGCTGGAGGACACTGGGGCAGATGGCAGGAGGACACTGGGGCAATGCTGGAGGACACTGGGGCAGATGGCTGGAGGACACTGGGGCAATGCTGGAGGACACTGGGGCAATGCTGGAGGACACTGGGGCAGATGGCTGGAGGACACTGGGGCAATGCTGGAGGACACTGGGGCAGATTGCTGGAGGACACTGGGACAATGCTGGAGGACACTGGGGCAGATGGCTGGAGGACACTGGGGCAATGCTGGAGGACACTGGGGCAATGCTGGAGGACACTGGGGCAGATGGCTGGAGGACACTGGGGCAATGCTGGAGGACACTGGGGCAGATGGCTGGAGGACACTGGGGCAATGCTGGAGGACACTGGGGCAGATTGCTGGAGGACACTGGGACAATGCTGGAGGACACTGGGGCAGATGGCTGGAGGACACTGGGGCAGATGGCTGGAGGACACTGGGGCAGATGGCAGGAGGACACTGGGGCAGATGGCTGGAGGACACTGGGGCAGATGGCTGGAGGACACTGGGGCAGATGGCTGGAGGACACTGGGGCAGATGGCAGGAGGACACTGGGGCAATGCTGGAGGACACTGGGGCAGATGGCTGGAGGACACTGGGGCAATGCTGGAGGACACTGGGGCAATGCTGGAGGACACTGGGGCAGATGGCTGGAGGACACTGGGGCAATGCTGGAGGACACTGGGGCAATGCTGGAGGACACTGGGGCAGATTGCTGGAGGACACTGGGACAATGCTGGAGGACACTGGGGCAGATGGCTGGAGGACACTGGGGCAGATGGCTGGAGGACACTGGGGCAGATGGCAGGAGGACACTGGGGCAGATGGCTGGAGGACACTGGGGCAGATGGCTGGAGGACACTGGGGCAGATGGCAGGAGGACACTGGGGCAATGCTGGAGGACACTGGGGCAATGCTGGAGGACACTGGGGCAGATGGCTGGAGGACACTGGGGCAGATGGCTGGAGGACACTGGGGCAATGCTGGAGGACACTGGGGCAATGCTGGAGGACACTGGGGCAGATGGCTGGAGGACATTGGGGCAGATGGCTGGAGGACACTGGGGCAGATTGCTGGAGGACACTGGGGCAGATGGCAGGAGGACACTGGGGCAGATGGCAGGAGGACACTGGGGCAATGCTGGAGGACACTGGGGCAGATGGCAGGAGGACACTGGGGCAGATGGCTGGAGGACACTGGGGCAGATGGCTGGAGGACACTGGGGCAGATGGCTGGAGGACACTGGGGCAGATGGCAGGAGGACACTGGGGCAATGCTGGAGGACACTGGGGCAGATGGCTGGAGGACACTGGGGCAATGCTGGAGGACACTGGGGCAATGCTGGAGGACACTGGGGCAGATGGCTGGAGGACACTGGGGCAATGCTGGAGGACACTGGGGCAATGCTGGAGGACACTGGGGCAGATTGCTGGAGGACACTGGGACAATGCTGGAGGACACTGGGGCAGATGGCTGGAGGACACTGGGGCAGATGGCTGGAGGACACTGGGGCAGATGGCAGGAGGACACTGGGGCAGATGGCTGGAGGACACTGGGGCAGATGGCTGGAGGACACTGGGGCAGATGGCAGGAGGACACTGGGGCAATGCTGGAGGACACTGGGGCAATGCTGGAGGACACTGGGGCAGATGGCTGGAGGACACTGGGGCAGATGGCTGGAGGACACTGGGGCAATGCTGGAGGACACTGGGGCAATGCTGGAGGACACTGGGGCAGATGGCTGGAGGACATTGGGGCAGATGGCTGGAGGACACTGGGGCAGATTGCTGGAGGACACTGGGGCAGATGGCAGGAGGACACTGGGGCAGATGGCTGGAGGACACTGGGGCAGATGGCTGGAGGACACTGGGGCAGATGGCAGGAGGACACTGGGGCAGATGGCTGGAGGACACTGGGGCAGATGGCAGGAGGACACTGGGGCAGATGGCTGGAGGACACTGGGGCAGATGGCAGGAGGACACTGGGGCAATGCTGGAGGACACTGGGGCAGATGGCTGGAGGACACTGGGGCAATGCTGGAGGACACTGGGGCAGATGTCTGGAGGACACTGGGGCAGATGGCTGGAAGACACTGGGGCAGATTGTTGGAGGACACTGGGACAATGCTGGAAGACACTGGGGCAATGCTGGAGGACACGGGCAGATTGCTGGATGACACTGGGGCAGATTGCTGGATGACACTGGGGCAGATTGCTGGATGACACTGGGACAGATTGCTGGATGACACTGGGGCAGATTGCTGGATGACACTGGGGCAGATTGCTGGAGGACACTGGGGCAATGCTGGAGGACACTGGGGCAATGCTGGAGGACATTGGGGCAGATTGCTGGAGCTGGAGGACACTGGGGCAATGCTGGAGACACTGGGGGAAATGCTGGACTTACTGGGGCAGATTTCTGGACACACTGGTGGTAATATTCTGGACACACTGTCTGGGGGCAATGCTGGACGCACTGGGGCAGATTGCTGGACACACTGTCTGGGGGCAATGCTGGACACACTGGGGGCAATATGCTGGAGACACTGGGGCAGATTGCTGGACACTGGGGCAATATGCTGGACATACTGGGGCAGATTGCTGGACACAATGGGGGCAGGACTGGAGGCATGGGCAGAATGTAGACACGGGGCATGATTGGAGACACGGGGCAGAATTAAAGACATGGGGCAGGATTGGATCATGTGGCAGGATGGATACGATGGAGACATATGGGGCAGGATGTGGAGATCATATGGGGTAGAATGGATACTCATGAGGGCAGGATGCGAGAACATATGGCTGGAGCCAGGAATGAGACACACGGGGCCAGGATGGCGAATATTATTACCATAGGGGCTAATTTAGGGATATTATTACTGCAGTGATGTATTTATTTTATTTTTTGAGTATACTGTTTTAAATGGGGGGCGGTCCTGTTACTGTGCAGAGTGACACTATATCACCTTTTTTTCTTCATGTGGTGTAATGTAGAAGTTGTGAAAATTAAGTAATGTGTTCTGCAAGCGGAGCTCGAGATAACTGTGTTATTTCCTGCAGAAACGAGTCCTGGCTGGGAGAAATGATGGCGGTCTGTGCTGGCTGAAAGATGAAGGACTTCACCTAGAGACGTCACTGGTGAGTCAGTGTTACCTATACACTGACACTATACAATGTATACTATATTGAGCTCCTGTGTATAATACCACCAGTGATCTCTGTATTACCTCTACACAGACACTGCATACTAAGTACAGATCTCCTGTGAATACTGGCACTTATGGTGATAGTATTGTGTTGTTGTTTTTTACTGATCAGTATTGTAGTATTCAGTCACTATGTGGTGGTAATATGTGGTCTGGAAATGGTGTTGTGGTATTTGTCCCTTGTATGTGATATTATTCGATCACTGTGGTTGTAATTTGTGGTCTGGTCATGGCGCGGTGGTATTTGATCCTTGTATGTAATATAATTCGATCACTGTGGTTGTAATTTGTGGTCTGGTCACGGTGCGGTGGTATTTGTTCCTTGTATGTGATATTATTGGTCAAAATATACCTAAATTGTATTGCAGATTCTAACAAATATTTAATAGGTTACAGTAGAGTAGGGCCCGGCCATTTTTCTGGAATAATCTGGTTCGGGTATATCATGACCCCCGTCACATGACCCCCGTCACATGACCCCCGTCACATGACCGGGGGGGGGCCCACAGTGTCTGAACAGCCCGGGGCCCTGGCTACCCTTAATCCACCCCTGGTTGCGGATCCGCAGCGTTTTTTCCACTGAGGAGTTGCACCAAATCCGCAAAGGAGTGCTCAAGCAATGTTAATCAATGGGAATCCAGAATTGGTGTGCACATGCTGCAGAAAATTCCACACTGATTCGCAGCATTTTATTGTCCGCAGCATGTCAATTCTTTTTGCAGACCTGCAGCGTTTCTGCACCCATTGATTTACATTGAGTCAGTCAAATTCGCAGCCAAACCACAGGTGTAAAAAGGTCTGCAGATTTGCTGCGGATTTGCCAGCCAAAAATTCTGCAGAAAGGAAAGAGGAAGAATGCGTGGGCAGAGAATATGTGCGTGTCCGTCTGTGGATGTCTGTGTGTGTGTGCTGGTGTGTATGTGTGTGTCTGTCTGCGGGTGTCTGTGTGTGTAGCCAGGCATTGTCTGATGGGACTACTACTCCCATCCTGCTATGTCTGGTGTCACATATAACAGTGACAGCATGAGCCGATGATGGGACAGTAGTCCCATCATCCGGCGACTGTGGTCATTTGTAAAAAAAAAAAAAAAAAAACATTCATACTCACCAAACACCTAATCTCCGACACCCGCGTCTCCTGCAACAAAAATAAAATAATAAACCAACATACACTTACCTTTCCGCCATAGTACATTTAAAAAAGAGTGTCCCACGATGATCTCACGTGTAGAACAGTCACATTGGGAGATGTGACTGCTCTACCCGGCTGCCGGCGATACACTGACAGGTGGTGATCGCTCCTGTAGTGTATCACTGCGCCAACGTGAGAGGTCACCAGAGTTCATCAGCTGATCAGCTCCAGTTCCCACTTGTGGCACCACTGCGTGAGAAAATTCTCACTCAGCAGTGCCATAAGTGAGAGCATGAACTCCGGTGAACTCTCAGTGATGGACTGTGGGAGTGATTATCTCGTGTCAGTGTATCACCAGAGGCCGGGTAGAGCAGTCACATCTTCTGATGAGATTGTTCTACATGTGAGATCGTCATAGGATACTCGGTTATGGACTACGCCGGACAGGGTGTATTTATGTTGGTTTATTATCTTATTTTTGCTGCAAGAGATCGAAGGATTAGGTGATACAGTAAGTATGGTAAATTAAGATTCAATAAAGGAGTCTGTGTGATTATTTTAATTAAAGGATTTCATTGTGGTTGTGTCTTGATTTAACATAGAACTATAGGATTAGTAATGGAAAGGTGTGTTAGACTCCATTACTAAGCTGTGGGCTTGATGTCACTGGTCAATACAAAGGTGACATCAACCCCACAAATATTACCCCACTTGCCACCACTACAGGGCAAGTGGGAAGAGCGAGGCTAAGTGCCAGAATTGCCGCAGTTATAAGATGCGCCATTTCTGGGGTGGCTGAGAGCTGATGGTTTTAGCCTAGGGGGTGCCAATATACTAGGCCCCTTCTCAGGCTATTAATATCAGCCCGCCGCTGTCTGCTTAGCCTTTGCTGGTTTAATTTTATAGGGGGACCCCATGTCAATTTTTTTCTGGAGTTCCCTGGAAACTAGCCTGTAAAGGCTAAGCAAACAGCTGTGAGCTGATATTAACAGCCTGGGAGCCTTTGTGGCTATTGGCTCCTTCCCAGAATATTAGCCCTCAGTTGTCGGCTTTCCCTCTGCTGGTTATTACAATTATGCGGGAGCTCACGCTATTTTACATTTTTTTTGAAAAATAAACATATTGCATTTCACACAGACTTCTGAGGGTATGTTCCCATAGTCAGTAAATGCTGTGGGATGAATCCTGCGTACATCCACAATGTCCAACCCACCAGATGTTACAGCATAGTGGATGGGATTTCAAGAAATCCCATGTCCACTATGCGTGCACCGGCACCAGCGGCTTACCTGCGGAGACGGACATGCGCCGCGTCTTTCCAGACGGCAGCATGTCAATTTATCTTGTGCAGAAGCTCAGATAAATATCACCAGTTAAATGTAAAGGGCATGATGATTCCGCACGGTTCAATGAACACATGCGTTCAAAAGCCAGCAACGCTTTGGACACAGCGGACATGTGCTGCGTCCAAAGCGCTGCTGATTAGTGACCATGGGGACATCGCCTAATAATAGTTGCTGTTTTGTTACAGCATATGTAGGTTAATCATGTTATTGCTCCTACATAGGCTGGTGACTGTGTGTGTGTCTTTATTTAAGTGTGTGTGTGTGTGTGTGTCTTTATATAATATTAATGAGGGTATCTTTCTGAAGAGGTTGAACAAGGAAATTACATCACATTCTTTTTTTAAATAATATATATTTATTTAGCTTATAAATCCGCATGAAAATCCACATGAAAATCTGCATCAAATCCGCAGGGACTTTCAACTGTGTTTTCTGCCAAGAGAGACAGAATCCGCGCAGAATTACACACAAGCAAATCTGTAACGTGCGCACATAGCCTTAGAGAGAGCTGAGAGGACGGCGAAGAGTCTAAGAAATGCTGCGACTGTTCTCATTGATATGTGTCTGGTAGACACTGAGGAAAATCATGTCTGTGCTATATAAATATCTGCAGAGATTGACTGATGTCGTTATATCACCTACATTTTGTTCCTGAAGTGGAGCTGTGTTATAGCTGCCTCCTGCCTGCTTCCTGCGTACAATGTCATTACCGTCCTACTCGATCTTGAGAATGAAGCGGAGATCTAATAAGAGGTAAATTGCTACATTTCTTGCATTTACAAGCACTTTACAATGTACCCATTTAATAAGATGTGACACAACTCCTTCATAACTTGAAACAAAAAGATATGAAAATCCTTATATTGCTGAGAAAAGTCAGTTACTTTTCTGTTTTCTGTTCGGTAAAAAAAAAAAATCATAATTGTTGGCGATATAAAGGTGAATTAAAAATACATAATATTGTAGAAATATTTTATTCAAAATATATGCAGTAAATCAAGCAGCATGTCATGTTCAGCTCTGTCTTTTAATGACAACATCATTTGAGACTTCTTCAATTTAAAACCAACTGATCTCAGATATCTGTTTTGGTGATCATAGAGAAAAAAGTTAAAATAGTTTTTTTTCACAAATGTAGAACTACTTATTTATGGGCCCGATTAGATGAGAAAAATACAAAAATAATTGAAACCTCTGGGACTAGCGCTGCTACTCTATTGTAAGTTTTGCATCCTCCACTGATCTGCAAGTGTCATGCTCCTGGATTTGAACCCTTCTTCTGGATTCTGTGACTGTGGTCGGTGTCTCTTTCTGTCGATCCATAACAAAGCAATCTATTCTTTGGGTGTTTTAGTTCTGTTATCTTGGTTTCTGATTTTGGGTCACAAGTGTATTTCATTTATTCTATTTCTCCTATCACCTTTTGGGTGCAGCTTTAAATAGCTTTTCCTACTGATGATTCCTGCTCGTGATAGTTTGTTGGATTCTTTCACTTTGCTGTAGTTTGTGTTAGTTGCAGTTACTTTGTGTGTGATTCCTTTATGCCTTAAAGAACTACGACTCTAGGGATCCTAGAAGCTGCTAAGCACATTAAGGCCGGCGTCACACACAGCGTATATTACGGTCGTAATACGCTGAAAAGTCCCGAAAATAGTGGTCCGTAGCTCCTCCGTAGGCAGGGTGTGTCAGCGTTTTTTGCGCATGGCATCCTCCGTATGTAATCCGTATGGCAGCCGTAATGCCTGTTTTTATCGCAGGCTTGCAAAACCAACATACGGCTATAGAAATGATCCATGTGTAAAAAAAAAACAAACAAAAAAACTATATATATATATATCAGTAGACACATATATGTATATATATTACTATTTCATCCAGCGCGATATAGCAGAAAGCCGGTAATTCAATTACCGGCTTTTGCTTTCTTCCTAAAACCCGACATGATATGAGACATGGTTTACATACAGTAAACCATCTCATATCACCATTTTTTTTGCATATTCCGAGTTCATATGAGGACAACCAGCAGAGGGCGCCTCTTATGATCTCGAGCCTGGGAGCTTTCTAGGAAAGTTACCACGATCTAAGAACAGCCAGCAGAGGGCGCCTCACCGCAAATGAAGCTAAATATAGGTCATTGGCCTACTTTACCTTCATTCGCTGGGGTTTTGCAGGCAGGAGTAGCGCTGCATTAGCAGAACTCCTGCCTGCAAAATATTTTAACCCCTTCAGATGGATTTACATCGTTGGACGTGACAGATCCTCGGAAGGTATGTATATTCTTGGTTTATTATTTTTTGGGATTTACAGATCGAGGGTCTTCAGTGAGTGGATTGAGAGTAGAATAAATTAATACAACAACCTTTGTGTTTTTTTCATTAAATTAATTTTTAATAATGTGTGTGTGTTTTTTTTTTTTAACCCTTTACTAGTTTTGGATTAATTATGGATAGCTGTCATAATTGACGCCTCTCCATTATTAATTAGGCTTAATGTCACCTTACAATAGCAAGGTGGCATTAACCCTTCATTACCCCATGTCCCACCGCTACACGGGAATGGGAAGATAGTGGCCGAGTGCCAGAATAGGCGCATCTTCCAGATGTGCCTTTTCTGGGGTGGCTGGGGGCAGATGCTTTTAGTCGGGGGGGGGGCAATAACCATGGACCCTCTCCAGGCTATTAATATCTGCCCTCAGTCACTGGCTTTACTACTCTGGCGGAGAAAATTGTGCGGGAGCCCACGCCAATTTTTTCCGCCATTTAACCACTTAGTTTACTAGCTAGAACGGCCAAATTTTGCAGATACACACTACTAACATTAGTAGTGTGGAATATGCAAAAAAAATGGGGATATGAGATGGTTTACTGTATGTAAACCATGTCTCATATCATGTCGGGTTTTAGGAAGGAGAAAGCAAAAGCCGGTAATTGAATTACCGGCTTTCTGCTATATCGCGCTGGATGAAATATTAATATATATACATATATGTGTCTCACTGACATATATATATATATATATATATATATATATATATATATATATACCTATTCTATGTGTACACATTTATTCTACCTATTCTACTGTAAGCTGTCAGTGTGATTTTACTGTACACCACACTGAATTGCCGGCTTTTCTCTCTAACACCGCTGCGTATTTCTCGCAAGTCACACTGCTTGTCCGTGTGTAATCCGTATTTTTGGGGCTTCCATAGACTTTCATTGATGTTTTATTTGCGCAATACGGTGACAAATGCAGCATGCTGTGATTTTCTACGGCCGTAGAAAGCCGTATAATACTGATCAGGAAAATATGGCAGATAGGAGCAGGGGCATAGAGAATAATTGTGCCGTATGTTTTGCGAGTTTTACGGACGTAGTTTCTGCGCTCTTACGTCCGTAAAACTCGCAAGTGTGACGCCGACCTAAGAGTAAGCTGCCGTCAAGTGGGGGGCACCATAATGCTTTCTTAAGGTGCCAAGCTCCCTGGTCAGGCAAGGACAGACCAGGATCAGAGAAGGGTCCGAACAGGGACCTGTCAGGTTCAGTTATTTGTCTTCCTGGTTTGTACAATACCCGTGTGAATGTGGATTTTCAGTCATAACACTGAGATCAACATCAGACATGGGCATTGTTGTGAATTCTGTGGCTGAATTCACTCCTGTGGTCACAAGTGGTACTGCAGCTTCTGAGCTTCCTCCCTCAGGTGTTCTGGTGAGCTCGTTAACTGCTTCATTACTTAACTCCGCCTGATGCTGCTATCCTTGCTCCTTGTCAATGTTTCAGTGTTGGATCTGAGCTTCTCCTGATTGTTCCTGTGACCTGCTGCTCTGTATAGCTAAGTGCTTTTTGCTTTTTTGTTGCTTTTTTTCTGTCCAGCTTGTCTTTTGTTTTGCTGGAAGCTCTGAGACGCAAAGGGTGTACCGCCGTGCCGTTAGTTCGGCACGGTGGGGTTTTTTTTTTGGCCCCCTTTGCGTGGTTTTGCTTTAGGGTTTTTTGTAGACTGCAAAGTTCGCTTTACTGTCCTCGCTCTGTCCTAGAATATCGGGCCCCACTTTGCTGAATCTATTTCATCCCTACGTTTTGTCTTTTCATCTTACTCACAGTCATTATATGTGGGGGGCTGCCTTTTCCTTTGGGGAATTTCTCTGGGGCAAGTCAGGCCTATTTTTCTATCTTCAGGCTAGCTAGTTTCTTAGGCTGTGCCGAGTTGCCTAGGTAGTTGTTAGGCGCAATCCACAGCCGCTTTTAGTTGTGTTTAGGATAGGATCAGGTGTGCAGTCTACAGAGTTTCCACGTCTCAGAGCTCGTTCTTGTATTTTTGGGTATTTGTCAGATCACTGTGTGCGCTCTGATCGCTAAGCACACTGTGTTTCTGGATTGCCTTCATAACACCTGTCATTAGCAAACATAACAGTACAAGGAGCCTAACTAATGATTCTCAATAGAGGGAAAGAAAAAGTTCTGACATCATTTTTTTTTTTTTCTGCTCTGTGTTCACTTTTTTTTTTTTCCCCTAGACATTTGGGTGATTCTGGACACAGGTGTGGACATGGATATTCAGGGTCTGTGCTCTTCAATGGATAATCTCGTTATAAATGTACAAAAAATTCAAGATACTATTGATCAGAAATCTATGTTAGAACCAAGAATTCCTATTCCTGATTTGTTTTTTGGAGATAGAACTAAGTTTCTAAGTTTCAAAAATAATTGTAAGCTATTTCTGGCCTTGAAACCTCATTCTTCTGGTAATCCTATTCAACAGGTTTTGATTATTAGTTCTTTTTTGCGCGGCGACCCTCAAGACTGGGCATTTTCTCTTGCGCCAGGAGACCCTGCATTGAGTAGTGTCGATGCGTTTTTCCTGGCGCTCGGATTGCTGTACGATGAGCCTAATTCAGTGGATCAGGCTGAGAAAAATTTGCTGGCTTTGTGCCAGGGTCAGGATGATATAGAAGTATATTGTCAGAAATTTAGGAAATGGTCAGTACTCACTCAGTGGAATGAATCTGCGCTGGCAGCTTTGTTCAGAAAGGGTCTCTCTGAGGCTCTTAAGGATGTCATGGTGGGATTTCCTATGCCTGCTGGTTTGAATGAGTCTTTGTCTTTGGCCATTCAGATCGGTCGACGCTTGCGCGAGCGTAAATCTGTGCACCATTTGGCGGTACTGCCTGAGGTTAAACCTGAGCCTATGCAGTGCGATAGGACTATGATTAGAGTTGAACGGCAGGAATACAGACGTCTGAATGGTCTGTGTTTCTACTGTGGTGATTCCACTCATGCTATTTCTGATTGTCCTAAGCGCACTAAGCGGTCCGCTAGGTCTGCCGTCATTGGTACTGTACAGTCCAAATTCCTTCTGTCCATTACCTTGATATGCTCTTTGTCGTCGTTTTCTGTCATGACGTTTGTGGATTCGGGCGCTGCCCTGAATCTGATGGATTTGGATTATGCTAAACGTTGTGGGTTTTTCTTGGAGCCTTTGCGGTGTCCTATTCCATTGAGAGGAATTGATGCTACACCTTTGGCCAAAAATAAACCTCAATACTGGGCCCAGCTGACCATGTGCATGGCTCCTGCACATCAGGAAGTTATTCGCTTTCTGGTGTTGCATAATCTGCATGATGTGGTCGTGTTGGGGTTGCCATGGCTACAAACCCATAATCCAGTATTGGATTGGAATTCCATGTCGGTATCCAGCTGGGGTTGTCAGGGGGTACATGGTGATGTTCCATTTTTGTCGATTTCGTCATCCACCCCTTCTGAGGTCCCAGAGTTCTTGTCTGATTATCAGGATGTATTTGAAGAGCCCAAGTCCGATGCTCTACCTCCGCATAGGGATTGTGATTGTGCTATCAATTTGATTCCTGGTAGTAAATTCCCTAAAGGTCGATTATTTAATTTATCCGTGCCCGAACACGCCGCTATGCGCAGTTATGTGAAGGAATCCCTGGAGAAGGGACATATTCGCCCATCGTCATCACCACTGGGAGCAGGGATCTTCTATGTAGCCAAGAAGGATGGTTCGCTGAGACCGTGTATTGATTACCGCCTTCTTAATAAGATCACTGTTAAATTTCAGTATCCCTTGCCATTGTTATCTGACTTGTTTGCTCGGATTAAGGGGGCTAGTTGGTTCACTAAGCTAGATCTTCGTGGTGCGTATAATCTGGTGAGAATCAGGCAAGGAGATGAATGGAAAACTGCATTCAATACGCCCGAGGGTCATTTTGAGTATCTAGTGATGCCGTTCGGACTTGCCAATGCTCCATCTGTGTTTCAGTCTTTTATGCATGACATCTTTCGTGAGTATCTGGATAAATTCCTGATTGTTTACTTGGATGACATTTTGATCTTCTCAGATGATTGGGAGTCTCATGTGAAGCAGGTCAGAATGGTTTTTCAGGTCCTGCGTGCTAACTCTTTGTTTGTGAAGGGATCAAAGTGTCTCTTCGGTGTGCAGAAAGTTTCATTTTTGGGGTTCATCTTTACCCCTTCTACTATCGAGATGGATCCAGTTAAGGTCCAAGCCATCCAGGATTGGATTCAGCCGACATCTCTGAAAAGTCTGCAAAAGTTCCTGGGCTTTGCTAATTTTTATCGTCGCTTCATCTGTAATTTTTCTAGCATTGCCAAACCATTGACCGATTTGACCAAGAAGGGTGCTGATTTGGTTAATTGGTCTTCTGCTGCTGTGGAAGCTTTTCAGGAGTTGAAGCGTCGTTTTTGTTCTGCCCCTGTGTTGTGTCAGCCAGATGTTTTTCTTCCGTTCCAGGTCGAGGTTGATGCTTCTGAGATTGGAGCAGGGGCGGTTTTGTCACAGAGAGGTTCTGATTGCTCAGTGATGAAACCATGTGCTTTCTTTTCCAGGAAGTTTTCGCCCGCTGAGCGTAATTATGATGTGGGCAATCGAGAGTTGCTGGCCATGAAGTGGGCATTCGAGGAGTGGCGTCATTGGCTTGAAGGAGCTAAGCATCGCGTGGTGGTATTGACTGATCATAAGAACTTGACTTATCTCGAGTCTGCCAAGCGCTTGAATCCTAGACAGGCCCGTTGGTCGTTATTTTTTGCCCGCTTCGACTTTGTGATTTCGTACCTTCCGGGCTCTAAAAATGTGAAGGCGGATGCTCTGTCTAGGAGTTTTGTGCCCGACTCTCCGGGTTTATCTGAGCCAGCGGGTATCCTCAAGGAAGGAGTCATTGTGTCTGCCATCTCCCCTGATTTGCGGCGGGTGCTGCAAAAATTTCAGGCGAATAAACCTGATCGTTGTCCAGCAGAGAAACTGTTCGTCCCTGATAGGTGGACTAATAAACTTATCTCTGAACTTCATTGTTCGGTGTTGGCTGGTCATCCTGGAATCTTTGGTACCAGAGAGTTAGTGGCTAGATCCTTCTGGTGGCCATCTCTGTCACGGGATGTACGTACTTTTGTGCAGTCCTGTGGGATTTGTGCTAGGGCTAAGCCCTGCTGTTCTCGTGCCAGTGGGTTGCTTTTGCCCTTGCCGGTCCCAAAGAGGCCTTGGACACATATTTCGATGGATTTCATTTCTGACCTTCCCGTTTCTCAAAAGATGTCAGTCATTTGGGTGGTCTGTGATCGCTTTTCTAAAATTGTCCATCTGGTGCCCTTGGCTAAATTGCCTTCCTCCTCTGATTTGGTACCTTTGTTCTTTCAGCATGTGGTTCGGTTGCATGGCATTCCTGAGAATATTGTTTCTGACAGAGGTTCCCAGTTTGTTTCAAGGTTTTGGCGAGCCTTTTGTGGTAGGATGGGCATTGACCTATCCTTTTCCTCGGCTTTCCATCCTCAGACTAATGGCCAGACCGAACGAACCAATCAGACCTTGGAAACATATCTGAGATGTTTTGTTTCTGCAGACCAGGATGATTGGGTGTCCTTTTTGCCGTTGGCTGAGTTCGCCCTTAATAATCGGGCCAGCTCGGCTACCTTGGTTTCTCCATTTTTTTGCAATTCTGGGTTCCATCCTCGTTTCTCTTCAGGACAGGTTGAGTCTTCGGACTGTCCTGGTGTGGATTCTGTGGTGGATAGGTTGCAGCGGATCTGGACTCAGGTAGTGGACAATTTGATCTTGTCCCAGGAGAAAGCTCAACTTTTCGCTAATCGCAGACGCCGTGTGGGTCCCCGACTTCGTGTTGGGGATCTGGTTTGGTTATCTTCTCGTCATATTCCTATGAAGGTTTCCTCTCCTAAATTTAAACCTCGTTTTATTGGTCCGTATAGGATTTCTGAGGTTCTCAATCCTGTGTCTTTTCGTTTGACCCTCCCAGACTCCTTTTCCATACATAATGTATTCCATAGGTCGTTGTTGCGGAGATACGTGGCACCTATGGTTCCATCTGTTGAGCCTCCTGCCCCGGTTTTGGTGGAGGGGGAATTGGAGTATATTGTGGAGAAGATTTTGGATTCTCGTGTTTCTAGACGGAAACTCCAGTATCTGGTTAAATGGAAGGGTTATGCTCAGGAAGATAATTCCTGGGTTTTTGCCTCTGATGTTCATGCTTCCGATCTTGTTCGTGCCTTTCATGCGGCTCATCCTGGTCGGCCTGGGGGCTCTGGTGAGGGTTCGGTGACCCCTCCTCAAGGGGGGGGTACTGTTGTGAATTCTGTGGCTGAATTCACTCCTGTGGTCACAAGTGGTACTGCAGCTTCTGAGCTTCCTCCCTCAGGTGTTCTGGTGAGCTCGTTAACTGCTTCATTACTTAACTCCGCCTGATGCTGCTATCCTTGCTCCTTGTCAATGTTTCAGTGTTGGATCTGAGCTTCTCCTGATTGTTCCTGTGACCTGCTGCTCTGTATAGCTAAGTGCTTTTTGCTTTTTTGTTGCTTTTTTTCTGTCCAGCTTGTCTTTTGTTTTGCTGGAAGCTCTGAGACGCAAAGGGTGTACCGCCGTGCCGTTAGTTCGGCACGGTGGGTTTTTTTTTTTGGCCCCCTTTGCGTGGTTTTGCTTTAGGGTTTTTTGTAGACTGCAAAGTTCGCTTTACTGTCCTCGCTCTGTCCTAGAATATCGGGCCCCACTTTGCTGAATCTATTTCATCCCTACGTTTTGTCTTTTCATCTTACTCACAGTCATTATATGTGGGGGGCTGCCTTTTCCTTTGGGGAATTTCTCTGGGGCAAGTCAGGCCTATTTTTCTATCTTCAGGCTAGCTAGTTTCTTAGGCTGTGCCGAGTTGCCTAGGTAGTTGTTAGGCGCAATCCACAGCCGCTTTTAGTTGTGTTTAGGATAGGATCAGGTGTGCAGTCTACAGAGTTTCCACGTCTCAGAGCTCGTTCTTGTATTTTTGGGTATTTGTCAGATCACTGTGTGCGCTCTGATCGCTAAGCACACTGTGTTTCTGGATTGCCTTCATAACACCTGTCATTAGCAAACATAACAGGGCATTGTGTGAGCAATGCAGACAGAAAGTGGCTGCTAATTGTCCGCAGCATTTGCATTTTATCTGAGCACAGTGGGTGCCTGCTGTTTTATGCAGCCTGCATCTGCCTCTAAGGGTATGTGCACACGTCAGGATTTCTTGCAGAAATTTTCCTGACAAAACCCGGACATTTCTGCCAGAAATCCGCATGCGTTTTTACCACGATTTTGACGCGTTTGACGCGTTTTTTGTGCGTTTTTTCCCAAATGCAAAATCCGTAAAAATAATGAACATGCTCATTTTTTTACCGCGATGCGTTTTTTTCGTGGAAAAAAACGCATCCATGTGCACAAAACATGCAGAATGCATTCTAAATGATAGAATGCATAATGTATGCATTTTTAATGAGTTTTTATAGCGTTTTTAGCGCGAAAAAACGCGGGGAAAAAAGGCGAAGAAACCTGAACGTGTGCACATGGCCTAACTGCTAGCTTTGAACACTTTTGTAAAACCCTTTAAATTCCTCTGTCGGGCATGCTGATGGGATGCAATGCTACCTTTACATACCACCGTGATACCCCTTATGGACAAGTCATCAAATAATCAAAGGCTCAAGTCCCCTAAGAGGACTAAATGATGTCAAAATTAACTTAATTTAAAAAAATATATGTATATAAAAGTTTGAATCACATTTTCCCAGTTAAAAAAAAAAATAATCATTTTTCAGTCACCAAGCCTCATCAAAATGGTAACAATACAAGAACCAATCCCTCCCGTAGATCTCTCAATCTGTAAAAAAAAAAAAAAAGACAAGTTTCACAAAATGGTGACGAAAATCAAAAACTTTCACAAAGTAGCATATTTTTATTTAGTCACTAAAATATGATAAAAATATGTACATAAAAATTATACATGTTTTGTATCACATCTATATTGCCCTGAAGAATTATGTTGCCAAGTCATTTTAATAGCACAATAAATGCCATAAAAATAAAACCTAAAAAACATTGGAGAAATGCACATCAGTCATTTTCCTGTTTTTGTTGGGAGAGAAGGAAATGATAATTTTAATGAGTTCCTTTGGTTCAAAGTTGTCTCATTTAATTTTGGGGGCTTTTTCTCCTGCTTCATGTTCCAGCTTTATTAATCTGAGATTCCTGCAGTGATTCATTTTATTATAATGCTTGTGTAAATGACACTCCTCTATACTAACAATGTTTTTAATTTCATAGATGACAGAGTCGATAATAGACTTACATTTATGTATGGGGCTAGTGTTGAGATCCTCGTAACATTTTTAGCATATTTTTAAAATGGAATCAATCACCCGGTTTTTGCTAACCCATCTGAGCGCTGCATGATGTAGGGACAGAGACCCTGATTCCAGTTATGTATCCCTTATTTTATTGAGCTGCAGATCTAGCAGGTTTCTGAAAGCTGAGCTGGTGATAGATTCTTAATAAAGGGAATCTGTCTGTCACCACATTTGACCAATCAAAACTATTAGTATGGGCATACAGGTTATAGAAAGCTGAAAACAGTCCTACCTGTGTGTCTCATATCAGATGCCTTGTTGCTGTGAAATCACCTTATATAAATGAGGTCTTCCAGGCTCTGAGGAGGATGGCGCCTGGCGATAACTTCACCCCCAGAGCTTGTTTTAAACATAAGGGCAAGTTACCGATGTGATGTGTAATGGTTATCTCAGATTTGGCGTGCAGAGCGGTTGTCCAAGACCCTCTGTGTTACCTGAGTCAAAGATTCCATTGGTGGCCAGTGTGATCAACCCGGCGATCTCCTGCCCTCCTGTGCTGTGTGCTGCTCCAGCTCTGAGCCTGCCCTCTGCTGCCCTCTGCTGCCCTCTGCTGCCCTCTGCTGCCCTCTGCTGCCCTCTGCTGCCCTCTGCTGCCCTCTGCCTGCTGTGTGAGGTGAGGCCTGTGATCACAGCAGCAGCAGCACCTCCCCCACCCCTTTCCCATCCCCCCATCCCTGTTCCAGTACGCCCCTCCCCCTCACTCTCCTCCCTCCAATTGATTTTTTTTGCGCACTTTTTTGAGCTTTTTTCCTGTGCGCGGCGTCCCGGGCAGAGCATTCCTGCTCTTCCTGTGTCCGCAGCACTTTGATCAGTATCGCTGCTGATCAGAGACTGCGCCACGGGAATTTTTCTTTTTTTAGCTAGTTAGTGTAGCGGACTTCACAGTCTAAGCGACGTCCAAGTTTTTTTAGAAAAAAATAATAGTAGTTAAGGTACCTTCACACATAACGATATTGTTAACGATATCGTTGCTTTTTGTGACGTAGCAACGATATCGTTAATGAAATCGTTATGTGTGACAGCGACCAACGATCAGGCCCCTGCTGGGAGATCGTTGGTCGCTGAATAAAGTCCAGAACTTTATTTGGTCGCTGGACTCCCTGGAGACATCGCTGGATCGGCATGTGTGACACCGATCCAGCGATGTCTTCACTGGTAACCAGGGTAGACTTCGGGTAACTAAGCGCAGGGCCGCGCTTAGTAACCCGATGTTTACCCTGGTTACCATCCTAAAAGTAAAAAAAAACAAACACTACATACTTACCTACCGCTGTCTGTCCTCCAGCGCTGTGCTCTGCACTCCTCCTGTACTGGCTGTGAGCGTCGGTCAGCCTGTGACGTCACCGCTCTGCTTTCCGGCCGCTGTGCTCACACAGACAGTACAGGAGGAGTGCAGAGCACAGCGCTGGAGGACAGACGGCTGTAGGTAAGTATGTAGTGTTTGTTTTTTTTTACTTTTAGGATGGTAACCAGGGTAAACATCGGGTTACTAAGCGCGGCCCTGCGCTTAGTTACCCGATGTTTACCCTGGTTACCGGCATCGTTGGTCGCTGGAGAGCGGTCTGTGTGACAGCTCTCCAGCGACCAAACAGCGACGCTGCAGCGATCCGGATCGTTGTCGGTATCGCTGCAGCGTCGCTTAATGTGAAGGGGCCTTTAGTACAGCGTAGTTTTAGACATAGCAAGGTGGCGTAGCCGGCGTCACATCGTTAGTGACGACCGATCTTCATTAAGAGAAAAAAAAATTGTACAGAGATGTTTTAGTGGTAGCGTGTTAGTACAGCCGGCGTCACAGCGTTAGTGACGACCAATCTTGTTTTAGAAAAAAAGTACAGAGTAGTTTTATAGGTAGGGAGGTAGTTTTTTTTTTCTTGCATAAAAAGTGCATTAAGGGAGCGTACGTCACGTTGTTGGTGACGTCCGTTTTTCTTTTGCAAAAAAGAATTTTCATCGGATTAATCTATAGGGAGGTCATTAGTGTAGTGAACGTCTGTTTTTTTTAATCCAAACTTTTTTTTAAAATCTGAGTTTTCTTTACATTTTTTCTTCTACATTTTACCTCTCTACTTCTTTTTTCTCTGTTTTGTTATGATAAATAGTACCCTAAACACAAGCCCCACACATTACACGTGTGAAAGCACCACACACACATCCCCGCAGTTTGGGAAAAAAAATAAAAATGGCCCATTCGTCAACAAGGCGCTATTCACCAGAGGAGGCTTACGCCATCCTTGCGTCCGACACGGATTAAGCCAGTGAGGAAGATCCCATAATTCCTCTATTCCTCCTCCTTCTCCTCCTCATCCTCCATATCTGGTGAGGAAGGACCCCCAAGAAGGCGCCATAGGACTCAGGCAACTCCTGCAGCAATCGATCCCGTGTGGATTCCACCCCCCGAAAATTTTCAGCCAGTCATTCCGGATCTCAGCAGCAGCTCAGGAATCCAGTTTGACACCACTGGCCTCACTGAAATTGACTTCTTCAAATTCCTTTTCAGTGAGGAAATAATAAATCTTATGGTGGCCCAGAGGAACCTGTATGCCCAGCAATTTTTCACCCAAAATCCCAAGTCATCATACGCCAGATGGACCCCTGTAAATGCAGCAGAGATTATGACATTTTGGGGAATTGTGCTGCATATGGGCATAATAAAAAAACAGAGATTCGTCAGCACTGGAGTACTGATATTCTCTACAGTACACCGGTATTCCGCATGGCCATGACAAGGACACGATTTGAAGGGATCCAAAGATTTTTGTGGAGCGCCCCCAGACACAGGGCCACGAGTTCTCGGTACCGGGCCTCTCTGGTTCGGTTCTGAGGCTGTCACGGTGGCTAGACCCGGTCCGTGACCCTGCTAAGGGGCGTTCAATAAAAGGGGATAGGAGTCTGTCAAGGTTTCGTGACGCCACCTGTGGTGTTCGGTCAGGGTGACCGACGCTGCTGTGGGGTCCACTGGGGTGATGGAATGGCAGCTAGAAGTATGTCCCCAGGGCTTCCCAGTAAGGTGGATGGTGATGGTGTGAGGTGCAGTCAATAACGAGGACACAAGGTTGCAGACTCTTTACCTCTTTACTGAAGACTTCAGGATCCTCAATCCAGAGCACAGTTAACAGGGCTTTCTGAGACCAGCCGGTCCGATGGGCACATCCAGAATTCCCTTTGCAGGTGGAAATCGTTGCCCACCACTAGCGCCTGTGTGTTGTAGTGCTACCCTGCTGAGCATTCGGAATAGTCCTCACAACTTCTGTTCTCGTTCGTTTGTTCTTTCTAATTCGTTCCAGATCTTTCTAGTTCAATGTCCCCCAGGTATGTTATGGCTAGGACGCACCCGTATGACGGGAAGGCCTGGAGTTCTTCCGGGACCCTAGAGACGCCCCTCTCCCACAGTTGCCCCCATGTCTTCGTAGGTGTTTAGGTGAGACAGCCAACCTATAATTAACGGTCCTGCAGAGTTTGAAGTAAAGCATAAAGTCAGTTACTTCCTCGGTGTTCCGGCCACCGGCTACGCGCCTCAGTAGGATGTTGCCTCGGTCTCACGGCACGATTCCTACTGGTACTCCTTTGTGCTTGATCTCGTTTCTCAGTGCTCCACAATATCCTTAGCTTCGTGTCTCTTTCTTAGGATACCGCCGCGGGGTGTGCAGGCGCGGTTCCATTACGTTCTGCTCTGTTCGCTAGGCACCTGCCAGGTTCCCACGCCTGACAGGGACCCCCCT
Source organism: Ranitomeya imitator (assembly GCF_032444005.1). NCBI lineage: Eukaryota > Metazoa > Chordata > Amphibia > Anura > Dendrobatidae > Ranitomeya > Ranitomeya imitator. The sequence continues at coordinate 50,093,150 of NC_091291.1, forward strand.
GTGTCTTCTCCCTGCAACACCCCCTGCCACGGGAGGTTGCCTGAATCCAACCCAGTCAGCTTCTGACTAACTTCCTATCCAACCCCTAGTTTTACCAGTGTGAAGAGTGGCCCAATAAATAAAGCCCTTTGCTCCCCCTAGTGGCCGGAGTGTGAAGTGTAATGTGTGCTGGTGATACCTGGTCAGTAGAATTCCTTCAGTGCCATCAGACGTACCATCACTTACCTTAGTGGCAGAGTATCATACTGCAACGACCAGATCTCTGGGGCGCTGCATTTGCATTATAGTGATAATGTACCAATATAGTGTACGAAAGTATGGTGCAAAAAATTGGCCGTGCACATTGTACAGATGGCACTGTACAATGCTTTTGTGCTGTCCCGATCTGCAGGCAATACGGGGACCTTCCTCAGTTTCAGGAGGTAGTCATCAAGGCCCTAATGTTTGGCACTCGGGAAGGTGAGGGCCCCAGTACTTCTGAATCTGATAGTGCCCGTATTGTCCCAGGTCAACTTTTCCCAGGACAGATTCCCCAAGCAGCGAGGACAAGCCGATCACAAAAGTGGTGCAGAGTATGCTCCAAGAGGGGAATCCGAAAGGACACAACTTATCATTGTGAAACCTGCCCTGAGAAACCTGGCCTTTGCCTTAAGGATTGTTTCAAAGCGTACCACACGTCCACAAATTAATAAAATTAGTTTATACCCTTTTGACACAACACATCTATAATCTGATGTACGGAGCACATCTTACACATACCGCCACATTATAAATTCATACACTGAAACAAAAAGCATTATAGTTATTACTATAACACTATGCCTTTAGATAAATTTCTTCAGAGGTTTAGTTTCCAAAATTGGGTCAATTGTGGAGGATTTCCACTGTTTAGGCGCATCAGGGGCTTTGCAATTGCAACATGACACCGCAGACCATTCCATCAAAGTCTGCAATCCAAAACGGCACTCCTTCCATTCTGTGCCCTGCCGTGTGCACAAACAGTGGTTTTCCCCAACATATGGAGTATCGGTGTATTCAGGAGAAAATGTGCAACAACTTTTGTGGTTTATTTTTTCCCGTTACCTTTGTCAAAATAAAAAATTGGGGCTAAAAGATCATTTCTGTGGAAAAAAAATTTAATTTTTTTTTCACGGCTCTACGTTATAAACTTCTGTGAAGCACCTGGGGGTTCAAAGTGCTCACCACACATCCAGATAAGTTCGCTAAAGGGTCTAGTTTCCAAAATGGGTTCACTTGTGGGGGTTTTCCAATGGTTAGGCACATCAGGGGCTCTGCAAATGCAACATGACGCCCGCAGACCATTCCATCAAAGTCTGCAATCCAAAACGGCACTCCTTCCATTCTGAGCCCTGCCGTGCGCACAAACAGTGGTTTTCCCCAACATATGGGGTATCGACGTATTCAGGTGAAAATGTGCAACAATGATAATGGTTTCATTTTTCCCGATACCTTTGTGAAAAAAAAAAAATTGGGGCTAAGAGATCATTTTTGTGGAAAAAATTTGATTTTTCTTTCACAGCTCTATGTTATAAACTTCTGTGAAGCACCTGGGGGTTCAAAGTGCTCACACACAGCTACATAAGTTCATTAAAGGGTCTAGTTTCCAAAATGGGGTCACTTGTGGGGGTTTTCCAATGGTTAAGCACATCAGGGGCTCTGCAAATGCAACATGACGCCCGCAGACCATTCCATCAAAGTCTGCAATCCAAAACGGCACCCCTTCCATTCTGAGCCCTGCCGTGCGCACAAACAATGGTTTTCCCCCACACATGGGGTATCGGCGTACTGAGGAGAAAATGTGCAACAACTTTAGTGGTGTATTTTCTCCCGTTACCTTTGTGAAAATCAAAAAATTGGGGCTAAAAGATCATTTTTGTGGAAAAAATGTGACTTTTTTTTTCACGGCTCTACGTTATAAACTTCTATGAAGCACCTGTGGGTTCAAAGTGCTCACCACACAGCTACATAAGTTCATTAAAGGGTCTAGTTTCCAAAATGGGGTCACTTGTGGGGGTTTACCAATGGTTAAGCACATCAGGGGCTCTGCAAATGCAACATGACACCCGCAGACCATTCCATCAAAGTCTGCAATCCAAAACGGCACCCCTTCCATTCTGAGCCCTGCCGTGCGCACAAACAATGGTTTTCCCCCACACATGGGGTCACTTGTGGGGGTTTTCCAATGTTTAGGCACATCAGGGGCTCTTCAAACGCAACATGGCGTCCACTCTCAATTCCAGCCAATTTTGTGTTCAAAAAGTCAAAAGGCACTCCTTCCCTTCCGAGCCCTGCTGTGGGCCCAAACAGTGGTTTTCCCCAACATATGGGGTATCGGCGTATTCAGGAGAAATTGCTCACCAACTGTAGTGCATCATTTTCTCCTTTTACCCTTGTGAAAATCAACAAATTGTTGCCAAATGATCATTTTTGTGACTAAAAAGTTAAATGTTCATTTTTTCCTTCCACATTTCTTCAGCTCCTGTGAAGCACCCGAAGGGTTAATAAACTTCTTGATTGTGGTTCGGAGTACCTTGAGGGGTGCAGTATTTTAAATGGTGTCATTTTTGGGTATTTTCTGTTATATAGACCCCTCAAAGTAACTTCAAGTGTGAGGTGGTCCCTAAAAAAAATGGTGTCCTAAATTTTATTGAAAAAATGATAAATCGCAGGTCATCTTTTAACCCTTATAACCTCCTGATCAAAAAATATTTTGGTTCCAAAATTGTGCTGATGTATAGTACACATGTGGGAAATGTTATTTATGATCTAATTTTTGTGACATATCTCTCTGATTTACGGGTATAAAAATAAAAATTTAAAAAATTGCAAAATTTTCAAAATTTTTGCCAAATTTCCATTTTTTTCACAAATAAATGCAAGTCAAATTGAAGAAATTTTACCACTATCATAAAGTACGATATGTCACGAGAAAACAATCACCAGGATCCGTTGAAGCGTTTCAGAGTTATGACCTCATAAATTGACAGTGATCAGAATTGAAAAAAATGGCCTGGTCAGGAAGTTGAAAACAGGCTTCGGGGTGAAATTGTTAAAAATGGTGTGATGCATGTCCTATTTTAAATGGGTTTAGTTTCCTTGGGTGCTGAGAGTGTTAAAGGGAATCTGTCACCACTTTTTTGGGGCTACCAGGTAAAAATACCGTTCAATTCAGTGCCCCCTACGCATTACACAAGTACTTCTGATACCCCCTGACTCTCTACGTATGATCCTTTTTTATTCCTCCCGCGCTGTATTTTAATATGGTTGGTCCGGTCCGATGGGTGGGGCTAAGTGTTCGTCTCTCCCCCCCTTCGCTTGCTTCTACACAATCCTTGCCGTGAATTTCGGCGATTGCATAGTTATTGCGCGTGCCCATTCTAAAGGCATCTCGTATGTGCACAGTATGCTTTGCTCAACAGTGGGCAAAGCAGAAAAGCTGTATTGCGCATGCGCCGGCATACGCAATTGCTTTCTATGGCCCGAAACACAGAAATGGCAGCAAAATACTTCTGGTACATAGAAAGCAATTGCATATGCCAGCGCATGCGCAATACAGCTTTTCTACTTTGCCCATTGTTGGGCAAAGCATACTGCACATGCGCGAGATGCCTTTCGAAAGCGCACACGTGAAAACGACGCCATCTCCAAAACTCACTGCAAGGAATGCGCAGAAACAAGCAAGGAGGGGGGAGACAGACACTAAGCCCCGCCCATCAGACCAGACTGACCATATTAACATACAGCGCGGAAGGAATAAAAAAAGTATTTATGGATCATACGTGTTGAGTTCAGGGGTATCAGAAGTACTTGTGTAATGCATAGGGGGCACTAAATTGAGTGGTATTTTTACCTGGTAGCCCAAAAAGTGGTGACTAGTGTTGAGCATTCCGATACCGCAAGTATCGGGTATCGGCCGATACTTGCTGTATCGGAATTTCGATACCGAGTTCCGATACTTTTGTGGTATCGGGAATCGGTATCGGATCCATAGTGATGTGTAAAATAAAGAATTAAAATAAAAAATATTGATATATTCACCTCTCCGGCGGCCCCTGGACATCACCGCGGGTAACCGGCAGGCTTCTTTGTTTAAAATGAGCGCGTTTAGGACCTGAGAATGACATCGCGGCTTCTGATTGGTCGCGTGCCGCTCATGTGACCGCCACGCGACCAATCACAAGCCACGACGTCATTCTCAAGCACTAAACTCCTCATTCTAGGAATTTAGGACCTTCGAATGACGTCGCGGCTTCTGATTGGTCGCCTGGCGGTCACATGAGCGGCACGCGACCAATCAGAAGCTGCGACGTCATTCTCAGGTCCTAAACGCGCTCATTTTAAACAAAGAAGCCTGCCGGTTACCCGCGGTGATGTCCAGGGGCCACCGGAGAGGTGAATATATCAATATTTTTTATTTTAATTCTTTATTTTACACATTAATATGGATCCCAGGGCCTGAAGGAGAGTTTCCTCTCCTTCAGACCCTGGGAACCATCAGGATACCTTCCGATTCTTGGTGTCCCATTGACTTGTATTGGTATCGGATATCGGTATCGGCGATATCCGATACTTTTCAGGTATCGGCCGATACTATCCGATACCGATACTTTCAAATATCGGACAGTATCACTCAACACTAGTGGTGACACATTTCCTTTAAGGATTATTTCCATGCTAGCTGAGACCATATAGCCTTGTTGTTCTCAGCTGCGACTGCTTATCATTTACTCTTTCTTTATAAACTGGTTCTGGGCAGTTAGTCCTTGCCAGTGAAAGATTGGTCTGCCTGTGCTGACTGCATGTAAAAACAAGAGAATTAAAATGGGAGTCTGACACTCCTACAGGTCCAGCCACTGAACACAATGGACCCTGTTGTGAATTCTGTTGTCGAGCTCCCTCCTGTGGTCGTGAATGGTACTTCGGCGAGTTCTGTCTATGGGCTCCCTCTGGTGGCTATGAGTGAAGCTGCGGCTTCTGAGGTTCCTTACACAGGTGACGTGGTTTATCCTTTGGTTGGCTGCTCTATTTAACTCCTCTCAGATCGTTACTCCATGCCAGCTGTCAATGTTTTTGCATTTGTTCAGTTCGCTCCTGGATCTCTCTGGTGACCTGCCTTCTCCTGCAGAAGCCATAAAGGCAACAGGTTTCTGCTAATAACCAAGAAAAATTATCTTTCACAATTGGTGCAGAATCCAACCAGAGGAGCAGCACTTTTAGACCTAATACTATCTAATAGACCTGACAGAATAACAAATCTGCAGGTGGTTGGGCATTTAGGAAATAGCGACCACAATATTGTGCAGTTTCACCTGTCTTTCACTAGGGGGACTTGTCAGGGAGTCACAAAAACATTGAACTTTAGGAAGGCAAAGTTTGAACAGCTTAGAGATGCCCTTAATCTGGTAGACTGGGACAATATCCTCAGAAATGAGAATACAGATAATAAATGGGAAATGTTTAAGAACATCCTAAATAGGCAGTGTAAGCGGTTTATACCTTGTGGGAATAAAATGACTAGAAATAGGAAAAACCCAATGTGGCTAAACAAAGAAGTAAGACAGGCAATTAACAGTAAAAAGAAAGCATTTGCACTACTAAAGCAGGATGGCACCATTGAAGCTCTAAAAAACTATAGGGAGAAAAATACTTTATCTAAAAAACTAATTAAAGCTGCCAAAAAGGAAACAGAGAAGCACATTGCTAAGGAGAGTAAAACTAATCCCAAACTGTTCTTCAACTATATCAATAGTAAAAGAATAAAAACTGAAAATGTAGGCCCCTTAAAAAATAGTGAGGAAAGAATGGTTGTAGATGACGAGGAAAAAGCTAACATATTAAACACCTTCTTCTCCACGGTATTCACGGTGGAAAATGAAATGCTAGGTGAAATCCCAAGAAACAATGAAAACCCTATATTAAGGGTCACCAATCTAACCCAAGAAGAGGTGCGAAACCGGCTAAATAAGATTAAAATAGATAAATCTCCGGGTCCGGATGGCATACACCCACGAGTACTAAGAGAACTAAGTAATGTAATAGATAAACCATTATTTCTTATTTTTAGTGACTCTATAGCGACAGGGTCTGTTCCGCAGGACTGGCGCATAGCAAATGTGGTGCCAATATTCAAAAAGGGCTCTAAAAGTGAACCTGGAAATTATAGGCCAGTAAGTCTAACCTCTATTGTTGGTAAAATATTTGAAGGGTTTCTGAGGGATGTTATTCTGGATTATCTCAATGAGAATAACTGTTTAACTCCATATCAGCATGGGTTTATGAGAAATCGCTCCTGTCAAACCAATCTAATCAGTTTTTATGAAGAGGTAAGCTATAGACTGGACCACGGTGAGTCATTGGACGTGGTATATCTTGATTTTTCCAAAGCGTTTGATACCGTGCCGCACAAGAGGTTGGTACACAAAATGAGAATGCTTGGTCTGGGGGAAAATGTGTGTAAATGGATTAGTAACTGGCTTAGTGATAGAAAGCAGAGGGTGGTTATAAATGGTATAGTCTCTAACTGGGTCGCTGTGACCAGTGGGGTACCGCAGGGGTCAGTATTGGGACCTGTTCTCTTCAACATATTCATTAATGATCTGGTAGAAGGTTTACACAGTAAAATATCGATATTTGCAGATGATACAAAACTATGTAAAGCAGTTAATACAAGAGAAGATAGTATTCTGCTACAGATGGATCTGGATAAGTTGGAAACTTGGGCTGAAAGGTGGCAGATGAGGTTTAACAATGATAAATGTAAGGTTATACACATGGGAAGAGGGAATCAATATCACCATTACACACTGAACGGGAAACCACTGGGTAAATCTGACAGGGAGAAGGACTTGGGGATCCTAGTTAATGATAAACTTACCTGGAGCAGCCAGTGCCAGGCAGCAGCTGCCAAGGCAAACAGGATCATGGGGTGCATTAAAAGAGGTCTGGATACACATGATGAGAGCATTATACTGCCTCTGTACAAATCCCTAGTTAGACCGCACATGGAGTACTGTGTCCAGTTTTGGGCACCGGTGCTCAGGAAGGATATAATGGAACTAGAGAGAGTACAAAGGAGGGCAACAAAATTAATAAAGGGGATGGGAGAACTACAATACCCAGATAGATTAGCGAAATTAGGATTATTTAGTCTAGAAAAAAGACGACTGAGGGGCGATCTAATAACCATGTATAAGTATATAAGGGGACAATACAAATATCTCGCTGAGGATCTGTTTATACCAAGGAAGGTGACGGGCACAAGGGGGCATTCTTTGCGTCTGGAGGAGAGAAGGTTTTTCCACCAACATAGAAGAGGATTCTTTACTGTTAGGGCAGTGAGAATCTGGAATTGCTTGCCTGAGGAGGTGGTGATGGCGAACTCAGTCGAGGGGTTCAAGAGAGGCCTGGATGTCTTCCTGGAGCAGAACAATATTGTATCATACAATTATTAGGTTCTGTAGAAGGACGTAGATCTGGGTATTTATTATGATGGAATATAGGCTGAACTGGATGGACAAATGTCTTTTTTCGGCCTTACTAACTATGTTACTATGTTACTATGTTACTAAGTTCCTGATAGTCATTATTTGTTCACTGTTTTCTTGTCCAGTTGGTTATCATGATTTTGTCTTGCTAGCTGGAAGCTCTGGGATACAGAGTGGTCCCTCCGCACCGTGAGTCGGTGCGGAGGTCTTTTTTGCACACTCTGCGTGGTCTTTTGTAGGTTTTTGTGCTGATCGCAAAGTTACCTTTCCTATCCTCTGTCTATTTAGTAAGTCTGGCCTCCCTTTGCTGAAACTTGCTTCATTTCTGCATTTGTGACTTTCATCTTTACTCACAGTCAATATATGTGGGGGGCTTCCTTTACCTTTGGGGAATTTCTCTGAGGCAAGGTAGGCTTTATTTTCTATCTCTAGGGCTAGATAGTTCTTAGGCTGTGACGAGGCGCCTAGGTCTGGTCAGGAGCGCTCCACGGCTATTTCTAGTGTGTGTGATAGGATTAGGGCTTGCGGTCAGCAGAGTTCCCACATCCCAGAGCTCGTCCTGTATGAGGTTTAACTATCAGGTCATTCCAGGTGCTCCTAACCACCAGGTCATAACAGGACCCATAGAAACATCAGCCACATGCGATAAAGCCGTAGTCTGTGTCCCCCCCCATATAATTCCATTGTTTTTACCAGCACGCTGCTAGGAAGATGTCCACATGAATGCAATAAAGGACTTTTAACCTAAGAATGAGCGAGTGCGGCTTTTCTGTCAATACTCTATGAATATAAGTTGCACTTGCAGCTTTGTACCACCCAGTAATATCCTGAAAGAAGCTGTATGTTATCAGATGCACCATCAAAAAACGTGAAAAAATGGGTGCCTCTTTGTTTCTTCTACGTAGTAACTAACACATAAAGTTGCAGTCTGTAGTGCCATATCATGCAAACATGAAATATATGAAATTGGAATTGCATTACTGTTCTAGCAAAATGGGAAAGAACTAAGACACTTAATGCACTAATTGGCCAATTCATGTGCGCCTAACCGCCAATAACAAGTCGATCTTCTTTGCTGGGAAGCTAACCTGTCAACATAATGACAAGGGACTGTGGGCACCTACTCGATCCCCCAAACTAGTGGCACCAAGGGCTATCCATGTCCCCCGGATAACCCTGGATGGTGGAGACGCTGGGGTCTCATAAGTTGCAATGGGCCTATATTAACCCTGTACCTGTTTCCTCCCCCATCCAGGAAGGTGTGAGGGTGAAGTGTATTGGAAACATTAATCAGACAGACAGGGAGTCACCAGACAGGGATAAAAAAAAAGCTACAATCATACAAATGTGCTCAAAAACAGCAAAATGAGAGAATAAGGATAAACATCCAAACCAACTCCATGCAGCATTTTTCTGAAAAACAATCCAAATGCCTACAAACATTGAACTTTTCATTCAACTCCAAATCATGAGATAGAACCACTATCACTGGTAACTCATTGCCAGCGACAAGCATTTACACCAGAATGGAGTGGCCAACACAGAACAGCTGAGACAATTTAGGATGGAGAGCTCAAGGAGATTAACTGAACTGATTAACTCTTGCAAAGACATAGCAAGGAAAATATGTACTATTTAATAGGATGATGAAGCAATTCTAATCAGTGCAGGAGTTCTGATGAACCTGGGTCCCAGTTTCCAAGAGGGAACCTTCAATGTAATGTTATCTAGGACAACCACATCAAATCACTAACACACAAGTTCGGACCCACCAAGCGTTTTTGAATAGCCATACTCTTATATTTGGACCCCATCCTCCTCAAATTATTAAAACACCTTGCCACTCTGATGTAATAGATGAAGAAAACCACTCCTCCTCGTGTACTACTGAAGAACTATTGAAGGAGCAAAATTGAGGATGAAAATCATATACAGTATCCTTAAGAGCAGGGACTTGCCACTAGATTCATGACAACAGTTATTCATAGCAAACTCAGCCAGATGTAAGAGACCCAATCCTCTTGATTCTCAGACACAAAACACCTAAGATATGTCTCAAGATTCTGGTTCACTTGTTCAGTTTGCCCATTTGAGTGTGAAAGGCAGATAAAAACGAAATCTGTCCAAAATTTTTACACAATGTGAACCCTTGGTCGGAAACAATGTTTCATGTAATTTCATAATTTCTTTTATAAAAATTTGTGCCAAAGTCTTAGCATTTGGTAAAGCTACCTTGCTGAATTTATCTACTACCACCAATATAACAGTGTTACCTACCGGATGAAATCTACAGATAAATTAGTCCATGGTCCAGATGGATGAGTATGTGGGGTCTTAGAACACGAACAAGTACTGGAGGCAGCTACATATTCTCAAATATCCTGGCGCCCCCTAGCTCACCAAAAACTACTAGTAAGAATATCTGTGGTGGCTATACTATTGGATGTCAGGCCAGGACTGAATCATGATGTTCACTCAATTTTAAAACGGAGGTTCAAAGGGACAAACATTTTACCTGAATGACAGGCAGCGGGGATGTTCCCCCTATGCATCTACAACCTCCTTCTCCAGATCAGAACATATAGTAGCAATATAGGAACTGGCTTGCAATCATTTTCTCCTCTCTGAAAACAATGAGATAAAGCATCCCATTGGCAGATTCCAAATACAAGAGATCTTTATGATCGATGATTACCATGACCAGATGAATTGCCTCCTCCAAAAAATGATGCCACTGCTCAAGGGTCCACTTTATTGCCAATTCTTCCCTATTACTAGTGATGAGCGAATGTGATCGTCACTACTCGTAACTCGCTCAAGCATCAGTGTGCTCAGGATGCTCGTTACTAGTGTTGAGCGATACCGTCCGATACTTGAAAGTATCGGTATCGGATAGTATCGGCCGATACCCGAAAAATATCGGATATCGCCGATACCGATATCCGATACCAATACAAGTCAATGGGACATCAAGTATCGGAAGGTATTCTCATGGTTCCCAGGGTCTGAAGGAGAGGAAACTCTCCTTCAGGCCCTGGGATCCATAGGGATGTGTAAAATAAAGAATTAAAATAAAAAATATTGATATATTTACCTCTCCGGCGGCCCCTGAACTCAGCGCGGGTAACCGGCAGGCTTCTTTGTTCAAAATCAGCGCTTTTAGGACCTGAGAATCACGTCCCGGCTTCTGATTGGTCGCGGGCCGCCCATGTGACCGCCACGCGACCAATCACAAGCCGCTACGTCTTTGAAAGCCATTAACGCGCTCATTTTGAAAAATGAGCGCGTTAATAGCTTGCGGTGACGTCGCGGCTTGTGATTGGTCGCGTGGCGGTCACATGGGCGGCCCGCGACCAATCAGAAGCCGGGACGTGATTCTCAGGTCCTAAATGCGCTGATTTTGAACAACGAAGCCTGCCGGTTACCCGCGCTGAGTCCAGGGGCCGCCGGAGAGGTAAATATATCAATATTTTTTATTTTAATTCTTTATTTTACACATCTCTATGTATCCGATACCGATACCCGATACCACAAAAGTATCGGAATCGGTATACTTGCGGTATCGGAATGCTCAACACTACTCGTTACTAGTCGAGTATTTTTTTAATACTTGATCATGAGCTTGAGTCCCTGCACAACATGTTTGGAACTTTTAGACAGCCAATAAACATATGAGGATTGCCTGTCAGTCACTGTAATGCCGTAGCCATCTTGGTTGTGGCATTATTGTGATTGGTTGGCCGCATAGAATGATCAGATGTTTATAAGACCTGCGACGCTATGCTCATCACACTGTAGACTGGAAACAAGCAAAGCAGGGAGAGGTGCTGGTGAAAGAGGGATAGAATTGTAGCTGCGTATTAGCCAGGGATTCAACCATATTAAGTTTTTTTTAAAACAACAGCCCTTCTTAGAGCTAATGGCAATCATCAATAGTAATACTGATGTTAGCAGCACTTAGGGAGAGATTATGCTGAAGGGATTGTGTGAGACAGGATAGGGTGAATTGCACATCCTTTACGCTGCAGCCTTCAACTCACACCAAAACTCCTTCTCAGGACTAATAATATTATTTTTGCTCTTAATCCTGCAAATTGTTCTAAACAGGGAAATGTTATACACCATTTTTACTGCTGCAGTTGTGCGTCAAAGACATGTGGTTGGATCTCAATAGCATCACTATATTGCTCCCGCAGTCTAACCAGTCCATCTGAGGTGTGCAATTTTCCTGCAATAGTAATACTTCAAATTTTTTAAGCAGTGAAAGTTTGTACAGCTTTTATCCTGCTACAGTTGTGCTGCAAAAGCACAAAAAACATTTTTTGGTTCGAAATAGCATTGCTATATTGATACTACAGTCTAAAGCTGCCTTCACACTAGCAGTATTTGGTCAGTATTTTACATCAGTATTTGTAAGCCAAAACCAGGAGTGGAACAATTAGAGGAAAAGTATAATAGAAACACATGCACCACTCCTGCATTTATCACACACTCCTGGTTTTGGTTTACAAATACAGATAAAAAATACTGACCAAATACTACTAGTGTGACGGCAGCCTAAGACATCCATCTGAAGTGGTCAAATTTTCCTGTAGAATGTAAGCGTGCAAGGGCAGGGTCCTCGCCCCTCTGTATCAGTCTGTCATTGTTAGTTTTGTTTACTGTAAGTGATAATTGTATTTTGATGTAATCCCTTCTCATGTACAGCACCATGGAATTAATGGTGCTATATAAATAAATAAATAATAATAATACTGGAATTATTTTCAGCAGTGAAATTTTAATATGGCATTAATAAAATTTGCCATTTTTATTTATATGGCATTTATGGCATTTATCATGCTACAGTTGTGCCTCGCAGTAAGTTTATGTTCTGCTGTCTTTAACATGTCCCACGCAATTAAGACATTTTGGCCAACACTAATTACTAGTTGGTCACCATTCTAGACTGACCCTACGAGGAAAACTTTACATCTCTCCTTCCTGGGGCAGAGAGGTCTAATAAAATGTTGCAGTACCAAAAGGCCCTAGTTGAAGAATAATTTAAATTAATTCCCATCTGACAACCTGCCGGTAAAGGTCAGTTCCTTGGACAACCAAGAAGTGGAGACTAGGGAGACACACATCAGATGCAGCAGAGGTGCAGAAACACTCTCAAAGATCTGGGACAGTTTTCTCAGATGCTCCCAGACTGCTGTACACCACTGAAAGCAATGGAACTTAAACGTAAATGCAGTGTTTTTTTTGTTTTATTTTCTGGTGTATTACCATGTACCCCTTACTTCCCAAACATAGATTTCATCTTTTTGTGTCATCGTCCTCCTCCTCTCCAACCACCATATCAACAGGGTGATCATGCTACCCTCGCTACAAATTTTTAAGGGTGTTTATTATGCCTGCATCGACAATTTTTAGAAACCTACATCGAACATTTATATATATATATATATATATATATATATATATATATATATATATATACTGTATATATATGTATACCCCCAAGGGGTAAAAGTCTATTAGCCCATGCACCTAGTGCATGAGCATTACCAGTCTAGGACACCCACTTCCTCCATCTCTCCACATCCCTAATGTCTTCCATAGATCCCTATTGAAAGAATTTGTCCCTTCTGTGGTGTTGCCTTCCTCTTTGCCTCCTCCAGTTGCTGTCGAAGATTGTCTAGAGTATGAGGTGCACAGAGTTGATTCCCAGATGGTCCTTAGTTCCCTCTAGCACCACATACAAGGGATACGGAAAGAAGGAGAGATCATGGGTTCCAGTCTGACCCATGAGGGGCCAATTGACTGGTCAGGGCCTTTCATGCTAGGTTTCTTGTGAAGCCTGGGCTGGGAGTCTGGTGCCCCCCTCAGAAGAGAGGGTACTGTCACAGTTTCAACATTGACTGTGTCAAGGAACACTGTGAGGAACAGCACAGCCACCCTATGGGATGTGGAATGTGCTGGACTGTCAGTTTTATGAGTGACAGGCCAGTCATGCAATCTTATCCTGGGGCATGCTGGGTTGTGGATATTTTGATTGACAGCCCTGCTGCTCAATCTGTTCTAGTCTGTGGGCATTTAGCCAGGTGCCTCCCCTCGAACACTCTCGCACCCCTCCAATCTATTCTAAACTCAGCTGCCCGACTAATCCACATGTTCCCCCTCTATTCCCCGGCCTCTCCCCTCTGTCAATCCTTTCACTGGCTCCCCATTACCTAGAGACTCCAGTACAAAAGCCTAACCATGACATACAAAGCCATCCACAACCTGTCTCCTCCATGCATCTGTGACCTCGTCTCCCGGTACTTTCCTGCACGCAACCTCTGATCCTCACAAGATCTCCTACTCTACTCCCCTCTTATCTCCTCTTCCCACAATCGCATACAAGATTTCTCTCGCGCATCGCCCCTACTCTGGAACTCTCTACCACAACATATCAGACTCTCGCCTATCATCGAAACCTTCAAAAAGAACCTGAAGACCTACCTCTTCCGGCAAGCCTACAACCTGCAGTAACCACTGATCGACCAAACCACTGCATGACCAGCTCTATCCTCACCTACTGTATCCTCACCTATCCCTTGTAGATTGTGAGCCCTCGCGGGCAGGGTCCTCTCTCCTCCTGTACCAGTTGTGACTTGTATCATTCAAGATTATTGTACCTGTTTTTATTATGTATACCCCTCCTCACATGTAAAGCGCCATGGAATAAATATCGCTATAATAATAAATAATAAAATTAATAATAATAAGGTGCCTCACATCCTTAATCATCTGCAAAGTATTTAGCTGGCAAGCTGTTAGTAGTCAGTGTCAATGGTAGCTTTTATTTATTTAGTTGTGTTTGCTTAGCCCTGAATCTCTTTCCTCTGACCTTGCTGCTAGACCTAAGATTTGTCGTGACTATTCTTGTAGATCATCCCACCTGCTCTAGATGATCTCTGATTTCAGGTAACTGACCCCGAACTTGGCCTCTGATTATTTGTTTGTTTTATTTTTTTGTGTTGACATACCCTACTGGTTTTTGACCCCGGACCATTACTTGACCATGCTTTTGTCTTTCTCCTCTGTACTACGTGTCCTCCTGGTATCTGCATCGGACCTCCTGGACCTCTTGGTTTGTCCGTGAGTAGTGACTGAGCGTCACAGATCACTGTACAATTGGTGATGTATTATTTAGTCTTGCTAAAAGAATGAAAAAAAATAATGATAATGTTTTAAAATATATACAAACATGGTATATTAAGGTATATTAGAGCCTTAAAGTAACATTAATCAAATTGCAATATCATTAATTAGCCCTTGGCATAGACAGACATATGCCTATGTAAATGCAGCGCCCCAGAGTCCTGGTCGTTGCAGTAATGTTATTCTTCCACCAGGTGGAGTGATGTTACGTCTGAAGGCAATAAAGGAGATCTTCTGTCCAGGTATCGCAACCACAATACACACTTCACACTCCAGGCCGCCAGGGGGAGCCATGCTTCTATCTATTAGGGCACTCCTCACAATTAGGTAAAACTTGTAGTCAGGAGAGAAAGGGAGTCAGAACGAGGAGAGGAGAGCAGACGGAGGTCTGTGGGAGAACGAGGGTTCACGGAGCTGTGCCTGCCCCACGTGCGCCAGCATCCAAAGAAAGAGACATTGAAAGGAATTGTGTTGCAGTGAGTGAGAAACAAAGTCATAGCAAAAGGAGAGGAACATCAGGGGGAGACCAACTAGAAGCAGGCTGCCTCCTTCTGAAGCACAGTAACCGGTAGCCAGAACACTGAGGGAGTAAGGATCTCTATGCTTTACTTCAGAGACTGGCAGGACAGTTGATTCCACGTTGGCTGCCCGACCATATACCCAGGAGGCACGGTGGCAACTTGTGGGGGCCGGGGCATCTCTAGGGTCCCTATAAAAAGCCTCAGGCCACCAGTCATACGGGTTTGTCCTATAAATCAGGGGGACAGAGAGGAAGAGACTTAACACCTACAATAGTTGTGAGGACCTTACCGAGTTGCTCAGCAGGAAGGGACTACAACACTCAGGCGCTAGGGGAAGGCTATTGAATTCCACCTGGATAAGGGGACTCTGGATTTGCCTTCAGACCGGCCGGACTCTGCCTACCCTGTGGTCCTTACCCTGGACTGTGGATGCTGAAGCCTTCTGTAAAGGTAAAGAGACTACAACCTTGTGTCCTCGTTATTCACTGCGCCTCACACCATCCATCATCTACTCACTGGGATGCCCTGGGGACACACTTCACCTGTGGGAAGGTATACAATCTAGCTGCCATAACATCACCCCAGCGGACCCCTAAGCAGCGTCGGTCACCCTGACCGAATACAACAGGAGGCGTCATGAACACTATCCCTTTAAAGACCTTTCCCCATTTACAACAGACGTCCCCTAGGGCCACGGACCGGGTCAGCCACCGTGACATCCCTGACGAGAACCGAAGGGCCCGGTACCGAGTAACCCCTAGCCCTTGGGGGCGCTCCATAAATATACCACAAGGGGTTGATGTCATGTTATTAAATTGTATATTTTGTTTGACAGTATGAAAATAAGAAAGTTTGCAATTAACTTGCTTTCTCTGTATGCTGTAATTCACATATTCCAAGCTGAGGTGTTAACTCCTGAAATATAATAAACCTCTTTCTAGACCATTGATTTCTATGCAGCAATTAGCTGCTCTCCACCTTCCTCTACCTTTCAGCTCCTGACCTGTTATCAGTCCTGCAAAATCACATGATCCATGACCCCACCATCAGGAAATTTCCACAGCATGTCTCCTTATCATTGCTTATTCAAAGACCCTGTTATCTTTATGTGTATATATAGCAACAGCAGGCTTCAGATGTGATATAATCAGTTACAAATTACAATAGCAGGAGAACCTACTGGCCAGAATTGTCTATCTAGGAGGAGTGCCCCCTCAGCAATGAGAAAATAAGGAGACTGTAGAGCTGTATGCTACTCAAAGCACAACTTGTGAATATCACTTTAAGTATATAAGAATGAACCTTCTTCTACTGAATGGGTGACACATCCCAATTTCCATAAGAATGTGAAGTTTCCACTTGACAGCCACTGGCCAAAATATTTAGAATACTGCTTAGCAGATGTTAGTTTGCAAATTAAATAATAATTGCAAATTAATTAATAATTTTAATTGTAAACTATATTAATGTTTTTTTTTTTACATATATCTCCTTTTAATTTTCTTTACAAAGTATTTTTCCAATTCCTTAGGGAATTGAATGTTCTTACTATTCTTTTAGCTCTGACACATATGCTGTATTTTTATCAATTTTTAATAATGTGAATTCATAAACATAAAATGTCTTCACGATGCTTATGAGTCATTAGCACCTATGAATCATGCTACACCTAAAATACAGACACTCAAATTTTCAGATTAACACATTTCTTATTTTTCACATATTTGTCGAATCATATTTTGAAAAGGATATTAAGATATTTAAAAAGACATGATATTTTATCATTTAAAAACTTGGCCATCTTTATTGGAAAAAAACATGTGAATATCAGTCAGAAACTAGACTAAGTTTTGTGGTATAAGAAGTGCCACAGGCCTGACGTCACCACGTGGCACACCTGGGCAAGGGACTCTGGACGAACGGGTTGTACACTCACCGTCAGGAATACTGGCACACTATGGGGTCGGGAGTCAGGGGAGCCTGGTGCCAGCGCTGGAACTGGGTCCCATCCTCAAATATTCACTTCTCCCCATTCAGCGCTGTTCTGGTCCCTTCAGCGTCTTCTTACTCTCTGTGACATCTCACTGCAGAGAGCGTGATGACGTTACTACAGCGCGTCCCCTGCCGAGCAGTGCAGAGAATCAGAAGACTCTGAGGAGACCGCAGCAGCAGGGAAGGAGGAGAGGTGACGAGTTTTTGATTATTTTTATGTTTGTAGCAATATATGATGCCATTACACTGTATGGAGCAATACATGGGGACACTATATACTCTATGGAGCACTATATTGAGCCATTATATTTTGTTTAGAGCAATATATGGGGCCCATTATACTGTATGGAGCATTATATGTGGCCCATTATACTGTACAGAACACTATATATAGGGCCCATTGTACTGTATGGAACACTATATGGGGCCCATTATACTGCACGGAGTATTATATGGAGCACATTATACTGTATGGATCACTGTATGGGACCAATACACTGTTTGGAGCGTTATACGGGGCCCATTATACTGAATGAAGCACTATGGGGTCCACTATACTGTATGGAGCACTATATGGTGCCCATTATTCTGTATGGAGCAATATATGGGGTCCATTATTTTGTATGGCGCATTATATGGGGATCATAATAGTGTATGGAACAATATATGGTGTTCATAATACTGCATGTCAGACTATATGGTGCCTTTAATACTGTATGGAGGACTATGTGGATATTGTATGGAGGACAATGTGGTGCTCATAATACTGTATGAAGGACTAAAATGAAAATGAAAAGTTTGCAGTCACCCAGAGTGACAGCAGATTTTTAAATCTCCCCAACTCATACACTCTACGCTGCGAGATTCACTGGTTTCTGAGCTATTGTAGAATTTACAATAGATATCACTCATGTAATGTAAGGAGTAAGTGAAATATTTGCAATTGTACTATACAAATGCAGCGCCCCAGAGTCCTGGTCATTGCAGTAATGTCGCTCTGCCGCTATCGGGAGTGATGTTATGTCTGATTGCACTAAAGGAGTTCACCTGACCAGGTATCACAGTCACACATTACACTTCACACTCCGGCCACCAGGGGGAGCAAAAGGCACTATGTATTAGGCCACTCCTCACACTCTGGTAAAACTGGGGGTTGGATAGGAAGTTAGAGCAGAACACAGCCTGGGAGAGCTCCAGGGAGGACCTGTCAGGGGTAGGTTCCTGGCAGGTACCTAGCAGAAAGGACAGAACGTACGGAGTCGCGCCTGCACTACCTTGCGGCGGCATCCTAAGGAAGGACACGAAGCGAAGGATATTGTGGAGAAGTGAGAAACGAAATCGCAGCAGAAGGAGATATCCAGTGGGAGTCGTGCCCCGAGATCGGCAACATCCTACTGAGGCGCGTAGCCGGTGGCCGGAACGCCGAGGAAGTAACAGACTTCAAGCATTACTTCAAACAGCGGCAGGACTGTTGATTTTAGGTTGGCTGTCTACCTTACATCACCTAAGCAGACATAGGGGGCAAAGTTGGAGAGGGGCGTCTCTGGGGTCCCAGAATAGCTCCGAGCCTTCCCGTCAAACGTGTGCGTCCTATCCAGACAATAATTTGGGGGACGGAGAGAAAGAGAAAGAACAGATAAGAAAGTTGTGAGAACTATCCCGAATGCTCAGCAGGGAAGAACTACAACACACAGGCGCTAGTTGGTAGGCACTGATTTCCACCTGCAAAGGGAACTCTGGATGTGCCTTTGGACCGACCGGACTCAGCCAGCCCAGTTAACAGTGTTCTGGATTGTGGATCCCTTCAGTAAAAGGTAAAGAGACTGCAACCCTGTGTCCTCGCTATTAACTGCGCCTCACATCATCGCCACCTACACTATTGGGAAGCCCTGGGGATATACTTCGCCTGTGGGAAGGTATACCATCTAGCTGCCATTCCATCACCCCAGTGGACCCCTAAGCAGCGTCGGTCACCCTGACCGAATACCACAGGTGGCGTCACGAAACCTTGACAAACTATCATCACCCCTTTCATTGGACGCCCCTTAGCAGGGTCACGGACCGGGTCCAGCAACCGTGACAACCCCAGCATCGAGACTGAGAGGACCGGCACCGAGTAACCCACGGCCCTGCGTCTGGGGGCGCTCCAACTTGGCGTCACGAACAGGATGTACTTAAGCCTGAAGAATCAGGTCATGTGTGCCTTGAAACTGTGATTGAACTGTGACTTATTGCAAAGACTGTGTATCGCTATTTGCCGCCAAAAATCCGCCATTGCCACACCATGTGGAGCGTGAAGGGAGGAGCCATAGCTTCATGGGTGGAGCCAGCTGGAAAAGAGCACGGAGCGGGAAGACTTGGTGAGGTGCCGATCCTGGAAGAAGAACCCCGACCCTGGCGCCGATCCCGGAAGAAGACCCCTGACCCCGGCAGGTTAGCAGGGGGGAAAGAACGGCCATGTCGGATCCCGGAGGAGCGGAGGCGGCGGCCACAGCTGCAGACTCGGGAGTGCTTCCAGATTCCATGGTGGACGCAGCCACGAATCTGGTATCACTGCCGGATGCCTCAGGGCTTGCTGCTCCCATCAACCAGCCGGATACTGCCGCCGCTACAACAGCCATAATGCCCTTCTCTATGCCGTACCTACCAGGAGCCGCCTGGCTCCCGCGATACTCCGGAGAAACCCATACGTTAACTGACTTTAAAGAGGGGATTTGTAGCCTGCTTGAGTTTTATCCCTTGACAGAGCCTCAGAAAGTTCATATGATAACCGTACAACTCTTTGGAGCGGCATTGAGGGAAGTGAAGTCCTGGCCCGTTGCAGACAAGAAAACTGCACAACAGGTATTTGCAAAGCTTAAAACCACCTTTGACACCCGCACCGCTACGGAAATTAAATTGACGTTCTATGGGTGCAAGCAGAGGCCGCAGGATAGCTTACGGGACTATGCCCTTAATCTTCAGGAGGCACTGTGGGCCATCAAGCAAAGTGACCCAAACAGCATGCAAGATGAAGATAAACTCCTGAAGGAGCGGTTCATCAAGGGGCTCCTGTGCAGTAACCAAAGGGCCCAGCTACACTTCCTGGCCATGCAGAATCCAGACCTGACTTTTGCGCAATTCAAAGATAAAGCCATCCAGGCACTACCAGAGCGACAACCCAGCCGTGCCACACTTCCCAGGTGTCAAGCCCTCACGTACCACCAGGAGGTGGCGTCGGACGCACCCGTTTCGGTCGAGGCCGATGCCCAGATCCTGGAAGACGACTCCCCTGCAGGACTGCGCCTCCAGATACAGAAGCTGACCAAGAGCATTGCTGCCCTAGCCCGGACCGTCCAATCCCTACAGGAGGCCCCCAAGGAGAAGATCCAGTTGGCTTCCAGACCGGACGATGTCCCCTGGCAGTGACCAAGGAGAGTTCCGTCGACCAGAGGCAGAGACGATCGCTTTTATTGGGATGGACGACCTATCTGCCGCCGCTGCCACCAGGTGGGCCATCTTGCAAGGTACTGTCAGTTAAACGAGCAACCCTTGGGACAGAGGGCCAACCCCCAGGAGTAGAACGCCCAGGCCCGCAAAATTGGAGAGCCAAATACATCGGAGGGCGACCAGTTCTCCCCATCGTGATCGATGGTATCCCCATGAACGCTGTGCTGGACACTGGTTCCCAGGTGACAACTATGCCCTACATTCTTTATAGACGTTTTGGGAGGACACCAACATTACCCGTGGCCCCGATGATGATTTTACCATAATAGCTAGTAATGGACAGCTGCTGCCGCAAGTGGGGTATAAAGAGGTCACTATTAAGGTGGGGCGGGTAGAATTGGAGGCCCAGGGAATTGTCATTGTTGATATTGACCGACGTGAACGTAACCCCATGATGACCATCGGTACTAATGTCATAGAAAATTGTCTTGCAGAAGTTATTGTCTTGTTGCAGCAGGTAGCAGAGACAGCTGGTTACAGTGAACAACGCGCCTTGCAGAAAGAAATCAGAGCCCTATTGCGGAGACAGCAGGTGGAGCTGACTGGTGGTGAAATTGACCGGGTCACAGTGAGTGATTCGAACCCTATTGCAATACCCCCCAGGAGTGAAATGATAATATGGTGTCAGGCAGCCATAGGCCTCGGGGGTAAAGACTATCAGGCCCTGGTAGAACCTGTGTATTCGGATAATAGGCCTACCCTCCTGACAGCTAGAGGGGTGGTTGACGTCCGCAAGGGGAGGGTGCCGGTACGTGTCCTTAACTGTGGGGAGGAAGAAGTCCACCTAACCAAATATGTCACACTTGCCAAGCTGTTTACTGTTAATAATAGCGTGATACAGGCACCCGGGCCCTTGGCTCCGTCCAATCCGGCGGAGGACAATGGCTCTGCAGAGCAGTCGAAAGATTGGTGTCAAGAATTACATGTGGGCACTGATTCTACTCCATCTCACCAGATACAGGGGGCGTACAGGGTGGTTCACGAGTATGAGCGGGTATTCAGCAAACACCCCCTTGATTTTGGGTGGGTAAAAGGGATTCAACATCACATCCCCACAGGAGATCACCCACCCATAAAAGAAAGATACCGTCCTGTACCCCCAGCTCATTATCAGTATGCCAAGGACATGTTGCGAGAAATGAAGGAGGCTGGGGTAGTGAGAGACAGCTGTAGCCCCTGGGCAGCTCCATTAGTCCTCGTTAGGAAGAAAGATGGCACCATGAGGATGTGTGTGGATTATAGGCAATAAAACCGCATTACACATAAGGATGCATACCCCCTGCCTAGGATAGAGGAGTCCTTGGCTGCTTTAACCCCTTTACCCCCAAGGGTGGTTTGCACGTTAATGACCAGGCCAATTTTTACAATTCTTACCACTGTCCCTTTATGAGGTTATAACTCCGAAACGCTTCAACGGATCCTGGTGATTCTGACATTGTTTTCTCGTGACATATTGTACTTCATGATAGTGGTAAAATTTATTTGATAGTACCTGCGTTTATTTGTGAAAAAAACGGAAATGTGGCGAAAATTTTGAAAATTTCGCAATTTTCAAACTTTGAATTTTTATGCAATTAAATCACAGAGATATGTCACACAAAATACTTAATAAGTAACATTTCCCACATGTCTCCTTTACATCAGCATAATTTTGGAACCAATTTTTTTTTTGTTAGGGAGTTATAAGGGTTAAAAGTTGACCAGCAATTTCTCATTTTTACAACACCATTTTTTTTTAGGGACCACGTCTCATTTGAAGTCATTTTGATGGGTCTATATGATAGAAAATGCCCAAGTGTGACACCATTCTAAAAACTGCACCCCTCAAGGTGCTCAAAACCACATTCAAGAAGTTTATTAACCCTTCAGGTGTTTAATAGGAATTTTTGGAATGTTTAAATAAAAATGAACATTTAACTTTTTTACACAAAAAATTTACTTCAGCTCCAATTTGTTTTATTTTACCAAGGGTAACAGGAGAAATTGGACCCAAAAAGTTGTTGTCCAATTTGTCCTGAGTACGCTGATACCCCATATGTGGCAGTAAACCACTGTTTGGGCGCATGGGAGAGCTCGGAAGGGAAGGAGCGCTATTTGACTTTTCAATGCAAAATTGACAGGAATTGAGATGGGACGCCATGTTGCGTTTGGAGAGCCACTGATGTGCCTAAACATTGAAACCCCCCACAAGTGACACCATTTTGGAAAGTAGACCCCCTAAGGAACTTATCTGGATGTGTGGTGAGCACTTTGACCCACCAAGTGCTTCACAGAAGTTTATAATGCAGAACCGTAAAAATAAAAAATCATATTTTTTCACAAAAATTATATTTTTGCCCCCAATTTTTTATTTTTCCAAGGGTAAGAGAAGAAATTGGACCTCAAAAGTTGTTGTCCAATTTGTCCTGAGTACGCTGATACCCCATATGTGGCAGTAAACCACTGTTTGGGCGCATGGGAGAGCTCGGAAGGGAAGGAGCGTAGTTTGACTTTTCAATGCAAAATTGACAGAAATTGAGATGGGACGCCATGTTGCGTTTGGAGAGCCACTGATGTGCCTAAACATTGAAACCCCCCACAAGTGACACCATTTTGGAAAGTAGACCCCCTAAGGAACTTATCTAGAGGTGTGGTGAGCACTTTGACCCACCAAGTGCTTCACAGAAGTTTATAATGCAGAACCGTAAAAATAAAAAATCATATTTTTTCACAAAAATTATATTTTTGCCCCCAATTTTTTATTTTTCCAAGGGTAAGAGAAGAAATTGGACGTCAAAAGTTGTTGTCCAATTTGTCCCGAGTACGCTGATACCCCATATGTGGCAGTAAACCACTGTTTGGGCGCATGGGAGAGCTCGGAAGGGAAGGAGCGCCGTTTGACTTTTCAATGCAAAATTGACAGGAATTGAGATGGGACGCCATGTTGCGTTTGGAGAGCCACTGATGTGCCTAAACATTGAAACCCCCCACAAGTGACACCATTTTGGAAAGTAGACCCCCTAAGGAACTTATCTGGATGTGTGGTGAGCACTTTGACCCACCAAGGGCTTCACAGAAGTTTATAATGCAGAGCCATAAAAATAAAACAAAATTTTTTTCCCACAAAAATTATTTTTTAGCCCCCAGTTTTGTATTTTCCCTAGGGTAACAGGAGAAATTGGACCCCAAAAGTTGTTGTCCAATTTGTCCTGAGTACGCTGATACCCCATATGTGGGGGGGAACCACCGTTTGGGCGCATTGGGAGGGTTCGGAAGGGAAGGAGCGCCATTTGGAATGCAGACTTAGATGGAATGGTCTGCAGGCGTCACATTGCGTTTGCAGAGCCCCTAATGTACCTAAACAGTAGAAACCCCCCACAAGTGACACCATTTTGGAAAGTAGACCCCCTAAGGAACTCATCTTGATGTGTTGTGAGAGCTTTGAACCCCCAAGTATTTCACTACAGTTTATAACGCAGAGCCATGCAAATAAAAAATATTTTATTTTCCACAAAAATTATATTTTAGCCCCCAGTTTTGTATTTTTCCAAGGTTAGCAGGAGAAATTGGACCCTAAATGTTGTTGTCCAATTTGTCCTGAGTACGCTGATACCCCATATGTGGGGGGAACCACCGTTTGGGCGCATGGGAGGGTTCGGAAGGGAAGGAGCGCCATTTGGAATGCAGACTTAGATGGAATGGTCTGCAGGCGTCACATTGCGTTTGCAGAGCCCCTAATGTACCTAAACAGTAGAAACCCCCCACAAGTGACACCATTTTGGAAAGTAGACCCCCTAAGGAACTCATCTTGATGTGTTGTGAGAGCTTTGAACCCCCAAGTATTTCACTACAGTTTATAACGCAGAGCCATGCAAATAAAAAATATTTTTTTTTCCACAAAAATTATATTTTAGCCCCCAGTTTTGTATTTTTCCAAGGTTAGCAGGAGAAATTGGACCGTAAATGTTGTTGTCCAATTTGTCCTGAGTACGCTGATACCCCATATGTGGGGGGGAACCACCGTTTGGGTGCATGGGAGGGTTCGGAAGGGAAGGAGCGCCATTTGGAATGCAGACTTAGATGGAATGGTCTGCAGGCGTCACATTGCGTTTGCAGAGCCCCTAATGTACCTAAACAGTAGAAACCCCCCACAAGTGACACCATTTTGGAAAGTAGACCCCCTAAGGAACTCATCTTGATGTGTTGTGAGAGCTTTGAACCCCCAAGTATTTCACTACAGTTTATAACGCAGAGCCATGCAAATAAAAAATATTTTTTTTTCCACAAAAATTATATTTTAGCCCCCAGTTTTGTATTTTTCCAAGGTTAGCAAGAGAAATTGGACCCTAAATGTTGTTGTCCAATTTGTCCTGAGTACGCTGATACCCGATATGTGGGGGGAACCACCGTTTGGGCGCATGGGAGGGCTCGGAAGGGAAGGAGCATCATTTGGAATGCAGACTTAGATGGATTGGTCTGCAGGCGTCACATTGCGTTTGCAGAGCCCCTAATGTACCTAAACAGTAGAAACCCCCCACAAGTGACCCCATATTGGAAACTAGACCCCTCATTGAACTTATCTAGATGTGTTGTGAGAACTTTGAACCCCCAAGTGTTTCACTACAGTTTATAACGCAGAGCCGTGAAAATAAAAAATCTTTTTGTTTTCCCACAAAAATTATTTTTTAGCCCCCAGTTTTGTATTTTCCCAAGGGTAACAGGAGAAATTGGTCCACAAAAGTTGTTGTCCAATTTGTCCTGAGTACGCTGATACCCCATATGTTGGGGTAAACCCCTGTTTGGGCACACAGGAGAGCTCGGAAGGGAAGGAGCACTGTTTTACTTTTTCAACGCAGAATTGGCTGGAATTGAGATCGGACGCCATGTCGTGTTTGGAGAGCCCCTGATGTGCCGAAACAGTGGAAACCCCCCAATTATAACTGAAACCCTAATCTAAACACACCCCTAACCCTAATTCCAACGGTAACCCTAACCACACCTCTAACCCTGACACACCCCTAACCCTAATCCCAACCCTATTCCCAACTGTAAATGTAATCTAAACCCTAACCCTAACTTTAGCCCCAACCCTAACTGTAACCCTAACCCTAGCCCTAACCCTAGCCCTAACCCTAGCCCTAACCCTAGCCCTAGCCCTAGCCCTAACCCTAGCCCTAACCCTAGCCCTAACCCTAACCCTAACCCTAGCCCTAACCCTAGCCCTAACCCTAGCCCTAACCCTAACCCTAGCCCTAGCCCTAACCCTAGCCCTAACCCTAGCCCTAGCCCTAACCCTAGCCCTAATGGGAAAATGGAAATAAATACATTTTTTTTTATTTTTCCCTAACTAAGGGGGTGATGAAGGGGGGTTTGATTTACTTTTATAGCGAGTTTTTTAGCGGATTTTTATGATTGGCAGCCGTCACACACTGAAAGACCCTTTTTATTGCAAAAAATATTTTTTGCAATACCACATTTTGAGAGCTATAATTTTTCCATATTTTGGTCCACAGAGTCATGTGAGGTCTTGTTTTTTGCGGGACGAGTTGACGTTTTTATTGAAAACATTTTTGGGCACGTGACATTTTTTTATCGCTTTTTATTCCGATTTTTGTGAGGAAGAATGACCAAAAGCCAGCTATTCATGAATTTCTATTGGGAGAGGCGTTTATACCGTTCCGCGTTTGGTAAAATTGATAAATCAGTTTTATTCTTCGGGTCAGTACGATTACAGCGATACCTCATTTATATCATTTTTTTATGGTTTGGTGCTTTTATACGATAAAAACTATTTTACAGAAAAAATTATTATTTTTGCATCGCATTATTCTCAGGACTATAACTTTTTTATTTTTTTGCTGATGATGCTGTATTGCGGCTCTTTTTTGCGGGACAATATGACGCTTTCAGCGGTACCATGGTTATTTATATCTGTCCTTTTGATCGCGTGTTATTCCACTTTTTGTTCGGCGGTATGATAATAAAGCGTTGTTTTTTGCCTCGTTTTTTTTTTTTTTTTCTTACGGTGTTTACTGAAGGGGTTAACTAGTGGGACAGTTTTATAGGTCGGGTCGTTACGGACGCGGCGATACTAAATATGTGTACTTTTATTGTTTGTTTTTTTTATTTAGATGAAGAAATGTATTTATGGGAATAATATATATTTTTTTTTTTTCATTATTTTGGAATATTTTTTTTAATTTTTTTTACACATTTGGAAAAATTTTTTTTTACTTTTTTACTTTGTCCCAGGGGGGGACATCACAGATCAGTGATCTGACAGTTTGCACAGCACTCTGTCAGATCACTGATCTGACATGCAGCGCTGCAGCCTTCACAGTGCCTGCTCTGAGCAGGCTCTGTGAAGCCACCTCCCTCCCTGCAGGACCCGGATCCGCGGCCATCTTGGATCCGGGGCTGGAGGGAGCAGGGAGGGAGGTGAGACCCTCGCAGCAACGCGATCACATCGCGTTGCTCCGGGGGTCTCAGGGAAGCCCGCAGGGAGCCCCCTCCCTGCGCGGTGCTTCCCTGCACCGCCGGCACATCGCGATCATCTTTGATCGCGGTGTGCCAGGGGTTAATGTGCCGGGGGCGGTCCGTGACCGCTCCTGGCACATAGTGCCGGATGTCAGCTGCTATAAGCAGCTGACACCCGGCCGCGATCGGCCGCGCTCCCCCCGTGAGCGCGGCCGATCGGCTATGACGTACTATCCCGTCCAGGGTCAGATAAGCCCAGGGCACCTCGACGGGATAGTACGTCTAAGGTCACAGAGGGGTTAAAGTCTGCTAATTATTTTTCTACCTTGGATCTCACCAGTGGGTACTGGCAGGTTCCCATGGCAGAGGCAGACAAGGAAAAGACGGCCTTCACAATGCCGATGGGTCTCTGCGAGTTCAACTACATGCCCTTCGGATTGTGTAACGCCCCGGGGACGTTCCAGAGGATGGTGGAGTGCTGTTTGGGACACAAGAACTTTGAGACCATGCTGCTTTATCTGGACGATGTCATTGTCTTCTCTAAGACCTATGAAGACCATTTGAAGCACCTGGCCGAGGTGTTTGAAGCGCTGTCCAACTTTGGCTTAAATGTGAAACCGTCCAAATGCCATCGGCTAAAACCCAAAGTGCAGTACCTGGGCCATGTGGTGAGTGCCGAAGGAGTGGCCCCAGACCCCGACAAGGTCACGGTGATCAAGGACTGGCTGCAGCCCGGTAACCTCCATGAAGTCCAACAGTTCCTCGGGTTGGTGGGCTACTACCGGAGGTTTATCAAAGACTTCACCAAGAAGGCTGCGCCATTGCAAGACCTGTTGGTGGGCCAACCCAAGAAACCCAAGGGTAAGAATACCCCATTTGATTGCAACGACGGACTGGAAGGATCGTTCACCTGCTTAAAATCAGCACTGACAGGAGAAGAAGTACTAGCCTACCCTGAATATGACCAACCATTTGTATTGTATACAGATGCCAGCAACGTGGGGCTGGGAGCTGTGCTGTCCCAGGTCCAGAAGGAAAAGGAAAGAGTAATCGCTTACGCCAGCAGGAAACTTCGCCCCACTGACAGGAATCCAGACAACTACAGTTCCTTTAAGCTGGAGTTCCTCGCCATCGTTTGGGCCGTGACGGAGAGGTTCAAGCACTACCTGGCCTCAGCAAAATTCACCGTCTTCACGCATAATAATCCACTAACACACTTGGACACAGCAAAACTCGGTGCCTTGGAGCAGCGGTGGATGGCCCGGTTGTCCAATTACGACTTCACCATCAAGTACCGGGCGAGGCACAAGAATGCCGATGCATTGTCCTGGATGCCTCACTTGCCCGAAACAGGGGAAGATCCAGAAGCATTTGAAGAAGTAGAGCTGCCCACTTTCCATCGTTCCAAGGCAACCCAGTGTTCCCATCAGGTGGAGAACAGGCACAGAAATAAACAGGGCGCCCTATTGTATCCCCTGCACCATCACGGGTGGACAGTGAAGCAGGATGGTGACCCTGCGGTCCGTCGGGTGAAAGAGCTCCTGACACAGGGAGGTTTGCATCCCGGCCTGGATGATCCACCAGAGACATTACAGTTGTGGAAGGAGAGGGGCAAACTGTTTATTCACGATGGCAAGCTGTGCCGAAGGAGCATCGACCTCCGCACTCATGAATTGATATGGCAGATCGTGGTCCCAAGACAAGATGTGCCAATGTCCTGGGAGCGTACCACGATGGGGCAGGACACTTCGGATGGAGGAAGCTGGAGAGGCTACTCCGTGGGAGGTTCTACTGGATCGGCATGAAGAAAGCCATCGAGAAGTGGTGTCGAGAGTGTGGCCCCTGTAGCCTACGCCGGAAGGATCATGACAGCCAATGGGCTCCCTTGCAGCCCATCCTCACCAAACAGCCGCTCGAGTTGGTCGCGCTGGATCACGTAAAGCTAACACCTAGCCGGTCAGGTTATATCTATGCTCTCACCATTGTGGACCACTACTCCAGATTCCTGTTAGTCATGCCCGTCAAAGATCTAACGGCTAGGACGGCTGCCAAAACCTTCCATGGGTACCTGGAGAAGGTGTTGACCGATCAGGGACCAGCATTTGAAGCGGAGGTGTTCCAGGAGTTTTGCAATTTGTATGGGTGTAAGAAGATCAGAACCACGCTGTACCATCCACAAACCAACGGGATGTGTGAGAAGATGAACCAAGTGGTGACCGACTTACTGAAAACCTTACCTGTAGAGGAGCGGAACTTGTGGCCCACAAAGTTACCAGACTTGGTAGATATGTATAACCACATCCTGGTGAATTCCACATACTGCACCCCAGCGTACCTGATGCGAGGAAGGTCTAGCAAGTTACTCGTCGATCTGGACATGGGGGTCCTGACCCCTGAAGATGTATCGCCAGATGCGGATTGGGATACCGAGAGGCAGCAAAGGTACCGCAAAGTACAGGAATGTGTAGAAAGAAGTCTCGCCCAAGCCAGACAAAAACAAGAAAGGGACTACAACCAGTATGCTCCTGCGGCTCCATTGTCACCTGGTGAGCAGGTACTCAAATGAAAGAGAAGACTACACAAGCTTGATGACCAATGGGAAGCGGAACCGTATACCATTCTGCCCTCCGATTTCGACAATACGAAGGTCTTTCTCATCAGCAATGACGGAGGGGAAACCTCATCGGCCATATCCAGAGACCACCTGAAAATATGCCCTGATAAGCTGAGAGATGGGGAAACAGATCCCAGGACTTCTCCGCCCGTGGAAGAGGAGAAGATGATACACACTGTTCTTGGCGATTTTCCCCAGTCCAGGACTCAAATAATTCAGGCCATTGTGGTACCTGTCTTAACGTTTCGTCAACTGAGACCGCCAGAACTAGATGTGGTGCCAGGGCATACAGACCCGCAAGCACAGCCGACCCCACCAGAAGATGCGATGCCAACAGTCGAACCAGCAGGCCCTCCCTCTGCCATTGGTGAATCTGCCATGCCCACCATTAGTAGTGGCAGCTCTGAAAACTCCAGCATGCCAGTGCTGCCCAGACTCACTAGAAGTGTAGCTAGAAGACAGTGGACTACACCAGCGATAGCAAGCGTAGCGGGCCCTGTCAGGCCAATAGCAACCCCTGCGCTGTGGAGGTCTACGCGCAGCACCAAGAATCAGACTCCACGTCACTATAAAGCTTGGAGATATTAACGATAGTTGCTATTTGGTTGAAAATGTTTGTGTAAATATCTGTGTTACAGGTTTAAAAATGGACAATGGCATGATGGACAGCGAATCACTCCAAAACTTTCATAGGGACCCCTTTGTTTACCCGGTGTCCCTGCTGTTCTATGGTTGCACCTACTGAACTGGGAGTCATGAACTGTGCATGACCAGTCTTTTGCAACATTCAAGCGTCCTTACCTTCCATAACGGAAAGCACTGTTATATTTACTTAGTCATAGCATTTCAAAATTTTGTATGTCTTTTTCCTAACATGTATTGTTGTTCTTCTTTTCCCAGTCCAGGAGTACTGGATTTAACCTGGGGGGAGTGCAGCGCCCCAGAGTCCTGGTCGTTGCAGTAATGTCGCTCTGCCACTAAGGGGAGTGATGTTATGTCTGATTGCACTAAAGGAGTTCACCTGACCAGGTATCACAGTCACACATTACACTTCACACTCCGGCCACCAGGGGGAGCAAAAGGCACTATGTATTAGGCCACTCCTCACACTCTGGTAAAACTGGGGGTTGGATAGGAAGTTAGAGCAGAACGCAGCCTGGGAGAGCTCCAGGGAAGACCTGTAAGGGGTGGGTTCCTGGCAGGTACCTAGCAGAAAGGACAGAACTTATGGAGCCGCACCTGCACTACCTTGCGGCGGCATCCTAAGGAAGGACACGAAGCGAAGGATATTGTGGAGAAGTGAGAAACAAATTGCAGCACAAGGAGATATCCAGTGGGAGTCATGCCCCGAGATCGGTAACATCCTACTGAGGCGCATAGCCGATGGCCGGAACGCCGAGGAAGTAACAGACTTCAAGCATTACTTCAAACAGCGACAGGACAGTTGATTTTAGGTTGGCTGTCTACCTTACATCACCTAAGCAGACATAGGGGGCAAAGTTCGAGAGGGGCGTCTCTGGGGTCCCAGAATAGCTCCGAGCCTTCCCGTCAAACGGGTGCGTCCTATCCAGACAATAACTTGGGGGACGGAGAGAAAGAGAAAGAACAGATATGAAAGTTGTGAGGACTATCCTGAATGCTCAGCAGGGAAGAACTACAACACACAGGCGTTAGTTGGTAGGCACTGATTTCCACCTGCAAAGGGAACCCTGGATGTGCCTTCAGACCGGCCGGACTCAGCCAGCCTAGTTAACAGTGCTCTGGATTGCGGATCCCGAAGTCTTCAGTAAAAGGTAAAGAGACTGCAACCCTGTGTCCTCGTTATTAACTGCGCCTCACATCATCGCCACCTACACTACTGGGAAGCCCTGGGGATATACTTCGCCTGTGGGAAGGTATACCATCTAGCTGCCATTCAATCACCCCAGCGGATCTCTAAGCAGCATCGGTCACCCTGACCAAATACCACAGGTGGCGTCACGAACCCTTGACCAACTATCATCACCCCTTTCATTGGACGCCCCTTAGCAGGGTCACGGACCGGGTCCAGCCACCGTGACAACCCCAGCATCGAGACTGAGAAGATCGGTACCGAGTAACCCGCGGCCCTGCGTCTGGGGGCGCTCCACAAATATTTCATAACTGTGTAGCATGAATCATAGTGTGGGTTTAAGGAGCCCACTGAAACTGTTTTGCCTGGGGCCCATGACAAACCTGGAGCTGGCCTTGCCACATTTGGTTGTGAATAGTGATGGGCGAACCCAAACAGTAAAGTTCGGTGTCTGTACTGAAAATCTAGTGTCCATGTACTGACCCCTAACACGGCCTTCTTCAGGAAGTCCATTATATTGTTCGGGCTTGGCAGCCTGAACATTGGGTGATTGCCATGATGTCATCTGTGTGACAGCGCAAAAGAAATTGGCTCTGATCGGCCCTAAGTTCATTACCGCCGGTCAGTGCGGTAATTATCTTGGCTGATTATCAAATATAAAGGAATCCCACACTGTTACTTTAAATTATTTAAATAAATATTTAAAAAAACGGTATTGGGTCCCCCCTGTATTTTTGATAACCAGCCAGGCAAAACCGCCAGCTGCGGGCTGCATCCCTCAGCTGTCAGCTTTTGCTATGCTGGTTATCAAAAATAGAGGGGTGTTGGGGCTAGCAGAATGCACCAAATAATTAGAAAGATAGAGTAAGGTGCGTTCGCAGCCCGGGGTCCACCATGCAGAGATGGAACCTGCTGCTAAGTAATGACGGACTATATGGCGTTACAATATGGATTCACACACGGGTTAACTTCACCCAGTATGAAGAAAGCGAACCCCGTTGCGTCACAGGGCCGCGATACCGCACAAAGAGCGCAAGCAAGGAGTCACAGAAATCCCTAGACTCGGGATTAGAGTACAACTAGACTTCTTGCGCTCAACACCGCAACTGGGGTGTCAGCGTAACCGGAATAATAATTTAGATGCACAGGAGTGCGTGCGGTGCCGCTCTGGCAGATACCACTAACCACCCAGGCTTGGGTAAGGAAAGCGCTGTGAAAGCGCACGGTGCTGCACTGGTGGTCACAGCAATTTGACGCTGTTTTGTGTGTCACGTGCTGATAGCTAAATCGGGCACTAGATAGCAATCATCCACCTTACGCGAGCAATCATACACAAGGGAGGGGATAATTAATGAATGACTAGTGTACACTAGTGCATGGCCGAGCGGCCATGCGAACCTTTTATAGCAGCAGTGCTACAAGACCTTCCAGATGGACCAATAGGAGCTGCAACAGGACCTGAGCATGTGACCCCGACCTCCAATGGAAGGTTGTACCGTGGGCATGCTAAGTAAGGGAAAATTAGGACTTAGTCCCCGAAAGACCTGCTCGCTGCTGAACATTGCTGGCTACAAGTACAGAGCCTGGAAGGGCAGCAGTAACCAGTCATCCAGTATCAGCCTGAGCTAGCTGCTGGGACTGATGTCTCCGCTGAGCAGACTCCACTGCGGCTGGAGAAGAATGGGAGACCACAGCGGAGTTGGTTCGAGATTCCTCCTGTGCAGTGATGGGAAATCGACACCTAACAGAGAGGTCCCCATGTTGTTATTTTACATTATTTAATAAATAAATAATAAAAAAAGACATGGGTTCCCCACATTTTTGACAACCAGTAAAGCTAAAGCAGACAACTGGGGGCTAGTATTCTCAGGCTGGTAAGGGACCATGGATATTTCACCCCCAGACTAAAAATAGCAGCCCACAGCCGCCCTATAAAAGGCACATCTATCAATTCTTGTGATTTGCCCAGCTCTTCCCACTTACCATGTGGCAGTGGCAAGTGGGGTTCATATCTGTGGGGTTGATGTCACCTTTGTATTGTCAGGTGACATAAGCCCATGGTTTAGTAATGGAGAGGCATCTATAAGAAAATAAACACACAGCCAGAATAAAGTAATTTATTTGATATATATCCATATCTATATATAGACAAAAAAAAACAACCAGCACTCCTAATGTGAACACGTGCACGCTGCAAAACTGTATTATATAGACAAAAAAAAATACAGCAGCACATGTGCATGAATCTAGACCATGTGTAAACACAGACAAACATTCAATATAGATTATACTTCTCAAAAACATTTAAAAAGAAAACTTACAGTAATAGATGAAAATAAAAGTTCTTAGGTCATAAATTGGCCAATTCATGTATGCCCATCAACCACGGCAAGGTGACCTACCTCTGATGGGTCCTACTCTACAGTACATGCCACTTTTGGGCCACCAGCCTACAACTACGGGCAAAACATGTCACTCACGGGCTAAGCCTAAAATGTATGGGCAGGTAGAGCTGATTACGGCCACTTGCAAGGTCAATGGGAGGAGTGCAAGATCAGCCTGGAGGCAGCCAGCATCCAATAACTAAATAGACAAAAAAAAAACAACCAGCACTCCTAATGTGAACACGTTCACGCTGCAAAACTGTATTATATCATCCTATCATCCTGCAACATTCCCCTTTAATGGTACAATCTCTGCTTCCTGTCAACTGCTGCCTATCATCCTGCAACATTCTCCTTTAATGGTACAATCTCTGATTCCTGTCAACTGCTGCCTAACATCCTGCAACAATTCCTTTAATGTGCCCGCTGAATGTTTCCAACATTTCATTTGCTGTATTGTATTAAATGCTTACTGCTGCACATCCATGCTGGAGTCACAGGAGATATTATCTTGTGCAAGAGGTGGTAGAGCATATGGTTGTTGCCAGGCTCAGTGCCTTTGATCATTTAACCTCCCCCGGGGTGTTGGCCAATTGCTAATTTATCCCCAATCTGGTCCCATAATTCCTCTCACCTGATCCTTTACTTAGTCCTATAAATTTAGTAGCATCTTAAGGGGTGCATGCGTGTGGGGTCAGGCACGCGCATCCCTGCAGCAAAGCATCACACAGCTAAGCATACAGACGCCACAGTTATTTCAGCGGCAGTTAGTCACGGCAGGAGTCAGAACTCCACTCTATGTATCAGTCTCTTTTGGGTATGTCTGCTGAATAAGCACTTCTAATTACTTGGACCTAGCTTTTCTATTAACCCATCTTACTCCTTCATCATGTTTACATAAGCCCTGACAGTGTTTACTCCACTAATCCTCTCTCTCCTTCACTATCCACAAACCTCAGCACCCTCTAACCAAATAATCATCTCCACTGCACTCTTACCTCCCCTCCTGTCCTCCTCTGCTGACCTGCTCCTCAACTTCAAATCTGTCCTAATAAAACACAAAACAAGCCTGCCACTCTCCTTCTCCCACCTGCTCTCCCTTTCTCTGCTTCTGCTCACTGCTGGCGACATATCTCCCAACCCTGGCCCCCCACAGCTTTTGGACTTACTCAGTGGTCCTCTGCAGCCACCCACATAGACAGACATACATTAGACCTGGTCTTCACCCGTCTCTGCTCTCTATTTAACTTCACCACCTCCCCTCTCCCTCTATCCGACCACCATCTGCTCACATTCTCATCCCTGTCCTCCTCACCGGTCACCCATGTCCAGCAACATGCACACCCCCGCAGAAACCTTGCACACCTAGACTCCCACACGCTCTCTGACTCTATCCTACCACTGACATCCATATCCTCACTCCATGACACAGACACTGACACTGCTTTCTACAATGCCACTCTCGCATCACCTATTAACACAGTCGCCCCTCTTGTTCATGGCAGAGTGCGATGTATCAATAGACAACTCTGGCACAATAACACCACTAAAAAGCTCCGGCAACTGTCAAGGGTTGCAGAGTGACAACGCGTTTCAACGGTAAACACCGTCTTCTTCAGGTGCGAGTTTACTCCCACCTGAAGAAGACGGTGTTTACCATTGAAACGCGTTGTGGCAAACGACATATGTTGTCTGAGTTTCCTTCAGCGCTCCTGGGACTGATTTCTGTTTGACACAAACTCTTATCCTCCTTTGGAGGTATTCAGCTGGAGCTGCGGTGGTGCTCGACAACTCCCTTTCATCTCCCCTTCCCTGGGTCAATTCCTCTGCGCTCCCCTCTGACTGCTTTCACTTATCTTGCTTCTTCAAGGCTTGCAGAGTGGCATTGGAAGAAAGCAAATTCGCAAGACGACTTCACTGCATTCAAACAGGCAACACTCGCTTTTAAATATGCTCTCACCTCTGCTAAACAGGCCTACTTCACAACCCTCGTATCCTCCCTATCTTACAACCCCAAACCGTTATTCAAAACCTTTAACTCCCTCCTCCGCTCCCCACTGCCCCTCCAACCTCCCTCATCTCTGCTGAGGACTTTGCCACACACTTTAAAAATAAGATCGCGTGCATGGCATTATGAAGTCTGAAGACTACCAACAAATTTTGCAGCATAATGTAGGGCCCAGTATGAGAAAGCTGGGTCTCCCTCAGAAGTCATGGGTCTTCCAGCAGGACAATGACCCAAAACACACTTCAAAAAGCACTAGAAAATGGTTTGAGAGAAAGCACTGGAGACTTCTAAGGTGGCCAGCAATGAGTCCAGACCTGAATCCCATAAAACACCTGTGAAGAGATCTAAAAATGGCAGTTTGGAGAAGGCACCCTTCAAATATCAGGGACCAGGAGCTTTTTGCCAAAGAAGAATGGTCTAAAATTCCAGCAGATCATTGCAAGAAACTCATTGATGGTTACCGGAAGCAGTTGGTCGCAGTTATTTTGGCTAAAGGTTGTGAAACCAATTATTAGGCTGAGGGTGCCAATACTTTTGTCTGGCCCATTTTTGGAGTTTTGTGTGAAATGATCAATGTGTTGCTTTTTGCTTCATTCTCTTTTCTGTTTTTTCATTTAAGACAAATTAAATGAGGATAATAATACCAAAGAATTTGTGTTTGCAATCATTTTCAGGAAGAAACTGAGTATTATCTGACAGAATTGCAGGGTTGTCAATACTTTTGGCCATGACTGTATATATACACTGCTCAAAAAAATAAAGGGAACACTTAAACAGAATATAACTCCAAGTAAATCTACTACTGTGAAATCAAACTGTCCACTTAGGAAGCAACACTGTTTGACAATCACTTTCACATGCTGTTGTGAAAATGGAAGAGACAACAGATGGAAATTATCGGCAATTATCAAGACACACTCAATAAAGGAGTGGTTCTGCATGTGGGGACCTCAGACCACATCTCAGTACCAATGGCTGATGTTGTGGTCACTTTTTGAATGTTAGTTGTGCTTTCACACTCGTGGTAGCATGAGATAGATTCTAAAACCCACACAAGTGGCTCAGGTAGTGCAGGTAATCCAGGATGGCACATCAATGCGAGCTGTGGCAAGAAGGTTTGCTGTGTCTGTCAGCGTGGTGTCGAGGCTGGAGGTGCTACCAGGAGAAAGGTCAGTACACCAGGAGATGTGGAGGGGGCCGTAGGAGGGTAACAACCCACAGCAGGACTGCTAACTCAGCCTTTGTGCAAGAAGGAAGAGGAGGAGCACTGCCAGAGCCCTGCAAAATGACCTCCAGCAAGCCACAAATGTGCATGTGTCTGCACAAACATAATAACATAGTAACATAGTTATTAAGGTTGAAGGAAGACTATAAGTCCATCTAGTTCAACCCATAGACTAACCTAACATGCCTTAACATGTTGATCCAGAGGAAGGTAAAAAAAACCATGTGGCAAAGAGTAAGCTCCACATTGGGGAAAAGAATTCCTTCCTGACTCCACATACGGCAATCAGACTAGTTCCGTGGATCAACATCCTATCAAAGAATCTAATATATATAACCTGCAACATTATTTTAAAGCAGTTAGAAACCGACTCCATAAGGATGGTCTGAGTGCCCGATGTCCATGGATGGGAGTTGTGCTTGGATCACCCCCAAGGGCTAGGGGAACTTGGTACCAGGGCCTTCGTTCTTTAAAGGGATAATGTTCATGACGCCACCTGTGGCATTCGGTCAGGGTGACCGACGCTGCTTAGGGGTCCACTGGGGGTGATGTTATGGCAGCTAGATGGTATACCTTCCCACAGGTGAAATGTGTCCTCAGGGCTTCCCAATGTGTAGATGGTGGATGGTGTTAGGCGCAGTTAAGAACAAGGACACAAGGTTGCAGTCTCTTTACCTTTTTACTGCAGACTTCAGCATCCACAGTCCAGAGCACCAGATCACAGGGCAGGCAGAGTCCGGCCGGTTTGGAGGCAAATCCAGAGTCCCCTTATCCAGGTTGAAATCAGTAGCCTTCCTCTAGTGCCTTGGTGTTATAGTACCTTACTGCTGAGCCTCTCATAAGGTCCTTACAACTGTTGTAGATGTTCTAGATGTTATGTCTCTCTCTGTCCCCCAGAAGGATAGGACAACCCGTATGACCGGTGACCTAAGGCTTTTTACAGGGACTCTAGCATGCCCCGGCCTCTCGCGGGTGCCACCTTGCCTCCTGGGTATGGGGCGGATCTGTAACTTGCAGTTAGCTGTCCTGCCGGTCTCTGGAGCAAGGCATAAAGGACTGTTGCTCCTTCGGTGTTCCGGCTACCGCATCCTGCGCCTCAGAAGGAGGCAGCCTGTGCAGGGCAGAACTCCTTCTGGTTTCCACTCCTTTTGCTATGACTTCTTCTCACTCTCTACAATACAGTTCTTAGTTTGCGTCCTTCCTTAGGAACTGCCGCATGTGGGGCAGGCGCAGCTCCGTGACCTTCTGTCTAGGCATCTGACAGGATCCCACCCCTGTCAGGGACCAACTACCTGAGTCGAAGCTCAGCCAGCAATTGCCTAACTTCCTCTCCAGGCCACCAGTTTTACTTAATTGTGAAGAGTGCCCTAATAAATAGCTCCCCCTGGTGGACTGGTGTATGAAATGTGTTGTATGTTGGTGTTACCTGGTAAAGAGATCTCCTTTATTGCCTCCAAACGTAACATCACTCCCCCTAGAGGAGAATGATATTTCTGCAACAACCAGGACCCTGGGGCGCTGGACTCCAAACCCCCAACCCCCCCCCCCCCCCTCCCGTTAAATCCAATACTCCCAGACTGGGAAAAGAAAACAACAATGCATTTGCAAAAAGACATGCAATTTTTAAAATGCTATAAAACAAGTTAATTTAAGTGCTGCTTCCCTTTATGGGAGGTGAGGACACTCGAACGTTGCAAACGAAAACATATTTACATTTTGTGCGCGACTTTAAGTCAAGTAGGAAACAGTTATTAACTAGCTATGAAACACAATTACCCATACAGGTATGCTATCTATTAAATGCAAGTACCCTCTAAGGGTATACTAACGCAGAACCTCAAAGTGCAAATCAATATTTTTCTTTATTCTTACTCTTCTTCAAGTGCAAAACCATCATCCAACCCCCACGGGCTTACTTTATTCAAATGCAGAACAGTCTATCAACCCCCCACGGGCTCACTGCATTTTCTTTCGATTTATTCAAAGTACATCATATTAAACATTTCCTAGCATTTATCTTAATCTCAATTTTATTATTATTCTCCAGATTTCTAGCTGTATACTATCAACTATGTAAACATCATTTCTATCTTGTTTTATTTTTTAACTCTATCTACTATATTAACCCTGTAATATATTAACTTTCTGCAAAGTGCAACAATTGAACATTCCCTTTAAGGGCAAACTCAAGTCTTTTCTGAGGTAGTGCAAAGTATCAATCACATCATCAGTCAAGTCATTTTAGCAATACAGGTGACGTGAAGCGAGGGACCTGTTACGAACCCCCAACGTTGTCTTGGGTGGGCTACAAGACGTGTATCCTGACCCGGAATTCTGCCACACCAACAGGTTTTCCTTCAGGTCTGAAAAACAAAGCAGTTCTTATAACAAGATTAGTAGCAGTCTCCATTGGAGGCAGTCTCTGTAAAAGCCTCCTTTATAAAACCTGTAGGAAGCAC
Organism: Ranitomeya imitator; assembly: GCF_032444005.1. Taxonomy (NCBI): domain Eukaryota; kingdom Metazoa; phylum Chordata; class Amphibia; order Anura; family Dendrobatidae; genus Ranitomeya; species Ranitomeya imitator. Next base: position 50,132,822 of record NC_091291.1, read on the forward strand.
TTTTAAGAAGGTGCAAACTATTTACAAGACAGTTTGTGATCATGCACAGTCCATGATTCTGCAGTTCTTTAAATGGAACAAAATTCTGTAAACAGATGATCCCTTTAAACGAGGGATTCATTTAAGAAATAACCCAGGACAGATTTAAACTTGAAAAGCGAAAGAAAGTTTGATCACTATTTACAGTCTGTTTTCTACCTCTAATTGGATGGCTTCCAGGGCTTCACTTGGCACTGAATCCTTCCAGGCCTGGGAAGGGTTGGATCCAAGGTTACACCCGGTGCCATATAAACACCATTGGTCTGTCTTTCATGGATTGTTAAGTCATGCGCAGCGATGGAAGTCTGCGTAGCTTGAGTATGGGCATTTGTTGCAGCTGCTGTCTCAGTGATGGGTTCGTCTTCCTGGGCCCCAGGTAACGCCATGAGGGCTGCACATCTCCTGACATCTCGAGCCCACCATCCGTTTCCCTTCCAGTGCCGAGTGTAGGTCACAGCATCCCCTGGGTATAGGTCCGGGTCCAGGTGTTGCCCTCTAAGACGGGGTCCCACCTCGTCCCTGGTGACATGGACCCTCACCGGTATCCCAATCTCCTGGATAAAGCCCCTCCCTTTCTGGAGATGGAAAAACACTACTACACCCCATTTCAGTGAAAGGCTGTCCTGCATGTCACCCCGGGCCCTTTGTTCCTCTTCCTCCCTGCACTGTGATATCAAATATCGTTGATATTCCCCCCAGGGGAGGACTCTAATATCGTGCCCATTTAGTCCAGAGACTGGAAGAGGGGCTGTCGAGGTGTAGCGGCCATAGCGGGGGAAGGAGCGGTCACGGGGGGCAAGCAGATCCCCGGGATGTGGCCATCCCTGGTACCTGCGTGGGATGCGGCTCCACCGATGCCATTCCACTCCTCCAAGGAGTGCACTAGGAAAAGCGGCAGCACAGACTGCGACTCTTCCATTGACGGCTCCGAGAAGTCCACACTCTCCAGCGGCTGCAGGCCCGGGCACTCCTCCGGTGACTGAGGTCCACGCTGGGTCAGATCATTTCCTCTCAGGGGCCCATGGGTCGCCATTTCTGCTCCTTCCTCATCCTTTTCCCGCTCTCTTATCCACGGGCGGTTTCTTTGTCTCCGCCCGCCATTGAGGATCAGGAGGCCGATCTCGGCTACTGACGGACACGTCCTCAAGGTACAGAGATATTTGGACTGGGCGGCCATTATTTTTCGCGCTCTCAGTTCGTTCACGCCCACGATGACACGCCCTTATTCTCCATCCGTGCTCCTTGTGGCACTGTAATTGCGGCAGTTTTGGCAGGAATTTTTGGCGGTCTTTTGCAATACACAGTCCTTAAGCAAATCACAGTTCAAGTACAATTCTGGCACAGTCTCTAGTCACACATGACCCGATTTTTCAGGCTTAAGTAGATCTGTTGTGAATTCTGTGGCTGAATTCACTCCTGTGGTCACAAGTGGTATTGCAGCCTCTGGGCTTCCTCCCTCAGGTGTTTTGGTGAGCTCGTTGGCTGCCTTGCTATTTAACTCCACCTGAGTCTGTCTTCTTTGCTCCTTGTCAATGTTCCAGTGTTGGATCTGAGCTACTGCATCTTTCCTGTGGCCTGCTGCTCTGCTAGATAAGTGTTACTTTGTTTTTGTTTCCGTTTTTTCTGTCCAGCTTTGCTATTCTCTTTTGCTGGAAGCTCTGAGACGCAAAGGGTGCACCGCCGTGCCGTTAGTTCGGCACGGTGGGTCTTTTTGCCTCCCTTTGCGTGGTTTTGCTTTAGGGTTTTTTGTAGACTGCATAGTTCTCTTTGCTATCCTCGCTCTGTCTAGAATATCGGGCCTCACTTTGCTGAATCTATTTCATTCCTACGTTTTGTCTTTTCATCTTGCTAACAGTCATTATATGTGGGGGGCTGCCTATTCCTTTGGGGTATTTCTCTGAGGCAAGTCAGGCTTGTATTTCTATCTTCAGGCTAGTCAGCTCCTCAGGCAGTGCCGAGTTGCATAGGTAGTGTTAGGCGCAATCCACTGCTGCTTTTAGTTGTGTGAGGATAGGTTCAGGTATTGCAGTCTGCAGAGATTCCACGTCTCAGAGCTTGTTCTATTGTTTTTGGGTTATTGCCATATCACTGTATGTGCGCTGATTACTACACACTGTGTTGCCTGATAGCACAGCATAACAGTACAAGGAGCCACACCAATGATTCTCAATAGAGGGAAAAAAAGAAGTCCTGACATCATTTTTTTTTTTTTTTTTTCCTCAGCTCTGTCTTCAGTTTTTTTTTTTTTTTTTTTCCCCTAGACATTAGAGTGCTTCAGGACACAGCTGTGGACATGGATATTCAGGCTCTGTGCTCCTCAATGGATAATCTCGTTATAAATGTACAAAAGATTCAAGATACAATTGATCAGAAATCTATGCTAGAACCAAGAATTCCTATTCCTGATTTGTTTTTTGGTGACAGAACTAAGTTCCTGAGCTTCAAAAATAATTGTAAGCTATTTCTGGCCTTGAAACCTCATTCTTCTGGTAATCCTATTCAACAGGTTCTGATTAATTTTTTTTTTTTTCTGCGGCGACCCACAGGACTGGGCGTTTTCTCTTGCGCCAGGAGACCCTGCATTGAGTAATGTTGATGCGTTTTTCCAGGCGCTTGATTGCTTTACGATGAGCCTAATTCAGTGGATCAGGCTGAGAAAAATTTGCTGGCTTTATGCCAGGGTCAGGATGATGTAGAAGTATATTGTCAGAAATTTAGGAAGTGGTCAGTAAAGGGTCTCTCTGAAGCTCTTAAGGATGTCATGGTGGGATTTCCTATGCCTGCTGGTTTGAATGAGTCTATGTCCTTGGCCATTCAGATCGGTCGTCGCTTGCGCGAGCGTAAATCTGTGCACCATCTGGCGGTATTGTCTGAGAGTAAACCTGAGCCTATGCAGTGCGACAGGACTATGACTAAAGTTGAACGGCAAGAACACAGACGTCTGAACAGGCTGTGTTTCTACTGTGGTGATTCCACTCATGCTATTTCTAATTGTCCTAAGCGCACTAGGCGGTTCGATAGCTCTGCCGTCATTGGTACTGTACAGTCCAAATTCCTTCTGTCCATTACCTTGATATGCTCTTTGTCATCATATTCTGTCATGGCGTTTGTGGATTCAGGCGCTGCCCTGAATCTGATGGATTTGGATTATGCTAAACGTTGTGGGTTTTTCTTGGAGCCTTTGCGGTGTCCTATTCCGTTGAGAGGAATTGATGCTACACCTTTGGCCAAGAATAAGCCTCAGTACTGGGCCCAGCTGACCATGTGCATGGCTCCTGCACATCAGGAAGTTATTCGCTTTCTGGTACTGCATAATCTGCATGATGTGGTCGTGTTGGGGTTGCCATGGCTACAAACCCATAATCCAGTATTAGATTGGAACTCTATGTCGGTAACCAGCTGGGGTTGTCAGGGAGTACATGGTGATGTTCCATTTTTGTCTATTTCGTCATCCATTCCTTCTGACGTCCCAGAGTTCCTGTCTGACTTTCAGGATGTATTTGAAGAGCCCAAGTCTGATGCCCTACCTCCGCATAGGAATTGTGATTGTGCTATCAATTTGATTCCTGGTAGTAAATTCCCTAAGGGTCGTTTATTTAATTTGTCCGTGCCTGAACACACCGCTATGCGCAGTTATGTGAAAGAATCCCTGGAGAAGGGACATATTCGCCCATCGTCATCACCATTGGGAGCAGGGTTCTTTTTTGTAGCCAAAAAGGATGGTTCACTAAGACCGTGTATTGATTACCGCCTTCTTAATAAGATCACTGTTAAGTTTCAGTATCCCTTGCCATTGATATCTGACTTGTTTGCTCGGATTAAGGGGGCTAGTTGGTTTACTAAGATTGATCTTCGTGGTGCGTATAATCTGGTGAGAATCAGGCAGGGAGATGAATGGAAAACGGCATTTAATACGCCCGAGGGTCATTTTGAGTATCTGGTGATGCCGTTCGGACTTGCCAATGCTCCATCTGTTTTTCAGTCTTTTATGCATGACATTTTCCGTGAGTATCTGGATAAATTCCTGATTGTTTACTTGGATGACATTTTGATCTTCTCTGATGATTGGGAGTCTCATGTGAAGCAAGTCAGAATCGTTTTCCAGGTACTGCGTGCTAATTCCTTGTTCGTGAAGGGATCAAAGTGTCTCTTCGGTGTGCAGAAAGTTTCATTTTTGGGGTTCATCTTTTCCCCTTCTACTATCGAGATGGATCCGGTTAAGGTCCAGGCCATCCAGGATTGGACTCAGCCGACATCTCTGAAAAGTCTGCAGAAATTCCTGGGCTTTGCTAATTTTTATCGTCGCTTCATCTGTAATTTTTCTAGCATTGCCAGACCATTGACCGATTTGACCAAGAAGGGTGCTGATTTGGTTAATTGGTCTTCTGCTGCCGTGGAAGCTTTTCAGGAGTTGAAGCGTCGTTTTTGCTGTGCCCCTGTGTTGTGTCAACCAGATGTTTCTCTTCCGTTCCAGGTCGAGGTTGATGCTTCTGAGATTGGAGCAGGGGCGGTTTTGTCACAGAGAGGTTCTGGTTGCTCAGTGTTGAAACCATGTGCTTTCTTTTCCAGGAAATTTTCTGCTGCTGAGCGTAATTATGATGTGGGCAACCGAGAGTTGCTGGCCATGAAGTGGGCATTCGAGGAGTGGCGTCATTGGCTTGAGGGAGCTAAGCATCGCGTGGTGGTATTGATTGATCATAAGAATCTTACTTATCTCGAGTCTGCCAAGCGCTTGAATCCTAGACAGGCCCGTTGGTCGTTATTTTTTGCTCGTTTTGATTTTGTGATTTTGTACCTTCCGGGCTCTAAAAATGTGAAGGCGGATGCTCTGTCTAGGAGTTTTGTGCCCGACTCTCCGGGGTTATCTGAGCCGGCGAGTATCCTCAAGGAAGGAGTCATTGTGTCTGCCATCTCTCCTGATTTGCGGAGAGTGTTGCAGAAATTTCAGGCTAATAAACCTGATCGTTGTCCGGCCGAGAAACTGTTCGTCCCTGATAGGTGGACTAGTAAAGTTATCTCTGAACTTCATTGTTCGGTGCTGGCTGGTCATCCAGGAATCTTTGGTACCAGAGAGTTAGTGGCTAGATCCTTTTGGTGGCCGTCTCTGTCGCGGGATGTGCGTGCTTTTGTGCAGTCCTGTGGGATTTGTGCTAGGGCTAAGCCCTGCTGTTCACGTGCCAGTGGGTTGCTTTTGCCCTTGCCGGTCCCGAAGAGGCCTTGGACACATATTTCGATGGATTTCATTTCTGACCTTCCCGTTTCTCAAAAGATGTCGGTCATTTGGGTGGTCTGTGATCGCTTTTCTAAAATGGTCCATCTGGTGCCCTTGGTTAAATTGCCTTCCTCCTCTGATTTGGTGCCTTTGTTCTTCCAGCATGTGGTTCGTTTGCATGGCATTCCTGAGAACATTGTTTCTGACAGAGGTTCCCAGTTTGTCTCGAGGTTCTGGCGAGCCTTTTGTGGTAGGATGGGCATTGACCTATCTTTTTCCTCGGCCTTCCATCCTCAGACTAATGGCCAGACCGAACGAACCAATCAGACCTTGGAAACATATCTGAGATGTTTTGTTTCTGCTGACCAGGATGATTGGGTGTCATTTTTGCCGTTGGCTGAGTTCGCCCTTAATAATCGGGCCAGCTCGGCTACCTTGGTCTCTCCATTTTTCTGCAATTCTGGGTTCCATCCTCGTTTCTCTTCAGGACAGGTTGAGTCTTCGGACTGTCCTGGTGTGGATTCTGTGGTGGACAGGTTGCAGCAGATCTGGACTCAGGTAGTGGACAATTTGACCTTGTCCCAGGAGAAGGCTCAGCTTTTCGCTAATCGTAGACGCCGTGTGGGTCCCCGACTTCGTGTTGGGGATCTGGTTTGGTTATCTTCTCGTCATATTCCTATGAAGGTTTCCTCTCCTAAATTTAAACCTCGTTTTATTGGTCCGTATAGGATTTCTGAGATTCTCAATCCGGTGTCTTTTCGTCTGACCCTCCCAGACTCCTTTTCCATACATAATGTATTCCATAGGTCGTTGTTGAGAAGATACGTGGCACCTATGGTTCCATCTGTGGAGCCTCCTGCCCCTGTTTTGGTGGAGGGGGAATTGGAGTATATTGTGGAGAAAATTTTGGATTCTCGTGTCTCTAGACGGAAACTCCAGTATCTGGTCAAATGGAAGGGTTATGCTCAGGAGGATAATTCCTGGGTTTTTGCCTCTGATGTCCATGCCCCAGATCTTGTTCGTGCCTTTCATGTGGCTCATCCTGGTCGGCCTGGGGGTTCTGGTGAGGGTTCGGTGACCCCTCCTCAAGGGGGGGGTACTGTTGTGAATTCTGTGGCTGAATTCACTCCTGTGGTCACAAGTGGTATTGCAGCCTCTGGGCTTCCTCCCTCAGGTGTTTTGGTGAGCTCGTTGGCTGCCTTGCTATTTAACTCCACCTGAGTCTGTCTTCTTTGCTCCTTGTCAATGTTCCAGTGTTGGATCTGAGCTACTGCATCTTTCCTGTGGCCTGCTGCTCTGCTAGATAAGTGTTACTTTGTTTTTGTTTCCGTTTTTTCTGTCCAGCTTTGCTATTCTCTTTTGCTGGAAGCTCTGAGACACAAAGGGTGCACCGCCGTGCCGTTAGTTCGGCACGGTGGGTCTTTTTGCCTCCCTTTGCGTGGTTTTGCTTTAGGGTTTTTTGTAGACTGCATAGTTCTCTTTGCTATCCTCGCTCTGTCTAGAATATCGGGCCTCACTTTGCTGAATCTATTTCATTCCTACGTTTTGTCTTTTCATCTTGCTAACAGTCATTATATGTGGGGGGCTGCCTATTCCTTTGGGGTATTTCTCTGAGGCAAGTCAGGCTTGTATTTCTATCTTCAGGCTAGTCAGCTCCTCAGGCAGTGCCGAGTTGCATAGGTAGTGTTAGGCGCAATCCACTGCTGCTTTTAGTTGTGTGAGGATAGGTTCAGGTATTGCAGTCTGCAGAGATTCCACGTCTCAGAGCTTGTTCTATTGTTTTTGGGTTATTGCCAGATCTCTGTATGTGCGCTGATTACTACACACTTTGTTACCTGATAGCACAGCATAACATAGATCCTGTTTGTGATGCCAAAAGATGGATCGCCCCCAAGGGCCAGGGGAACTCGGTATCAGGTCCTTCGGTTCTCAAGGGGATGTCACGAAGGCTGACCCAGTCTGTGGCCCTCGGGAGGTCCATTGAAAAGGGGAAAGGTCTTTAACCCCTTAGTGACGGAGCCAAATTTTTGAAATCTGACCAGTGTCACTTTATGTTGTAATAACTCTGCAACGCTTCAACAAATCCCAGTGATTTTGAGATTGTTTTTTCGTGACACATTATACTTTCTGATAATGGTAAAGTTGGGTCAATATGTTTTGTGTTTATTTATAAAAAATATCAAAAATTTGAGAAAAATGTTAAAAAATTAGCAATTTTCAAACTTTGAATGATTATCCCTTCAATCCAGATGGTCATACCACAGCAAACCATTAATAAATAACATTTCCCACATGTCGGCTTTACATCAGCACCATTTGTAAAATGTTATTTTATTTTGTTAGCATTTTAGGAGGATTAAAAATGTAGCAGCAATTTTTCATTTTTTCAAGGAAATTTACTACATTTATTTTTTTAGGGACTTATCCATGTTTGAAGTGACTTTAGGGGTGTTCTGTTTGATGAATCCTGTCACACTCTGTGAGTATCTCCAGGCTCTTTATTCACATCATGTGTCAACCTCCATTACATGAATTCCGAGTACAACAACATCCAACAAGTTCCAAACAAAGAATATAGAACACACATAAAAGTAGTGAGACCTCTAGAGGCCACATGAACATATAACATATTGCTACATCCTTTCTCTTTTAACTAGAGGAACAATAAAAGATACTAAACTAATGTATACTATGACAAAGTTAGAAATTAACCTAGTACGTCCAGTTAGATATAATCTTTGAGGTGCGCCGGCTTTTTGCTAATTCTGCCAGCTCTGGTAATATAAGATGTGTCACTTTCTACATCTGGTACATCTGGTAGTTCTTCTGATATTGTCTGTCTCTGGCCAGAGTCCTCACCCTGATGGTCAGCTGTCACTGTTGGTGCCTGACTTGTACTTGCTGCCTCGTTGTCTTGGGTGTCTGGATACTGTTCAAAAGGCCATGAATCATCTCTTTCTTGCGTTTTCCTCAAATATCTTCGATTCCTCCTTAGTCTTCTTCCGTCGTCTGTTAAAATTTCGTAAGACCGAGGTCCCTGTTTCTGGACAACCTTTGCCTTTTGCCAGTGTTTGTCAAATGTGGTGCTTGGCTGCAGCCGAATGTTGTCATTTCTCCGGAGCTCAGGCAGATCCTTTGCAGATTTATTGTAATAGAAAGCTTGCCTAGCTTGATTCTTCTGTAATTTAGCTTCGATGTTTCCCAGCAGCTTTGGCTCTAACAGATGACACGCAGTTGGTACTAGTGTCTTTGTACGCCTACTCATGAGCCTCTGTGCCGGACTGCTGTCTAGGCCTTGGGTGGGTGTGTTTCTATGATCCAGTATAGACAGATATACATCAGCACCCGCCTGGTTTGCTTTCTGCATGAGTCTTTTGGCCGTTTTTACTGCTGACTCTGCTTTCCCATTACTCTGAGGATATCTTGGAGAAGACGTCTGGTGTTCAAATTCCCATTTCTTACTGAAAGTTTTGAATTCTTCCGACGTAAACTGTGCCGCATTGTCAGAGAAAACTATATCTGGAATGCCATACCTGGCAAAATGGGCCTTGAGTTTTTTAATCACTGTTCTCGCCCTTGTGTCCTGCACCAAATCAACCTCCCAGAAGTTAGAGAAATAGTCCACTGTAATCAGGTATTCTTTGTCATTCCATGTGAACAAGTCTGTTCCTATTTTTGACCAAGGCCTATATGGAATTTCATGAGGTTGCAATGTCTCCTTTGGTTGCTTATCATTGCAGGATGCACATATTTCACATTGTGCTATGTAATTTTTTATGTGGTCATTCATTCCTGGCCAATAAACTGATTCTCGTGCAGGACGTAGGCATCCTTCCATGCCTAAGTGAGAAGAGTGCAATGTCTTCAATATGCCTCTTCTGAGAACTTCAGGTATAACAGCCCTGTCTCCTTTAAAGATAATTCCTTGCTGCACTGACAATTCATCTCTTATGTGGAAGAATGGTGAGTCTTCCCTCGGAGCATGCTGCTTGTATTTTGGCCAGCCCTGCAAGATGACAGTCTTTAAACTCTGGAGACTTTTATCCTTCTCTGTAAAAGATTGGATTTGCTTGACCTTTTCTTTTGACACTGCAAGGTAGTTACACATATTGATGGTTTCAATGTCTTTCTCCTCATCATTTGTGATAGGAAGGTAAGCTCTGCTTAGCGTATCTGCAATCAGTAAGTCTCTTCCTGGACAGTACCCGATGTCAACATCATATTTCTGAAGTCGCAACAGCATGCGCTGTAGTCTCTTTGGGGCATTTAGTAATGGTTTCTTTGTAATGCTCTCCAATGGTTTGTGATCCGACTGCCCTGTTACCCGTCGGCCATAGGTGTACTGGTGAAACTTCTCCATCCCAAATACCACAGCCAGTAGTTCCTTCTCAATCTGCGCATATCCCTGCTCTGTTATTGTAAGGGCTCTGCTTGCAAATTTAATTGGCTGTTTGTTCTGCATTAATGTGGCTCCAAGGCCTTTTTCCGAAGCATCACATTGTACCACCACTTCTCGATCTGGATCGAAATACTTTAGGGTTGCTGTATCTGCAATGGCATTCTTTACTGCTCGGAAAGCAGTCTCCTGGCCTTCTGTCCATTCCCAGCGCACATCTTTGTGGGTTAGCTGTCTCAGTGGCTCACACATGTCTGACAGATGGCTGCAAAATTTTGAGAGATTATTCACCATGCCCAAAAATCGTTGTACTCCAGAAACATCAGTAGGGGTAGGCAAATCTTGTATTGCTCTCACCTTTTCAGGATCCACTTTGACCCCAGTTGAAGTCAGTCGATGACCAATATAGGCCACTTCTGTCATTTTCAATTTGAATTTGTCCAAATTCAGCTTTATGTTTTTTTCTCTGCATCTGTCCAAAAATTGTATCATCTTCTGATCGTGATCCTTGATTGCAGATTCCATATTTTCACCTTCTCCCACTACTAGGATATCATCCCCTATTGTCTTCACTCCAGTAAGTCCTTCCAAAGCCTGCATCAATTTCTGCTGGAATATCTCTGGAGCAGGTTTTAGTCCCATGGGCATTTTCAGCCATTTAAAGCGTCCAAATGGTGAAGAAAATGTTGTCAATAAACTTGAATCTTCAGTCAGGGCCACATGCCAGAATCCATTTTTTACATCACATACAGAAAATATTTTAGCCTTTGATAAATCTGGTAGAACATCATCTAATGTTGGCATTGGGTAATGATTTCGTTTCAGCGCCTTGTTGAGTGGCTTAGGATCAATACATATTCTTAACTTGCCCGATGGTTTCTGCACTATGACCAAACTGCTGATCCAATCTGTGCTCTTATGGACTGGTGCTATCATGCCTCTTCTCTGTAGATCTTGCAGTTCTACTTTCAGCGGTTGCATTAACGCTACAGGCACTCTTCTTGTAGGTAATCTGGTGGGCTGCACTGTGTTGTCAATTTCTAGCCTATATTTACCTTCAAAGCATCCATCACCTTCAAATACATCAGCATACTCTGCTTTTATTTTCTGCATGTCCAAGTTGTGCTCTGCATTTAGTTTTGGATTTTGTATATCCTGGCCAACTTCAACAGACATAATGTTCTGAGACTGTACTTTTATTAAGTCCATTGCCTGAACTGCTTTTACTCCCAGTAATGGTACATGGTTACCACCCCGTAACACAGTAAATTCAACTCTATAACTCTTTCTGTTACATGGGTTTCGTATTTTTAGCTTACATGTCCCCATTGGTTTCAGAACACTTTTGTTGTACATCACCAGTACCTTGTCAGTTGGCTCAATAGAAACCTGTTTGTTTAGCAGATCAAATGAAATTACATTGCAGCTTGCTCCACAATCCAGCTGAAATCTAATGGGCTTCTCATCCAACAAGAATGTTGCATAAAGCTGCTTGGCATCCTTCACTACTGACTGCCCGACTACATTGACTTTCTCTGTTGTAGACTGCATTTGTAGCCATGTAATGTCCTCTGCACTGTCAGTGTCTGGTGTCACAGTGTGGAGCTGTCTGTACTGTTTGCCTCTTCCTTGCCTGCAGACAGCAGATGAATGATTCTTCTTGCCACATGACCTGCAGGTTTCCCCATATGCTGGACACTTGATTTTGTCTCCCTCATGTCTTTTCCCACAATACTTGCAGTGGACAGTGTTTATAGGGTAGTCTGGTCTTGTCTTTCCTTTCATAGATACTGCATGTACCTTGTCATCCTCATTCTCACTGGTGCCTGCCATCATCTTCAGGCTGTGCTTTGTGAGCTCAGCAGCCCTGCAGATTTGCATTCATTTCTCTAAAGTCATGCCTTCCTCTCTCAGTAATCTTTCTTTGAGATGACTGTCCTTTATGCCACACACCATTCTGTCCTTGATTAGACTGTCCCTGATCTCTCCAAAGCCACATGTTTCTGCAAGTCTCCTCGGCTCTGTCAGATATCTGTCCACATTTTCACCATCCTCCTGATGTCTTGTGAAAAACTTATGTCTTTCCACTGTCTCATTCTTCTTTGGGTCACATGAACATATAACATATTGCTACAAGGGGTCTCATATATTGGGAAACCCCCAAACGTGATACCATTTTAAAAACAGCACCCCCAGATATATTGAAAACTGCAGTCAGGAAGTTTATTAACTCTTCAGGTGCTTTACAGGAATTAATGCAAAGTGGCATGATAGGAATGAAAATGTGCATTTTTACCACCTAAATGTCTCTAACTTCTGAACAGATTACTACAGCAATCAGACTCTAAGGCCGCTATTTGGCCGTGAATTGCCATGGCAAACATCAGGACCACACAATCAAGATCTGAGGGCACCAATTTGGTTAAATAGGAAGCCCCCACACTCTGTTAACCATTTATAATGATGTAGTCACTATTGACAGCAGCATCTAAGGGGTTAAACAGAGTTGGACGGTGCAAACATTGATCGTGGCTGATGCAGCAAGTTGTCAGCTATAGTGTACAGCCGACAGCTACTGGATTGTCACCTGTATGGGGAGGCTAGTCTCTTATATCTCAGGTCAGTTAAAAGACGTATTGGCTGTCATTAAGGGGTTAAAGGGATAATGTTCATAATGCCACCTGTGGTATTCGGTCTGGGTGACCGACGCTGCTTAGGGGTCCGCTGGGGGTGATGTTATGGTAGCTAGATGGTATACCTTCCCACAGGTGAAGTGTGTCCCTAGGGCTTCCCAGAGTGTAGATGGTGGATGGTGTGAGGCGCAGTGAAGAACGAGGACACAAGGTTGCAGTCTCTTTACCTTTTTACTGTAGACTTCAGCATCCACAGTCCAGAGCACCAGATCACAGGGCAGGTAGAGTCCAGCCAGTTTGGAGGCAAATCCAGAGTCCCCTTATCCAGGTGGAAGTCAATAGCCTTCCTCTGGTGCCTGGGTGTTGTAGTACCTTACACCTGAGGCTCTCATAAGGTCCTCAAAACTGTTGTAGATGTTCTAGATGTTATGTCTCTCTCTGTCCCCCAGATGGATAAGACAACCCGTATGACCGGTGACCTGAGACTTTTTTCAGGGACTCTAGCACGCCCCGGCCTCTCATGGGTGCCACTTTGCCTCCTGGGTATGGGACGGATCAGTAACTTGCAATTAGTTGTCCTGCCGGTCTCTGGAGCAAGGCATAAAGGACTGTTGCTCCCTCGGTGTTCCGGCTACCGGATCCTGCGCCTCAGAAGGAGGCAGCCTGTGCAGGGCAGAACTCCTTCTGGTTTCCACTCCTTTTTCTATGACTTCTTCTCACTCTCTACAATACAGTTCTTGATTTGTGTCCTTCCTTAGGAACTGCCACACGTGGGGCAGGCGTAGCTCCGTGACCTTCTGTCAAGGCCTCTGACAGGATCCCACCCCTGTCAGTGACCAACTACCTGAGCCAAAGCTCAGCCAGCAACTGCCTAGCTTCCTCTCCAGGCAACCAGCTTTACCTAATTGTGAAGAGTGCCCTCTGTCTTCCTGGATTATCTGCTTGTTTTAAGAAGGGTTCTTATCTTCTCTGCTCTTAATAGTACACATATGCTAGCCCAGATATGTTACCTTTCAGTTTCTTTGGAGATCAGCTGTGTACATACCTCTGTTCCAGGATATCTCTGTTCCTTCTACCCCCATGGCCTCTTCCGGCATCAAAAGAAAAAGATGCAGCTATTGCCCTTCTACTTGTGACAACAAGACGAGTATAACATGTTCTGGCTGTAAAACATTTCTATGCAAAAATCATGTGTATTGTTTTTCATGCAAGAATCCGTAAATTTATATGATCATGTAAATATATTCACATTGTAATGTTTATTATCTTTAATTTTTTTATCACAAAATGTTTGATTTGATTGTTTTTTTTTTTTTTACAAAATATGTGTAGTTTTCTATTTTCGTTTTGCTCATTGATCTGTTTTTTCAGAATAAAAACAAAAAAAAGATTTCTAGTTCATTTTTCTTTTTTTTTACTACCAAACATGTTCACAAACAGTCTAGTAAGCAAAAAGTATACATAAAAATGGAGTTAGAGTGTCTAAAATCAAGGTTTAATAAGCCGGGTCATAGTGACCCGGAACACTACAAGTGTATAGTAAATGCGAACAAAACAGCAGGGTTAAGTTTGATTTACATTGATCATTTTTATGTTTTATTGTTCTCAACACATTCCACTATGTAATGAATAAAGAATTGCAGCTGAAACATTACATTCTGTGATGTCTAGGATGTGGCATTTTAGTGTTCCCTTTATTTTTTTTTGCAGTGTATACATGTATATATATATATATATATAGATACAGTATATATACATATATATATATATATATATATACATATTAAACATTTTTATTTAGAAATAACAATCACAGTTAGGTGAGTATAACAACCCATTCCATTGGAAACCATCATCAGCTGTAAAAAAGCAAAAAAAAACACCATATATCTGACTAGGGTTGAGCGACTTTTAGTCTTTTAGGGTTGAGTCGGGTTTCACGAAACCCGACTTTCTCAAAAGTCGGGTCAAGTGAAATCGGCCGATCCTATTGAAAAGTCGGGGTCGGGGATCGGCCGAAACTCAAAACCCAATGAAAGTCTATGGTTTTTTGTTTTTTTTTACATTTCCTTCAGGGCGATATAGCTTTAAAGCCGGTAATTCAATTACCGGCTTTTCATTTCTCCTGCCAAAACCCGACATGATATGAGACATGGTTTACATACAGTAAACCATGTCATATCCCCATTTTTTTGCATATTCCACACTACTAATGTTAGTAGTGTGTATATGCAAAATTTTGGCGCTCTAGCTCTTAAATTTAAGGGTTAAATCACGGAAAAAATTGGCGTGGGCTCAAGCGCAATTTTCTCCGCCAGAGTAGTAAAGCCAGTGACTGAGGGCAGATATTAATAGCCTAGAGAGGGTCCATGGTTTTTAGCCCCCCCCTGGCTAAAAAATCTGCCCCCAGCCACCCCAGAAAAGGCACATCTGGAAGATGCGCCTATTCTGGCACTTGGCCACTCCCTTCCCACTCCCGTGTAGCGGTGGGATATGGGGTAATGAAGGGTTAATGTCACCTTGCTATTGCAAGGTGACATTAAGCAAGACTAATAATGGAGAGGTGTCAATTCTGACACCTATCCATTATTAATCCATTTGCATTAAATGGTTAAAAAAACACACACACATTAATAAAAAGTATTTTAATGAAATAAAGACACAGGTTGTTTTAATATTTTATTGTACTGCCAATCCACCTGAAGACCCTCGCTCTGTAAAAAATTAAAAATAATAAACCAACAATATCCCATACCTTCCAATGATCTGTCATGTCCCACGATGTAAATCCATCTGAAGGTGTTAAATTATTTTACAGGCAGGAGCTCTGCTAATGCAGCTGTGCTCATGCCAGTAAAACCCCAGCAAATGAATGGAAAGTAGGTCAATGACCTGTAGTTACCTTCATTCGTGGTGATGCGCCCTCTGCTGGATGTCCTCATATGACCTCAAGGCTGGGAAAATATTCAGAAAAGTTCCCACGCTCGAGGTCATATGAGGACATCCAGCAGAGGGCGCATCACCACGACTGAAGGTAACTACAGGTCATTGACCTACATTATCTTCATTCCCCGGGGTTTTACAGGCACGAGCAGAGCTGCATTATAGCAGAGCTCCTGCCTGTAAAATAATTTAACCCCTTCAGATGGATTTACATTGTGGGAGAGATCGACGGAAGGTATGAGATATTGTTGGTTTATTATTTTTACTTTGTTACAGGTCGAGGGTCTTCAGGTGGATTGAGAGTGGAATAAAATATTACAACAACCTGTGTGTTTATTTCATTAAAATACTTTGCAATATTGTGTGTGTGTTTTTTTAACCATTTCATACTATTGGATTAATAATTGCCAGGTGTCATAATTGACGCCTCTCCATTATTAATCTGGCTTAATGTCACCTTACAATAGCAAGGTGACATTAACCCTTCATTACCCCATATCCCACCGCTACACTGGAGTGGGAAGAGAGTGGCCAAGTGCCAGAATAGGCGCATCTTCCAGATGTGCCTTTTCTGGGGTGGCTTGGGGCAGATGTTTTTAGCCAGGGGGAGGCCAATAACCGTGGACCCTCTCTAGGCTATTAATATCTGCCCTCAGTCACTGGCTTTACCACTCTGGCGGAGAAAATTGCGCCGGAGCCCACGCCAATTTTTTCCGCGATTTAACCCTTAAATTTAATAGCTACAGCGCCCAAATTTTGCACATACACACTACTAACATTAGTAGTGTGTAAGATGCAAAAAAATATGGGAATATGACATGGTTTACTGTATGTAAACCATGTCTCATATCATGTCGGATTTAGGAAGGAGAAATGAAAATCCGGCAATTGAATTACCGGCTTTTCTGCTATATTGCGCTGAAGTAAATATATATATATATATATATATATATATATATATATATATATATATATATTTGTCTCAATGATATATATATATATATATATATATATATACAGTACAGACCAAAAGTTTGGACACACCTTCTCATTTAAAGATTTTTCTGTATTTGTACTTTCACACTGAAGGCATCAAAACTATGAATTAACACATGTGGAATTATATACTTAACAAAAAAGTGTGAAACAACTGAAAATATGTCTTATATTCTAAGTTCTTTAAAGTAGCCACATTTTGCTTTGATGACTGCTTTGCATACTCTTGGCATTCTCTTGATGAGCTTCAAGAGGTAGTCACCAGGAATGGTCTTCCAACAATCTTGAAGGAGTTCCCAGAGATGCTTAGCACTTGTTGGTCCTTTTGCCTTCACCCTGCGGTCCAGCTTACCCCAAAACATCTCGATTGGGTTCAGGTCTGGCCAGGTCATCTGGCGTAGCACCCCATTACTCTCCTTCTTGGTCAAATAGCCCTTACACAGCCTGGAAGTGTGTTTGGGGTCATTGTCCTGTTGAAAAATAAATGATGGTCCAACTAAACGCAAACGGGATGGAATAGCATGCCGCTGCAAGATGCTTTGGTAGCCATTCTGGTTCAGTAGGCCTACAATTTTAAATAAATCCCCAACAGCAAAGCACCCCACACCATCACACCTCCTCCTCCATGCTTCACGGTAGGAACCAGGCATGTAGAGTCCATCCGTTCACCTTTTCTGTGTCGCACACGACATGGTGGTTGGAGCCAAAGATCTCAAATTTGGACTCATCAGACCAAAGCACAGATTTCCACTGGTCTAATGTCCATTCCTTGTATTCTTTAGCCCAAACATGTCTCTTTTGTTTGTTGCCTGTCCTTAGCAGTGGTTTCCTCACAGCTATTTTTACCATGAAGGCTGTTATGTTTGCTAATGACAGGTGTTATGAAGGCAATCCAGAAACACAGTGTGCTTAGCGATCAGAGCGCACACAGTGATCTGACAAATACCCAAAAATACAAGAACGAGCTCTGAGACGTGGAAACTCTGTAGACTGCACACCTGATCCTATCATAAACACAACTAAAAGCGGCTGTGGATTGCGCCTAACAACTACCTAGGCAACTCGGCACAGCCTAAGAAACTAGCTAGCCTGAAGATAGAAAAATAGGCCTGACTTGCCTCAGAGAAATTCCCCAAAGGAAAAGGCAGCCCCCCACATATAATGACTGTGAGTAAGATGAAAAGACAAAATGTAGGGATGAAATAGATTCAGCAAAGTGGGGCCCGATATTCTAGGACAGAGCGAGGACAGTAAAGCGAACTTTGCAGTCTACAAAATACCCTAAAGCAAAACCACGCAAAGGGGGCAAAAAAAACCACCGTGCCGAACTAACGGCACGGCGGTACACCCTTTGCGTCTCAGAGCTTCCAGCAAAACAAAAGACAAGCTGGACAGAAAAAAAGCAACAAAAAAGCAAAAAGCACTTAGCTATACAGAGCAGCAGGTCACAGGAACAATCAGGAGAAGCTCAGATCCAACACTGAAACATTGACAAGGAGCAAGAATAGCAGCATCAGGCGGAGTTAAGTAATGAAGCAGTTAACGAGCTCACCAGAACACCTGAGGGAGGAAGCTCAGAAGCTGCAGTACCACTTGTGACCACAGGAGTGAATTCAGCCACAGAATTCACAACAGTACCCCCCCCTTGAGGAGGGGTCACCGAACCCTCACCAGAGCCCCCAGGCCGACCAGGATGAGCCGCATGAAAGGCACGAACAAGATCGGAAGCATGAACATCAGAGGCAAAAACCCAGGAATTATCTTCCTGAGCATAACCCTTCCATTTAACCAGATACTGGAGATTCCGTCTAGAATCACGAGAATCCAAAATCTTCTCCACAATATACTCCAATTCCCCCTCCACCAAAACCGGGGCAGGAGGCTCAACAGATGGAACCATAGGTGCCACGTATCTCCGCAACAACGACCTATGGAATACATTATGTATGGAAAAGGAGTCTGGGAGGGTCAAACGAAAAGACACAGGATTGAGAACCTCAGAAATCCTATACGGACCAATAAAACGAGGTTTAAATTTAGGAGAGGAAACCTTCATAGGAATATGACGAGAAGATAACCAAACCAGATCCCCAACACGAAGTCGGGGACCCACACGGCGTCTGCGATTAGCGAAAAGTTGAGCTTTCTCCTGGGACAAGATCAAATTGTCCACTACCTGAGTCCAGATCTGCTGCAACCTATCCACCACAGAATCCACACCAGGACAGTCCGAAGACTCAACCTGTCCTGAAGAGAAACGAGGATGGAACCCAGAGTTGCAAAAAAATGGAGAAACCAAGGTAGCCGAGCTGGCCCGATTATTAAGGGCGAACTCAGCCAACGGCAAAAAGGACACCCAATCATCCTGGTCTGCAGAAACAAAACATCTCAGATATGTTTCCAAGGTCTGTTTGGTTCGTTCGGTCTGGCCATTTGTCTGAGGATGGAAAGCCGAGGAAAAGGATAGGTCAATGCCCATCCTACCACAAAAGGCTCGCCAAAACCTTGAAACAAACTGGGAACCTCTGTCAGAAACAATATTCTCAGGAATGCCATGCAACCGAACCACATGCTGAAAGAACAAAGGTACCAAATCAGAGGAGGAAGGCAATTTAGCCAAGGGCACCAGATGGACCATTTTAGAAAAGCGATCACAGACCACCCAAATGACTGACATCTTTTGAGAAACGGGAAGGTCAGAAATGAAATCCATCGAAATATGTGTCCAAGGCCTCTTTGGGACCGGCAAGGGCAAAAGCAACCCACTGGCACGAGAACAGCAGGGCTTAGCCCTAGCACAAATCCCACAGGACTGCACAAAAGTACGTACATCCCGTGACAGAGATGGCCACCAGAAGGATCTAGCCACTAACTCTCTGGTACCAAAGATTCCAGGATGACCAGCCAACACCGAACAATGAAGTTCAGAGATAAGTTTATTAGTCCACCTATCAGGGACGAACAGTTTCTCTGCTGGACAACGATCAGGTTTATTCGCCTGAAATTTTTGCAGCACCCGCCGCAAATCAGGGGAGATGGCAGACACAATGACTCCTTCCTTGAGGATACCCGCTGGCTCAGATAAACCCGGAGAGTCGGGCACAAAACTCCTAGACAGAGCATCCACCTTCACATTTTTAGAGCCCGGAAGGTACGAAATCACAAAGTCGAAGCGGGCAAAAAATAACGACCAACGGGCCTGTCTAGGATTCAAGCGCTTGGCAGACTCGAGATAAGTCAAGTTCTTATGATCAGTCAATACCACCACGCGATGCTTAGCTCCTTCAAGCCAATGACGCCACTCCTCGAATGCCCACTTCATGGCCAGCAACTCTCGATTGCCCACATCATAATTACGCTCAGCGGGCGAAAACTTCCTGGAAAAGAAAGCACATGGTTTCATCACTGAGCAATCAGAACCTCTCTGTGACAAAACCGCCCCTGCTCCAATCTCAGAAGCATCAACCTCGACCTGGAACGGAAGAGAAACATCTGGCTGACACAACACAGGGGCAGAACAAAAACGACGCTTCAACTCCTGAAAAGCTTCCACAGCAGCAGAAGACCAATTAACAAAATCAGCACCCTTCTTGGTCAAATCGGTCAATGGTTTGGCAATGCTAGAAAAATTACAGATGAAGCAACGATAAAAATTAGCAAAGCCCAGGAACTTTTGCAGACTTTTCAGAGATGTCGGCTGAATCCAATCCTGGATGGCTTGGACCTTAACTGGATCCATCTCGATAGTAGAAGGGGTAAAGATGAACCCCAAAAATGAAACTTTCTGCACACCGAAGAGACACTTTGATCCCTTCACAAACAAAGAGTTAGCACGCAGGACCTGAAAAACCATTCTGACCTGCTTCACATGAGACTCCCAATCATCTGAGAAGATCAAAATGTCATCCAAGTAAACAATCAGGAATTTATCCAGATACTCACGGAAGATGTCATGCATAAAAGACTGAAACACAGATGGAGCATTGGCAAGTCCGAACGGCATCACTAGATACTCAAAATGACCCTCGGGCGTATTGAATGCAGTTTTCCATTCATCTCCTTGCCTGATTCTCACCAGATTATACGCACCACGAAGATCTATCTTAGTGAACCAACTAGCTCCCTTAATCCGAGCAAACAAGTCAGATAACAATGGCAAGGGATACTGAAATTTAACAGTGATCTTATTAAGAAGGCGGTAATCAATACACGGTCTCAGCGAACCATCCTTCTTGGCTACAAAGAAGAACCCTGCTCCCAGTGGTGATGACGATGGGCGAATATGTCCCTTCTCCAGGGATTCCTTCACATAACTGCGCATAGCGGCGTGTTTGGGCACGGATAAATTAAATAATCGACCTTTAGGGAATTTACTACCAGGAATCAAATTGATAGCACAATCACAATCCCTATGCGGAGGTAGAGAGTCGGACTTGGGCTCTTCAAATACTTCCTGATAATCAGACAAGAACTCTGGGACCTCAGAAGGGGTGGATGACGAAATCGACAAAAATGGAACATCACCATGTACCCCTTGACAACCCCAGCTGGATACCGACATGGAATTCCAATCCAATACTGGATTATGGGTTTGTAGCCATGGCAACCCCAACACGACCACATCATGCAGATTATGCAACACCAGAAAGCGAATAACTTCCTGATGTGCAGGAGCCATGCACATGGTCAGCTGGGCCCAGTATTGAGGTTTATTCTTGGCCAAAGGTGTAGCATCAATTCCTCTCAATGGAATAGGACACCGCAAAGGCTCCAAGAAAAACCCACAACGTTTAGCATAATCCAAATCCATCAGATTCAGGGCAGCGCCCGAATCCACAAACGCCATGACAGAATACGATGACAAAGAGCATATCAAGGTAATGGACAGAAGGAATTTGGATTGTACAGTACCAATGACGGCAGACCTAGCGGACCGCTTAGTGCGCTTAGGACAATCAGAAATAGCATGAGTGGAATCACCACAGTAGAAACACAGACCATTCAGACGTCTGTATTCCTGCCGTTCAACTCTAGTCATAGTCCTATCGCACTGCATAGGCTCAGGTTTAACCTCAGGCAGTACCGCCAAATGGTGCACAGATTTACGCTCGCGCAAGCGTCGACCGATCTGAATGGCCAAAGACAAAGACTCATTCAAACCAGCAGGCATAGGAAATCCCACCATGACATCCTTAAGAGCCTCAGAGAGACCCTTTCTGAACAAAGCTGCCAGCGCAGATTCATTCCACTGAGTGAGTACTGACCATTTCCTAAATTTCTGACAATATACTTCTATATCATCCTGACCCTGGCACAAAGCCAGCAAATTTTTCTCAGCCTGATCCACTGAATTAGGCTCATCGTACAGCAATCCGAGCGCCAGGAAAAACGCATCGACACTACTCAATGCAGGGTCTCCTGGCGCAAGAGAAAATGCCCAGTCTTGAGGGTCGCCGCGCAAAAAAGAAATAATTATCAAAACCTGTTGAATAGGATTACCAGAAGAATGAGGTTTCAAGGCCAGAAATAGCTTACAATTATTTTTGAAACTTAGAAACTTAGTTCTATCTCCAAAAAACAAATCAGGAATAGGAATTCTTGGTTCTAACATAGATTTCTGATCAATAGTATCTTGAATTTTTTGTACATTTATAACGAGATTATCCATTGAAGAGCACAGACCCTGAATATCCATGTCCACACCTGTGTCCAGAATCACCCAAATGTCTAGGGGAAAAAAAAAAAAATGAACACAGAGCAGGAAAAAAAAAAAAAAAAAAAATGATGTCAGAACTTTTTCTTTCCCTCTATTGAGAATCATTAGTTTGGCTCCTTGTACTGTTATGTTTGCTAATGACAGGTGTTATGAAGGCAATCCAGAAACACAGTGTGCTTAGCGATCAGAGCGCACACAGTGATCTGACAAATACCCAAAAATACAAGAACGAGCTCTGAGACGTGGAAACTCTGTAGACTGCACACCTGATCCTATCCTAAACACAACTAAAAGCGGCTGTGGATTGCGCCTAACAACTACCTAGGCAACTCGGCACAGCCTAAGAAACTAGCTAGCCTGAAGATAGAAAAATAGGCCTGACTTGCCCCAGAGAAATTCCCCAAAGGAAAAGGCAGCCCCCCACATATAATGACTGTGAGTAAGATGAAAAGACAAAACGTAGGGATGAAATAGATTCAGCAAAGTGGGGCCCGATATTCTAGGATAGAGCGAGGACAGTAAAGCGAACTTTGCAGTCTACAAAAAACCCTAAAGCAAAACCACACAAAGGGGGCAAAAAAACCCACCGTGCCGAACTAACGGCACGGCGGTACACCCTTTGCGTCTCAGAGCTTCCAGCAAAACAAAAGACAAGCTGGACAGAAAAAAAGCAACAAAAAAGCAAAAAGCACTTAGCTATACAGAACAGCAGGTCACAGGAACAATCAGGAGAAGCTCAGATCCAACACTGAAACATTGACAAGGAGCAAGGATAGCAGCATCAGGCGGAGTTAAGTAATGAAGCAGTTAACGAGCTCACCAGAACACCTGAGGGAGGAAGCTCAGAAGCTGCAGTACCACTTGTGACCACAGGAGTGAATTCAGCCACAGAATTCACAACAGAAGGCCTGCTGCACAAAGTCTCCTCTTAACAGTTGTTGTACATATGTGTCTGCTGCTAGAACTCTGTGTGGCATTGACCTGGTCTCTAATCTGAGCTGCTGTTAACCTGCGATTTCTGAGGCTGGTGACTCAGATAAACTTATCCTCAGAAGCAGAGGTGACTCTTGGTCTTCCTTTCCTGGGGCGGTCCTCATTTGAGCCAGTTTCATTGTAGCGCTTGATGTTTTTTGCAACTGCATTTGGGGACACTTTCAAAGTTTTCCCAACTTTTTAGACTGACTGACCTTCATTTAATAAAGTAATGATGGCCACTCGTTTTTCTTAATTTAGCTGCTTTCTTCTAGCCATAATATGTATTCTAACAGTCTATTCAGTAGGACTATCAACTGTGTATCCACCAAACTTATGCTCAACACAACTGATGGTCCCAACCCCATTTATTAGTCAAGAAATCCCACTTATTAAACCTGAGAGGGCACACCTGTGAAGTGAAAACCATTTCCGGTGACTACCTCTTGAAACTCATCAAGAGAATGCCAAGAGTGTGCAAAGCAGTCATCAAAGCAAAAAGTGGCTACTTTGAAGAACCTAGAATGTAAGACATATTTTCAGCTGTTTCACACTTTTTTGCTAAGTATATAATTCCACATGTGTTAATTCATAGTTTTGATGCCTTCAGTGTGAATGTACAATTTTCATAGTCATGAAAATACAGAAAAATCTTTAAATGAGAAGGTGTGTCCAAACTTTTGGTCTGTACTGCATATATATATATATATATATATACAGTGCCTACAAGTAGTATTCAACCCCCTGCAGATTTAGCAGGTTTACACATTTGGAATTAACTTGGCATTGTGACATTTGGACTGTAGATCAGCCTGGAAGTGTGAAATGCACTGCAGCAAAAAAGAATGTTATTTCTTTGTTTATTTTTTTTTTAAATTGTGAAAAGTCTTTTCAGAGGGTCATTTATTATTCAACCCCTCAAACCACCAGAATTCTGTTTGGTTCCCCTAAAGTATTAAGAAGTAGTTCAGGCACAAAGAACAATGAGCTTCACATGTTTGGATTAATTATCTCTTTTTCCAGCCTTTTCTGACTATTTAAGACCCTCCCCAAACTTGTGAACAGCACTCATACATGGTCAACATGGGAAAGACAAAGGAGCATTCCAAGGCCATCAGAGACAAGATCGTGGAGGGTCACAAGGCTGGCAAGGGGTACAAAACCCTTTCCAAGGAGTTGGGACTACCTGTCTCCACTGTTGGAAGCATCATCCGGAAGTGGAAGGCTTATGGAACTACTGTTAGCCTTCCACGGCCTGGACAGCCTTTGAAAGTTTCCTCCCGTGCCGAGGCCAGGCTTGTCTGAAGAGTCAAGGCTAACCCAAGGACAACAAGGAAGGAGCTCCGGGAAGATCTCATGGCAGTGGGGACATTGGTTTCAGTCAATACCATAAGTAACGTACTCCACCGCAATGGTCTCCATTCCAGACGAGCCCGTAAGGTACCTTTACTTTCAAATCGTCATGTCAAGGCTCGTCTACAGTTTGCTCATGATCACTTGGAGGAATCTGAGACTGACTGGTTCAAGGTTCTCTGGTCTGATGAGACCAAGATCGAGATCTTTGGTGCCAACCACACACGTGACGTTTGGAGACTGGATGGCACTGCATACAACCCCAAGAATACCATCCCTACAGTCAAGCATGGTGGTGGCAGCATCATGCTGTGGGGCTGTTTCTCAGCCAAGGGGCCTGGCCATCTGGTCCGCATCCATGGGAAGATGGATAGCACGGCCTACCTGGAGATTTTGGCCAAGAACTCCGCTCCTCCATCAAGGATCTTAAGATGGGTCGTCATTTGATCTTCCAACAAGACAACGACCCAAAGCACACAGCCAAGAAAACCAAGGCCTGGTTCAAGAGGCAAAAAATCAAGGTGTTGCAGTGGCCTAGTCAGTCTCCTGACCTTAACCCAATTGAAAACTTGTGGAAGGAGCTCAAGATTAAAGTCCACATGAGACACCCAAAGAACCTAGATAACTTGGAGAAGATCTGCATGGAGGAGTGGGCCAAGATAACTCCAGAGACCTGTGACGGCCTGATCAGGTCTTATAAAAGACGATTATTAGCTGGAATTGCAAACAAAGGTTATTCCACAAAATATTAAACCTAGGGGTTGAATAATAATTGACCCACACTTTTATGTTTAAAATTTATAAAAATTTAACTGAGCAACAAAATTTTTGGTTTGTAAGATTTATGCATCTGTTAATAGATCCTGCTCTTGTTTGAAGTTTGAAGGCTCTAACTTATTTGCATCTTATTAAACCTGCTAAATCTGCAGGGGGTTGAATACTACTTGTAGGCACTGTATATATATATACACACACATATATATATATATATATATATATATATATATATATATATATATATATATATATACAGTGGGGCAAAAAAGTATTTAGTCAGTCAGCAATAGTGCAAGTTCCACCACTTAAAAAGATGAGAGGCGTCTGTAATTTATATCATAGGTAGACCTCAACTATGGGAGACAAACTGAGAAAAAAAAATCCAGAAAATCACATTGTCTGTTTTTTTAACATTTTATTTGCATATTATGGTGGAAAATAAGTATTTGGTCAGAAACAAAATTTCATCTCCATACTTTGTAATATATCCTTTGTTGGCAATGACAGAGGTCAAACGTTTTCTGTAAGTCTTCACAAGGTTGCCACACACTGTTGTTGGTATGTTGGCCCATTCCTCCATGCAGATCTCCTCTAGAGCAGTGATGTTTTTGGCTTTTCGCTTGGCAACACGGACTTTCAACTCCCTCCAAAGGATTTCTATAGGGTTGAGATCTGGAGACTGGCTAGGCCACTCCAGGACCTTGAAATGCTTCTTACGAAGCCACTCCTTCGTTGCCCTGGCGGTGAGCTTTGGATCATTGTCATGTTGAAAGACCCAGCCACGTTTCATCTTCAATGCCCTTGCTGATGGAAGGAGGTTTGCACTCAAAATCTCACGATACATGGCCCCATTCATTCTTTCATGTACCCGGATCAGTCGTCCTGGCCCCTTTGCAGAGAAACAGCCCCAAAGCATGATGTTTCCACCACCATGCTTTACAGTAGGTATGGTGTTTGATGGATGCAACTCAGTATTCTTTTTCCTCCAAACACGACAAGTTGTGTTTCTACCAAACAGTTCCAGTTTGGTTTCATCAGACCATAGGACATTCTCCCAAAACTCCTCTGGATCATCCAAATGCTCTCTAGCAAACTTCAGACGGGCCCGGACATGTACTGGCTTAAGCAGTGGGACACGTCTGGCACTGCAGGATCTGAGTCCATGGTGGCGTAGTGTGTTACTTATGGTAGGCCTTGTTACATTGGTCCCGGCTCTCTGCAGTTCATTCACTAGGTCCCCCCGCGTAGTTCTGGGATTTTTGCTCACCGTTCTTGTGATCATTCTGACCCCACGGGGTGGGATTTTGCGAGGAGCCCCAGATCGAGGGAGATTATCAGTGGTCTTGTATGTCTTCCATTTTCTAATTATTGCTCCCACTATTGATTTCTTCACTCCAAGCTGGTTGGCTATTGCAGATTCAGTCTTCCCAGCCTGGTGCAGGGCTACAATTTTGTTTCTGGTGTCCTTTGACAGCTCTTTGGTCTTCACCATAGTGGAGTTTGGAGTCAGACTGTTTGAGGGTGTGCACAGGTGTCTTTTTATACTGATAACAAGTTTAAACAGGTGCCATTACTACAGGTAATGAGTGGAGGAAAGAGGAGACTCTTAAAGAAGAAGTTACAGGTCTGTGAGAGCCAGAAATCTTGATTGTTTGTTTCTGACCAAATACTTATTTTCCACCATAATATGCAAAAAAAATGATAAAAAAAACAGACAATGTGATTTTCTGGATTTTTTTTTCTCAGTTTGTCTCCCATAGTGGAGGTCTACCTATGATGTAAATTACAGACGCCTCTCATCTTTTTAAGTGGTGGAACTTGCACTATTGCTGACTGACTAAATACTTTTTTGCCCCACTGTATATATATATATATATATATAGACAGTACATATGTTTTTATGATTTTTTGAGCACATGGATCCATTGTATGCCCGTATGTCGGTTTTGCAAGCCTGCGAGAAAATCTCGCAGTACGGAAGCCATACAGATTACATATTTCCCATTGACTTGCACTGGGTTTCGTGTTTCGGTCGATCCCCGACCCCGACTTTTCACGATAATCGGCCGATTTCACTCGACTCGACTTTTGAGAAAGTCGGGTTCCGCGAAACCCGACTCGACCTTAAAAAAGTAAAAGTCGCTCAACCCTAGAAATAGTATGAAAGGGAGCAATATCTATTCCAATGCAACCAACCCAGCAGATAGAGAGACCCGATGAGAACTCTTCACATTTGCAAAAATTAGTGGTAGACAGTACCAAAGTTGCATCAATTTCACCACAATACAAATTGTATAATAGTGACAGACACATCTTTCTCTACAGACAACCCAGCATATGGACACCTAACCAGTAGTTTTCAAACTTCAAAAAATGAGGGCCTGACACCACCGATGTGTCATCAATTTCAAGAGAGTAAAAATAGTATATAGGGATCAACACGTCTTCCACTACAGCCAAATCAGCAGTTGGAAACTTAATCAGGAGTCTTCAAATTTCAAAAAATGAGGGCCTGATACCACAGAAATAGCATAAATGTCACGAGAGTAGAAATAGTATAAAAGGGACCGTCACTTGTTCCACTTCAGCCAACCTAGCAGATGGAGACCAACCACGACTGTTCACATTTCCACAAATTTATGTTAACATCTGCAGCATCAGCAACAGCAGGCACATAAGCCACACTAAAGATATCACAGACTGCAATTACGCAAGATCAATGCAACACACCAAAAATTCAACATCGCCTAGTCTGTACAGTCTGAGATTGGGGTGCAAAAGTCCTTGGCGTTCATGGTGATCCATGCCTTGTTCATCTTGATGAAAGTTTCAGTCTATACTTTCAGTGGACAGCCAGCTGTGCCTTTATGTCAGGACACCACCAGCAGCATTGAAGACACGTTCTGAGAGAACGCTGGCTGTCGGGCATGATAAAACCTCCAAGGCATAGGATGCGAGCTCAGGCCACTCATCTATTTTTGAAGACCAAAATGTGAAATGGTCTAAATCCTCCCTGATGGTATTAATATTCGGTTTTAGACACTCCGGCACCAATTGATGTGCCGGAGGTTGGATGTCTATAGCTGCGATGTGCACTGTGTGCCTCACTGCTGCATTGGAGAAAACATCTCTTAAGGTTCTGTAAAAGCATGTTCGATACTCCTGCATTCACAGGTCCCTTTCCAGGACAGGAATCAACGGGCAAAATGTTGTCTTATAATGTTAATCTAACAGTGTGGCAATATTTCAAATCATAACTATACGGGGATCATGTTGCAAATAGTGCAGGAAAGCGGCACTCATATGTCATTGTATTCTATGAAGTCCAAGTTCATTCTGTGTTGTTGGCTGGTTATCACTGATGCTGGATTCCTCCATCCCCTCCCGCCAACCATGAACTACATAGAAGGGATGGTTATCCCTGGATGCTGGCTCAGCGGAAGCAGCCATAGCTCAAACTCAAAGACACAAAAACGCACAGAGAGGTAAAAAATACTCTGTTGTAAAAAAGTCACAGTAAATAAGCAAGTGCTAGTCAAAAAATAAAAAAAATACAGGGTATTTAGTTAATACGTTTTTTTGCAAAAAATGTATGTTAAGCTGCTCCACCAATCGCCAAGGTATACCCATAATAGAGCAGTCCTATCTAATGTATATAATCCCTATCTGATGTATTTAAAAACCTGATCATCTGCATAGTACCTGTATAAGCAGGGTTCAGAGAGAAAAATATATATATGGACATGCAGGATTGAACAGCTACAATGCAAATGACCCACAGAGGAGTGGTGGACTCCCCAGTCTTGTAGAAACAAGAGAACAATTATAGAACCAAAAACACATGGGCCACCTGCATAGTGAACAAGTCTGTAGAAACCTGTTCACACCACCAAAGAACTTGAAGACACAAAAACGCACAGAGAGGTCAAAAATACTCTGTTGTAAAAAAGTCACAGTAAATAAGCAAGTGCTAGTCAAAAAATGAAAAAAATACAGGACATTTAGTTAATACTTTTTTTTGCAAAAAAATTTATTTTAAGCTGCTCCACCAATCGCCAAGGTATACCCATAATAGAGCAGTCCTATCTAATGTATATAATCCCTATCTGATGTATTTAAAAACCTGATCATCTGTATAGTACCTGTATAAGCTGGGTTCAGAGAGAAAAAATATACATGTGGACATGCAGGATGGAACAGCTACAATGCAAATGACCCACAGAGGAGTGGTGGACTCCCCAGTCTTGTAGAAAAAAGAGAACAATTATAGTTCAGTTTAGTTAAAACGTATTAACTAAATACCCTGTATTTTTTCATTTTTTGACTAGCACTTGCTTATTTACTGTGACTTTTTTACAACAGAGTATTTTTGACCTCTCTGTGCGTTTTTGTGTCTTCAAGTTCTTTGGTGGTGTGAACAGGTTTCTAAAGACTTGTTCACTATGCAAGTAGCCCATGTGTTTTTGGTTCTATAGCTCAAACTCAGCCTGGAGAGATGTCCACAACTCTTCAACTGTATGACTGTGATCTGCAAGGCATATCAATTTTAACACTGCCTGATTGCAATGAGCCTTAGCTACGCAGTACAGAGGTGGTAGGGATTCACTCTCCACTGTTGGAACATGTTTCTCATTAAGGCAGAGGTTAACGGTGCAGGTGGAGGCCATAGAGGAAGTAGAGAAGGAGGCAGAAGCAGTGGAGGAAATGTTAAATGTAGAGGTTTGTCCTGCAAGCCTTGGGGATTCCAAGACTTGTGGAGCAGTACCTTCCCCGCCTACCCCCACAGCCTCCAGTGTCACCCAATGCCAAGTCAGCCAGATGTAACACCCTTGGCCATGCTTACTCCTCCAAGTGTCTGTTGTGAAATGCAGCCTGACAGACAAAGATTCAGTCAAAGAATCCAAGAAAGAAAAAAGGTTAGTTTATTTGCTGCTTCACTGCGACCCTCTATTCTTGTGCCATTCACTGCTGAGTGCTTATAATGCCTCAAAAACATTGGGAGATTTGGGTGCAACACCAATAGTCATATGCAAAGTTCAATAGAAAATGAAAAAACGGTATGCACTCACCAATCCCAGTAAAACAATCCTTTATTGGGACATGTGCGGTTTCAGACAGGTAGAACGTGAAAATGAATCGGACGACAGCTGTTTTGCACTAAATGCGCTTCCTGTCCGTTTCATTTTCACATTCTTCCTGTCTGAAACCGCACATGTCCCAATAAAGGATTGTTTTTACCGGGATTGGTGAGTGCATACCGTTTTTTCCTTTTCTATGTAAAGATTTAGTCAAAGAATGGGTGATATTGTCTGCTATATGCAGGGACATCTTTCATAGAGAAGTAAAAGCGACTGGGCAACTGGTACTGGGGGACTGCGATGACATCAGCTTTCGGAAGCCATCTCTATCTACTAGGAGGAAAGGCAGCATTTCTGTGGCCAACAGATTGGAGATGGTGGAGTTCAACCTCTTAGCTTTGTCATGTGTAGGAGGAAACAATCTTTTATGTGACCACAACTGTGGAACAGTGGGTTGGCTGCAGTGCTGTGAGAGGGTGGAGTACAGTGAACTAGAAAAACTGGTGCACCATGAGGGAGGTGGAGACGGTTATTTTACGGTGGATGGATAAAGTTCTGGCGTGCTCGTTCTCTGAGATTGGTCAAAAACAGCAGGCATGTCCGCTTCTGTTACAGCTGACGGGCCATGACTGCAGCAGGTAAAGAACCTGAGGTTCAAACAAAACAGGGGCAGATAATTGCATAAATCCCATCTCTGATTTTGCAGTTAATATATGATTTCAGTGGATGTTTCCTTGAGTTGAGGGGGTTCAGAAAGGCATACTCTAGCTCAACTCACTCTCCTCTATATGTATCTTCTGATATGTTTATGCTTTATCCATTTAACATCTCCCAAATTTTTCCACTTCTTGCATCATTATTTAGGGACTTTTATTCCCATCTCAGTTGTTTCTGTTCTCTCTCATGTTTCTAAGCTTATCCAGTTTTATTTATTTTTTGGCTCATATGGTTTTCCTAAGTCCAACTAATAGCTTGTATTTCTGGAGGTTCTTGATCTAATTGCCCATATGGCTTGTCTTCTCGTCATGTGCGATGTCCTGCCCGCAATGTTGCCTGGCTGGGCGCACTGTGGGCAAACCATGCCCACACTGTACCCATTCACATACCTGCGCACACGTGATCACAATCTTTATTCCATCCCACCACATTGCTACTTGCGCATGTGCGCTTGACATCAGGGTCGGCAGAGCTCTGTGGTACCAGTCTGTGTTTTGGCGCATGCACCTGTTACGCCACTTCTAGCATATGACACTGTTCATGGATTCCAACCGCATCCTGAGTGCCACTACATCAGGCCACCTCCAGTTCCTGACCAATCAGGCACGCGATCTACACCTGTAAATGTTTTAGCCTTTGATTGCATTGTACAGTATATATTCCCTAGGCATACTTCCCCTGGTGAAGCAGCCTTCAGCAGTGATACGCACAGGGTTTTCCCACAACCCTGCAATGTGAGGACTTTTCTGCCTATTTTGGCTTGCTGCCTGAGTTCCCCTTGAGCCGATCAGGTAGTCATGCATATGGACACCTTTTCATTTCTCCTGCATCTTATTCCTTAGCAGGTTGTATTATTCCTCCATCTTTCTGCCTCCATATTACCTCCTGTATTTCTACTTGGTTCTCCAGGCTAGACACTCTCCTCTATGATGTTTGCACTCTCCATGACGTCACACATGGCTGATGCCCTTCCTTCCTCCTAGCCATTTCAGCTCTACTGATTATTTTGCCCATTATTTCGCTCATGGGTTGTAAAATGATAACAATTTTTGAATGTTCTGGTTACAAGGTTGGAGGTATTTCCCAGCCTTCTGATGCTCTGGATAGAATTATTTATTTTAGGCAGTTTGCTATGTTGTTGTATTTATGTCCTTGCATGTCATACCTGTAACTCCAAAGTATGATTTTCATACAAATATTTGTCATGCCCGGCTCATTTATATACTAGTATTAGTTGTCCCATATGGTTATTGTTTGGGGGTGATGTGTATTGATTTTGTCGCACACTTGTTTTTAGATGTTTTTATGTATTTTTTTTATGTCCAAGGTTTCTAATAAAGATTGCATGCATATTTAAGATCCACTTTTATGTCAGGTGTGCACACCATTGTTTTGTGTGGTTTGTTTTCTCCCCAGCTTGTAGTCTTCTCCAATTCCAAGTGTTGCACCCTGCTACTTACCTGTGACATATTTATTGATAGATGGGGGTGCACCCTAAACTTATTCATATAGAACATTAATACATAATGAACTGCCAAATCCATTAGTATCATTAGCACAACACATGATTAGTACTTCATTGACTTCCTCTACTTTCTGCGTTTCTGGATAGAGATCTTGACAAAACAATCACTTACAAAAGCTTTCACTGCTCTCCAAATACCAACTGAGAAGCGTATAAATATCAACTCTTCCTTCAGCTCCAGTTTATTATCCAGTTTGTCAGATGATTCATCTGAAGCTGTCAACACTGTTTGTTTTGACTTTCCCTTGGCAACTGTAATTCAAGTAATGAAAACCCTTCCGAACTTCTCCGAGGACACTATGTGCCCTCTCACCACCAACTATTCTATCACAAAATTCTTCATCACATTTCCCTTCGTGGATGCCCAGCATTTTCTTCCATTGAAACTGGTAACGCAAACATAGGTTTTTTAGTGGCAACTTCATGGCCTGTATTTTTAGCCGGAGCATGCTTCGAAAACTAAGCGCTGGCAAATAAAAGATATTTAATTTCCTAAATAGAGACTTTTGTGTTTTCTCTGAAATTGAGCAATACTTTAAGAAAAGTCATGGACAAACAAAACCAGTTGTGTGTAATTAGCAAAGTTCAAAATGATTGACATAAAGGCATGATAACAAGTCACTCATGTGATAAAATAGGTATTTAGGTCGTAGAGATTCAGTTTAACTAATTTATGCTTTGGTTTTAGATTTAGTTCTTAATACTATTTAGCTATCACAAAAATCTATTTGAAAGCAACAATGGATGTAGAAAAAATAAGTACTAATAAAACAATAAACTCTAACTGCTCTTCAGTACTCAATATAATAACAACAAAGGATATTTTTGGTGGCATCTGTTATTAATTTAGACATCGTAAGTAGAGCAGAATGTTTAAAACACACCACTGTTTTAACCCCAAATCTGTGAAAAAACATGGACGTGTAGCACTCATTCCCAATATTTGAGTGTATGTATACCAGTCTTTTATGGCCAGCAACTATCCTGATTCCTATGCTTTGTATTTTGCCATTAACTCTACATTTTCTTTAGCAGCTTCTATTCATTAGCATTCTGCCAATACTATAGGTGCAAGAACTTTACTTCTCTCAGGCCGGGGTCACACTAGCGAGTTTTACGGCCGTATGAGAGGTGCAAAAGCTACGCATTGCACATGGACCAATGATTTTCTATGGGGCAGCTCCTATCTGCCGTATATTTCTCTGCCGTATTTTACAGGCGTAGAAAATTGCAGCATGCTGTGTTTGTCAGCGTATTGCGCCAAAAATCAGCCAATGAAAGTCAATGAGGGTGAGAAAAATACGGATTGCACACAGACCAACAGTGTGACTTGCGAGAAATACGCAATTCAGCGCGGTGTAAATCACACTGACATGTTAGAATAGAATAGCTAAAATAAATGTCTACACATAGAATAGGTACTGTACAACTGTATATATATATATATATATATATATATAATTATATATATATATATACTGTATATATATCTATATCAGTGAGACACATATAGGAAAAAAGTATTTTATTGAAATAAAGACACAGGGTGTTGTAATAGTTTATTATACTCTCAATCCAATTGAAGACCCTTGTCACCTGAAACAAAGTTAAAATAAAAAATCAGCAATATTCCATACCTTCCGTCGTTCAGTCTTGTCCCACGCTGTAAATCCATCTGAAGGGGTTAAATAATTTTACAAGCAGGAGCCTGCTAATGCAGCCGCCCTTGCCTGTAAAAACTGGGGAATGAATGGAAAGCAGGAGAACGTAGCTACCTAGACTAGCAGGGCTGCGCCCCCTGCTGGCATAACCTCAGATGAACTCTAGCGTGGGAATTATTCTGAATATTTTCTCACGCTCGAGTTCATCTAAGGTTATAAAAGCAGGGTGCGCAGCACCGCAAGTCTAGGTAGCTACGTTTCCCTGCTTTCCATTCATTCCCCAGTTTTTACAGGCAGGGGCAGCTGTATTAGCAGGCTCCTGCTTGTAAAATTATGTAACCCCTTCAGATGGATTTACAGCGTGGGACAAGACTGAACGATGGAAGGTATGGGATATTGCTGATTTTTTATTTCAACTTTGTTTCAGGTGACAAGGGTCTTCAATTGGATTGAGAGTATAATAAACTATTACAACACCCTGTGTCTTTATTTCAATAAAATACTTTTTTCCTAATGTGTGTGTGTTTTATTAACCTTTACTACTATTGGATTAACACCTTTAAAAAGGGAAAAAGCCAGCACTGCTTATGGTAAGAACGCTATAACTGAAGTGCAATTGCACATAAATTCTAACTGTATTTCAAATATGAGACATTTAGCAAACAATTGATCAATTCTTTGAGCTACCCCGCCACTTCACGGCAATCTCATAATGGGGCAGTCCTAATCTACGTATTTTATTTATGTTGTGCCATTATGGCCTCCTGAATGTATAAAGAGTATAAAAAAAAGGACCACATTACATGCGAACTGTACCTGGAGCATTTTCAGAATCACTCCCTTGGTGGCAGGAAAGGCAAGCGCAAGTAAAGGCCGATCAGGTCCAGTGCGGACATTTCAGATCTGGCTTCCACACTGCCAAACCCGCACCAAAGATGAAGAGTGAGACAGGCTGAGACACAGGTGCACAATTAACTGGAACCTGAGGCAGGGCAGGCCTGCTGTGTGTGTGCACAGCAGCCTATCAATCACAGTGAACACAGAAAGAATGGCGCACATAACCCAGCGTGCGCGGCAACAGTGGTGGTCAGCCACATACCAATGCAAAGCAAAAAAAAGGGAAAAAGCCAGCACTGCTTATGGTCAGAACGCAATAACTGAAGTGCAATTGCACATAAATTCTAACTGTATTTCAAATATGAGACATTTAGCACACAATTGATCAATTCTTTGAGCTACCCCACCACTTCACGGCAATCTCATAATGAGGCAGTCCTAATCTACGTATTTTATTTATGTTGTGCCATTATGGCCTCCTGAATGTATAAAGAGTATAAAAAAAAGGACCACATTACATGCGAACTGTACCTGGAGCATTTTCGGAATCACTCCCTTGGTGCCAGGAAAGGCAAGCGCAGGTAAAGGCCGATCAGTGCTGGCTTCTTCCCTTTTTTGATTAATCCCTTAACCCCCAAGGGTGGTTTGCATGTTTATGACCAGGCCAATTTTTACAATTCTGACCACTGTCCTTTTATCTATATATATAATTGTCTAAGGGTTTTTCCGTCTGTCTGTCTGTCTTTCTGTCTGTCTGCCCTGGAAATCCCGCGTCTCTGATTGGTCGAGGCTGCCAGGCCTCGACCAATCAGAGACGGGCACAGCATGGCGACGATGATGTCATAAAGGCTGCTGCCTCGACCAATCAGCGACGGGCACAGTCTGCCGCGAATTCACCTCAACCAATCAGCGACGGGCACAGTATCGACGTAGATGTCATAATGGTTGCCATGGCGACGATGATGTCATGAAGGTTGCCTCGACCAATCAGCGACGGGCACAGTCTGCCGCGAATTCTTGAATCATCATTGTCCATATACTACGGGGACATGCATATACTAGAATACCCGATGCGTTAGAATCGGTCCACGATCTAGTGAGGTTATAACTCTGGAACGCTTCAACCGATCCCAGTGATTCTGACACTGTTTTCTCGTGACATATTGTGCTTCATGATAGTGGTAAAATTTCTTTGATATTACCTGCATTTATTTATGAAAAAAAACGAAATTTGGCGAAAATTTTGAAAATTTCGCAATTTTCCAACTTTGAATTTTTATGCATTTAAATCACAGAGATATGTCACACAAAATACTTAATTAGTAACATTTCCCACATGTCTACTTTACATCAACATAATTTTGGAACCAAATTTTTTTTTCTTAGGGAGTTATAAGGGTTAAAAGTTGACCAGCAATTTCTCATTTTTACAACACAATTATTTTTTAGGGACCTCATCTCATTTGAAGTCATTTTGATAAAAAATAACCAAGTGTGACACCATTCTAAAAACTGCACCCCTCAAGGTGCTCAAAACCGCATTCAAGAAGTTTATTAACCCTTCAGGTGTTTCACAGGAATTTTTAGAATGTTTAAATAAAAATGAACATTTAACTTATTTTCACAAAAAATTTATTCAGCTCCAATTTGTTTTATTTTACCAAGGGTAACAGGAGAAAATATACCCCAAAGGTTTTTGTACAATTTGTCCTGAGTACGCTGATACCCTATATGTGGGTGTAAACCACTGTTTCGGCACATGGCAGAGCTCGGAAGGGAAGGAGCGCCATTTGACTTTTCAATGCAAAATTGACTGGAATTGAGATGGGACGCCATGTTGCGTTTGGAGAGCCCCTGATGTGCCTAAACATTGAACCCCCCCACAAGTGACACCATTTTGGAAAGTAGACCCCCTAGGAACTTATCTAGATGTGTGGTGAGCACTTTGACCCACCAAGTGCTTCACAGAAGTTTATAATGCAGAGCCGTAAAAATAAAAAATCATATTTTTTCACAAAAATGATATTTTCGCCCCCAATTTTTTATTTTCCCATGGGTAAGAGAAGAAATTGGACCCCAAACGTTGTTGTAAAATTTGTCCTGAGTTCACGGATACCCCATATGTGGGGGTAAACCACTGTTTGGGCGCATGGCAGAGCTTGGAAGGGAAGGAGCGCCATTTGACTTTTCAATGCAAAATTGACAGGAATTGAGATGGGACGCCATGTTGCGTTTGGAGAGCCACTGATGTGCCTAAACATTGAAACCCCCCACAAGTGACACCATTTTGGAAAGTAGACCCCCTAAGGAACTTATTTAGATGTGTGGTGAGCACTTTGACCCACCAAGTGCTTCACAGAAGTTTATAATGCAGAGCCGTAAAAATAAAAAATCATGTTTTTTCACAAAAATGTTATTTTTGCCCCCAATCTTTTATTTTCCCAAGGGTAAGAAAAGAAATTGGACCCCAAAAGTTGTTGTACAATTTGTCCTGACTACGCTGATACCCTATATGCGGGGGTAAACCACTGTTTGGGCGCATGGCAGAGCTCGGAAGGGAAGGAGCGCCATTTGACTTTTCAATGCAAAATTGACAGGAATTGAGATGGGACGCCATGTTGCGTTTAGAGAGCCACTGATGAGCCTAAACATTGAAACCCCCCACAAGTGACACCATTTTGGAAAGTAGACCCCCTAAGGAACTCATCTAGGTGTGTTGTGAGAGCTTTGAACCCTCAAGTGTTTCACTACAGTTTATAACGCAGAGCCGTGAAAATAAAAAATCTTTTTTTTCCCACAAATATTATTTTTTAGCCCCCAGTTTTGTATTTTGCCAAGGGTAACAGGAGAAATAGTGTTAGGTGTCGAGTTCCCGCCTCTGCACAGGGGGAATCTCGAACCATCTCTGCTGCAGTCTCCCATTCTTCTCCAGCCGCAGTGGAGTCAGCTCAGTGGAGACGTCGTTCCCAGCGTCTTGCTCAGTCTCACTCTGTGCATAGGATTACTGCTGCTTTGCCTGCTTCTGTCATTGAAGCCAGTGCTGGGCAGCGGCGAGCAGACGCTTTTGGGATCTAAGTCCTGCTTTTTCCCTTCTGAGCATGCCCAGGGTGAGATCTCCCATTGGAGATCGAGGGTCACATGCTCAGATGCTGCAGCGATTCCTATTGGTCCTTTATTGGAATGTCCTGAACGTGCTGCAGCTATATAAGCTGCGCATGACCGCACGGCCATGCGCTAGTGTAATTTTGTAAATGTGTGTGTGTTGTGAGTGAAAGTCGTTCATTAAAATCCCCTCCCTATTGGATGACTGTTCGCGGAAGGTGGGTGATTGCTATCTAGCGCCCGACTTAGCTACCAGCACGTTACACACCTTACAGCGTCTAATTGCTGTGACCGCCATTGCGGCGCCGTGCGCTTTCACAGCGCTTTCCTGACCCAAGCCTGGGTGGTTAGTGGCATCCGCCTGTGCGGCACCTCATGCACTCTCGTGCATCTTTTATTATTACTTTGGTTACGCTGACACCCCATTAGCGGTGTCGAGCGCAAGTAGTCTAGTCGGACTCGGATCCCAAGTCTTGGGACTAAGCTTGGTGACTCCTTGCTTGCGCTCTTGTGTGTGGTACCACGGCCCTGTGACTTAACAGGGTTCGCTTCCTTCACACAGGGTGAAGTTAACCCGTGTGTGTATTCACATTGTACCGCCATATAGTCCGTCATTACTTGGCAGCAGGTTCCATCTCTGCACGGTGGACTCCGGGCTGCGAACGCACCTTAATCTATCTTATTATTTGGTGCATTCCGCTAGCCCTAACAAATAGGACCCCAATAGTTGTTGTCCAATTTGTCCTGAGTACACAGATACCCCATATGTGGGGGGGAACCACTGTTTGGGCACATGGGAGAGCTCGGAAGGGAAGGAGCGCCATTTGGAATGCAGACTTAGATGGAATGGTCTGCAGGCGTCACATTGCGTTTGCAGAGCTGCTAATGTACCTAAACAGTAGAAACCCCCACAAGTGACCCCATATTGGAAACTAGACCCCCCAAGGAACTTATCTAGATGTGTTGTGAGAACTTTGAACCCCTGAGTGTTTCACTACAGTTTATAACGCAGAGTCGTGAAAAGAAAAAATCTTTTTTTTTTCCACAAAAATTATTTTTTAGCCCCCAGTTTTGTATTTTCCCAAGGGTAACAGGACAAATTGGACCCCAAAAGTTGTTTTCCAATGTGTCCTGAGTACGCTAATACCCCATATGTGGGGGGAAACCCCTGTGTGGGCACACGGGAGAGCTCGGAAGGGAAGGAGCACTGTTTTACTTTTTGAACGCAGAATTAGCTGGAATTGAGATCGGACGCCATGTCGCGTTTGGAGAGCCCCTGAAGTGCCTAAACAGTGGAAACCCCCCAATTATAACTGAAACCCTAATCTAAACACACCCCTAACCCTAATCTCAATGGTAACCCAAAACACACCCCTAACCCTGACACACCCCTAACCCTAATCCCAACCCTAGTCCGAACAGTAAAAGTAATCCAAACCCTAACCCTAACTTTAGCCCCAACCCTAGCCCTAACTTTAGCTCCAACCCTAACTTTAGCCCCAACCCTAACCCTAACTTTAGCCCCAACCCTAACTGTAGCCTTAACCCTAGCCCCAACCCAAATCCTAACCTTAGCCCTAACCCTAACCCTAGCCCTAACCCTAGCTCTAACCCTAATGGGAAAAAGGAAATAAATACATTTTTTAAAAAAATTTAATTTTTCCCTAACTAAGGGGGTGTTGAAGGGGGGTTTGATTTACTTTTATAGTGGGTTATTTAGCAGATTTTTATGATTGGCAGCCGTCACACACTGATAGACGCTTTTTATTGCAAAAAATATTTTTTTGCGATTTTTGTGAGGCAGAATGACCACAAACCAGCTGTTCATGAAATTCTTTTGGGGGAGGCGTTTATACCGTTCCGTGTTTGGTAAAATGGATAAAGCAGTTTTATTCTTTGGGTCAGTATGATTACAGCGATACCTCATTTATATTTTTTTTATGTTTTGGCGCTTTTATACGATAAAAACTATTTTATAGAAAAAATAATTATTTTTGCATCGCTTTATTCTGAGGACTAAAACTTTATTTTTTCGCTGATGATGCTGTATGGCAGCTCGTTTTTTGCTGGACAAGATGACGTTTTCAGCGGTACCATGGTTATTTATTTCCGTCTTTTTGATTGCGTGTTATTCCACTTTTTGTTTGGCAGTATGATAATAAACCATTATTTTTTGCCTCGTTTTTTATTTTTATTTTTTTACCGCGTTCACTGAAGGGGTTAACTAACGGGACAGTTTTATAGGTGGGGTCGTTACGGACGTGGCGATACTAAATATGTGTACTTTTATTGTTAGATATTTAGATAAAAAAAATGTATTTATAGGAACAATATTTTTTTTGGGGGGGGGATTTTTTTAAATTTTTTTTTACACATGTGAATATTTTCTTTTACACTATAACATTGCCCCAGGGGGGGGGCATCATGTTATAGTGTAAGATCGCTGATCTGACACTTTGCTGTGCAGTGTGTCAGATCAGCGATCTGACATGCACAGCTGCAGGCTTCACAGTGCCTGCTCTGAGCAGGCGCTGTGAAGCCACCTTCCTCCCTGCAGGACCCGGATGCCGTGGACATCTTGTATCCGGGCCTGCAAGATGCCAGCATTTGGGTCTCTATTAAAAAAATATATAAAAAAAATATTTTATGATGCGTATATGTGAATTATACATGCTGTATGTGTTTAATACCCCCGGGGGCTGAATGTGGCTTGTATGTTTATGAATGATAAATCTGGCTTTATGTGCTGGTGTATACATGGGTTAGGAATTGACAATTTGTCCCTTTTTCCCGGTTTCCTATTCACACTATCTTGCCTTTTCCCCCCATATATTTTCATCAGTGGGGGGGGTTTGCCCTTATGATTTAGACATTTTTCATGTCATTTGACTTCTTTTGCCCTATGTGTGTATTTTTTTTTTTTTTTCCCTTTGGGTTGATATTCTGTATATGCACCCCTGATTAGGCTGCACAAGCTTGCCCACATCCTGAGTCTTTCTGTGCTCCTTCAAATGACGGTAGCTTGTCATTTCTCTTTGACTTTATGTCCTCAGGCACAACAAGTACTGCATTTTACTATTGCCCGCTCCGTGCTCATTGGCGCCTCTTGCCACACTGCGCCTGCGCACTGTTATTGCCAGGCTCTCTCTCTGCTCTGCAGGGAGGTACGTCTGTTCTATATGCCGCATGTGCAATGGTGAACACAGCTTATTGCCGTCCACTCCATGCTCCTGCTCACCTGATCTTCATCAGGTCTGTATCATTAGTTGCTATATTAACAGGACTTGGTATCCACACCACATCTTCCCCTGACGAAGCCCTATTCAGAGGGCGATACGCGTGGGGTCGCGTTGCCTTGGTTCCGGTGTGCCTGCACATGGGGATTTTGTCCTCTGTTACTCCTCTGGGTAATACTGCACCTCTTGGCTCTATTATGAGTTATTTAACCCGCTAATCGTACTGGGCACTGTCTTACTGCCTGTTTCTTGTTTGGGGTTTTTCCCCCATGCGTCCGTTATGAGTGATCGCTTGTAGGTCACTATGTTATTGTGCAGTTAGCTACTGTTTTCCGCTCTTTTGCATGCACTTTTCCATCAGTTTGGTGGCTCAGGGAAGTCAGTATTTGTGTCCAGGTTTTGGGTATGTCCCCATTTTGACCTCATGAGCCAGGGGATAGGTTTTCCCTTTACATTGTTTTGCAGGCATATGATTGTATACTATAACACTATATGTTTATAATAACGGAGGGACCAAGTTGTTTATATGCATTGTTTTTAATTATGTTTTAAATTTTCTTTGTGTGGTTTGCCAATAGAATTCTTGTTACTTTATATGAGTTATTGTTGTTTCATATGTCCGTGGTGTGCATATATATATATATATAGTGGCTCCTTTTTCTCTTTTTTTTTTTTTTCTGGTCATACCGCACCTGGGACCGGAAGCTGCCGCGTGCACCGCACACAGGCGACAGGACTACAAGGGCCCTTCAGAACGTGAGTATGTTTATTTTTTATTTTTTAACCTGTTACATACGTGGCTGGGCAATATACTACGTAGCTGGGCAATATACTACGTGTCTGTGCTGTATACTACGTGGCTGGGCAATATACTACGTGGCTGGGCAATATACTACGTGGCTGGGCAATATACTACGTGGCTGGGCAATATACTACGTGGCTGGGCAATATACTACGTGGCTGGGCAATATACTACATGGCTGGGCAATATACTACGTCAATGGGCAATATACTACGTGACTATGCAATATGCTACATGACTGGGCAATATACTACGTAGCTCTGTGCTGTATACTACGTAGCTGGGCAATATACTACGTGGCTGGGCAATATACTACATCACTGGCCAATATACTACGTAGCTGGGCAATATACTACGTGTCTGTGCTGTATACTACGTGGCTCTGTGCTGTATACTATGTGGCCCTGTGCTGTATACTACGTGGCTGGGCAATATACTACGTGGCTGGGCAATATACTACGTGGCTGGGCAATATACTACGTGGCTGGGCAATATACTACGTGGCTGGGCAATATACTACGTGGCTGGGCAATATACTACGTGGCTGGGCAATATACTACGTGGCTGGGCAATATACTACGTGACTGGGCAATATACTACGTGGCTGGGCAATATACTACGTGGCTGGGCAATATACTACGTGGCTGGGCAATATACTACGTGGCTGGGCAATATACTACGTGGCTGGGCAATCTACTACATGGCTGGGCAATATACTACGTCAATGGGCAATATACTACGTGACTATGCAATATGCTACATGACTGGGCAATATACTACGTAGCTCTGTGCTGTATACTACGTAGCTGGGCAATATACTACGTGGCTGGGCAATATACTACATCACTGGCCAATATACTACGTAGCTGGGCAATATACTACGTAGCTGGGCAATATACTACGTGGCTGGGCAATATACTACGTGGACATACACATTCTAGAATACTCGATGCGTTAGAATCGGGCAACCATCTATATATATATATATTTATATATATATAGACTGTATATATGTTTTCATGAATATTTGAGCCCATGGATCCATTGTATGTCGGTTTTGCAAACCGGCAAGAAAATCTCGCTGTACGGATGCCATACAGATTACATACGGAGGTTTACATGCGCAAAATACGCTGACACACCCTGCCTACCGATGACATACGGATCACTATTTTGGGGATATTTCTGCGTATTATGCATGTAAAATACGGACCGTTTTTCCCTACGCTGAGTGTGACTCCGGCCTCATAGAGATAAGTGGATTGATCCACGGGACTCCGGTCCAACAGCCTTGGCTAATCAAAAGGTGCAGAAACACGGTATGACATCACAGTGATAGCTCTGCTACTCCTCATTCTGGCTTGGAGACGCAATGTCTCCAGAGCAGTTGCTGTGTCTTTTACTGCTGAAGTTCTGTACCTTGCGGTGCCGCAGACTTTTTGAAGCCTGCGCCATCACTACTTGGCTGCTGTTGATAGATGAAAAATGTTCCAAATCTGTTCCTGACCTGTTCCTGTCCCCTACTTTTTCTAATAGACTCTAGTCCTCCTCTGCATCCTTCCCCCTTTCCCAAATTCTCCCTCTTTCCCCAACTCATTCCCAACCCCCTTTAAGCCACTGAGCGCTGATTAGTTCTCGATCCCTGATCCGTACTTCTTCGCATGTTTTTTTGGCATTTTTTTTATTTTGTACCACCTCTGTGCATGCACCTGCAGCCACTGAGCCACTGATCAGTGATGCATCTCACTGATCAGTGTTCGAGCTTGTTTTTGTTGAGGACTTTTTTTCCTATCCATTA
The DNA here is from genome assembly GCF_032444005.1 of Ranitomeya imitator. Lineage (NCBI taxonomy): Eukaryota > Metazoa > Chordata > Amphibia > Anura > Dendrobatidae > Ranitomeya > Ranitomeya imitator. The sequence continues at coordinate 50,176,615 of NC_091291.1, forward strand.
TTTCTTCAGCTCCTTTGCACCACCTCCATGTGTGCATCCTGCAGCCGCTGAAGCACTAAAAAGTGATACACATGTGATCACGATCTGTGTGCTTGCTTTTGGCCAGTACTTTTTTCCTGTCCATCTTTTTCCTCCTTTTGCACCACATTCATGCATGCCACCTACAGCTGCTGAGCACTAATCAGTAACGCACACCACTGCTCAAAGTCCATGCTCGCTTTAGGCCAAGACTTTTTTTCTGTCCATTGTTCCCCCAGTTTAGCACCCCCTTTGTGCATGCAACCTACAGCCACCGAGCGCTGATCAGTGATGCACAGCACTAATCCGCATATGGTTGCTATTTTTAGTTTTTAGTGAAAAAAGAATCCAATAAAAATAATAATTTAGATTAGTTACAACAGGGTAGATTAGAGACAGTAAAAATAAACTGTAGTAATCAGCATCTACTACAGTATTTGTTAGTGTCAGACAGTAAAGAATAAAAAGAATAAAAAATAATAATTTAGATGAGTTCATAAGTCTAGATTATGCACAGAAAAATATACTGTGGTATTCAGAGACTACTAAAGTATTTTTTTTTTACTAAATATAATCAGGATTAGTGCCAGATAGTTGCGGGCTCTCAGTCATTTTTTTTAAAATTGACGTCCGTTTAGTAAGATTGTTTTTTTATTTTACCAAATTTTTATATTTTTCATTTTTATCTTTTTTGTTCTAGATTAATTTCTTCTTTTCTTTTTTAATTTCTTCATTTTAATAAACGTTTATACCAAGCACTTTCACACACACACCTGAACAAACGCACACACCTGAATAAAATTTGATTCTTCTAGACACACACCACACACGTGAAAAAAATATCCAATACATCTCAAACATTGTATTCATCCAAGAAGGCATATACCTTTCCTTCCCTCTGACACTCATAGTAAGGGAAAGGATACTACCTTCCTTATAGTTCCTCAGCCTCCACCTCTTCTTCTGCAAGTGATAATGAACCACCTTGGAGACGCCCCATGACAGAAAATTTGCTAGTGCCCACCATTAGTGACCCCATATGGATCTCATCCCCTGAAGACTATAAGCCACAGATTCATGATTTTGGTGCACAATCAAGAATCCAATTGACACTACCAGTCTCAAAGATATTGACTTTTTCAAAGTTTTTTTCTGTGAGGATTTTGTAAACTTCATGGAGGCCGAGACAAATTTATCTGCCCAAAAATTTTTCGCCCAAAACCCCACTTCATAATTTTCTAGGTGGACTTCCATAGATGCATTAAAAATTATTACGTTGTGAGGCCTTGTCCTTCACATGGGGATAGGGAAGAAGCCTTAACTTTGGCAATATTGGAGTGCTGATGTTTTATGTAACAGTCAAATGTTTCGCATGACCTGTAAATGTTTTCAGGCAATTCACAAATTTCTACATTACAATGATAATGCACAGTACCCTCCCCGAGATGACGCCACCTTTGAACTACTTTTCAAATTTTGGACTGTCAATGATCAGTTCAACAAGTGTGCTGAGGTATATTTACCAAAGGGACATCTGCGTGGGTGACTCTCTAATACATTTTAATAGGAGGCTCAAATTCCAACAATACTTGCCTAGTAAGAGGGCCAGGTATGGAATTAAACTTCACAAGCTGTGCGAGAGTACATTAGGGTAGACCCACAGATTTAGAGTTTATGAAGGAAAGGACACCAGGATTCAACCCCCTGAATGCCCCCTGTCATTGGAGTGAGTGGGAAAATTGAAAATTGAGTAGGATTTGGTGCACCCGCTGCTGGATAAAGATTCTGAACTCTATTTAGATAACTTTTAAAGCAGCATCCTACTCTTCAAGTACCTGTCAGCCAAAGTTATCGGGGCACGTGGTTCTGTGTGCAAAAATCACAGAGTACTCCCTTGGTCCCTAATTGGGCAGCTGCTCAGAAAGGGTGATAGCAGAGCCCAATGTAGCGACAACATGCTGGTGGTCAAGTACAAGGACAAGAGAGATGTATTTTTCTTGACATGGTGATGGCAGCACCCCCTTTACTGTATGAGGTACCTCTACACAGGTCCACAAACTGGACTGTGTCCTGAGGTACAATAAAAATATGGGGATAGTTGATATATCTGATACAGTCCTCCAGCCCAACAGTGTCATGTGGAAAGCTAAGTGTACAAGAAACTGGCCATGCACATCGTACAGATGTCATTTTATAGCTTGTGCATGGCCAGACCGACCCATTCCTTCAGTTCCAGGAAGTAGTGATCAAAGTCCTAATATTTAGAAATCAGGAAGGAGCTGACCCCAATACTTCTGGAACTGAAAATCCAAAGAAAAAGGCAGACGCACAATCAGCTCCGAAACACCTGTTATACTACCCTCAGACCAGTCAGCGTTATATTTAGCCACTACAGAATGCGGTGCTTGTAGAAGACAGGAAAAAGTTCTGTGATAACGAAGAAATATAAGAAAACGAGCACTCACCATTCGTGCAAAAAATGTCCTTCCTTTATTGAGGCTTCATTATAAAACAGCAGAACATAGCAGGGAGACCTGTGGTTCCAAATGACGACGGCCGTTTCACTCTTCTGAGCTTCTACTGGACTTCTGGAACTGAATATTCCCATATCGTGTCAAGGCAACATTTCCCAGGTGAGGTCCATCAAACTTCAAAAAATGGAAACTCGCAAAAATAGTGCCTAGTGTGTTACAGAAGGAGAATAAGAAAGGACAACACTTATCAATGCTACACCTACTCCAACAAACCTGGCAGTCTATAAATTAATACTTCAAACTGTACAACTCATCAATGGAATACTACATTTATTTCTGACTTACACAATTTACATATGTCTGATTTACTCTACACAGCTCACATAGGACAACCTGGTGTACTTTAAACAACTCTCAAATGCCAACTTGATACACTGTACACAACTCACTTATGCCAACCTGATGTACTCTACACAACTTACATATGCCAACCTTATTCACTCTTCAAAACTCACATATGCCAACCTAATGTATTTTACACAGCTCACATATGCCAACCTGATACACGCTACACAATTCATTTAGGCCAACCTGATGTACTTTACATAACTCACATAAGTCAATCTAATGCCCTCTGCACAATTCACGTATGCCACCACATTATCACATTCTAAAATTCACATACCAGGAAAACACTAGATCAATTCCAATATAGGGTCACCGGTGGTGGTTGTACACTGTTTAAGCACATTAGGGACTCTCCAAATGCAACATGATGCCCACAGACCATTCCATCCAAGTCTGGCTACAAAACATCACTCCTTCCTTTCTAAGCCCTGCCATGCGCCCAAACAGTAGTTTTCCACAACATATGATGTGTTGACATACTTATAAGAAAATGAACAACAAATATTGAGGACCATTTTCTCCTGCTATTTTTGTGAAAAATAAAACTTTTGAGACTAAAACAACATTTTTGTGGGAAACTTCTAATTTTTTCTTTTCTACAGTTCAAAGTTGTGAAATTCTGTGAAGCACCTGGGGGTTCAAGGTGCTCACCACATATCTAGATAAATTACTTGAGGGAAGTAGTTTTCAAAATGGGGTCACATCTGGGGGGTTTCCACTGTTCAGGCACATCAGTGGCTCTCCAAGTGCAACATGACGCCTACAGACCATTACATCAAATTCTGCATTTAAAAACATCACTTCTTCCTTTCCAAGCCCTGCCGAGAGCTCAAAAAGTAATTTTCCCAAAAATTTTGGGCACTATCATACTCAGGAGAAATTATTCAACAAATTTCATGGTCCATTATCTCCTGTTTCCCTTGTGAAAATAATAAAATTGGGGATAAAACAAATTTGTGCTGGAAAAATTAGATTTTTTTTTCTTTTATAGGCTCAATGTTATAATTTTCTGTGAAGCACCTGGGTATTCAAGGTGCCCAACAAACATTTATAAAAATTCCATGAAAGGTCTAGTTTCCAAAATGAGGTCAATTGTGGGGTATTTCCACTGTTTAGTACTTCAGGGGCTCTCCAAATGCAACATGGAGCCTGCTCTGGATTCTAGCTAATTTTATATTTAAAACTTCAAACGATTCTCCTTCCCTTCTGAGTCCTGCCATGCACCCAAACAGTAGTTTTCTCTCACATATGAGATATCAATGTACTCAGGAGAAATTTTACAACACATTTCATGGTACTTCTTCTACTCTTGTGAAAATAAAGGAATTATGGCTAAAACAACATTTTTGTGGGAAATATGTGATTTTTTTATGTTAACAGCTCAATGTTATAAACTTCTGTGAAGAACCTTGGGGTTCAAGGTGCACACCACATACAGTTAGGGCCAGACATATTTGGACAGTGACACAAGTTTTGTTATTTTAGCTGTTTACAATAACATGTTCAGAAATACAATTATATTTATAATATGGGCTGAAAGTGCACACTCCCAGCTGCAATATGATAGTTTCCACATCCAAATCGGAGAAAGGGTTTAGGAATCATAGCTCTGTAATGCATAGCGTCCTCTTTTTCAAGGGACCAAAAGTAATTGGACAATGGACTCTAAGGGCTGCAATTAACTCTGAAGGCGTCTCCCTCGTTAACCTGTAATCAATGAAGTAGTTAAAAGGTCAGGGGTGGATTCCAGGTGTGTGGTTTTGCATTTGGAAGCTGTTGCTGTGAGCAGACAACATGCGGTCAAAGGAACTCTCAATTGAGGTGAAGCAGAACATCCTGAGGCTGAAAAAAAAGAAAAAATCCATCAGAGAGATAGCAGACATGCTTGGAGTAGCAAAATCAACAGTTGGGTACATTCTGAGAAAAAAGGAATTGACTGGTGAGCTTGGGAACTCAAAAAGGCCTGGGCGTCCACGGATGACAACAGTGGTGGATGATCGCCGCATACTTAATTTGGTGAAGAAGAACCCGTTCACAACATCAACTGAAGTCCAGAACACTCTCAGTGAAGTAGGTGTATCTGTCTCTAAGTCAACAGTAAAGAGAAGACTCCATGACAGTAAATACAAAGGGTTCACATCTAGATGCAAACCATTCATCAATACCAAAAATAGACAGGCCAGAGTTAAATTTGCAGAAAAACACCTCAAGAAGCCAGCTCAGTTCTGGAAAAGTATTCTATGGACAGATGAGACAAAGTTCAACCTGTACCAGAATGATGGGAAGAAAAAAGTTTGGAGAAGAAAGGGAACGGCACATGATCCAAGGCACACCACATCCTCTGTAAAACATTGTGGAGGCAACGTGATGGCATGGGCATGCATGGCTTTCAATGGCACTGGGTCACTTGTGTTTATTGATTACATAAGAGCAGACAAGAGTAGCCGGATGAATTCTGAAGTGTACCGGGATATACTTTCAGCCCAGATTCAGCCAAATGCTGCAAAGTTGATTGGACGGCGCTTCATAGTACAGATGGACAATGACCCCAAGCATACATCCAAAGCTACCCAGGAGTTCATGAGTGCCAAAAAGTGGAACATTCTGCAATGGCCAAGTCAATCTCCAGATCTAAACCCAATTGAGCATGCATTTCACTTGCTCAAATCCAGACTTAAGACGGAAAGACCCACAAACAAGCAAGACCTGAAGGCTGCGGCTGTAAAGGCCTGGCAAAGCATTAAGAAGGAGGAAACCCAGCGTTTGGTGATGTCCATGGGTTCCAGACTTAAGGCAGTGATTGCCTCCAAAGGATTTGCAACAAAATATTGAAAATAAAAATATTTTGTTTGGGTTATGTTTATTTGTCCAATTACTTTTGACCTCCTAAAATGTGGAGTGTTTGTAAAGAAATGTGTACAGTTCCTACATTTTCTATCAGATATTTTTGTTCAACCCTTCAAATTAAACGTTACAATCTGCACTTGAATTCTGTTGTAGAGGTTTCATTTCATATCCAATGTGGTGGCATGCAGAGCCCAACTCGCGAAAATTGTGTCACTGTCCAAATATTTCTGGCCCTAACTGTATCTATAAAAATTCCTTGTGGAGTCTAACTTTCAAAATGGAGTTTCTTTTGGGAAGTTTCTTCTTTTTAGGCACATCAAGGGCTCTCCAAATGCAACATGGCGTCTGGACTTGATTCTAGCCATTTTTGGGTTCAAAAAGTAAAATGCTTCACTTTAGAGCCCTGCTATACACCAATGCTCACACATATTGGGTATCGGCATACTCAGGAGAAAATTCCCAACACATTTTGGGGTCCTTTTATCTCTGGTACCCTTGTGGAAGTAAATAATTGGCCTAAAATCAAAATTTTTGTGAGAAAAAGTAAAATTTTCATTTTTTCTTCCACGTTGCTTTAATTCCTGTAAAGCAACTGAAGGATTAAGAAACTTTTTGAATGTAGTTTTGAACACTTTGAGGGATGCAGTTTTTAGAATGTTGTCAATTTTGAGTATTTTCTGTCAAATATGTCCCTCAAAGCCACTTCAAATGTGATGCGGTCCTTAAAAAAAGTTTTTGTACTTTTTGTTGAAAAAATTTGAAATTGCTGATAAACATATATAACCCATTTAACTTCCTAACAAAAAAGTATATATATATATATATATTTAATACAGAGCTAGATAGCATAAAAGCTGGTAATTCAATTGCCGGCTTTTGCTATCTTCTTATCAAACCTGACAGGATATGAGACATGGTTTACATACAGTAAACCATTTCACGTCTGTTATATTTTTTACATATTCCTCACCAATAATGTTAGTAATGTGTGTGCAAAACTTGGGAGCTCTAGGTGTTAAAATAAAGGGTTAAGTCATGGAAAAACAGGCGTTTGCTCCCGCGCAATTTTCTTCGCCAGAGTGGTAAAGCCAGTGACTGAGGGCAGATATTAATAGCCTAGAGAGGAACCATGGTTATTGGCCCCCCAGCTAAAAACATCTGCCCCTAGCCACCCCAGAAATCTATTTTTTTCCGAAGATCGAGGGTCGTCAGTTGGATTGAGATTACAATAAAGATATTAAAACCCCACGTGTTTATTTATTTCATTAAAATACTTTTTTCCTAATGTGTATGTGTTTATTTAACCTTTTATTACTATTGGATTAATAATGGATAGGTGTCTTATTGACATCTCTCCATTATTAACCTGGCTTAATGTCACCTTACATTAGCAATGTCACCTTATTACACCATATCCCACTGCAACAAGGGAGTGAGAAGAGAGAGGCTAAGTGCCTGAATAGGCGCATCTTACAGATGCGCCTTTTCTGGGGTGGCTGGGGGCAGATGTTTTTAGCCAGGGGGGGCCAATAACAGTGGAAAATGGCCGCGGGATGCCGCGCGTGCGCAGATGGAGATCGCGGTGGCCATTTTCCTGCAGCCGAGATGCGAACTCGGCTTCAGGAAAATGGCCGTCGAAATCGCCATCTGCGCACCCGTGGCCATTTTCCTGAAGCCCCGTGAAGCCGAGAAGAACCATCTGCGCACGCGCGGCCTCACAAAGATGGCCGCACCCACAGATAAACGGCTGAATAGCGCAGATCGCGCTATTTTCCTTGAAGCTGCGCAGTGGATTCGCCACTTGGACATGCGCACACCACTACGCCATCAACGGACATCTGGGGGAGAAACAGCGCTGTCACCACGCCAATATGACCTGAACAGCGTGAGTGACAGCCCAAAACAGCGACTTTACAAAGGTATTTCGGCAGCATAGGTGGGGAATAAAGGCTCCAAAATACACTAATGTAATGCCCAGCTCTGCCCCTATTTAACGCTATTTTTAGCTCTTCTTGAAAAAACGGGGTGACAGGTTCCCTTTAATGTCTCCTCCACCTCCCCCAATACATCCTACATTATTCTTAGTTGTTTTCCTTCATGTAGAATTAACCTACAAGGAAAGAAAGGCTTTAATTTAATTCTGATATTTTTGTCCCATTGACTTGCATTGGATGTCGGTATCTGCAATATCTGATATTTTTTGAATATCGGCCAATCCAATCCGATACCGATATTTCCGAATATCGGAAGGTATCGCTCAACACTATTTGGCAGTGAAGAAAAAATAATTAACATTTTTACCACAAAAATTTGCTGTTAACCCCAATTTTTTTTCATTTGAATAGTGGAAAAACAGTAAAAATTAAACCACAATTTCTGCTGTATGTAAAAATACCCCATATGTGTCTGTACAGTACTGCTTAGCCATACGGAGAGACTTGGGAGGGACGGAGCAACATTTGCCAACTGGAGCGCAGATTTTCCTAGAATAGTTTACGGACTCCATATGCAGAACCTCTATGCACTAGAACAAAAGAATCCCCCCTCAAGTGACCCCATTTTGGAAATGATACCCCTTTGGTAATTTATCTACAGGTGCAGTGATGATTTTAACTCCATATGTGTTTTCCAGGAGCAAGCAGTAGTGGATGTTGTTCAGTGAAAATTGCAAACTGCTGTTGTAGTGACCATTATGCCCAGCTCATGCTTCTGGACACACGCACCTGTAAATTAGGCAGGCTTTCATCACTACAGAAATGTCAAACATGTTGGCACTAAATGTGGTTTAGACACACTGGGTCTCCGAAGGCAGGGGGGCATTTGGATTTGAGATTGCAGAATTTCCTTTGGCTCGTGAGGAGCCATTTTCCTTTTCCAGAGCATTTTTACTGCCATTAACGTGGAAGCCCCCTATATTTCCATTAACAGGAGAAAGACCTGAGTAGGGACTTGCTTTTTTTGCGGATTGAGTTGAAGCTTTTATTATGAACATTTTGCATAACATTTGTGATCACATTTATCCAGCTCTCTACGCTCTACACTGAGCATTTACTTTGTGGTTTCCATCTAAATCTCGAAGTGACTGGATTCAGAGGAAACGCACAAGAGATCCATTCACTGTAATGAGGCGCAGAGTTACTCTGAACTCCCTCCAGCTTCTGTTCAACGTTGTCCTTCTTTTCAGAAGTGCACAAAACCTTTTCCGACGGCACTTTATGCAATTCTAAAAAGACGGACCGACAGATCACAGGTCCTATGGCGTCCACAGTGCCTCCATCTGCCTCAGTATATGGAACTTTCTGCCAGGAGTTCTGTCTGAATCACATATTTCAGAGATTTACATGGAAACCCTGGTGTAAGCGTTCAACCCAGAGCGCAGGATAAATGTGCGCCGAGCCTTATTGCGATCTTTGGGAGGCAGAATGAAAAAAATCAACAGCATGTGAAGAATTAGTTTTATTTATTTTTTACGCCGTTCCTCATGTGGTATAAGTGATTAGGTGACTTTATTCTTCGGGCAATTACAGCGATACCAGATCAGGTTTTTATGTTTGGCAGCTGTCACACATTAAAAAACGCTTTTTATTGCAAAAACTAGTTTTCGCATCCACATATTTTGAGAACTATAATTTTTCCATATTTGGCCGACAGAGTAATGATAGGGCGTTTTTTTTCTGGGACAAGTTGACATTTTTCTTGGTACCATTTTTGGGCACATAACATTTTTTGATCGCTTTCTATTCTGATTTCTCATCCACAACTGGCTGCTATAGGTATGCTGAGTCTTACCAATGGCATCCATATAGCATAAAAAAAAAAAAATTTGATCTGGTGCTTTTTTGCAACTTACTCTCTTAGAAATTGCATATTCCTGTTATCGAACGTTTGAATGAACAAATTCCACGGGCTCTTTACTTCGTCTTCCTTTTTGATTTTGCCCTATTTTACCTTATTTAGATTCAATGGTTCTTATGGGAAAGGAGAAAAAAACTACATATTCAACTTTACAATTTTTATCCTTCTCCTCCCCTAATTGGCCACAAAACAAAGTTTAACCTCCCCTATCGCATTGTCATCTATTTCCATCAGCTTACACCTGTGACCAGAGGTAAGCTTTTTAGCGATGGTTTCAGCTGCTGGCTCACGGTGTCATCTGACAGCGTGGGAGCCGCATGGCGCTGACCAGTGGAAATAATCTTATCGCCGATCAGAGCCGCCAGTGTTTCTCATGCTGATGACAGCGTGATAAACACCCAATGTTCATGGTTCCAAACCAGAACGTAACACAGACTTCCTGGAGAAGTGTTCAGGGTACATGCTCAAACAATAATTGTTCGGTACGGACCCGGAACTTCACTGTTCGGGTTTGTCCATCTCTAGTTAGGTCTTCCTAATGTGAGTCCATATAATCAAAGAAAAAGGTACATCCGCACCACTGCTATTAGTTAGACCCTTATAACACTCCTATGGTGCAGCATTCTGCCTCATATAGCCTATATAGCAAAAAATCTCGCCGGGGTGCTGCTTGTGTGACAGTTCATGGAAAATACCAAAAAAATAGAAAAAGATGAAGCGCACTCTCAGGTGATGATTCGTCAGATTTATTCAGACATAAATACTGTGCTGCAGGGAGGGTTGTGAACACACACGGACGATGGCCGTTTCGTGCTTAATGGTCCTAATGCACTTGAGGACCAGTTGAAGTGCATTAAGCACGAAACGGCCGTCGTCCGTGTGTGTTCACAACCCTCCCTGCAGCACAGTATTTATGTCTGAATAAATCTGACGAATCATCACCGGTGAGTGCGCTTCATCTTTTTTCTATTTTTTTGGTATCTTCCTAATGTGAGACTTCTCAATCAGTTGATATAGTGTGAAATCCATTTCTGCTGCCATTGAATTTTAACTGAAATAAGCCATAAGTTTTAGCTAATTTAAAATTGCTTAAGTGTACTAAAAGGTTAATTGCTTCAATGAAGATCATGCTATGGTCATGTTATGCCATTAATGTCATTATAAGAAGCAAAAATAAGAATTTCTGTACATAACTATTAAAAAGGCTTTTCAATAATTACATTTTTAGTGCCTAAGTCTGCAATGGTTGAAATATCAAAATTTGATAGACAGTACTTATTCTCCACTGCTCCAGTGCTGGCTCTCTACCACTGTCACCAGTCATTGTTGACATGCTACTTGGCTGACATGCCCTGTTGTTGTGATGTCACAACCTCAGCCTTTCAACAAAAAACCAGGGCTGCACTTGGAAGCCAAGACAGAAGTTGCAGTGGGCAAGTGTACCCGAGCTTATTAATTTTATCCTCTAAGAGTCAATGCACTAAAATTTTCCTTTTTTGAAAACCCTTTCATGTCTCAGATATTTGTACTCATGGCTTTTGTAAGTACAAAAAAAATGAATATATGTGACTTTTCATAATGGGGATTATCAAACCCATGTTCTTTATTCTTGTCAGCCCCCCGACCGATTCAATTCAAATTCCTGCTGTGTAAAGGATTCTTAATCTGTTGAACTATGCAACGGCTTATCCAAGCCAAAATAACCTTCAGCCAAAGAACAAAACATTAGTAAAGAAACATCATTTTTGTATTTGATAAATGCACAAAAAGACAACAGAATTTCAAGAAAAATATATATTTGTCATGGGTTAGTGGAAAAATATAATAAATAGGGATAAGTGAATATATTCAATGACACTCGGTTATCACTCGAGTATCACGGTGCTCGGATGTACTCGTAAATCGGCAAGTAATGGGCGCTGCTTTATGTAAAATTAGAAACCTCGCTCCACATTTTTGGTGCCTGTTACAAAGCCAGTAAGCATGCGGGGATTGCCTGTGCATCACTGTAATGCCATATCTATCTTAGTTGTAGCATTATATTGATTGGCTGGCTGTGTGACAACATCATGGGTCATAAAAGATCAGGTGTTGCCCGTTTGTATCACATACAATCTGCATTTAGCCTATGGAGGCAGAGAGATTCGCAGGAGCAGGGAGAGTGGCTGAATACAATCAGTAGACACGGATTAGGGTTATGCAGTCTGTTGCCAAATATAATACTGCATTTTTGGGAGCTGGGTGAAAAAATTGAATATATTTTTGATCCATCGAGTATTACATCATTTCTTTATTTTATGTAACACTCCAAAAAATTTCCCTGGGTTAAATTTCTTACCCATACACTATTCTGTGAACTGGATTAATATATGTATATATATACTGTATATATATACTGTATATATATACTGTATATATATATATATATATATATATATATATATATATATATATATACAGTATATATATCACATTCAAAAAAATCATTAAAAATTTTTGCAAGAATAAATTTCTCAGCCATAGGGTTTCATGTATTCTATGTCACATTTCTGCACCCTATATCTCATCCCTCATCACTGTCTATCGCGCTACATGTTCCCTTTTTTCTGAAACCTTCTTAAGACTAACATCATCCATAATTTGAACCTTGCACTGCCATCTCCATGAATCCTCCCGTGCTGCATCAGTTTTCTGGAATGCACTACCCCAGACAATCAGACTGTTATAAAGCCCCCACGTTTTTAACATGCTTTTAAACACATCTCTATAAACAAGCCTATCACCTCAACTTACTAACCTAACTCTCCCCTGTTCCCTCCTTCTAAATATTATTCAAGATCTACTCCCTCCTATTCATTTATCTTCACACCCTCTATGCATATGATAACTGCACATGATAATTGCACTTAAACACAGTGGCTGATGACCGGAACATGTAGCTTTATATGAAAACCCATATTTATTACAATTGCTGGATCTGAAATAACAAGCACTTTTCACCTATTGTGTCCCCCCTATTTCCTATTTAGCTTGTAAGCTTGCGAGGAGGACTTTCACTCCTCATGTAACTGTCTAAACTGTCTTACCTTGTATTGAATTTATCGTCTGTATATGTCCCCTCTTAACTGTAAAGTGCTGAGGAATATGTTGGCGCTATATAAAATAAAACTATTATTATTATTTATTTCTGTGATATTTAGCACTCTAAAAAAGCGTTAACTGGATTAGATGCAGAGAAAATAGAGATACACAGGTGGTGTAGTTAGTTTTACATGCAGGCTACTCTACTGACGTGCAGACACTGCTCCTTGGCCAAAAACTAATAACTGGATTAGATGCAGTGAAAATTGAGATACACAGGCAGTATAGTTTGTTTCACAGGTGGGCTACTCTGCTGACGTGCAGACTTTGCTCCTAGGCCCAAAACTATTAACTGGATTAGATGCAGTGAAAATTGAGATACACAGGCGGTAAAGTTTGTTTCACAGGCGGGCTACTCTGCTGACATGCAGACACTGTTCCTTGGCCGAAAACTAATAACTGGATTAGATGCAGTGAAAATTGAGATACACAGGCAGTATAGTTTGTTTCACAGGTGGGCTACTCTGCTGACGTGCAGACTTTGCTCCTAGGCCCAAAACTATTAACTGGATTAGATGCAGTGAAAATTGAGATACACAGGCGGTAAAGTTTGTTTCACAGGTGGGCTACTCTGCTGACATGCAGACACTGTTCCTTGGCCCAAAACTAATAACTGGATTAGATGCAGTGAAAATTGAGATACACAAGCGGTATAGTTTGTTTCACAGGCGGGCTACTCTGCTGACGTGCAGACACTGCTCCTAGGCCCTAAACTATTAATTGGATTAGATGCAGTGAAAATTGAGATACACAGGTGGTGTAGTTAGTTTCACATGCAGGTTACTCTGCTGACGTGCAGACACTGCTCCTAGGCCCAAAACTATTAACTGGATTAGATGCAGTAAAAATAGAGATACACAGGCGGTGTAGTCAGTTTCACAGGCGGGCTACTCAGATGACTATCAGACAATGCTACTAGCCCAAAAGGATTGGCTGAGCTAGATTACACGAAATGCTGTGACAAACACTTGAACAAAAACAAAAAAAACACTTGACCTGAACAAAAACTAGTCCCGACTCCTCCCGAATCACTAAACCTATCTCTCTGACAATTTGCTCCAAAAAACACTCTTTGTCTGTATAGCGCCCACAGCAGCAGCGGTGCCATCTAACACTAAGCTGCAGCAGTGAGGAAATGGTGGCGACGGGGCAAATGGCTGGTTCTTATAGGGCAGGGAGGACATGTGACATACACAGCCAATGACACATGCCCTTGCACATTGCTGTGTGTGCGCACTGCTGATAGGCTGAGAGACTGTACCGCCCCACTGTAAATGAGGGAAAGAAAAAAATGGAGATTGGCGTTATTTCAGCACAGATCTATCCCCTGTCCCCCCACGCCCACTATACACTGAAACAGTCTATTAACAATGATAAACAGTTTTAATGTGCAAATCAAGCTAGGCTTTTTGTGAACGAACAGTTATCGAACAGAAACTCGAACAGACAAATTTTTAGCAAATTGTTCGGGTTCGTCGAATGACTCGAACACCGCCCAAAACAGCTCAAATTTGAAATTGGCGAACATTCCAATCGACCAGAACACCTCTCATCTCTACTAAGGACAGGCACCAAGCAGATCAGACTTGTTTGGGCTAAAAAACACAAGGAATGGACTTTAGACCAGTGGAAATTTGCTTTGGTCTGATGAATCCAAATTTGAGATCATTGGTTCCAACCACCGTGTCTTTGTGAGACGCAGAAAAGGTGAACGGATGGATTCTACATGCCTGCTTCCCACCGTAAAGCATGGAGGAGGAGGTGTGATGGTGTGGGGGTGCTTTGCTGGTGATACTGTTGGGGATTTATTCAAAAGTGAAGGCATACTGAACCAGCATGGCTACCACAGCATCTTGCAGCGGCATGCTATTCCATCCGGTTTGCATTTAGTTGGACTATTCTTTATTTTTCAACAGGACAATGACCCCAAACACACCTCCAGGCCTTGTAAGGGCTATTTGACCAAGAAGGAGAGTAATGGAGTGCTATGCCAGATGACCTGGCCTCCACAGTTACCAGACCTGAACCCAATCAAAATGGTTTGGGGTGAGCTGGACCACAGAGTAAAGGCAAAAGGGCCAACAAGTGCTAAGCATCTCTGGGAACTCCTTCAAGATTGTTGGAAGACCATTCCCAATGACTACACCTTGAAACTCATCAAGAGAATGCCAAGAGTGTGCAAAGCTTTCATCAAAGCAAGAGGTGGCTACTTGAAGAACCTAGAATATAAGACATATTTTCAGTTATTTCATACATTTTTGTTAAGTATATAATTTCACATGTGTTAATTCATAGTTTTGATACCTTCAGTGTGAATGTACAATTTTCATATTCATGAAAATACAGAAAAATCTATAAATGAGAAGGTGTGTCCAAACTTTTGGTCTGTACTGTACATTTCCACAGAATAGAAACAGTATAATAGGCCTCTGACACATCTTCCATTATAGGCAACCCACCAGATGGAGACTCAACTTGGAGTCTCCACATTTAAAAAAAAATATTGTGACACACAACTAAAGTGGCACACATTTCCACAGAGTAGAAACAGCATAATAGGCCTCTGACTCACCTTTTAATACAGGCAACCCACCAGATGGAGACCCAACTTTGAGTCTCCACATTTAAGTTTTTTTTGTAGCAGCAGTAGCCAAAGCAGACACATAAGCCACTACAAAGGTGTCACAGACTGCAATAACGCAAGATCAATGCATGACACTAAGAATGACACCTCACTTAGTCTGCCCATTCTGCGACTAGGGTGCAAAAGTCATTGGAAATCCATGACTTGTTCATTTTGATGAAAGTTAAGTGGTCTAGAGTCTAGACCTTTAGGAAACAGCCAGATGCTCTTATCTGTCAGGACATCACCAGCAGTGCTGAAGACACGTTCTTAGTAAGTGCTGGCTGCCAGGCATGACAAAACCTCCAAGGCGTGACAGGCGAGCTCAGGCCACTGCTTCATTTTTGAAGACCAAAATGCAAAAGGGTCCAAACTCCCCTGATGGCATTTATATTGAGCTTCTGATACTCCTGCACTATCCTCTTCAGTCTTTCACAATGTCTCAGACTTATACTCTGTTCTGCTGGTGCATGGGCTAGTCTAACACAATTTGTGAAACGACTCACAGAAATTGCATTGTGAAGCTGGTGGTGGCACTACGTTGGGGCAACCTCACACATGTGCCTTGCATGGCTCAAGTTCTCAACCTGGTGGTACAGTAATTTCTATGCCACTATCCCAATCTAGATGTTCTGATACAGAAAGCACAGTCACTCTGTCCTCATCTCTGTTCTCCACATCCTGCGCACCATTAACTTGCATTGTGAGGTCTTTCCGGCTACCGTTTAACCAGTTGATAAGTGCTGTGCTAACACGGTGGAATTCTACTCTGCACATGTTGCAGCAACTGTGGCAGCAGTGACGACCTCTGGTAAACTATGACATTTGGCATAGTTTGAACCAACGTAGTACGAACGTGTAGCAAATCAGGCTTATAGGGTAAGCACTAGTGTTGAGCATTCCGATACTGCAAATATCGGGTATTGGCTGATATTTGCTGTATCGGAATTCCGATACCGAGTTCAGATATTTTTGCGATATCGGAAATCGGAATCGGAAGTGTTCCGAGTCATCTTCGGCATGTGCGGTGCGTATCGTTCCCAGGGTCTGAAGGAGAGGAAACTCTCCTTCAGGCCCTGGGATCCATATTCATGTAAAAAATAAAGAATACAAATAAAAAATATGGATATACTCACCCCTCCGACGAACCTTGGCTGTCACCGCTGCAAGCGTCTGCCTCCGTTCCTAAGAGTGCAGAGAGTGAAAGACCTTCGATGACGTCGCGGTCACGTGAGCGGTCACCTGACCACGACATCATCGAAGGTCCTTCACTCTCTGCATTCTTAGGAACGGAGGCAGACGCTTGCAGCGGTGACAGCCAAGGTTCGTCGGAGGGGTGAGTATATCCATATTTTTTATTTTTATTCTTTATTTTTTACATTAATATGGATCCCAGGGCCTGAAAGAGAGTTTCCTCTCCTTCAGACCCTGGGAACCATCCTGGATAGCTTCCGATACTTGTGTCCCATTGACTTGCATTGGTATCGGGTATCGGTATCGGCGATATCCGATATTTTTTGGATATCGGCTGATCCCATCCAATACCGATACCTTTGAGTATCGGAAGGTATCGCTCAACACTAGTAGTGTAAGCACAGAAGAAGGACCTCTGCACTCTTCTGCACAGTTTCAAAATGGCTACTAAGATGGACAGTGTTGATGTTGCCAACATCAGCAACACTATTACGGTCATGTGCATGCTGGAGTACACTTTGAATAGTCTGCAGGAGGAGGAGATGGACTCAGAGGAAAAGGATGAAGTAGAGGAGGATGTGGAAGTGATAACAATATATCTAAGCTTTGAACTGTCATCGCACAGGCTAATGCCATGGTAGGGTGGATTACATCGATCGAGGGGGTCTCATGGTACCAGACAAACTGTTACTAAAGGAGTAGGAGCCGAGGAACAAATGGAGGAGGAAAGGGTGATGGGCGTGCAACAGTCAGGAGATGAAGAGAATAATTATCCCCTCTCTGTTGTCTGTGGTTGGTGGGAGGGGACATAGAAAGCAAGTAGTGATAAGCAATTTTATTCAAAAAATGATAGCCAAACATAAAATCGGCATGAATATGGCACAATCGGATGCGTGATCGTAAGCGCGAGCAAAATTCTATAAAATAGGGAAAACATACGGTAAAAAGTGCAGGAATATCTTTACGTTGCCACTTATGTATTTTGACCACTTTGGCTACGATAATGGTGGTGTCTGATGAGCGTGTGGCATGTGTTTGATGAAGGTATGGGGTGGGCAGAGCTCAGGGGAGCGGTGTACTTGTAAACATTTTTTTTCCTTTGCGGCTAGCGATTCATCGTGCAGGAAACATCCACAATGTCCTGACATACTGGCTTATGTCATTTACTGCTGAAATCACATGTCCCTTTCCACATAAAGAGCAGCATCTTGTTGTCCCATTTTGACAATGTAACAGAGCAGAAGGCTGCTCCTGATCCTGGTACTGTTTGCTAAAAGATTTTAGCTACTGTAGTAAGCTAGGCAGTTGTTTCTATGTCAGATAGTTTAGATAACTACTGTCCTGTGTGGCTGTAAAATTGACCTTACAGCATATTTTTTTGTGCCATTACTGAGGTTCACAGACACAGACAGCAGGGCTCATTTCACAGAAGTATGTAGTGTACTGCTTCTATGGTGCTCCATGCACAAATAGACCTTTCTAAATCTTATTTTTTCACTTGCTAAATGTGATACAGCAAGGTGTATGTCACCTTGTCATTTGTTGATATGGTGACATTGTCTTGTAATTTGAGACGGCCAGGAAAAAATAATCTTTTTGGCAGTTGCTACTGTGATTCAGCATGCCATATCTCACCTTGTTATTTAGTGGCAGTGAAATTCAACTGTCTGCATAGGTCATGCAGATTAAAAAAATAAATAAAAAATATGTTGCTAAACGTGATACAGACCGCCATATCACACCTTAACATTTTGTGGCAGTGAAATTAGGCTGTCTGCAGAGCTCATGCAGAGTAAAAAAATATTTTTTTCTGTTGTTAAATATGATACAGCCCATCATATCCCACATTGTAATTTTGTAGCGTTGAAATTAAGTTGTCTGCAGAGCTCATGCACATTAAAAAAAAAATTTTGATTGCTAAATATGATACAGCCTGACATAATCCACGTTGTAATTTTGTGGTGGTGAAAATGTTCTGTGTGTAGAGATGTTGCACAGTAAAAAAAAATAGTTGGGCTGTTGCTAAAATGATTCAGCTTTCCATATATCACCTTGTCATTTAGTGTGTGTGAAATTCAACTCTCTGCATAGCTAATGCAGAATAAAAAAACAAAAAAAAAATTGGCTGCTAAATGTGATGCAGCCCGCTACGACTCACCATGTCATTTAGTGGCGGTGAAAGAGTTGTGTGTGCAGAGCTGCAGCACATAAAAAAATTATTTGTTTTACAAACATGATATAGCAGGCTAGATCTAGTTTGGAGCATATCTTCTAGGTTATACAGGCCTCATCCATGCTAAAAACAAATTTGTACAGTTAGTATTGTGATACAGTAGGGGAGATCTCACTTTGAAATTGTTTGGAGCATCTAGTCTATGCTAAAAGGCCTCATCCACAGCCCCCCAAAAATTTATTCTGTTACTAACATCATACAGTAGAGTAAATCTCATTTTGAAATTGTTTGGAGAATCTAGCCTATTTTATACAGGCCACATACACAGCTAAAAAAAATCTTCTGCTACTAACGTTCTACAGTAGGATAGATCTCACTTTGAAATTGTTTGGAGAATCTAGTCTATGTTATATAGGCCTCATCCACAGGCAAACATTTTTTTCTTCAGTTACTAACATCATACAGTAGGGTAGATCTCACTTTGAAATTGTTTGGAGCATCTAGTCTAAGTTATACAGACCTCATCCACAGCCCCCCCAAAATTTCTCCAGTTGCTAATGTCATACAGTAGGGTAGGTCTCACTTTGAAATTGTTTGGAGCTTATAGTCAAAGTTATACAGGCCTCACCAACACAGAAAAATATTGTCTGTTGCAAACGTCATACAGTAGGGTAGATCTCACTTTGAAATTGGTTGGAGCATCTACTCTATATTACACCAGCCTCATCCACAGCCAAAATTAAAATGTATTTGGTTAGTAACGTAGTACAGTAGGGTAGATCTCACTTTGAAATTGTTTGGATCATCTAGTCAATGTTATACATGACTCATCCACACAAAAAATTGTCTGTTATTAATATCATACAGTAGAGGAGATCTCACTTTCAAATTGTTTGGAGCATATGTTCTTTGTCATACAGGCCTCATTCAAAATCAAACAAATCTTCCTTCTGTGACCAACCACTGGGCCGCTGAAAATAAGCTGTGTGCAAACCTGGTGCATAGTTCAAAATCTAATTGTTTTGTTGCTTATACTGTGCTACTACCACACTATCTGAGCAATATGACTGAGAAAAAATGAGGTCATTTTGGAAGGAGGATTAGGCTTGGTGTTCAAGGTGTACGTTGGGGAGATGTCACTTTGCCACCTGGGTGCATTCATGCACTATTATTCGTGTACATTTATTCAAAGTACTTTTTCTAAGTACACGCAGTTATAACATGGCAGAATATAACAAGCATCTCTTTTCTCTTCATACAGTTAAACTTATCATTCGTTCTCTGAACTGAAATACCCTGCATGTCTATTGCTCCAGTTCCTGACAGCAAGCAGCCTGAATGGTAAACTTATCATTCATTCTCTGAACTCAAATACCCTACATGTCTATTGCTCTAGTCCCTGACAGCAAGCAGCCTGAATGGTAAACTTATCATTCATTCTCTGAACTCAAATACCCTGCATGTCTATTGCTCCAGTCCCTGACAGCAAGCAGCCTGAATGGTATCTGAGTCATTCTATCTTTGGCATTGAATCCTGCATATATCTATATTTGTTAGCCATCTTAGTATGCAATTGTTTTTGTTTATAGATATTTAACTCACTTCTGCTTGTCCTCATGCAAAGGAATCACATAACTGTTTCAAAGCGGTTTATGATCCATGTAGACCTGGACATTTGTTTATCTGTTCACTACATTTATTGTGTTCTGCTGTCTCAACTGAGTTAGATTGATTGCTAACGAGAGGGAATTACAAAAAAAAGAGATCTAAGAGCTAGCCTTCTATAAATGTAGACATACTTTGGGGATGCATTCGTGCACTATTATTCGTGTACATTTATTCAAAGTACTTTTTGTAAGTACTCGCAGTTATAACATGGCAGTTAGACAGTGCAGGAGGCAGGTAAGACAATCTAAATCTATTCCCTGTTCATTTGGAGCAGAACAAATATTCACCATATGTATTTGTATATTCTATATCCTGGCTGCCACATTAACTCACATTCACCACCCTTGCATAAACTCTTTACACTCTATCCATATCAGCCCCTCTGTCCTTGCCTCTCCTATGTATAGCACTCATGCTCTGTTCACATTGCTCAAAAGCACAGATCCATTAAGTCCCACCATCCAACACAAGAGACGCTCTCACAAATCACTTAACCATGTGCTCACTCTTTCTATCCTCCTTCTCCTAGTCGCTGGAGACATCTCTCCCAACCCCGGCCCCCCATGTTATAGCCAGTCAAACCTCCCAACTCCTACACTCAGAAACCCCTCTAACCTTATTAATATTCCATGCATGCCTTCTGTCTTTTTCAATTGTGCCCTTTTGGAATTCTCGCTCTGTGTGTAATAAACTCTCCTTCATCCATGACTTCTTCCTTTCTAATTCTCTTAATCTCCTGGCACTTACTGAAACCTGGATCCAGCATTCAGACACCACCGCTGCTGCTGCTCTTTTCTCATACCCCAAGATCGGACAACAGAGCAGGTGGAGGCGTTGGTCTGCTCATTTCACCCAAATGTACCTTCCAAGTTATCTCCCAAGTACCCTCACTTGTCTTACCTTCCTTTGAAGTCCATGTTGTCAGACTCTACATCCCCTTCTCCATGTGAGTGGCGGTGGTGTATCGTCCTCCCGGCCGCTCTCATCAGTTCCTGGATCACTTTGTCACCTGGCTCCCACACTTTCTCTCCTGTGGCACCCCCACCTTCATCATGGGTAATTTCAACATCCCTATTGCTTCTCCCCTCTCCTCATCTGCTTCTCACTTTTTATCTCTAACCTCCTCTTTGAGCCTCTCTCAGCATACTAACTCTCCAATGCATGAAGATGGAAACTCCGTCTACTTGGTCTTCTACTGGCTTTGCCCAGTGAATGATTTCACAAACTCCCCTCTCCCGCTCTTTGACCGCAACCTTCTTTCATTCTCTATCAAGAACTGCCATCCTGCTCAGGTCACCCCCACTTTCCACACTTATAGAAACATACAGGCCATTAACACCCAGAAACTTATTAAGAACTTGCAGTCCTCATTGGCCCCAATCTTCTCCATCTCATGTCCTGATTCTGCTCTGAAGCATTACAGTGAAACCCTGCAAAGTGCCCTGGATGAAGCTGCACCTCCTATACATAAAACAACTCAGCACAGACGGCGACAACCGTGGCACACGCTGCAAACACGTTTGCTGCAGCGGTGCTCCAGGTGCGCCGAACGTCTGTGGAGAAAATCTAATCTACCCGAAGATTTTATCCATTATAAGTTCATGCTGAAAGCATACAACTCTGCCCTTCACCTCTCCAAACAAACCTATTTCAACACCCTCATCACCGCGCTGTCCAATAACCTTAAACGTCTCTTTGACACTTTCCAGTCCCTACTCAACCCAAGAGTGCAGGCCCCAACCACGGATCTCCAGGCTAACGATCTGGCCAATTACTTCAAAGAAAAAATTGACCACATTCAACAGGAAATCATCGCCCAATCTCTTCATACCATGCACTGTCCTCCCTCTCCCACTGCATCTAGTTCACTCTCTGACTTTGAACCAGTTACAGAAGAAGAAGTAATCAGGCTCCTTGCATCTTCTCGCCCAACCACTTGCACCAGTGACCCCATTCCGTCACATCTCCTCCAATCCCTTCCCCGGCTGTCACCTCTCAGCTATCAAAAATATTCAACCTTTCTCTCACTTCCGGTATTTTTCCATCCTCATTTAAGCATGCTAACATAATCCATTACTTAAAAAACCATCCCTCGATCAAAACTGTGCCGCTAATTATAGACCTGTCTCTAATCTTCCCTTCATCTCTAAACTCCTCGAACGCCTGCTTTACATGAACACCTGAGCCTTACACTATGGCTGGTCCGAATAACTAAAGCAATTGTTACCATCCACCTCTTGTGTCTCCCCTTTTCCTCATAGTTTGTAAGCTTGCGAGCAGGGCCCTCATTCCTCTTGGTATCTGTTTTGAACTGTGATTTCTGTTATGCTGTAATGTCTATTGTATGCTGTAATGTCTAGTCTCCTCTATAATTTGTAAAGCACTGCGGAATATGTTGGCGCTATATAAATAAAATTATTATTATTATTATGTTAATGTTTGTAAAAGCACTAGTAAACCAACAACGTTTACTAGTGTCTGCAAATTGAGATTGTGGTTTGGCTATTATCCTAAGTCATGTGACCAGGCTCGTTAAAGGGTCGACATTGACTGTTAGGATTGCAACCTCCAATAGGTGGCACTAGAGTTCTAGTCCTCTTCCTCTCTGAAAAGACAATTTGCATATTTCCCAGAGGAGCATGGTGGCTTTAAGTCTCCTCACCTCAACAGGCTTATCATGTCACTCTCCGCAAGGAGAAACAATACTTCTTGGATCCCGGTCAGATGCCTCTCAATCAGCCAAACCAGATCTCCACTTTGCACTGACGAGGGGCAGTACCCCGAAACATAGTGTCTGCAAATTGAGATTCTGGTTTGGCTATTATCCTAAGTCATGTGACAAGGCTCGTTAAAGGGTCGACATTGACTGTTAGGATTGCTACTTCCAATAGGTGGCACTAGAGTTCTAGTCCTCTTCCTCTCTAAAGAGACAATTTGCATATTTCCCAGAGGAGCATTGCGGCTTTAAGTCTCCTCACCTCGACATGCTTATCATGTCACTCTCTGCAAGGAGAAACGATACTTCTTGGATCCCAGTCTTTACTATACAATTTCTACTGTGGTGTGGTATCAGGGTTCCCAGCACAGCAGGCCTACACCGTTCCCTCACCAACCTTGTCTTAATTTGAAGTGCAATTCAAATCTGTACATGCTGGCTCACACCCTGATACCTCGTGCATGGCTGATTGCTGTCGGACCATTCTAAAATTTGTACTGTGGGTGAATTGAGACCATGTTCTTGGTGTCTGCCTCTAATTTGATGTGTTTTGGCAGCTTTTGGGAACGTTTGAGGGTGCTATGTATGCGTTTGTTTTTGCCTCCCATTGACTCCAATAGTTGGTGTAATTAGAACCAAACATTGAAATATTCACTCATCTCTGTTTATATAATCCTCAAAAAACTTGTTCAAAATGGTATTATTATTATATTGCTCACACATAAACAGTTCCATGGTCTGAAGTACATTACCATGGTATATAACCCTCAAAAGGGCATAGCCTTAATGAGTCTAGGAGTAGTAATATATAACAATTTGAACAGAATGTGTATGAGGCCTTCCATTATGTCTCATACTAATAATAGTATGGATCTGAGTCCCTCTGAGTCTCTAATTTTTGGCCGATCTTGCTTCCTTCATAAATGAAACTGAAATTTTCTGTTTTTAATTAAAAAAAAACTATCATGGTTTACTGAAATTACAATTTTTTAAATATTTTTAAAATTATGTCTAAGGCTACGTTCACACTAGCGTTATGCTAGTTTGCGTCGGGTTTGCGTCGGGCGACGCAGCGGCGACGCATGCGTCATGCGCCCCTATATTTAACATGGGGGACGCATGCGTTTTTGTTTGTTGCGTTGTGCGACGCATGCGTCTTTTTTGCCGCAAGCGTCGGACCAAGAAAACGCAACAAGTTGCATTTTTCTTGCGTCCAAATTTCGGCAAGAAACGACGCATGCGTCGCAAAACGCAGCGTTTTTGCGTGCGTTTTGGTGCATTTTTATTTGCGTTGTGCATTGCGTCGCCGACGCAGTGGCGCACAACGCAAATGTGAACGTAGCCTTAGACACTGCGTTATACACAAATCATTATACAGGAAAAAAAAGATTCTTAACATTTTTTTCCTGTAAAATGCAATTTCTCTTCGGTTTGTTATGTTTTATTGTCACTTCTTAAAATGGAGTAAAAGTGTGTCAGAGATGCTTCCTGGTGCTTTCCCCATGCTGTTCTTCCATTCAGCACTTTTTCCATCCATTTGGATATTTTCACTGCCCTCCCAGACCTCTTTGTAGGTTCTGCCAGAAATAAGCTTGGCTTTCAGACGGAATCACATTATTCTTATTACTCAAAATGAACATTCGAGTATTAGGAATTGCTCGGTTCGATCAAGGAGCACCAGAGCATTTTAGTGCTCGCTCATGTCTAATAAATTAAAATTCCTCAGTTCCCAATATTAGAAATAAGCATATTGATTTCATACAAATACTTTTCATGTCAAATTTCATTCAGCTTACAGCTTTCGGTGAATTTAGTTTGCGATTGGATTCATTGATGAAGACTGCATCAGCCAGAGAGGGAAAATATGACAACAGATGCTGGCTTCCCATAAGGACTTTGCATCATATGGTATAGCACAGCCAATCAGGAGGGACTGTCAGAGCCACTATGAAAGCTGAAGCAGGGAATGAAGAGCCATTCTTGGGTGTTACAAACTGTAGAGATGACCTTAGAGCTCACAGCTCAGCATTAGGTATAAGAAGAGAGAGGGCTAAAACAATTAACAACTACTCCATGGACAATTGCAGCTAAAAACAGAAAACCGAATTTGTAGTCTGTAAAGAGTACGTAGAATCTATGGATAGGGAGAGTGAGGTATAGTAGAGGTGCCAACTGGAGATAAGCCGATAGTCTAAATGTCGAGTTTGTGGTTCTCTAAAAAATGTAATCTGTGGCAAATCATTGCAACACTGAAAAGTCTTTGACTGCCAAGAAAATATTTGTGTAACACTTTGAGGTCACCTAGGTGTGTACTAAACCAGTTTTGTGCTTTGTTATGCCAACACAGCTTTTTTAATTTCCAAGTTACCGCAACCTTTCCGGCTAGAGAAAAATGGACGGTAACTGGTGGTAACCAGCAGTCTATTTAAACACACGCCTGTTTCAACACACTGTAGTTTAAGACTTTATAGGCTACTTTAATTGTACAACCAGTCCTAAAATCATCCTTTTTTGGTGGCAGATGCCAGTCTTGGTAATGTTAATGCACAAGCTGAGCAAACCGAAGAAGCTGTGGCTATTTCATACAGAGAATGTAAAAATGATCCCTGTTGGGGGAATTTCAAGAGCATTCTTCTTTGCTAAATTTAGAACTGAGTTTTTTCAGTCTGTCCAAAATTAGTCCTTTATTTATGGAGATAAAACAGGTTGTTGTTTTGAACGCAAAGTAATAATGGCTTCTCCACTACGATTGAATTAAAATATCCCATTTTTTGGATCTGCAAACTATAGAAGCAAATACTAATGCACGTAACAAAGTCGTTCAAAAATGATCCCTATTTTAAGGGAGCAGGAGCAGGTTGGCTGTTTTCAAAGTGAAGAAGCAATAGCTTGTTACCAAGCCTTGACCCACTGTGCCATGGAGCTGGGCTTGCTTAGGAGGGTTGTAGTTAAGCGGCTACCTGGAGATCCTGATGGTGGAGCCAGGCTTCAGCTGCAGGTAGCTTCTAGCGACCATTCCTAGGCAGTCCCCAGAACAAAGCTGCCGAACCCAAAGGTAGTGTTCGCTGACATGCACTGGACTCGGAGTCACATACAAGGGTGGATTCAGAACCAGTTCAGAAAAGTGCTGCTTCAGGGTTCAGATACCGCCGGAGCTGCTCCATTTTCAGGGTCTGCCAGTGAATCTATAGATTTCAGGCCCGGCAAGAGTGGCTTCAAAGTTCGGATACTACCACAGCGACTTAAGGGTTCAGGTACTGCCAGAGCATTTTCAGAATAACGTACACAGTATACAGGAATAAGGAGACAGAATCAGGATAATGAATAAACTACAATGGATATGGACAGGGGACCTGACAACATACAGTTGCACATAAAAAAATTGTAGGGAAACTACACTACACTAGGGATGGGGGGAGGGTATTCATTTTATAGGAGGGGAAGATAGTTCAGATAGTGACCTGGACACAAATAAAGAAATTGGGGGTGGCATGGGGGTGGGGTTAGAACAGTTAATAATTTAAGAAAGAATAGAGGTACAGAGAGATACATAAAGTCCATGTATACTAATGCCAGAAGCCTCACCAACAAAATGGAAGAATTACAACTAACTTTGTTGGAACATAATAATGACATGGTGGGGATAACTGAGACATGGCTGGACAAGAGCCATGACTGGGCTGTTAATTTAGACCTCTTTCACACTTCCATTTTTTACAATCAGTCACAATCTGTCAAAATGTTGAAAAGACGGATCCTGTGCAGATTGTAAAAAATTGATGCTCTGGGTCCATTTTTTTGTTGGATCTGTCGAGGCTATGTGCACATGTTGTGTATGCATCTTCGCCGCTTTTTTTCTGCTGCGAAAATGCATACACAACACAACCCAGGTTAAAAATAATAAAAAAAATAAAAAATTGTGATATTCTTACCTTCTGGCGTCCTCCGCAGCCTTCCCGCGGCCTTCCCGATACTCGCGATGCTGTAGGCAGCTCCCGTTCCCAGTAATGCCTTGCAAGACAATGACCTGTGATGACGTAGCGGTCTCGCGAGACCACTACGTCATCGGGTCATTTTGCAAGGCATTACTGGGAACAGGAGCTGCTGGCAGCATCACGACCATCGGGAGGGCTGCAGGGGACGCTTGAAAGTGAGAATATCATAAATTTTATTTTTTTAATTTTTTTTTAACATTATATCTTTTTACTATTGATGCTGCATAGGCAGCATCAATAGTAAAATGAGAGAGAGAGTGAGAGAGAATTTCCCTGATAGGAAATTCTTCCATGCATGCTCAGTTTCAAAAGACGACATCCGTCGCTGGATTCCTGCTTTTGACAGTCAGCGATGGATCCTGTGTCCATAGGTTTCCATTATAGCCAACGACGGGCAGCACAAGAATCGTCACTGAGCGATTTTCCGATGTACAGAAAAAACGTTCCTCTGTGCGTTCTCTCGGCCCGATGGACAGCAATTTTACAATGGATCCAGTGCACGACAGATGAAACGGAGGGCCACCCGTCACAATTTGGCACTAATACAAGTCTATGAGAATAAAACGCATCCAGCAGAAACATTTGCTGGTTCCTTTTTTCTCACAAAACGAGGCATTGTGACAGAAAAAGAAAGACGGATGTGTGAAAGAGGCCTTAGAGGGCTATAGTCTGTTCAGAAATGACCATATAAATAAGCGAGGGGGAGGTGTGTGTTTATATGTAAAATCATGCTTTAAACCCATCCTGTGTGATAATATAGGTGAATCTAATGAAAATGTAGAGTCCCTGTGGGTGGAGATAAGGGGAGGGGAAAAGATAACAAATTACTGTTATAAGTCTCCAAAAATAATGGAAGCAATGGAGAATATCCTCGTAAAGCAAATAGATGAAGCTGCGACTCAAGGAGAAGTCATTATTATGGGGGACTTCAACTACCCTGAAATAGATTGGGGAACAGAAACCTGCAGTTCCAGCAAAGGTAATCGATTTTTGACAACTATGAGAGACAATTACCTTTCACAACTGGTTTAGGACCCAACAAGAAGGGGGGCACTGCTAGACCTAATATTAACCAACAGGCCAGACCGCATATCAAATATAAGGGTTGGGGGTCACTTGGGAAATAGCGATCACAAAATAATAAGTTTTCATGTATCTTTTAATAAGATGTGTAGTAGAGGGGTTACAAGGACACAAAACTTCAGAAGGGTAAATTTCCAACGGATGAGAGAGGATCTTGGTGCAATTAACTGGGACGATATCCTGAGACACAAAAATACACAAAAAAAATGGGAGACATTTATTAGCATCCTGGATAGGACCTGTGCACAGTATATACCGTATGGGAATAAACATACTAGAAATAGGAGGAAACCAATATGGCTAAATAGAGCTGTAAGGGGCGCAATAAGTGACAAAAAGAAAGCATTTAGAGAATTAAAGGAAGTAGGTAGTGAGGAGGCATTAAATAAATACAAAAAATTAAATAAATTCTGTAAAAAGCAAATCAAGGCAGCAAAGATTGAGACAGAGAGACTCATTGCCAGAGAGAGTAAAAATAATCCCAAAATATTCTTTAACTACATAAATAGTAAGAAACTAAAAAAATGATAGTGCTGGCCCCCTTAAAAATAGTCTGGGTGAAATGGTGGATGAGGATGAGGAAAAAGCCAATATGCTAAATGACTTTTTATCATCAGTATTTACACAAGAAAATCCCATGGCGGACAATATGATCAGTGATAACAAAAATTCCTCATTAAGTGTCACCTGCTTAACCCAGCAGGAAGTACGGCGGCGTCTAAAAGTCACTAAAATTGACAAATCTCCGGGCCCGGATGGGATACACTCCCGAGTACTGCAGGAATTAAGTACAGTCATTGATAGACCATTACTTTTAATCTTTAAAGATTCCACAGGACTGGCTTATAGCAAATGTGGTGCCAATATTCAAAAAGGGGACAAAAACTGAACTTGGAAATTATAATGCCAGTAAGTCTAACCTCTACTGTCGGTAACATCCTGGAGGGTATTCTAAGAGGGGAAAAACCTCTTTTGAGAAAACTGGACCGCAAAACGCGCATCATGGGGCCGCTGGGCGAGCTTGGGGAACCATCTGTTTACACATGGTTAAGCGCGTAGGATTGACTATTTGATCAGGAGTAACTATGGGGTAATGCTCTCTTGCATTTATTTCTTGAGCTCCACTAGGATATAAGGATTTTCTGGTCACTTGTTTGTCTTTCTTACCTAGCTCACTCTGGATGCACTTAGTTTCTCCTGTGTAACCCAGCGTACCTACATGTCTCCTCCATAGTTCCGCTCTGTATGTTCTACAATAGTACTTTACCAAATCGATTTATATGTAACTTGGTGTTAATGCAAATCTTTCTAATTACTATTATGTTTTGTAGGATTTTTCGACTCAGCTTTTTTGTTCTATATGCATTTTGGAGTTGTCCGGTTGGTCCAGTGAACCTGGGCAGTAATGCTGGGGGATTGATAGTTATTTACTCTCGGCCACATTTCTATGGTATGCTTGATGATTATTGTTTTGGCTGAGAAATATAAGCCTACAAAATTTTAAAAAGCTTTTTATCAGTTTTATAGGTCACAAAAATTTACCCATACCATGTAATACTGTATGGCTGAGAAAAGTATCCCTAAAAAAATTAAAACACTTGTTCGCAGTTTTAGAGATCACAAAAATGTACCCTGACTACATAATACTGTGTGGCTGAGAAATGTAAGCTTGCAAAAAATGTTAACGCTTTTTTCCAGTTTTATGGATCACAGGAAATGTTTGATATCACAGACATGCACCATAGAACACATGAAACTGTATGGCTGAGAAATTTAGGACTGTAGCATTTTTGAACGCTTTTTTCAGTTTTATAGATCATGGGAAAATTCCCCCAGACCACAAGATAGTGTATGGATAAGAACTGTGATGCAGCCAATATTTTGAAACGTTTTTTGTAATGTTAGATAATATCACAGAATTTTTCACCAGACCATGGAATAGTGTATGAGTGAGAAAATATAATCCAGCTAAATTTTAACTCTTTTAGGGGTGTTAGATATCGCAGAAATATACCACAGAACACGTGAAAACGGTATGGCTGGGAAATTTAAGACTGCAACATTTTTTAACTCTTATTTTAGTTTTTGTAGCTCCCAGGAAATGTACCCCAGACCATAGAATAGTGTATGGATGAGAACTGCAATACAGCCAATATATTTTAAAGGTTGTTTTTTTGTAGTGTTAGATAATATCCCAGAAATGTACCCCTGACCCAGAATAGTGTATGGGTGAGAATTGTAATCCAGTTAATTTTTTAACATTGTTTGTTGACTATCACAAAAAATGTGCCACAGAACATGAAAAACTATATGGCTGTGCAATGGTGCCAGTGTGCTGAGACAGGTGGCACCTGTTTTTTTTATAACCCCTGATGATGTTACATGACAAGCCGATCACAGTAATGCCACAACCAAGACAGCTAAGTCATAATAGTGACAAGCAGGCAATCCCTGTATGCGTATTGGCTGTGTAATAGGCACCATTTTTGGGGGCAGGATTCAAGTTTTATGCAGAGCACCGCCCATTACTTGCCAATTAACGAGTATGGCTGAGTACCATGATACTTGAGTGATAATCGAATATCACCGAGCACATTCGCTTATCCCTACCTAACAGTCTAATTAAGGTCTGAAATCCTAATCAAAGTTATCTGAGCACACAAATCTGTAAGGGTGCCAAAACTTTAGCATCAACCTACTTTCCTTTTCGTAATTTTTAAATTGTAAAAAGTGACAATATATATATATTTTTTTTTCCTAAACTACAAAATAAATGTGTCATCTTTAACTTTAGCTGTTTTAGAGATAATTACATCTTTAATTTTCTTAATTGTTCACAACAACACCAGTAATTTTGATCAGGGGCGCCAAAACGTTTATGTGCTACTTTTCATGTATGCCCATGACCTGTAACAAACATGCAGCAGCAAGACCAGTATGGTCTTCAGATGTATGATATCTAGAGAAGACAATTAAATCAGGCATTTCAAGCGAAAAAGAGACCTCATTAATATTAAAGCTGATGAAAAAATTGGCCACGTGAATCTACAAAAGAGGATGGGACCAGGAAATCTAAGTATAATCACATCCCAACAACATGCAAATGCAACTGGCTGCTGTACTGAGGTGGCTTCTGGACGCCTCTAATATTAGACTGTTGGAGCAATAAAGCGTGTTCAAAATATTATTTTAAGCAAAGCGCTTACACTTTGTTTTTACAATTTGGATATAGTTGCAAAATCTTCAGTAAGTAGTTTAATGTTACCCTTGATTGATGGTACTGTGTAAAAAAAAACAGCTACTAAGATGCTGTTGCTTCAGTATGTCACAGATTTATAATTTACAGTCACGCTGGGGTAATGAGGAGATTGCTGCATAGGATGCTATTATATAGTTCACGAGATATACAGACGGCCGGTGCTGACTGCAATTCTCATCAGTGTCACTGATCGCAGGGAGATAAGACAACACTAATGAGACTTGTAGTCAGCACAGGCATTCTGTGTATCGTGCATGTTAGGCCAGTCTCAGATGTCCAGATAATTCCGGTAATGGAAAAATCGGTACCGGAATTATCCGTGTCCGTGTGTCCGTGTGCTTACGTTGAACATCAGTGTGGCACACGTGTGGCAGCCGTGTGCCGACTGAGGACCACACGGACCGTGCAGGAGACAGCGCTAGAGTTAAGCACTGTCCCCTGCGTGCGGTGCTGAAGCCGGTATTCATCCCTTCTTCCCAGCAGCGTTTGCTGGAAAGAAGGATTGAATAATCTTTTTTTTAATTTATTTTTGTTTTTAAAATAAAGTTGCCGGTAATCTCGGCGCTTACATCCCCTCAGCGTTGCTGCTTGTCCTGTATGAGCGGTCACATGGTGCTGCTTATTACAGTAATGAATATGCAGCTCCACCCCTATGGGAGGTGGAGCCGCATATTCATCACTGTAATATGCGGCACCACGTGACCACTCATACAGGAGAAGCAGCGACGCTGAGAGGATGTAAGCGCCGAGGGAGCTGGGTAAGTAATTTAATGCCAGCGGGGGGGGGCGCACACGGGGTGGGAGGGGGAAGATTACCGGCAACTTTATTTTAAAAACAAAAATAAATAAAAAAAAAAAGATTATTCATTCTTTCTTTCCAGTAAACACTGCTGGAGAGAAGAAATGAATGGGGCTTCAGCACCACCCGTGGGGGGGACAGCGCTTACAGTAGCGCTGTCTCCTGCACGGCACACGGACTGCACACGGACAACATCCGTGTGTGGTACGTGTTTTACACGGACCCATTGACTTTAATGGGTCCGTGTGATCCGTGCACTCCCACAAACACTGACATGTCTCCGTGTTTTCCAAATGGACACACGGTCCATGAAAACACGCTGACATGTGCAGAGACACATTGATTTTAATGTGTCTACGTGAGTCAGTGTAAACCGGCCTTATACGAATAATTACATTTAAAAAATGTTGTGGGGTCCCCCTTACTTTTCCTAACCAGCTGAGGGAAAGATGACAGCTGGGGGTTGTGTTTATATGAGCATAATATGAGCATTATGGGTTATCAGTGAAAAGAAGAGGATTACTTTAATTTTTTAATTCTTAATTTTACATTATTAAAAGGGTAAAAGAATGTAGGTGAGTGGTAATTTAAATTAAAGGACTTTTCTCTGTGTGTATCTTTATTAAATTTGACTATGGGGTTAGTAATAGGGGTGTCTGATATACACCTCTCCATTACTAATCTCTTGGCTTGATGTCAGCAGCCATAAAACAGCTGACACCAACCCCAAACTATTAACCATCTTGCCACCATACCAAGGCAAGTGGGAAGAGCTTAGACTAAGCACCATAATTGGCGCATCTCATAGATGCACCATTTTTGAGGTGGCTGAGGGCTGATATTCTTAGTCTGAGAGAGGGTCAATATCCATGGCTGTGCCCCAGCCTATTAATATCAGCACACAGCTAACCTTTCCTGCTTAGAAAATTTAGGGGGTACCCCACATCCTTTTTTGGGAGGTTCCCCCCTATAAAAAACAGTAAAGGCTCAAAGAGCGTGAGCTGGGAACCTCTATGGCTATTGGACCCTATGTACAATATTAACACCAGCCCCCAGCTGTTGGCTTTCCCTCAGCTGGTTAGTAAAATTAAAGGTGACCCCATGCTGTTTTTTTTAAATGTAGTTACTTATTTAATATGCTCGAAACACAGATGTCCGATGTTGACTACATGTCTCACCATTGTCGCCTAGTCTCATTAATTGAAGGGAGACCAGGCGACAATGTTGAGAGCTGCATTCTGCAACTGGTGCTTGGGAACAGCGCTAACTGTACAGCTTTTCCCAGGTATCAATACGTGTCACACTGATGACACATTGATGTCATCTGTGTATTATCAGTGTGCACGTGTGCAGAATGTATTGCAGACTGTGCTGCCAGAAAAATATGGACATGTCAACATGTTTTGCACACGGATATATGATCCATGGGAACACATTTGCATATGCGCAGAACCATAGATTTGAATTGGTCTATGTGGGTAAGTGTCTCTAGTGCGTGTGGAAACTGTCACCACCTGTACCTGAGACACTGATGTGTGCCTTAGTGTGCAGCACCGGAGATATTTTTTTGCCACTTCCTCACAAATTTAATTGCATATTATTTGCATGGAACTGCAAATTTCATGAAATTACGGTAAACTCAAATTCAAATCTGCTTGTCTTTAAATGTACTGATCTGGAGAATCATGTCTCAATTTAATTTCCACCATATAATAAGCGCTGTAAAAACAAAATCTAAAAAATGTATTACCCATTTTTACACGCTATTAACAAATGTGCCCTCTAAAATTGACATAAACTACAACTTGAAAATTTCTACTAAACTGCAAATTTCCTGCAGGCTGCTTAATGCCGTAAACTTTCAGAACACAAAACTGCAATATGTGAATGGGAAACTAATTCTTATTAAGAGTATTGCACATTCAGGCTATGTGCACACGTGAAGATTTCTTGCAGAAATTTCCTGAGCAAAACCGGACATTTTCTGCAAGAAATCTGCATGCGTTTTTTGTTCGTGTTTCTCTCGCGTTTTTTGCGGATTTTTTGCTTTTTTTTTCCGGAGATTTCCCAATGCAATAAAATAGTGGAAAATCCGCAAACAATCTGCAAAATTAATGAACATGCTGCGTTTTTTACCACGATGCGTTTTTTTTGCGGAAAAAAAACTCATCATGTGCACAAAAATTGTGGAATGCATTATAAATGATGGGATGCATATGTATGTGTTTTTTATCCATTTCTATAGCGAAAAAATATGAAAAAATGTGAAAAATCCACAACGTGTGCACACAGCCTGAGGGTTGACAATATTTATTGCCTCAAAACTCAGAAATATTTCGACAAACTACTTTTCCTAAACAGCAAAGACTTAACCAATACAAAAAATGCAAATATTTACCTTTTGTTTTGTAGTATGTAAATCACTGCAAAAGCTGTCTTTGGGGATTATGAAAATGTTAGGAAGCGATGGGTTATATTTTCTACAGATTTACATCTTGCAATCCTGAATTTACATAGGAGTTTAAATATGTGGTAAGATGCTGCACCTGCATTGCACAAATCCCTATACTTAAACACATAAAGCTTAGCCTCCTGACCATTATGCTCTAATTGCCTACAATATGGCTAAAAAAAGGAATTAAACTGTTTTGCGTTAATGTAAATGGAAAAGAAGTCCAAACAATTAATTATAATATAGCATTTCCTATTTTTTTTTTTTAAAAAAAGGACCCACGTGAATTGGCAATGACAGATCAGAATTAAATCTGGATTTTAGACATGTCCCCCCCTCCTCTCTAATTGCCCAAAAATAACATCCCTGGAAAGCTGAATAGCTCATAGAAATCTGACAGATTTTAATAGGTCCTCAAAAAACAGACTTTGCACAAGTCACTGCAATGAGCAGGTCCCAGAGGTTCGCGGGATCTGTAATCGAGGACCCATGGGTTGCATCCATGGAGTAGCTACTGGTTGATGCAATGATCTGGCAGAGGAAATTCAACTTGTTAGGTTAAAAAAATATGACAGGTGAAAGACAAAATCAGGAAATATCTAAGTTCAGGTCCAATACTAAGCAATCAATCAGAAAATGGAGGGTTAAATGAGTCAATAGACAGCAATGGAGACGAATGAATGGCGAGGAACCCACCATGATTGTTCCTCTTTCATTTGCTTTTTAAAGACATGTTCGCACAGGCATCCATAGCCATTAGTTAGGCTCTAAGGAGCTGAAACGCGTAGATCTCAATCAGGTTGGAACTGCCATGCACTTTTAGTTCATTTTTCTACAATAGGTCTTTTCCTAGGTCCTCTCTATCTCCTGCAAAAAAAAAACCCACAATAAATACAAAAAGCCAAAATCACTTCTGTACTCCACTTTAAAATTTTACTTTTAAACATTAAAAAATATTCCTTTGTATTCAGGGTCGGACTGAGGTGCCTAGGGTCCACAGGTGGAATTGATTCCAGGGGACCCACCCTACTGCTACTTTACATGGAAATTTACACATGTTCATATATGTGAGTATTTTAGCACACAATGCAGCATGCAAAACAACTGTGTTGTGCATTATGCTACATCAATAGAGCTTTTCATTAATAAACCCCAATTTTTTTTTTTAGTTGAGCACAATGTACATCTTTAAAAAAGGTGACATGTATGGCGTAATAAAATATAGAATTGCAATTTTTTAAGGGGTTGTCCACTACTCGGACATCTCTTTCTCTGTTAGTATAATTCCCCCCTTATTAAATATTAACATCTATACTAACCTCTGATTCTGGCGCTGTCCCAGTGATGTTAGAGGCAGATGATGGCTGATTATCACAGCCATCATCTGGCGGTAAGGCTAAAGGTTGACAAGAGAAAAGGGCTGGGTGTACCTTCAAGTTAGGAGGCAAGGCCCATGAACAGGGAAAAATGGCCCCAGCTCTTACACAGTTCACAAGTGACAAAATGTCATCACATCATCTTGCCACTTGTTAAATATGAAGGGTAGGGCTTCTGTATTCTGTGAGGTGAGGAAGAGGGTGCCACATTTACTTTAGGCTACTCTCTCCTTCCTCTGCTGTGCTACTCTTAGTAAATGAAGTCAGACTGACACCTCTGTAGGAGAGCTGTCACTGATGCTGTCATCGAAGCTGTCACCAATACTGACACCTCTCCTGACCGCTGCTGAGGTGCCAGTGAGGGCACTGCTCGAAAGCTATGACGAATAAAAAAAGACACAAATACAAGTACAACTACAAAGTGCTATTGAATGATTGGAAGGAAGCACAGGAAATAGTTAGATTGGTGAGGTGAGATGCTAGGCCAGTAAAAAGAAATATGTTTTAATGTGAATACTGGGAACAAACTGGATTCTCTGGGTTAGTGCATTGCCAAAAACTGGTGCAGCACAAGAGAAGTCCTGGAAACAGGAGTGGGAATATCCTGATGATAGAAGATGTTAGACATAGATTTTTAGTGAAATGGAGAGGACAACTAGGGTGGTAAACATAGATGAGGGTGGAGATGTAGGGCGATGCAGGACTGTGGAGGACTTTGTGGATAAGACTGATAAGTTTATAGTGAAATCTGTAGCGGATGGGTAACCAGTGCAAAGACTGGCACAGAGAGGCAGCATCATTGTAGTGGCTGGACAGAAATATGATCCGATCCTGGCTCCAGAAAGAGAGATCAGTAGAGCGTTGCAGTAGTTCATAGGAGAATAAAAAAGTGCAACAATAAGATTTTTTGCTGAGTGAAAAGTAAGATAAGGTCACATTCTAGAGATGTTTTTGAGATGCAAGTGAGATGAGCGAGTCATCAGATGTGGGGAGTGGAGGAAAGATCTGAATCAAATTTAAAGCCAAGAGAGTGGGTGTGCTACTAGGGAGCTGTGGTGTAACCACACATAGAAATCACAATTCAAGGTTTATATCCAGTACAGACCAAAAGTTTGGACACACCTTCTCATTTAAAGGTTTTTCTGCATTTTCATGACTATGAAAATTATACATTCACACTGAAGGCATCAAAACTATGAATTAACACATGTGGAATTATATACTTAAAAAAAGTGTGAAACAACTGAAATTATGTCTTATATTCTAGGTTCTTCAAAGTAGCTACCTTTTGCTTTGATGACTGCTTTGCAAACTCTTGGCATTCTCTTGATGAGCTTCAAGACGTAGTCACCGGGAATGGTTTTCACTTCTCAGGTGTGCCCTGTCAGGTTTAATAAGTGGGATTTCTTGCCTTACAAATGGGGTTGGGACCATCAGTTGTGTTGTGCAGAAGTCTGGTGGATACACAGCTGATAGTCCTACTGAATAGACTGTTAGAATTTGTATTATGGCAAGAAAAAAGCAGCTAAGTAAAGAAAAACGAGTGGCCATCATTAATTTAAGAAATAGAGGTCAGTCAGTCCGAAAAATTGGGAAATCTTTGAAAGTGTCCCCAAGTGCAGGGACAAAAACCATCAACCGCTACAATGAAACTGGCTCACATGAGGACCGCCCCAGGAAAGGAAGACCAAGAGTCACCTCTGCTTCTGATGATAAGTTTATCCGAGTCACCAGCCTCTGAAATCGCAGGTTAACAGCAGGTCAATGCCGCACAGAGTTCTAGCAGCAGACATCTCTACAACAACTGTTAAGAGGAGACTTTGTGCAGCAGGCCTTCATGGTAAAATAGCTGCTAGGAAACCACTGCTAAGGACAGGCAACAAGCAGAAGAGACGTGTTTGGGCAAAAGAACACAAGAAATGGACGTTAAACCAGTGGAAATCTGTGTGTTTGGTCTGATGAGTCCAAATTTGAGATCTTTGGTTCCAACCACCATGTCTTTGTGCGACGCAGAAAAGGTGAATGGATGGACTCTACATGCCTGGTTCCCACCGTGAAGCATGGTGGAAGAGGTGTGATGGTGTGGGGGTGCTTTGCTGGTGACGCTACTCTCTTTAAACAAGCCTATCACCTCAACTCACTGACCTAATTTTTCCCTGTTCCTGTCTTCTAAACATTATTCAGAATCTGCTCCTTCATTCTCATCTGTCTCCACACCCTCCATGCACAAGATAACCGCTCTTGGCAATTGCACTTGAACACAGGGGCTGATGACCAGATTATGCAGCTTTAAATGAAAATCCCTATTTATTGCAATTGTTGGATCTGAGATAACAAGCACTTTTCACCTATTGTGTCCCCATTATTTCTTGGTAGAATGTAAGCTTGCGAATAGAACTCTTAATGTAACTGTTTACACTGTCTTACCTAGTATTGAGTTTATTGTCTGTATATGTTCCTGCTTAATTGTAAAGTGCTGAGGAATATGTTGGCGCTATATAAATAAAAATAATAATTATTAGTATTAACTTGTTGTCCATTCATGTATATTTTTGCTGTCCATCTGCCATATCCTAGTCCAATACCTCTATAAGAGACTATAGCAGTAATCTACTAAAGATTTCTTTCTTATAATATTATTATTATTATTATTATTATTATTATTATTAGAGCCTTACTATATATGAGTCAATTTATCTCAGGTAGTTATAAAATTGCTTTGATGGCTTTGTAATTTACCCTACATATTTTTTATGAAACAATCAAATACACTACTTAGATTTATAGAACAAGATCAAGATATACGGTACATTTGTTACTATATGGTGCATTGCTTGCATGTCACATATTGCCTTTAATATTCCACCTATGATATACGTGAGTCCTTATTAGAGATGAGAAACCCTTCCAAAGTATTTTTGGATTCGGCGAATGGATTGATGTTCGCCGAACAGTTCGTCGAACGTAACCGAACTTATTCAATTGGAGGCAAAATCAGTTGCATAGATAACACCTTCCGGGAAGGGGGGAAGCTGCCAAAAAGCTCAAATTAGGGGCATATACCATGAAAAGTGGCATCAATTGTCCCACAGCAGAAATTTTATAATGGCGCACCAGTCAGGCATAGGCCATGCATGAGACAGGGTCTGAGCCAGCATTTACAGTTTAGAAATGAAGTTTCAATGAGGACCTGGTGGTTAAGAGACCACTGCAAAATGTTCAGTTTGTCTGATTTTTCTCTTTATAGGTATATTTTTGAGTAAAATGTAAATTGTTCTTTTAGTCTATAAACTTCCGAATTTCCGAGCAATAAATTTTGTATTTTTTTCTGACAAAGAAAAATGGTCAAAATTAAAAAAAAAAACACCAGTGCTTTCAGACCTCAAATAAAACAAGATCATAATCATTTAGAAACAACAAT
The DNA here is from genome assembly GCF_032444005.1 of Ranitomeya imitator. Classification (NCBI taxonomy): domain Eukaryota; kingdom Metazoa; phylum Chordata; class Amphibia; order Anura; family Dendrobatidae; genus Ranitomeya; species Ranitomeya imitator. The sequence continues at coordinate 50,216,117 of NC_091291.1, forward strand.
ATTTTGTGGAATATCCATGATTTTTAATCAAAGCTATCATGCGTCTTGGCATGCTTTCCACCAGTCTTTTCCACTGCCTTTGGAGCAAAAATGTAAGCAGTTCTTCTTTGTTTGATGGCTTGTAATTATCCAACATCCTTTTGATTACATTCCAGAGGTTTTCAATGGGGTTCAGGTCTGGAGATTGGGCTGCCCATGACAGGGTTTTGATGTGGTGGTCTCTTAATTTTTTTCAGAGCTGTATATGTAATACCAAGCCTGAGGTTTAGTAAAAAACAGGTGTCAGCCAGATACTCTCATTAATAAAAAAATAGTACATAAAAAGTTAAATAAAGACACACACACACACACAAAATCTGCGTGAAACATAATATCTGTTTATTTTTCAAAGCATTAAAAAAAATTGCGTGGGCTCCCGTGTAATTTTCATAACCAGCATAGGCAAAGCCGACGGCTGAGGGCTGATGTTAATATTCTGGAAAGGAGCTAATAGCCATAAAAGTTCCCAGGCTATTATCATCTCACAGATGTTTGTTTAGCGTTTACTGGCTATTTTACAGGGTAACCTCGGAAAAAAATTGACATGGGGTCCCCTATAAAATCAAACCAGCAAAGGCAAGGCAGACAGCTGCATGCTGATACTAATAGCCTGGGAAGGGGCTATGGATATTGGCCCCCAAGGCTAAAAACATCAGCTCTCAGCCACCCCAGAAATGGCGCATATTATACATGCACCAATTCTGTCACTTAGCCTCACTCTTTCCACTTGCCCTGTAGTGGTAGCAAATGGGGTAATATTTGTGGGGTTGATGTCACCTTTGTATTGTCCGGTGACATCAAGCCCATGGCTTAGTAATGGAGAGGCATCAATAAGACACCTATCCATTACTAATCCTATAGTTATATGGTCAATAAAGACACATCCAGAATAAAGTCCTTTATTAATCTTAATTACCCATACTTATTGCATCGCCTAATCCCCAACTCCTTCGATCTCCTGCAACAAAAATAAAACAATAAACCAATATATAATACTCCTTGTCCACTGTAGTCCATTTACCGACTGTCCCACGATGATCTCACATCTAGAACAGGCACATCGGGAGATGTGACCACTCTATCTGGCCTCCAGTGACACACTGACAGGAGCAAATATATTCTGCAGTGTATCACGGAGCTGCAGTGAGAGTTCACCGGAGTTCATCAGTCCCGTGCTCTCACTTTACAGCAGTACCGCTGTGTGAGAACTTTCCCACACAGCAGAGCCATAAGTGACAGTACTATAGCTGATCAGCTGATACACCGCCGGGACGACTAGCTCCTGTCAGTGTATCACCGGTTGGGTAGAGCGGTCACATATCCTGATGTGACTGTTCTACATGTGAGATCACCGTGGGACAATCTGGATTTACCTTGGACTACGGCGATTAGGGAGTATATGTTTGTTTATTATTTTACCTTATTTCTAGGAGATGAGGACATCGGGAATTTGGTGTGCAGTGAGTATAATGTGTTTTTATTCCTAAATAAGTATGTATTATGTGAATAATGAATACATATGTAATTTTACTTTTTTTTTTTAACAGTGAGCACAGGTGCCGGCAGATGATGCTACTCTCCCATCAGCGGCACCTGCTGTCACTGTTATCAGTGACACTACACATAGCCCGTTCGAAGCAGTAGTTTCATCGGGTCAAGCCTGCTTCACCGCTGCGGGTCATAGTCAGCTGCGGAATCACGCTGACATCTGCCAGCATGATCCTGCAGCGCTGTGACCAACAGCGGTAGCGGTAGTGTTACTGCACACATAGACACTCGCACACAATCGCAGACACCCACACACACACACAGACACCGCACACATACACACAGACACACGCACACACACGCAGACACCCGCACACACATACAGACACCAGCACACACAAATACATCCACACATAGTCGCGCACACACGTAGACACCTGCACACAACCGCACACCGACTCAGCATGTGACAAGCATAGCGGCACCAGGTCTGAAATAGACCTGATGACTCTGTGCGACCAGCCAATCACTGTAATGCCACAACCAACATGGCTGCAGCATTACAGTGCATGGCTGACAATACCTGCATGTTCATTGACTCTCTAAAGAGCACCAAACATGCAGGGCAGGGACCCGAGCTCCAGCTGAGCAACCCCTTTAATACTCGACGAGCTCCGAGCATCGCGAGCACTATGATGCTCGGGTGAGCACAGAATAGTGGTGAGCATGCTTGCTCATCACTAGTTAGAAACCTTTCAGGACAGGTGAAAAGATGAACATTGATTAAGGTGAAAAGATCAACATTGATCTTGGCCCACATATGCAAAAAAAAAAAAAAAAAAAAGCTATTGAAGTATCCTATTTCAAAACTTTGACCTCTACATCTTCAAGTCTTCAAAAAGACATGGATTATAACCATGCTCTGTGATACACATGAGATTATATTAAGCTCTTAAATCTGAAGCACATCCTACACTTCACTGGACAGATAAAAAAAGCACTAGAAAGCTGACTACAGAAAACCAAAGGATTTAATCTTCCAATTGGCTTTTGACCCCAACTGTTCTCACCGTATGTATTTCATTGCACTCCTTTGTCTCCAAACCCTTAAGAATTCATGAGAGATCCCCAGAAATACTGTCAGTACTGTCAAATGTTTTTTAAGTAAATTAAGGTTTCAGCAAAACCATTAATTTTTCCTAAAGGTACCGTCACACATAACGATATCGTTAACGATATCATTGCTTTTTGTGACGTAGCAACGATATCGTTAAGGAAATCGTTATGTGTGACAGCGACCAATGATCAGGCCCCTGCTGGGAGATCGTTGGTCGCTGAGGAAAGTCCAGAACTTTATTTCGTCGCTGGATTTCCCGCTGACATCGCTGGATCGGTGTGTGTGACGCCGATCCATCGATGTCTTCACTGGTAACCAGGGTAAATATCGGGTTACTAAGCACAGGGCCGCGCTTAGTAACCCGATGCTTACCCTGGTTACCAGCGTAAAAAAAACAAACAGTACATACTAACCCATTCCGGTGTCCGTCAGGTCCCTTGCCGTCTGCTTCCCGCACTCACTGACTGCCAGCCGTAAAGTGAAAGCAGAGCACAGCGGTGACTCACCGCTGTGCTGGTGCTTTCACTTTACGGCCGGCAGTCAGTGAGTGCGGAAAGCAGACGGCAAGGGACCTGACGGACACCGGAATGGGTTAGTATGTACTGTTTGTTTTTTTTACGCTGGTAACCAGGGTAAGCATCGGGTTACTAAGCGCAGCCCTGCGCTTAATAACCCGATGTTAACCCTGGTTACCTGGGGACCTCGGCATCGTTGGTCGCTGGAGAGCTGTCTGTGTGACAGCTCTCCAGCGACCACACTACGACTTACCAACGATCACGGCCAGGTCGTATCGCTGGTCGTGATCGTTGGTAAATCGCATAGTGTGACGGTACCCTTAGTCACACCAAGGTTCTAAAAGGTTGTTCACACCTCGATTTTAAAAGAATTTCTCTCTCACCCTTTGATCTAAGCAACACTCACAATAAAAAGCTGCCTCCTGATCACTGTATGCGCAAATGATTACAATGCCAAAATACACATGCTTAACTGATTTCATGCTTTAAACTCAACCTTCCAGGGCTTCTTCTCATCTATGCCCAAATCACATAAACTTTTAACAATCTCTGGAGATTTTTAAAAAGACACAAAGAGACTGTAGAGGAAGTGTGAAAAGGAAAATAGTTTAGCACTCTCAACCATGTCAGCAATGCAGTAAAAGTAAATATTCCTGAAATAATGAATACTTGATTCAGGAAGGACACAGATGGGGCACAGTTTAAGGCTCAAAGGTCAAAATCAGCATTTGAAAACCAATTCAGAGCTGGACCCTGCAATGCAATGTCAATCAACAACAAAAGAGCCATCATACATGACCATGTCAAATCTCATCACGTAACTTTTATACCTAAAACTTGGCTCGATGGAAATGCAGACCTTACTTTCAAAGTTGCAATATGAGGATATTACTCAGTACTAGTGTTGAGCATTCTGATACTGCAAGTATCGGGTATCGGCCGATATTTGCTGTATCGGAATTCCGATACCGAGTCCTGATATTTTTGTGATATCGGAAATCGGAATCGGAAGTGTTCCCAGTCATCTTCGGTGTGTTCGGTGCGTATGGTTCCCAGGGTCTGAAGGAGAGGAAACTCTCCTTCAGGCCCTGGGATCCATATTCATGTAAAAAATAAAGAATAAAAATAAAAAATATGGATATACTCACACCTCCGACGAACCCTGGCTGTCACCGCTGCAAGCGTCTGCCTCCATTCCTGAGAATGTAGAGAGTGAAGGACCTTCAATGACGTCGCGGTCACGTGAGCAGTCAGGTAAGCGGGCACTGCAAAAGACACGGTAATGTGTGCTAGGTTTGCAGGTAGCACTGTCGGGCGCTAGATAGTTTCCACCATTCGCGAGCAGTCAACAACACTAGGAATGGGAATGATTAAGGAGCTTTCATCCATCGACAGTCATTAATCTACACACACGTTATCAAGTTTATACTAGCGCATGGCTGAGGGGCCATGTGAACCATTTATTGAAGTAGCGCTCCAGGACCTTCCAGATGGTCCAATAGGAGCCGCAACAGGATCTGAGCATGTGAATCCCAACCTCCAATGGGAGGTCATTCCGTGGGCATGCTCAGTATGAGAAAAGCGGCACTTAGTCCCAGAAAGACCTGCTCACTGCTGATTAGTACTGGCTACAAAGGCAGAGTCGGGAAAGGCAACAGTATCCAGTCGCACAGTATCAGCCTGAGCATGATGCTGGGACCGATGTCTCCGCTGAGCAGGCTTCACTGCGGCTGGAGAAGAATGGTAGACCGCAGTGGACATGGTTCGAGAATCCCCCTGTGCAGCAGCGGGAACTCGACACCTAACATGGTACCTCAATATAATTTTTTCTTGTACATCAGTACTGCACCAGGAGAGATAGGGACAAATGAAAGGTGGGGTACCTATTTGATACTAATCCACTTTCAAGATAAGAATGCTATTTCTGTGTACAACTAACTCCTTCGAATGTATTGGTGCTCAAATTTCACCAGAAAAAAGCATCAAAATGTTACTGACATACCGACCACCACATGATGACCACAATATACCAAACGACCACAATATACTGACCATAATATTTCTTAAGGAATTTGCAAAACTGTTTAACACTTGAGAATCAATGATGGATCGTACTTGGAGGCTTCAGTGTTTGAATTGATGACTACCTCTCACAGATTGGGAAAGAGCTACCATGGACGAACTTCACCGCAAAGCATTATGTGCCTTTGTTTGACCACTGCATCAAGCTCAGGAGCTACCTATCACATAATACTTAGTTTCAGGGAGGGGTCAGAGGCTGCAGCAGTGACTGGAACCTCTGCCCCTTGATGATGCTTCGTCATCAACCCTCTGCAATCATATAAAACTCTAATCTTGTCCTAGCTGTCCTAAGTAAGCCATGCTACATATAAAAATACTAGATTGTGGTCCGATTCTAACGCATCGGGTATTCTAGAATATGCATGTCCCCGTAGTATATGGACAATGATGATTCCAGAATTCGTGGCAGACTGTGCCCGTCGCTGATTGGTCGAGGCAACCTTTATGCCATCATCGTCGCCATGGCAACCATTATGACATCTACGTCGATACTGTGCCTGTCGCTGATTGGTCGAGGCGAATTCGCGGCAGACCGTGCCCGTCACTGATTGGTCGAGGCAACCTTTATGACATCATCGTCGCCATGCTATGCCCGTCGCTGATTGGTTGAGGCCTGGCGGCAGGACAGACAGGACAGACAGACAGGACAGACAGACAGACAGACAGACGGAAAAACCCTTAGACAATTATATATATAGACTAGATTGTGGCCCGATTCTAACGCATCGGGTATTCTAGAATATGCATGTCCCCGTAGTATATGGACAATGATGATTCCTGAATTCGCGGCAGACTGTGCCCGTCGCTGATTGATCGAGGCAACCTTTATGACATCATCGTCGCCATGGCAACCATTATGACATCTATGTCGATACTGTGCCCGTCGCTGAATCAGAAACGTGGGATTTCTACGTCCTTTATGACATCATCGTCTCTGTGCCCGTTGCTGATTGGTCGAGGCCTGGCGGCCTCGACCAATCAGAGATGTGGGATTTCCAGGACAGACAGACAGACAGACAGAAAGACAGACAGACAGACAGAAAAACCCTTAGACAATTATATATATAGACTAGATTGTGGCCCGATTCTAACGCATCGGGTATTCTAGAATATGCATGTCCCCATAGTATATGGACAATGATGATTCCAGAATTCGCGGCAGACTGTGCCCGTCGCTGATTGGTCGAGGCCGCAACCTTTATGACATCATCGTCGCCATGGCAACCATTATGACATCTACGTCGATACTGTGCCCGTCGCTGAATCAGAAACGTGGGATTTCTACGTCCTTTATGACATCATCGTCGCTGTGCCCGTCGCTGATTGGTCGAGGCCTGGCGAACTCGACCAATCAGAGACACGGGATATCTAAGTCCTTTATGACATCATCGTCGCTGTGCCCGTTGCTGATTGGTCGAGGCCTGGCGGCCTCGACCAATCAGAGACGTGGGATTTCCAGGACAGACAGACAGACAGACAGAAAGACAGACAGACAGACGGAAAAACCCTTAGACAATTATATATATAGACTAGATTGTGGCCCGATTCTAACGCATCGGGTATTCTAGAATATGCATGTCCCCATAGTATATGGACAATGATGATTCCAGAATTCGCGGCAGACTGTGCCCGTCGCTGATTGGTCGAGGCCGCAACCTTTATGACATCATCGTCGCCATGGCAACCATTATGACATCTACGTCGATACTGTGCCCGTCGCTGAATCAGAAACGTGGGATTTCTACGTCCTTTATAATAATAATAATAATAATAATAATTTTTATTTATATAGCGCCAACATGTTCCGCAGCGCTTTACAAATTATAGAGGGGACTTGTACATACAATAGACATTACAGCATAACAGAAATACAGTTCAAAACAGATACCAAGAGGAGTGAGGGCCCTGCTCGTAAGCTTACAAACTATGAGGAAAAGGGGAGACACGAGAGGTGGATGGTAACAATTGCTATAGTTATTCGGACCAGCCATAGTGTAAGGCTTGGGTGTTCATGTAAAGCTGCATGAACCAGTTAATTAATTTTTTTTTTTTTTTTTAATATAGGCCACACAGGGATCGTTAGGTTAATGCATTGAGGCGGTAGGCCAGTCTGAACAAATGAGTTTTTAGGGCACGCTTAAAACTGTGGGGATTGGGGATTAATCGTATTATCCTAGGTAGTGCATTCCAAAGAATCGGCGCAGCACGTGTAAAGTCTTGGAGACGGGAGTGGGAGGTTCTGATTATTGAGGATGCTAACCTGAGGTCATCAGCGGAGCGGAGGGCACGGGTAGGGTGGTAGACTGAGACCAGAGAGGAGATGTAGGGTGGTGCTGAGCCATGGAGTGCTTTGTGGATGAGGGTAGTAGTTTTGTACTGGATTCTTGAGTGGATGGGTAACCAGTGTAATGACTGGCACAAGGTAGAGGCATCGGTGTAACGGTTGGTGAGGAATATGATCCTGGCAGCAGCATTCAGGACAGATTGGAGCGGGGAGAGTTTGGTAAGAGGGAGGCCGATTAGTAGAGAGTTACAATAGTCCAGACGAGAATGAATAAGTGAAACAGTCAGAGTTTTTGCAGAGTCGAAAGTAAGAAAAGGGCGAATTCTAGAAATGTTTTTGAGATGCAGGTAAGAAGAGCGAGCCAGTGATCGGATGTGGGGGGTGAATGAAAGGTCAGAATCAAGGATGACCCCAAGGCAGCGGGCATGTTGCTTTGGAGTAATGGTGGAACCGCAAACGGAGATGGCAATGTCAGGCAAAGGTAGGTTAGTAGAGGGAGAAAACACGAGGAGTTCAGTTTTTGACAGGTTTAGTTTCAGATAGAGGGAGGACATGATGCTAGAGACAGCGGTAAGACAATCACTGGTGTTTTCTAATAAGGCAGGCGTGAGATCAGGAGAAGAAGTGTATAGTTGGGTGTCGTCAGCATAGAGATGGTACTGGAAGCCAAATCTACTGATTGTTTGTCCAATAGGGGCAGTATACAAAGAGAAGAGGAGGGGGCCTAGGACTGATCCTTGAGGAACCCCAACAGTAAGGGGAAGGTGAGAGGAGGAGGAACCAGCGAAACATACAGTGAAGGATCGGTCAGAGAGATAGGAGGAGAACCAGGAGATCTTCGTCGCTGTGCCCGTCGCTGATTGGTCGAGGCCTGGCGACCTCGACCAATCAGAGACACGGGATATCTACGTCCTTTATGACATCATCGTCGCTGTGCCCGTCGCTGATTGGTCGACCAATCAGAGACGCGGGATTTCTATGTCGATACTGTGCCCGTCGCTGATTGGTTGAGGCCGCCAGAGACGCAGGATTTCCAGGACAGACAGACAGACAGACAGACAAACAGATGGAAAAACCCTTAGACAATTATATATATCTAATGCATCGGGTATTCTAGAATATGCATGTCCCCGTAGTATATGGACAATGATGATTCCAGAATTCGCGGCTGACTGTGCCTGTCGCTGATTGGTCGAGGCGACCTTCATGACATCATTGTCGCCAATGGCAACCATTATGACATCATCGTCGCTGTGCCCGTTGCTGATTGGTCGAGGCCTGGCGGCCTCGACCAATCAGAGCCCCGGGATGTCTACGTCCTTTATGACATCATCGTCGCTGTGCCGGTCGCTGATTGGTCGAGGCCTGGCGGCCTCGACCAATCAGAGATGCGGAATTTCTACGTTGATGCTGTGCCCGTCGCTGATTGGTCGACGCCTGGCGGCCTCGACCAATCAGAGACGTGGGATTTCCAGGACAGACAGACAGAAAGAAAGACAGACGGAAAGACAGACGGAAAGACAGACAGACGGAAAAACCCTTAGGCAATTATATATATAGACTAGCTGAAGAGCCCGGCGTTGCCTGGGCATAGTAAATATCTGTGGTTAGTTATAGCACGTCACTTCTCTTATTTTCCCATCACGCCTCTCATTTTCCCAATCACATCTTTAATTTTACCCCTCACATCTCTCATTTTCTCCCTCACACCTCTCATTTTCTCCCTCACTCCTCTCATTCCCCCCTAACACTTGTCATTTCGACCTCACATCTGTCATTTTCCGTTCACTACACTATTTTCCCTCACTCCTCTCATTTTGCACTCACACCTTTTCATTTTCACCTCACACTTCTCATTTTCACCTCAGTATATACATGTTTGTCATCTCCCTTATATATAGTATACACCTGTATGTCATCTCCTGTATATAGTATATACCTGTATGTCATCTCCCCTGTATATAGTATATACCTGCTGTGTGTCATCTCCCCTGTATATAGTATATACCTGTATGTCATCTCCTCCTATATATAGTATATACCTGTATGTCATCTCCTCCTATATATAGTATATACGTGTATGTCATCTCCTCCTATATATAGTATATACCTGTATGTCATCTCCTTCTATATATAGTATATACCTGTATGTCATCTCCTCCTGTATATAGTATATACCTGTGTGTCATCTCCCCTGTATATAGTATATATCTGTGTGTCATCTCCTCCTATATATAGTATATACCTGTATGTCATCTTCTATATACAGTCATGGCCAAAAGTATTAACACCCCTGCAATTCTGTCAGATAATACTCAGTTTCTTCCTGAAAATTATTGCAATCACAAATTCTTTGGTATTATTATCTTCATTGAATTTGTCTTAAATAAAAAAAAAACACAAAAAGAATTGTCCTAAAGCCAAATTGGATATAATTCCACACCAAACATAAAAAAGGGGGTGGACAAAAGTATTCACACTGTTCGAAAAATCATGTGATGCTTCTCTAATTTGTGTAATTAACAGCACCTGTAACTTACCTGTGGCACCTAACAGGTGTTGGCAATAACTAAATCACATTTGCAGCCAGTTGACATGGATTAAAGTTGACTTAACCCCCTTCCTGTGTCCTTGTGTGTATCACATTGCGCCTGGAGAAAATAAAGAAGACCAAAGAACTGTCTGAGGACTTGAGAAACCAAATTGTGAGGAAGCATGAGCAATCTCAAGGATACAAGTCCATCTGCAAAGACCTGAATGTTCCTGTGTCTACCGTGCGCAGTGTCATCAAGAAGTTTAAAGCCCATGGCACTGTGGCTAACCTCCCTAGATGTGGATGGAAAAGAAAAATTGACAAGAGATTTCAACGCAAGATTGTGCGGATGTTGGATAAAGAACCTCGACTAACATCCAAACAAGTTAAAGCTGCCCTGCAGTCCGGGGGTACAACTGTGTCAACCCGTACTATCCGTCGGAATCTGAATGAAAAGGGACTGTATGGTAGGAGACCCAGGAAGACCCCTCTTCTTACCTCGAGACATAAAAAAGCCAGGCTGGAGTTTGCCAAAACTTACCTGAAAAAGCCTAAAACGTTTTGGAAGAATGTTCTCTGGTCAGATGAGACAAAAGTAGAGCTTTTTTGGGCAAAGGCATGAACATAGTTTACAGGAGAAAAAAAGAGGCATTCAAAGAAAAGAACACGGTCCCTACAGTCAAACATGGCGGAGGTTCCCTGATGTTTTGGGGTTGCTTTGCTGCCTCTGGCACTGGACTGCTTGACCGTGTGCATGGCATTATGAAGTCTGAAGACTACCAACAAATTTTGCAGCATAATGTAGGGCTCAGGGTGAGAAAGCTGGGTCTCCCTCAGAGGTCATGGGTCTTCCAGCAGGACAAAGACCTAAAACACACTTCAAAAAGCACTAGAAAATGGTTTGAGAGAAAGCACTGGAGACTTCTAAGGTGGCCAGAAATGAGTCCAGACCTGAATCCCATAGAACACCTGTGGAGAGATCTAAAAATGGCAGTTTGGAGAAGGCACCCTTCAAATATCAGGGACCTGGAGCAGTTTGCCAAAGAAGAATGGTCTAAAAGTCCAGCAGAGCATTGTAAGAAACTCATTGATGGTTACCGGAAGCGGTTGGTCGCAGTTATTTTGGCTAAAGGTTGTGCAACCAACCAAGTATTAGGCTGAGGGTGCCAATACTTTTGTCTGGCCCATTTTTGGAGTTTTGTGTGAAAAGATCAATGTTTTGCTTTTTGCTTCATTCTCTTTTGTGTTTTTTCATTTAAGACAACTTAAATGAAGCTAATAATACCAAAGAATTTGTGATTGCAGTCATTTTCAGGAAGAAACTGAGTATTATCTGACAGAATTGCAGGGGTGTTAATACTTTTGGCCATGACTGTATAGCATATACCTGTATGTCATCTCCTCCTGTATATAGTATATACCTGTTGGTAATCTGCTCCTGTATATAGTATATACCTGTGTGTCATCTCCTCCTGTATATAGTATATACCTGTATGTCATCTCCTCCTGTATATAGTATGTACCTGTATGTCATCTCCTCCTCTATATAGTATATACCTGTGTGTCATCTCTCCTGTATATAGTATATATCTGTGTGTCATCTCCCCTGTATATAGTATATACCTGTGTGATCTCCTGTATTAGACCTCGTTAACACGTTATTTGCTCAGTATTTTTACCTCAGTATTTGTAAGATAAATTGGCAGCCTGATAAATCCCCAGCCAACAGGAAGCCCTCCCCCCTGGCAGTATATATTAGCTCACACATACACATAATAGACAGGTCATGTGACTGACAGCTGCTGTATTTCCTATATGGTACATTTGTTGCTCTTGTAGTTTGTCTGCTTATTAATCAGATTTTTATTTTTGAAGGCTAATACCAGACTTGTGTGTGTTTTAGGGCGAGTTTCGTTTGTCAAGTTGTGTGTGTTGAGTTGTGTGTGGCGACATGCATGTAGCGACTTTTGTGAGATGAGTTTTGTGTGGGGACATGCGTGTAGCAACTTTTTGTGTGTCGAGTTGCATGTGACAGGTTAGTGTAGCAAGTTGTGTGCAGCAAGTTTTGCACATGGCGAGTTTTGCGCGTGGTGAGTTTTATGTCTGGTGCCTTTTGAGTATGTGCAAGTTTTGTGTGAGGCAACTTTTGCATGTGTTGCAACTTTTGTGCATGTGGCAATTTTTCCGCGTGTGCAAGTTTTACGTGTGGCGAGTTTTCCATGAGGTTAGTTTTGCACTTGTGGCGAGTTTTGCGTGAGCCTAGTTTTTGCATGTGGCGAGTTTTGCGCGTGGCGACTTGTGAGCGGCGACTTTTGTGTTTGACTTTTATGTGGCGAGGTTGGTGTATGTGTGGTGAAATGTGTGCTGAGGGTGATATGTGATATGTGTTCAAGCACGTGGTAGTGTGTGGCGCATTTTGTGTGTGTGTTCATATCCCCATGTGTGGTGAGTATCTCATGTCAGGGCCCCACCTTAGCAACTGTATGGCATATACTCTTTGGCGCCATCACTCTCACTCTTTAAGTCCCCCTTGTTCACATCTGGCAGCTGTCAATTTGCCTCCAACACTTTTCCTTTCACTTTTCCCCATTATGTAGATAGGGGAAAAATAGTTTGGTGAATTGGAAAGCGCGTGGTTAAAATTTCACCTCACAACGTAGGCTATGATGCTCTCAGGGTCCAGACGTGTGACTGTGCAAAATTTTGTGGCTGTAGCTGCGACGCCTCCAACACTTTTCCTTTCACTTTTTCCCCATTATGTAGATAGGGGCAAAATTGTTTGGTGAATTGGAAAGCGCGTGGTTAAAATTTCACCTCACAACGTAGGCTATGATGCTCTCAGGGTCCAGACGTGTGACTGTGCAAAATTTTGTTTCTGTAGCTGCGACGCCTCCAACACTTTTCCTTTCACTTTTTTCCCCATTATGTAGATAGGGGCAAAATTGTTTGGTGAATTGGAAAGTGCGGGGTTAAAATTTCACCTCACAACGTAGCCTATGATGCTCTCAGGGTCCAGACGTGTGACTGTGCAAAATTTTGTGGCTGTAGCTGCGACGGTGCAGATGCCAATCCCGGACATACACACACACACACATACACACACACATACACACATTCAGCTTTATATAGTAGATGTGTTATGCAATCGTACAAATAAAAATTACATTGCAGTGTTTCTGTTTTAGTAAGTATTCAGACCCTTTGCTCAGTATTGAGCAGAAGCACCCTTTGAGCTAGTACAGCCATGAGTCTTCTTGGGAAGGATGCAACAAGTTTTTCACAAAAGGATTTGGGGATCCTCTGCCACTCTTCCTTGCAGATCCTCTCCAGTTTCGTCAGGTTGGATGGTGAATGTTGGTGTACAGTCATTTTCAGGTCCCTCTAGATATGCTCAATTGGGTTTAGGTCAGGGCTCTAGCTGGGCCAGTCAAGAATGGACACAGAGTTGCCCTAAAGCCACTCATTTGTTATTTTAGCTGTGTGCTTAGGGTCATTGTCTTGTTGGAAGGTGAACCTTTGGACAAGTTTGAGGTACAGGGCACTCTGGAAGAGGTTTTCATCCAGGATATCTCTGTACTATGCTGTTTCCTTCAATGGCAAACAGTCATCCTGTCCCTGCAGCTGAAAATCACCCCGATATCATGATGCTGCCACCACCATGTTTCACTGTTGGGATTTTATTGGGCAGGTGATGAGCAGTGCCTGGTTTTCTCCAAACATACCACTTAGAATTATCACCAAAAGGTCCATCTTCGTTTCATCAGACCAGAGAATCTTATTTCTCATAGTCTGGGTGTCCTTTATGTGTTTTTTTAGCAAAGGCTATGGGGGCTTTTATATGTATTGCACTGAGGAGAGGCTTCTGTCGGGCAACTCTGTCCTAAAGACTTGACTGGTGGAGGGCTGCAGTGATAGTTGACTTTGTGAATCTTTCTCCCATATCCCTCCTGCATTTCTGGAGCTCAGCCACAGTGATCTTGGGGTTCTTCTTTACCTCTCTCACCAAGGCTCTTCTCTCACGATTGCTCAGTTTGGCTGGACAGCCAGGTCTAAGAAGACTTCTGGTGGTCCCAAACTTCTTCCATTTGAGGATTATGGAGGCCACTGTGCTCTTAGGAACCTTGATTACTGAAAAAATTATTTTGTAACCTTGGCCAGATCTGTGCCTTGCCACAATTCTATCACTGAACTCCTCCTTGGCCAGTTCCTTTGACCTCATGATTCTCATTTGGTCTGACATGCACTGTGAGCTGTGCATTCTTATATAGACAGGTGTGCGCCTTTCCAAATCAAGTCCTATCAGTTTAACTAAACAAAGCTGGACTCCAATAAAGGAGTAGAACCATCTCAAGGAAGGGGTCTGAATACTTTTCGTACCCACTGTATATCTATGTGTTAACCTATAATAGGCAGATTTTGTTTTTTGAGGTCATTATATAGATATGATATTTGTCATTACGCCACTTCTACTGATATATACCTATGCGTCATCTCACATTGCCAATCTATAATGCACAAACTTTGGTTTTGAGACCTCTGTGCAGCTGCAGTTTTAACCGGCTGTCCTCACTTTTACAATCCCGCTCCAGGCTACATGAAGGATGTATGCATTGCGGTGCTGCCATCTTCCTCCTGTATGCAGACTTTCCCCTGATTTTGCCAGTGCTTCCAAGTTAAGTTGAGACGCAGATGCACTCCAACCCTCTCTTTAATCTTGACACATGGTTACATGACTAGCCTCACCCATGAGGTACTGGTACGAATTTGCGTTCCAGCAGGACAGGAAGAACATGGCCGCTCACTCCCGAGGACGCAATGCATCTGTAGGCAGCACATCTTTTTAGCACAGGTGAGCACCATCATTGGATAAGATATATAATGGGGTTAGGCAATCTGACAACTAACAAGCTGTAGGATAGAGGTCATATTCTCTGCTGTCACTGTAGTCTTAGGCGAACTGAAGACCGCGCTTACGAGGTAGATTTTAGGTTTTTTATTGAAGCCTACCCTCTCTTCTTCAGGGCATATAATACATAGCACAGTACAGGGTGTATTTATACATAAGACAAAAGGAAGGGGAGGGGCGCCAAGGCACTTATACTATAATACAAAAAGCAAGATTTAAAACATATATATGGTAACATAAAATCTTGGCAAATAACTTTTTATAAATTAATAACATTAATTCTTAATTGACATTTAGATAGTTAAACTAAAAAAAAAAACAAAAAAAAAAAAACACAAAAACAAAAAACAAAACAAGTCAAAGAATATCTGACATTACATTTAGCCCTTCAGGCTCAAGGGAATTCAAAGTGTATATCCAAAAAAGCTCTTTCTTATTAAGTGATTGTATGCGATTAAAAACATGTGCAGGAACGTGATCAATGGGGTGAACTCGAAATAGTGAAGAATTGCAATTATGTGAAATACTGAAGTGTTTGGAAAGACCATGTTTAAGGTAACCTATTTTGATATTATGTCGATGAGAATTCATGCGGAGGTGAAGTGGTTGTATTGTCCTACCAACATATATCTTGTTGCATGGACAAGTGATAATATAAATAACATAAGAAGTGGTGCAAGTGAAATGGTAGCTGATTGGAAAAGGGTGAGGAAAGGAAGAATGTTTAAATGCTGTACTAGTATGTGCTATATTGCCACAGCACAAACATTTTTTGTGAAAACATTTGAAAATCCCTGGTTTTTGTGAAGCAGATAATTTTTTGCATTCATCAAAAAGTCTGCTGGGTGCTAGTTTATTTTTCAAACTGGGTGCTCTCCTAAATATAATTTTGGGATGTTGCGGCACCAACTTTCCCAGTATATTATCCTCTCTCACTATGTACCACAACTCATTAATAGATTTTTTAATGAATTTGTGGTCTGTGCTGAATGTGGTTAAAAAACTACAGGTAAATTCTTCTGAGCTAACTGCAATATCAGCTTTTTCTTTTTTTAGTAACATTTCTTGATTAAAATTCTTAAAAACATGCTCCAATGCTCTATTCACCAAATCCTTGGGGTATTTTTGTGCTATAAACTTATTTTTTAAAAACTCGGATTGAACCTTAAAATCACTATCGGAAGAACAATTTTTCCTAATACGCATAAACTGACTTTTTGGAATGTTACAAAGCCATTTATCAAGATGGTTGCTGTTATAATGAACATAGCTGTTACTGTCTACTTTTAAAAAAAAAATTTTTGTATGAATTTCTCCATCAACAATAAAAAATGTCACATCTAGATAGTTAATAGCGGTTTTGTTAAAAACAAAAGTAAAATCAAGACCCCAGGGGTTATTTTTGAGCTCTGACATTAAAAATTCTGGAGGTTTAAAAGTTGTGTCCCAAATAAAAACCAGATCATCAATATAACGACCATAAAACACCATGCAATCAGTAAAAGCACTATCATAGATAAAAGAATTCTCAAAGTGACCCATAAATAAATTAGCATATGTTGGTGCTACCCGTGATCCCATTGCCGCACCACGTGTCTGGCGGTACAGTTCACCCAAAAAAGTAAAATAATTATTTTTTAAAATAAACTCCATTCCAGACATTAAAAACTGTTTCTGTTTGTCCAATAGTCTCGGATCTGTATCCATAAATAATTTCATACTTTCAAGTCCAATTTCATGTTTGACATTTGTATATAGGGAGCATACATCAACTGTAACAAATACGTAACTATCTTTCCACTTAATATTTCTGATAAGTTTGATCACATGTGCAGAATCCTTAATGTAGCTCCTCAATTGGGTGACATGTAACTGCATAATGCTATCTATGTAGCTGGATAGATTTGAAGTTAGGGAACCAATACCCGAAATAATGGGGCGACCAGGGGGATTTGTAAGACTCTTGTGAATTTTGGGAATATGATACATAAAAGGTACGCTTGGATTTTTTATAGAGAGATACTTACTCTCATTCTCATTCAAGACACCATGTCACTGGGCACACGCTCAATTTACAATAGAGCATAAGGGTACCGTCACACTATACGATTTACCTACGATCACGACCAGCGATATGACCTGGCCGTGATCGTAGGTAAATCGTAGTGTGGTCGCTGGGGAGCTGTCACACAGACAGCTCTCCAGCGACCAACGATGCCAAGGTCCCTGGGTAACCAGGGTAAACATCGGGTAACTAAGCGTAGGACCGCGCTTAGTTACCCGATGTTTACCCTGGTTACAAGCGTTAAACTAAAAAAAACAAACAGCACATACTTACATCTGGTGTCCGTCACTGTTATGTAGGCAATCCAGTGACACAGTGTGCCAGCAATCAGAGCACATACAGTGATCTGACAATAACCCAAAAACAATAGAACGAGCTCTGAGACGTGGAATCTCTGTAGACCGCAATACCTGAACCTATCCTAAACACAACTAAAGGCAGCTGTGGATTGCGCCTGTCACTACCTATGCAACTCGGCACAGCCTGAGGAGCTGACTAGCCTGAAGATAGAAAAACAAGCCTGACTTGCCTCAGAGAAATACCCCAAAGGAAAAGGCAGCCCCCCACATATAATGACTGTTAGCAAGATGAAAAGACAAACGTAGGGATGAAATAGATTCAGCAAAGTGAGGCCCGATATTCTAGATAGAGCGAGGATAGCAAAGAGAACTTTGCAGTCTACAAAAAACCCTAAAGCAAAAAACCACGCAAAGGGGGCAAAAAGACCCACCGTGCCGAACTAACGGCACGGCGGTGCACCCTTTGCGTCTCAGAGCTTCCAGCAAAAACGAATAGACAAGCTGGACAGAAAAAGTAGCAACAAAAGCAAAGAAGCACTTATCTAAGCAGAGCAGCAGGCCACAGGAAAGATCCAGAAGCTCAGGTCCAACACTGGAACATTGACAAGGAGCAAGGAAGACAGAATCAGGTGGAGTTAAATAACAAAGCAGCAAACGAGCTCACCAGAACACCTGAGGGAGGAAGCTCAGAAGCTGCAGTACCACTTGTGACCACAGGAGTGAATTCAGCCACAGAATTCACAACAGTACCCCCCCTTGAGGAGGGGTCACCGAACCCTCACCAGAGCCCCCAGGCCGACCAGGATGAGCCACATGAAAGGCACGAACAAGATCTGGAGCATGGACATCAGAGGCAAAAACCCAGGAATTATCTTCCTGAGAATAACCCTTCCATTTAACCAGATACTGGAGTTTCCGTCTAGAAACACGAGAATCCAAAATTTTCTCCACAATATACTCCAATTCCCCCTCCACCAAAACCGGGGCAGGAGGCTCAACAGATGGAACCATAGGTGCCATGTATCTCCGCAACAACGACCTATGGAATACATTATGTATGGAAAAGGAGTCTGGGAGGGTCAGACGAAAAGACACAGGATTGAGAATCTCAGAAATCCTATACGGACCAATAAAACGAGGTTTAAATTTAGGAGAGGAAACCTTCATAGGAATATGACGAGAAGATAACCAAACCAGATCCCCAACACGAAGTCGGGGACCCACACGGCGTCTGCGATTAGCGAAAAGTTGAGCCTTCTCCTGGGACAAGGTCAAATTGTCCACTACCTGAGTCCAGATCTGCTGCAACCTGTCCACCACAGAATCCACACCAGGACAGTCCGAAGACTCAACCTGTCCTGAAGAGAAACGAGGATGGAACCCAGAATTGCAGAAAAATGGAGAGACCAAGGTGGCCGAGCTGGCCCGATTATTAAGGGCGAACTCAGCCAACGGCAAAAAGGACACCCAATCATCCTGGTCTGCAGAAACAAAACATCTCAGATATGTCTCCAAGGTCTGATTGGTTCGTTCAGTCTGGCCATTAGTCTGAGGATGGAAAGCCGAGGAAAAAGACAGGTCAATGCCCATCCTACCACAAAAAGCTCGCCAAAACCTCGAAACAAACTGGGAACCTCTGTCAGAAACAATATTCTCAGGAATGCCATGCAAACGAACCACATGCTGGAAGAACAAAGGCACCAAATCAGAGGAGGAAGGCAATTTAACCAAGGGCACCAGATGGACCATTTTAGAAAAGCGATCACAGACCACCCAAATGACTGACATCTTTTGAGAAACGGGAAGGTCAGAAATGAAATCCATCGAAATATGTGTCCAAGGCCTCTTTGGGGCCGGCAAGGGCAAAAGCAACCCACTGGCACGTGAACAGCAGGGCTTAGCCCTAGCACAAATCCCACAGGACTGCACAAAAGTACGTACATCCCGTGACAGAGATGGCCACCAGAAGGATCTAGCCACTAACTCTCTGGTACCAAATATTCCAGGATGACCAGCCAACACCGAACAATGAAGTTCAGAGATAACTTTAGTAGTCCACCTATCAGGGACGAACAGTTTCTCCGCCGGACAACGATCAGGTTTATTCGCCTGAAATTTTTGCAACACTCGCCGCAAATCAGGGGAGATGGCAGACACAATGACTCCTTCCTTGAGGATACTCGCCGGCTCAGATGAACCCGGAGAGTCGGGCACAAAACTCCTAGACAGAGCATCCGCCTTCACATTTTTAGAGCCCGGAAGGTACGAAATCACAAAATCGAAGCGGGCAAAAAATAACGACCAACGGGCCTGTCTAGGATTCAAGCGCTTGGCAGACTCGAGATAAGTAAGGTTCTTATGATCAGTCAATACCACCACGCGATGCTTAGCTCCTTCAAGCCAATGACGCCATTCCTCGAATGCCCACTTCATGGCCAGCGACTCTCGGTTGCCCACATCATAATTACGCTCAGCAGCCGAAAACTTCCTGGAAAAGAAAGCACATGGTTTCAACACTGAGCAACCAGAACCTCTCTGTGACAAAACCGCCCCTGCTCCAATCTCAGAAGCATCAACCTCGACCAGGAACGGAAGAGAAACATCTGGTTGACACAACACAGGGGCAGAACAAAAACGATGCTTCAACTCCTGAAAAGCTTCCACAGCAGCAGAAGACCAATTAACCAAATCAGCACCCTTCTTGGTCAAATCGGTCAATGGTTTGGCAATGCTAGAAAAATTACAGATGAAGCGACGATAAAAATTAGCAAAGCCCAGGAATTTTTGCAGACTTTTCAGAGATGTCGGCTGAGTCCAATCCTGGATGGTTTGGACCTTAACCGGATCCATCTCGATAGTAGAAGGGGAAAAGATGAACCCCAAAAATGAAACTTTCTGCACACCGAAGAGACACTTTGATCCCTTCACAAACAAAGAATTAGCACGCAGGACCTGGAAAACCATTCTGACCTGCTTCACATGAGAGGGACAATCATCTGAGAAGATCAAAATGTCATCCAAGTAAACAATCAGGAATTTATCCAGATACTTACGGAAGATGTCATGCATAAAAGACTGAAACACAGATGGAGCATTGGCAAGTCCGAACGGCATCACTAGATACTCAAAATGACCCTCGGGCGTATTAAATGCAGTTTTCCATTCATCTCCTTGCCTGATTCTCACCAGATTATACGCACCACGAAGATCTATCTTAGTGAACCAACTAGCCCCCTTAATCCGAGCAAACAAGTCAGATAACAATGGCAAGGGATACTGAAATTTAACAGTGATGTTATTAAGAAGGCGGTAATCAATACATGGTCTCAGTGAACCATCCTTCTTGGCTACAAAAAAGAACCCTGCTCCCAGTGGTGATGACGATGGGCGAATATGTCCCTTCTCCAGGGATTCCTTCACATAACTGCGCATAGCGGCGTGTTCAGGCACGGATAAATTAAATAATCGACCTTTAGGGACTTTGCTACCAGGAATCAAATTGATAGCACAATCACAATCCCTATGCGGAGGTAGGGCATTGGACTTGGGCTCTTCAAATACATCCTGATAATCAGACAAGAACTCTGGGATCTCAGAAGGAGTGGATGACGAAATAGACAAAAATGGAACATCACCATGTACCCCCTGACAACCCCAGCTGGATACCGACATAGAGTTCCAATCCAATACTGGATTATGGGTTTGCAGCCATGGCAACCCCAACACGACCACATCATGCAGATTATGTAGCACCAGAAAGCGAATAACTTCCTGATGTGCAGGAGCCATGCACATGGTCAGCTGGGTCCAGTACTGAGGTTTATTCTTGGCCAAAGGTGTAGCATCAATTCCTCTCAACGGAATAGGACACCGCAAAGGCTCCAAGAAAAACCCACAACGTTTAGCATAATCCAAATCCATCAGATTCAGGGCAGCGCCTGAATCCACAAACGCCATGACAGAATACGATGACAAAGAGCATATCAAGGTAATGGACTGAAGGAATTTGGATTGTACAGTACCAATGACGGCAGACCTATCGAACCGCTTAGTGCGCTTAGGACAATCAGAAATAGCATGAGTGGAATCACCACAGTAGAAACACAGACCATTCAGACGTCTGTGTTCTTGCCGTTCAACTCTGGTCATAGTCCTATCGCACTGCATAGGCTCAGGTTTAATCTTAGACAATACCACCAAATGGTGCACAGATTTACGCTCGCGCAAGCGTCGACCGATCTGAATGGCCAAAGACATAGACTCATTCAAACCAGCAGGCATAGGAAAACCCACCATGACATCCTTAAGAGCCTCAGAGAGACCCTTTCTGAACAAAGCTGCCAGCGCAGATTCATTCCACAGAGTGAGTACTGACCACTTCCTAAATTTCTGACAATATACTTCTATATCATCCTGACCCTGGCACAAAGCCAGCAAATTTTTCTCAGCCTGATCCACTGAATTAGGCTCATCGTAAAGCAATCCGAGCGCCAGGAAAAACGCATCGACATTACTCAATGCAGGGTCTCCTGGCGCAAGAGAAAATGCCCAGTCCTGAGGGTCGCCGCGCAAAAAAGAAATAATAATCAAAACCTGTTGAATAGGATTACCAGAAGAATGAGGTTTCAAGGCCAGAAATAGCTTACAATTATTTTTGAAATTAAGAAACTTAGTTCTATCACCAAAAAACAAATCAGGAATAGGAATTCTTGGTTCTAACATAGATTTCTGATCAATAGTATCTTGAATCCTTTGTACATTTGTAACGAGATTATCCATTGAAGAGCACAGACCCTGAATATCTATGTCCACACCTGTGTCCTGAAACACCCAAATGTCTAGGGGAAAAAAAAGACTGAACACAGAGCTGAGAAAAAAAAATGATGTCAGAACTTCTTTTTTCCCTCTATTGAGAATCATTAGGTGGGCTCCTTGTACTGTTATGTAGGCAATCCAGTGACACAGTGTGCCAGCAATCAGAGCACATACAGTGATCTGACAATAACCCAAAAACAATAGAACGAGCTCTGAGACGTGGAATCTCTGTAGACCGCAATACCTGAACCTATCCTAACACAACTAAAAGAATTCTCAAAGTGACCCATAAATAAATTAGCATATGTTGGTGCTACCCGTGATCCCATTGCCGCACCACGTGTCTGGCGGTACAGTTCACCCAAAAAAGTAAAATAATTATTTTTTAAAATAAACTCCATTCCAGACATTAAAAACTGTTTCTGTTTGTCCAATAGTCTCGGATCTGTATCCATAAATAATTTCATACTTTCAAGTCCAATTTCATGTTTGACATTTGTATATAGGGAGCATACATCAACTGTAACAAATACGTAACTATCTTTCCACTTAATATTTCTGATAAGTTTGATCACATGTGCAGAATCCTTAATGTAGCTCCTCAATTGGGTGACATGTAACTGCATAATGCTATCTATGTAGCTGGATAGATTTGAAGTTAGGGAACCAATACCCGAAATAATGGGGCGACCAGGGGGATTTGTAAGACTCTTGTGAATTTTGGGAATATGATACATAAAAGGTACGCTTGGATTTTTTATAGAGAGATACTTACTCTCATTCTCATTCAAGACACCATGTCACTGGGCACACGCTCAATTTACAATAGAGCATAAGGGTACCGTCACACTATACGATTTACCTACGATCACGACCAGCGATATGACCTGGCCGTGATCGTAGGTAAATCGTAGTGTGGTCGCTGGGGAGCTGTCACACAGACAGCTCTCCAGCGACCAACGATGCCAAGGTCCCTGGGTAACCAGGGTAAACATCGGGTAACTAAGCGTAGGACCGCGCTTAGTTACCCGATGTTTACCCTGGTTACAAGCGTTAAACTAAAAAAAACAAACAGCACATACTTACATCTGGTGTCCGTCACTGTTATGTAGGCAATCCAGTGACACAGTGTGCCAGCAATCAGAGCACATACAGTGATCTGACAATAACCCAAAAACAATAGAACGAGCTCTGAGACGTGGAATCTCTGTAGACCGCAATACCTGAACCTATCCTAAACACAACTAAAGGCAGCTGTGGATTGCGCCTGTCACTACCTATGCAACTCGGCACAGCCTGAGGAGCTGACTAGCCTGAAGATAGAAAAACAAGCCTGACTTGCCTCAGAGAAATACCCCAAAGGAAAAGGCAGCCCCCCACATATAATGACTGTTAGCAAGATGAAAAGACAAACGTAGGGATGAAATAGATTCAGCAAAGTGAGGCCCGATATTCTAGATAGAGCGAGGATAGCAAAGAGAACTTTGCAGTCTACAAAAAACCCTAAAGCAAAAAACCACGCAAAGGGGGCAAAAAGACCCACCGTGCCGAACTAACGGCACGGCGGTGCACCCTTTGCGTCTCAGAGCTTCCAGCAAAAACGAATAGACAAGCTGGACAGAAAAAGTAGCAACAAAAGCAAAGAAGCACTTATCTAAGCAGAGCAGCAGGCCACAGGAAAGATCCAGAAGCTCAGGTCCAACACTGGAACATTGACAAGGAGCAAGGAAGACAGAATCAGGTGGAGTTAAATAACAAAGCAGCCAACAAGCTCACCAGAACACCTGAGGGAGGAAGCTCAGAAGCTGCAGTACCACTTGTGACCACAGGAGTGAATTCAGCCACAGAATTCACAACACGTCACGTCCCTTGCCGTCTCTGCTTCCCGCACTGTGACTGCCGGCCGTAAAGTGAAAGTGAAAGCACAGCCGCTGTGCTCTGCTTTCACTTTACGGCCGGCAGTCACAGTGCGGGAAGCAGACGGCAAGGGACCTGACGGACACCAGAATGTAAGTATGTGCTGTTTGTTTTTTTTTAGTTTAACGCTTGTAACCAGGGTAAACATCGGGTAACTAAGCGCGGTCCTGCACTTAGTTACCCGATGTTTACCCTGGTTACAAGCGAACGCATCGCTGGATCGCATCGCTAGATCGCTAGATCGGTGTCACACACACCGATCTAGCGATGACAGCGGGAGATCCAGCGATGAAAGAAAGTTCTAAACGATCTGCTACGACGTACGATTCTCAGCAGGATCCCTGATCGCTGCTGCGTGTCAGACACAGCGATATCGTAACGATATCGCTGGAACGTCACGAATCGTACCGTCGTAGCGATCGAAATGTTATAGTGTGACGGTACCCTTACACTTAGAAGCATACACAAGATACTTTATCACTGAGGCCATCAACTTTGATATAAGCAAAGAGATCTGCATACCTGTGCTGACGAGTTGTTTTTTTGTACTATTGTCCAGTAGGACAAGACTTGAATAGCTAATCAAAGGTGGCTTAGGTTGGCTCTCTCCATTTATCTTTATTTCACACCAGTAGGGCCTCCTAGGGACCCTCAGGGAGAGCAGTCGTGGAGCAGGGGTGCCATTTGCACTCAAGAGGTAATGGTAAAGTATGGGGTCAATACGCTCCCACCTGTTTCACTGTTGGGATTTTATTGGGCAGGTGATGAGCAGTGCCTGGTTTTCTCCACACATACCACTTAGAATTATCACCAAAAGGGGCTATCTTCGTCTCATCAGACCAGAGAATCTTATTTTTCATAGTCTGGGAGTCCTTTATGTGTTTTTTAGCAAACGCTATGCGGGCTTTTATATGTATTGCACTGAGGAGAGGCTTCTGTCGGGCAACTCTGTCCTAAAGACATGACTGGTGGAGGGCTGCAGTGATAGTTGACTTTGTGAATCTTTCTCCCATATCCCTCCTGCATTTCTGGAGCTCAGCCATAGTGATCTTGGGGTTCTTCTTTACCTCTCTCACCAAGGCTCTTCTCCCACGATTGCTCAGTTTGGCTGGATGGCCAGGTCTGGGAAGACTTCTGGTGGTCCCAAACTTCTTCCATTTGAGGACTATGGAGACCACTGTGCTCTTAGGAACCTTGATTACTGAAAAAATTATTTTGTAGCCTTGGCCAGATCTGTGCCTTGCCTCAATTCTATCTCTGAATTTCTTGGCCAGTTCCTTTGACCTCATGATTCTCATTTTGTCTGACATGCACTATGAGCTGTGAGGTCTTATATAGACAGGTGTGCGCCTTTCCAAATCAAGTCCTATCAGTTTAATTAAACACAGCTGGACTCCAATGAAGGAGTAGAGCCAACTCAAGGAAGATCACAAGGAAATGGACAGCATGTGACTTAAATATGAGTGTCTGAGCAAAGGGTCTGAATATTTATGACAATGTGATATTTCAGTTTTTCTTTTTAACCCCTTCATGACCCAGCCTATTTTGACCTTAAAGACCTTGCCGTTTTTTGCAATTCTGACCAGTGTCCCTTTATGAGGTAATAACTCAGGAACGCTTCAACGGATCCTAGCGGTTCTGAGATTGTTTTTTCGTGACATATTGGGCTTCATGTTAGTGGTAAATTTAGGTCAATAAATTCTGCGTTTATTTGTGATAAAAACGGAAATTTGGCGAAAATTTTGAAAATTTCGCAATTTTCACATTTTGAATTTTTATTCTGTTAAACCAGAGAGATATGTGACACAAAATAGTTAATAAATAACATTTCCCACATGTTTACTTTACATCAGCACAATTTTGCAAACAAAATTTTTTTTTGTTAGGAAGTTATAAGGGTTAAAATTTGACCAGCGATTTCTCATTTTTACAACGAAATTTACAAAACCATTTTTTTTAGGGACCACCTCACATTTGAAGTCAGTTTGAGGGGTCTATGTGGCTGAAAATACCCAAAAGTGACACCATTCTAAAAAATGCACCCCTCAAGGTACTCAAAACCACATTCAAGAAGTTTATTAACCCTTCAGGTGATTCACAGCAGTAGAAGCAACATGGAAGGAAAAAATTTTTAGTCACAAAAATTATCTTTTAGCAACAATTTTTTTATTTTCCCAATGGTAAAAGGAGAAACTGAACCACGAAAGTTGTTGTCCAATTTGTCGTGAGTACGCTGATACCTCATATGTGGGGGTAAACCACTGTTTGGGCGCACGGCAGGGCTTGGAAGGGAAGGAGCGCCATTTGACTTTTTGAATCAAAAATTGTCTCCACTCTTTAGCGGACACCATGTCACGTTTGGAGAGCCCCCGTGTGCCTAAAAATTGGAGCTCCCCCACAAGTGACCCCATTTTGGAAACTAGACGCCCCAAGGAACTTATCTAGATGCATAGTGAGCACTTTGATCCCCCAGGTGCTTCACAAATTGATCCGTAAAAATGAAAAAGTACTTTTTTTTCACAAAAAAATTCTTTTAGCCTCAATTTTTTCATTTTCACATGGGCAGTAGGTTAAAATGGATGCTAAAATGTGTTGGGCAATTTCTCCTGAGTACGCTGATACCTCATATGTGGGGGTAAACCACTGTTTGGGCACATGGTAAGGCTCGGAAGGGAAGGAGCGCCATTTGACTTTTTGAATTAAAAATTATTTCCATCGTTAGCGGACACCATGTCGCGTTTGGATAGCTCCTGTGTGCCTAAACATTGGCGCTCCCCCACAAGTGACCCCATTTTGGAAACTAGACCCCCCAAGGAAATTATTTAGATGCCTAGTGAGCACTTTTAATCCTCAGGTGCTTCACAAATTGATCTGAAAAAATGAAAAAGTACTTTTTTTTCACAAAAAAATTCTTTTCGCCTCAATTTTTTCATTTTCACATGGGCAGTAGGTTAAAATGGATCATAAAATTTGTTGGGCAATTTCTCCTGAGTACGTCGATACCTCATATGTGGGGGTAAACCACTGTTTGGGCACTCGGCAGGGCTCGGAAGGGAAGGCGCGCCATTTGACTTTTTGAATGGAAAATTAGCTCCAATTGTTAGCGGACACCATGTCGCGTTTGGAGAGCCCCTGTGTGCCTAAACATTGGAGCTCCCCCACAAGTGACCCCATTTTGGAAACTAGACCCCCCAAGGAATTTATCTAGATTCATATTGAGCACTTTAAACCCCCAGGTGCTTCACAGAAGTTTATAACGCAGAGCCATGAAAATAAAAAATAATTTTTCTTTCCTCAAAAATGATTTTTTAGCCTGGAATTTCCTATTTTGCCAAGGATAATAGGAGAAATTGGACCCCAAATATTGTTGTCCAGTTTGTCCTGAGTACGCTGATACCCCATATGTGGGGGTAAACCACTGTTTGGGCGCACGGCAGGGCTCGGAAGGGATGGCACGCCATTTGGCTTTTTAAATGGAAAATTAGCTCCAATCATTAGCGGACACCATGTCACGTTTGGAGAGCCCCTGTGTGCCTAAACATTGGAGATCCCCCAGAAATGACACCATTTTGGAAACTAGACCCCCAAAGGAACTAATCTAGATGTGTGGTGAGGACTTTGAACCCCCAAGTGCTTCACAGAAGTTTATAACGCAGAGCCATGAAAATAAAAAATATTTTCTCAAAAATGATCTTCTAGCCTGCAATTTTTTATTTTCCCAAGGGTAACAGGAGAAATTTGACCCCAAAAGTTGTTGTCCAGTTTCTCCTGAGTACGCTGATACCCCATATGTGGGGGTAAATCACTGTTTGGGCACATGCCGGGGCTCGGAAGTGAAGTAGTGACGTTTTGAAATGCAGACTTTGATGGAATGCTCTGTGGGCGTCACGTTGCGTTTGCAGAGCCCCTGATGTGGCTTAACAGTAGAAACCCCCCACAAGTGACCCCATTTTGGAAACTAGACCCCCAAAGGAACTTATCTAGATGTGTGGTGAGCACTTTGAACCCCCAAGTGCTTCATAGAAGTTTATAATGCAGAGCCGTGAAAATAATAAATACATTTTCTTTCCTCAAAAATAATTATTTAGCCCAGAATTTTTTAATTTTCCCAAGGGTAACAGGAGAAATTTGACCCCAATATTTGTTGTCCAGTTTCTCCTGAGTACGGTGATACCCCATATGTGGGGGTAAACTACTGTTTGGGCACATGCCGGGGCTTGGAATTGAAGTAGTGACGTTTTGAAATGCAGACTTTGATGGAATGCTCTGCGGGCGTTACGTTGCGTTTGCAGAGCCCCTGATGTGCCTAAACAGTAGAAACCCCCCACAAGTGACCCCATTTTGGAAACTAGACCCCGAAAGGAACTTATCTAGATGTGTGGTGAGCACTTTGAACCCCCAAGTGCTTCATAGAAGTTTATAATGCAGAGCCGTGAAAATAATAAATACGTTTTCTTTCCTCAAAAATAATTATTTAGCCCAGAATTTTTTATTTTCCCAAGGGTTACAGGAGAAATTGGACCACAAAAGTTGTTGTTCAGTTTCTTCTGAGTACGCTGATACCCCATGTGTGGAGGTAAACCACTGTTTGGGCACACGTTGGGGCTCAGAAGGGAAGTAGTGACTTTTGAAATGCAGACTTTGATGGAATGGTCTGCGGGTGTCACGTTGCGTTTGCAGAGCCCCTGGTGTGCCTAAACAGTAGAAACCCCCCACAAGTGACCCCATTTTAGAAACTAGACCCCCCAAGGAACTTATCTAGATATGTGGTGAGCACTTTGAACCCCCAAGTGCTTCACAGACGTTTACAATGCAGAGCCGTGAAAATAAAAAATCATTTTTCTTTCCTCAAAAATTATGTTTTAGCAAGCATTTTTTTAGATTTACAAGGGTAACAGGAGAAATTGGACCCCAGTAATTGTTGCGCAGTTTGTCCTGAGTATGCTGGTACCCCATATGTGGGGGTAAACCACTGTTTGGGCACACGTCAGGGCTCGGAAGTGAGGGAGCACCATTTGACTTTTTGAATACGAGATTGGCTGGAATCAATGGTGGCGCCATGTTGCGTTTGGAGACCCCTGATGTGCCTAAACAGTGGTAACCCCTCAATTCTAACTCCAACACTAACCCAAACACACCCCTAACCCTAATCCCAACTGTAGCCATAACCCTAATCACAACCCTAACCACAACCCTAATTCCAACCCTAACCCTAAGGCTATGTGCCCACGTTGCGGATTCGTGTGAGATATTTCCGCACCATTTTTGAAAAATCCGCGGGTAAAAGGCACTGCGTTTTACCTGCGGATTTTCCGCGGATTTCCAGTGTTTTTTGTGCGGATATCACCTGCGGATTCCTATTGAGGAACAGGTGTAAAACGCTGCGGAATCCGCACAAAGAATTGACATGCTGCGGAAAATACAACGCAGCGTTTCCGCGCGGTATTTTCCGCACCATGGGCACAGCGGATTTGGTTTTTCATATGTTTACATGGTACTGTAAACCTGATGGAACACTGCTGCGAATCCGCAGCAGCCAATCCGCAGCCAAATCCGCACAGTGTGCACATAGCCTAATTCTAAAGGTATGTGCACACGCTGCGGAAAACGCTGCGGATCCGCAGCAGTTTCCCATGAGTTTACAGTTCAATGTAAACCTACGGGAAACAAAAATCGCTGTACACATGCTGCGGAAAAACTGCACGGAAACGCAGTGGTTTACATTCCGCAGCATGCCAGTTGTAAAACCGCAGTGAAATGCGCAGAAAAAAACGCGGTAAATCCGCCATAAATCCGCAGCGGTTTAGCACTGCGGATTTATCAAATCCGCAGCGGAAAAATCCGCAGAGGACCAGAATACGTGTGCACATACCGAAACCCTAACCCTAGCCCTAACCCTAACCCTAACCCTAGCCCTAACCCTACCCCTACCCCTAACCCTACCCCTAACCCTACCCCTACCCCTAACCCTACCCCTAACCCTAACCCTAACCCTATTCTAACATTAGTGGAAAAAAAAATTTCTTTATTTTTTTATTGTCCCTACCTATGGGGGTGACAAAGGGGTGGGGGGTCATTTATTATTTTTTTTTATTTTGATCACTGAGATATAATCTATCTCAGTGATCAAAATGCACTTTGGAACGAATCTGCCGGCCGGCAGATTCGGCGGACGCACTGCGCATGCGCCCGCCATTTTGGAAGATGGCGGCACCCAGGGAGAAGACGGACGGGACCCCGGCTGGATCGGTAAGTATGATGGGGTGGGGGGGATCACGGGGGGGGGATCGGAGCACGGGGGCGGAATCAGAGCGCGGGAGGGGTGGAACGGAGCACGGGGGGCGTGGAACGGAGCACAGGGGGGCTGGAATGGAGCACGGGGGGGTGGAACGGAGCACCGGGGGGTGGATCGGAGTGCAGGGGGGGTGATTGGAGCACGGGGGGGTGATTGGAGCACGGGGGGAGCGGACAAGAGCACGGGGGGGAGCGGAGCACTGGACAGAGGGGAGCCGGAGCAGTGTACCGGCCAGATCGGGGGGCTGGGGGGGCGATCGGTGGGGTGGGGTGGGGGCACATTAGTATTTCCAGCCATGGCCGATGATATTTCAGCATCGGCCATGGCTGGATTGTAATATTTCACCAGTTATAATAGGTGAAATATTACAAATCGCTCTGATTGGCAGTTTCACTTTCAACAGCCAATCAGAGCGATCGTAGCCACGAGGGGGTGAAGCCACCCCCCCTGGGCTAAACTACCACTCCCCCTGTCCCTGCAGATCGGGTGAAATGGGAGTTAACCCTTTCACCCGGCCTGCAGGGACGCGATCTTTCCATGACGCCACATAGGCGTCATGGGTCGGATTGGCACCGACTTTCATGACGCCTACGTGGCGTCATGGGTCGGGAAGGGGTTAAATAAATTTGTAAATGTTTCTACATTTCTATTTTTTTAGGTAAAAATGTGGTGCAGAGTGTACATTAATGAGAAAAATATTAACATTTTTGAATTTACCAAATGGCTACAGTGAAGCAAAGAGTGAAAAAATTAAAGTGGTCTGAATACTTTTTGTACCCACTGTATATCTATGTGTTAATCTATAATAGACAGATTTTGTTTTTTGAGATCATTAGTTGTAATATAATGTTGGGAGCGTCACTCTGTCCGAAGCCTTTATAGACTGCGCAAGCGCAACCGCCGGCACAGTCTGGGCCTCACAGAGTGACGCTCCCAGGAGATCGCGGTATGCGTAAACACTGAACGCACACCGCGATCTCCACCGGAGAGTCAGGGACTGCCAGGAGGGTGAGTATCGGCTATATTCACCTGTCCTCCATTCCAGCGCTGCGTGCGGCTTCATCTCCCATCTCCTTTGCTGTGACGTTCACAGTTCAGAGGGCGCGATGACGTGCTTAATGCGCGCCGGCGCCGCCCTTTGACTGAACAGTCACAGCTAGAGGAGCTGGAAGATGGCGGCGCGCAGCGCTGGAACAGGACAGACAGGTGAGTATAGCACGTGCTGGGGGCCAGAGCTAGCGGCGATACCGGCACCTGACCCCACAGCGCGCCGGTGTCCCCGCCTGCTCAGGCCCCCAGCACTCGGAGCCCAGCGACGATAGGTGAGTATGGTATTTTTTTTTTTTTTATATGGCAGCAGCATAAGGGGCATATACCATGGAGCATCTTATGGGGGGCATATAATACAATGGTGGCGCAGGATGGGAGCAGCACATGACAGAACGGGGGCAGGATGGCAGCAGCACATGACAGAACGGGCGCAGGATGGCAGCAGCACATGACAGAACGGGCGCAGGATGGCAGCAGCACATGACAGAACGGGGGCGCAGGATGGCAGCAGCACATGACAGAACGGGGGCGCAGGATGGCAGCAGCACATGACAGAACGGGCGCAGGATGGCAGCAGCACATGACAGAACGGGCGCAGGATGGCAGCAGCACATGACAGAACGGGCGCAGGATGGCAGCAGCACATGACAGAACGGGGGCACAGGATGGCAGCAGCACATGACAGAACGGGCGCAGCATGGCAGCATCACATGATAGAACGGGCGCAGGATGGCAGCAGCACATGACAGAATGGGCGCAGGATGGCAGCAGCAAATGACAGAACGGGTGCAGGATGGCAGCAGCACATGGCAGAACGGGGGTGCAGGATGGGAGCAGCACATGAAAGAACGGGGGCGCAGGATGGGAGCAGCACATGACAGAACGGGCGCAGGATGGCAGCAGCACATGACAGAACGGGGGCGCAGGATTGGAGCAGCACATGAAAGAACGGGAGCACAGGATTGGAGCAGCACATGACAGGATGGGAGCAGCAAATGACAGAATGGAGACGCAGGATGGGTGCAGAACATGTCAGAATGGAGGCGCAGGATGGGAGCAGCACATGTCAGAATGGGGGCGCAGGATGGGAGCAGCACATGACAGAATGGGGGCGCAAGATGGGTGCAGCACATGTCAGGATGGGGACGCAGGATGGAGCAGCACATACCAGGATGGAGACCATATACCAATATAGATGCTTGCCACCCGGGCGTAGAACGGGTTCAATAGCTAGTATAGATATGATATTTGTCATTACGCCACTTCTACTGATATATACCTATGCGTCATCTCACATTGCAATCTATAATGCACAGACTTTGGTTTTGAGGCCTCTGTGCAGCTGCAGTTTTAACCGGCTGTCCTCACTTTTACAATCCCGCCCCAGGCTACATGAAGGATGTATGCATTGCGGTGCTGCCATGTTCCTCCTGTATGCAGACTTTTCACTGATTTTGGCCATGCTTCCAGGTTAAGTTGAGACGCAGATGCACGCCAACCCTCTCTTTAATCTTAACACATGGTTACATGACTATCCTCACCCATGAGGTACTGGCACAAATTTGCGTTCCAGCAGGACAGGAAGAGCATGGCCGCTCACTCCCGAGGACGCAATGCATCTGTAAGCAGCACATCTTTGTAGCACAGGTGAGCACCATCATTGGATAAGATATATAATGGGGTTAGGCAATCTGACAACTAACAAGCTGTAGGATAGAGGTCATATTCTCTGCTGTCACTGGGCACATGCTCCATTTACAATAGAGCATTACACTCAGAAGCATGCACAAGGTACTTTATCACTGAGGCCATCTACTTTGATATAAGCAAAGAGATCTGCATACCTGTGCTGACGAGTTGTTTTTTTGTACTATTGTCCAGTAGGACAAGACTTGAATAGCTAATCAAAGGTGGCTTAGGTTGGCTCTCTCCATTTATCTTTATTTCACACCAGTAGGGCCTCCTAGGGACCCTCAGGGAGAGTCGTCATGGAGCAGGGGTGCCATTTGCACTCAAGAAGATGCCAACAGGTAATGGTTAGTGTTGAGCGATACCGTCCGATACTTGAAAGTATCGGTATCGGATAGTATCGGCCGATACCCGAAAAATATCGGATATCGCCGATACCGATATCCGATACCAATACAAGTCAATGGGACATCAAGTATCGGAAGGTATCCTCATGGATCCCAGGGTCTGAAGGAGAGGAAACTCTCCTTCAGGCCCTGGGATCCATATTAAAGTGTAAAATAAAGAATTAAAATAAAAAATATTGTTATATTCACCTCTCCGGCGGCCCCTGGACATCAGCGGGAGGATCCGGCGTCCGGCACGGCTTCTTTCTTCAAAATGCGCGCCTTCAGGACCTGTGGAATGACGTCCCGGCTTCTGATTGGTCGCGTGCCGCCCATGTGACCGCCACGCGACCAATCAGAAGCCGCGACGTCATTCCTCAGGTCCTAGAAGGCGCTCATTCTAGGACTTTAGCTGAGGAATGACGTCGCGGCTTCTGATTGGTCGTGTGGCGGTCACATGGGCGGCACGCGACCAATCAGAAGCCGGGACGTCATTCCACAGGTCCTGAAGGCGCGCATTTTGAAGAAAGAAGCCGTGCCGGACGCCGGATCCTCCCGCTGATGTCCAGGGGCCGCCGGAGAGGTGAATATAACAATATTTTTTATTTTAATTCTTTATTTTACACTTCCGATACCGATACCCGATATCACAAAAATATCGGATCTCGGTATCGGAATTCCGATACCGCAAGTATCGGCCGATACCCGATACTTGCGGTATCGGAATGCTCAACACTAGTAATGGTAAAGAATGGGGTCGATACGCTCCCACCTGTATGAACAGTCTTATTACATCCTGGATACAGTATCTCTAATTGGGGATTTTTCTCTCTGTTTTTGTTTTTTTAATTTTTTTTACCCTTTTTTGTATTTTAATTGATACTAATAAACTGTTATTTTATATGTATAATCTGTTAATCTACCATTGTATAGGTTATTATGCGCTGCACTGACAATGGAACATAAATGCTATGGAGCTACAGGGCAGCAGAGCAGGGGCTAAATGATCGTTGAATTTGAATGCCCACACCTGATTGTGGGGGTTTATAAGAATACTGGCCAATTTGAATGTTAGTTTTTATGCGTACCTGATGAAGAGAGCAGTTAGCTTTAGAAACGCGTTGTGTTAATAAAAGCATAATTTTTAATAATTATATAAAGTTACAATGCCATTGGATCGTCATTCTTCTATTTTTAATATTTAGTTTGGACTTACGGTACCTATAAAGTTGTTTTACTAATTAACTCCTTCAGTGAACACCGTTCAAAAGTGGATTAAATCATTGAATGTATATAAAAATGGTATCACTGAAAACAAACTCTTAATACAAAACCCGGCACTCAACTTTGTGGTGTGAAGAAACGAAAGATTTATTATCCCTAATCAGAAAACGTTTCGGTCCCACAGCTGGACCTTCATCAGTAACGTTTACTGGGACAATGTATAGATTCAAGTGGCTATATGGCCTGCCCGGAGGTTGCTACCAATATAGTATTGGATATCCAGAGAGAAAAGTTACAGCCTATATGGGTGCTGTCATCGCGGCGTCCACCACTGATTAGCTGACCTGCTAATCAGCGGTGGATGCCGCGATGACAGCACCCATATAGACTGTAACTTTTCTCTCTGGATATCCAATACTATATTGGTAGCAACCTCCGGGCAGGCCATATAGCCACTTGAATCTATACATTGTCCCAGTAAACGTTACTGATGAAGGTCCAGCTGTGGGACCGAAACATTTTCTGATTTGGGATAATAAATCTTTCGTTTCTTCACACCACAAAGTTGAGTGCCGGGTTTTGTATTATTTGCTGATTACGGTTTGGGAACCTACCCGTGCACCTCATACGGTTGTGCACACGTGTTTCTAACTATGAAAACAAACTCTTGACCTGCAAAAAACAAACTGCCATATAGCTCCATCAGTGAAAAAATGAAAAGTTATAACTCTCAGAATAGAGCGATGCAAAATACCGTATTTTTGGACTATAAGACACACCGGACCATAAGACACACCCCAAATTTTCAGAAGGAAAATAGGGAAAAAAAATGTGTCAAATGGAGGTCCGTCTTACTGTCCAAATTCAGCTTACCAGGGAACGGATCGGCACAGGTGGAGGAGTGGTCACAGGGGTCATTCGGTGGTCCAGGTTGGTGCGGTGGCCTTCGGGAAATCCCTTCCCAGGCTGGTGCTGTGGAGGTGCTCTGTGCGGTGGTGGTGCTCTGTGTTGCAGTGGTGCTCTGTGGAGTGGTGCTCTGTGGGGAGGTGGAGCGCTGTGGGGAGACTGTGCTCTGTGGGGTGGCTGTGCTCTGTGGGGAGGTGAGGTTCTGTGGGGTGGCTGTGCCCTGATGGGTGGCTGTGCTCTGTTGGGTGGCTGTGCTCTGTGGGGCAGCGGGGCTCTTTGGGTGGCTGTGCTCTATGGGGTGGATGTGCTCTGTGGGGTGGCAGTGCTCCATGCTGGGGCAGCGGCTCTCAGTGCTGTGTGGGGTGCTCCACCAGCATTTTGTCCAAGCCCCGAAGACCCTGCAGCTCTGTTTCTGCAATGCTGTGGTCTCCGGGAAAATGGCCGCTGGGGAGGGCATATGCTCAGATTTAGATCTCGTAAATGAGGTCTTGTCCCAAGATCTCAGAACGAGATCTCATTTGTTGTGAATTCACCTTTTGGGCGCCCTCCGGTGGTTGTAGAGGGTAATGCAGTTGTGACTGGACTGCAGGATTGGACAGGTGTATCTACTAATTGCAAAACTGACTGGGGTATATAGCCTTGAAGGACTCTTTAGTCCCTGCCAGTTGTCCATTGTTTTTGAAGGATTCACTTCCCTGCTGGTCTCTCCAGTTTGCTGTGCTTTTCTACAAAGATAAGTCCTGGCTTTGTTTTTGCTGTCCACCTGCAGTGGACATTACAGTTTTGTGCATATTCATGTTTTTGTCTTGTTCAGCTTTGTCTGTGAAGGATTTTTTACAGCTAAGCTGTGTCTCTGGAGATGCAGATATACCCCCCATGTCTTTAGTCAGATGTGGTGATTCGTATTTTCTGTGGTGGATATTTTCTAGTGTTTTTATACTGACCGCATAGTACTCAGTTATATTCTTTCTTTTTAGCTAGTATGGCCTCCTATACTAAAATCTGATTTCATATCTGCATGTGTTATTTCCCTCTCCTCTCACCGTCAATATTTGTGGGGGGCTATCTATCCTTTGGGGATTTTCTCTGAGGCAAGATAGGTTTCCTGTTTCTGTCTTTAGGGGTAGTTAATTCTTAGGCTGTGTTGAGGGGTCTAGGGAGCGTTAGGTACCCCCCACGGCTGCTTCTAGTTGCGCTGCTAGGTTCAGGGTTTGCGGTCAGTACAGGGACCACCTTCTCCAGAGTTCGTCTCATGCTGCTCCTAGGCCACCAGATCATAACACTCATTGCCGAGATCTGAATCTAAGCATGCGCCACCCCAGCGGTCATTTTCCCATTGGCCTCCGCATCACAGCAATGCATGTGTGGGTGCCTCCTGGCTTTGATGAAATGCCGGCGGAGCCTCGCCACATCACAGAGCCCCACCACCACCACACCACAGAGCACCGCCGCACCAGCCTGGAAAGGGAGGCTGCATCGGGACTGCCGCCACCGGGACCGCCGCCATAGGATATGTAAAAATATTCTGACCATAAGACGCACCCTCATTTTCCCCCAAAAATTTTTTGGAAAAAAGTGCATCTTATGGTCTGAAAACTATGGTAGTAATTTTTTCTATAAAATATTGTTTGTTGTGTAAAAGTGCCAAAACATAAAAAAATGCATACCATATTTTGTAGACTATAAGACGTACTGGAGCAAATGACAGAACACAAATTTTGAGGAGGAAAATATTTTTTTCTAGATAAAATGGTCTTGCAACTCACCGCCCCGGGACACACCCTCCTCCCTGTCCACAGCAATGCCCCACTCCTGCTGGTGTAGGGGAGAAGACCGGGCTGTGGGTGCTAACGGGGCTCCGGGTACAGAGCTGTTGGGGCCGAGCCTACTGTCGCAGGGAAAGGAGATTGAGGACAGAGCAGACCCTAGACCAGGGTGGAGGGTGCGTGGTGTGTCAGGAGAGGATACGAGGGCTTGCATGGGAAAAGAGAGGGGGTTCCCACCAGAGAGAAAAGACAGTGAGGACTAGCGCAGCGCTGCAAGTAAGGACAGGCCACGCGGCAGTGTTAAAGGTTGGGTGCAGCAAGGACCCTGAGACGATGTCGGGCGAGCGGAGCAGCGCACACTGAGTATGAGACTGCCGTGGAATACTCTTCAGAGCAGCATAACGGACTAGGGGCTCAGAGAGGCAGATCTGTGACCGCCCGCTGCCATCAGAAGTGAGAAGACTGACTTGTTAGGTGGGTAAGTCGGAAGAACTCAGCACCAGCCTCAGCCGGCAGCTAGCATTCTACCCAGAAGAAGGAAATGGCGCCTGAGTCATGCTAAGTGAAATTGACTTATACATAAACTGCCACTTTGAGTTGCTCCTTCCCTTTTTAATCTCTAGCATTAACCTGATTTATTCCCTATTGCTCCCTGAGAGGAGGTTTATCACTGTAACGATTTAATCAAAAGATTGTTTTCCCCTGTTAACCCTTGCTCTGTGCCTCTGTGTCACTGCATCCAATTACCTGTGTTACACTGACACAGTTAGGCTACATTCAGACTAGCGTTGTGCTAGTGTGCGTCGGGTGACGCAGCGGCGACGCACGCGTCATGCGCCCCTATGTTTAACATGGGGGACGCATGCGTTTTTGTTTGTTGCGTTGTGCGACGCATGCGTCTTTTTTGCCGCAAGCGTCGGACCAAGAAAACGCAACAAGTTGCATTTTTCTTGCGTCCGATTTTCGGCAAAAAACGACGCACGCGTCGCAAAACGCAGCGTTTTTGCGTGCGTTTTGCCGCGTTTTTGCGTGCGTCGTGCGTTGCGTCGCCGACGCAGCGGCGCACAACGCTAGTCTGAACGTAGCCTAAGCCACATTCAGAATATAAGGTGCATCCTCATTTTCCTCCCACATTTGGGGGGAAAAATGCATTTTATAATCCGAAAAATATGGTAAATGTAGTATCGCTGTGGTCATACTGACCTGAGGGATAAAGCTGTATTATCACTTTTACCAAATGGTAAACAACATAAAAATAAATCAATAAAACAATTCCCGAATTGCTGATTTTTGTTCAGTCTGTCACCCAAAAATTGAAAAGAAAGCATTCAAAAAACATTGTGATCAAAATGGCACCAATAGAAACCACAATTCATCCAGCAAAAAACAAGCCCTCACATGACTATGTGGTCACAAATATAGAAATATTATAGCTATTAAAATATGGCACTGCAAAAACTTTGTTTTGGAAAAAAAAAGTGTCTTCTACTGTCTGATAGCAGCCAAACATTAATAAAAACTTTATAAATCTGGTATTTCTGTAATCGCACCCACCCGAAGAATAAAGTCGTCTAATCACATACAGTATACAGCACGAGGAACGGCGTAAAAAATAAGTAAAAAAAATTCTTCTTCTACTTTTGATTTGTTTATTCTGCCTCCCAAAGATTGCAATAAGGCACAGCTTGCGATCCTGCGCTCTTAGCTGAGCGCTTACACCAAGGTTTCCATGTGAATCTTTAAAATACAGATTTGAGATGGACCCCCTTGCAGATGATTCCCTGCAATTAAACAGTTGGAGACACTGTGGACGATGTCTGGACTATGATTCCACGGTGTTCGTCTTTTTAAGCTTGCATAAAAGCGCTTTCAACCAGTTTTGTACATCTCTGAAAAGAAGGACACTGCTGAAAAGAAGCCAAACAGAGTAACTCTGTCTCATTATAGTGAATGGATCCCTCCGGGGTTTAATCTGTATCACATCATACAGAGATTTAGATGTATACCTCGATGTAAGTGCTCCGTAGGGGAGCGCAGAATAAATGTGTTGCTAAATGTTATGCAAAATGTTCCCAATAAAAGCTTCAACTTAATCCACAAAAAAAGCAAGTCCTCACTCAGGGCCATCATCCGTCAATGAAAATATAGGCGACTTCCACATTACTGGTAGCAAAAAGGCTACAGAAAAGTGCTATGGCTCCACACTACCCCGAAAAAAGAAGTCCATCGAATTTAGAGCTCCCAAATTCAAATGCCCTCCTCTTATCTGTGCTCCACAATGTGCCTAAACCACAGTTAACACCCACATTTGGCATTTATATAGCAACGAGAGCTAACCTAATTTAAGGGGTCAATCTCTCCAGAAGTATGAGATGGCACATTGTATGGGTACTGCAATGTATGGGCACTGCAATGTACAGGCACTGCAATAGCAGAGTTATTATTATTATTATTATTATTATTATTATTTATTGTTATAGCGCCATTTATTCCATGGCGCTTTACATGTGAGGAGGGGTATACATAATAAAAACAAGTACAATAATCTTAAACAATACAAGTCATATCTGGTACAGGAGGAATGAGGACCCTGCCCGCGAAGGCTCACAATCTACAAGGTTGCCATTTTCACTCAGCAAAATCCATTGCTGCATCCAAGAGAGAGGTGTAGTTTTCAAAGTCGGGTCACTTGAGGGGAGATTTTGCTCTTCTGACATTTAGGGGCTCTGTATATGGAGTCCGCAAACTATTCTACGATAATTTGTTCAAAAATCAAATATTGCTCCTTCTGTTCTATGTGGCTAAGTAGTATTGTACAGCCACACATGGGGTGTTGCCAAAAAAAAAACATTTTAGTGGAAATAAATTGTAATTTTCTATTGACTAAGCCCAGTGTTCTACACTTCTGTGAATCATCTAAGGGTTAAAAATTCTCACTACACCCCTAGATTAATTCCCCAAGAAGTCTACTTTCCAAAATGTGGTCACTGGTGGGGGTTTCTGCTGTTTTGACATGTCAGGGGCTCTTCAAATGTGGCATGTCATCTGCAATCTGTTCCAGCCAAAATTGCACACCAGAACTTAGTGCTCTTTCCCTTCAGAGCCCTGCAGTGCGCCCAAACAGTAGTTTTCCATCATAGAAGGGATATCGGTGTACTTAGGATAAATTGCACAACAAAATGTATTGTCTAACTTCTCCTGTTACCTTTGGAAAAATGAAAAAATTAGTGGCTGAGGCAACATTTTTTTGCTGGAAAATTGTATTTTTTCATTTACAAGGCTCAATGTTAAAAATTACTGTGAATATGTGTGGGTTCGAGGTGCTCACTACACATCTAGATAAATTCCTCGAGGAATAATATAATTTCCAAAATTAGTTAACTTGTGGGGGTTTCTTCTGTTTAGGCACATCAGGGGATCACCAAACGCGATATGGTGTATGCTATCTATTCCAACCAATTTTGCACTCCAAAAGTCAAATAGCGCTCCTTCTCATCCGAACCCTGCCATGCACCCAAACAGTATTGTGTATTGTATCAGCGTACACAGGAGAAATTGTAAAATAAATTCGTGGCTAAAATAAATTTTGTGCAAAAAATTAAAATGTTAATTTTTTCCTTTCACATTTCTTTAATTCCTGTTAAGCGCCTAAGGGGTTAATAAACTTCTTGAATGTGGTTTTGACCACTTTGAGGGGTACAATTTTTAGAATGGTGTCATTTTAGGGTATTTTCTGTCATAAAGGCCCCTCTAAGTCACTTCAAAATTGATGTGGTCCCTAAAAAGACGGTTTTGTAATTTTTGTTGGAAAAATGATAAATTGCTGATAAAACTGTAACGCTTCTAACTTTCTAGCAAAAAAAATATATTTTTCAAAACTGATGTTGATGTAAAGTAGACATGTGGGAAATTAAATTTATAAATTCTTTTTTTTACAGCATGACGAACTGATTTAGGAATATAAAAATTTAAAATTTGAAAATTGCAACATTTTCGAAGACTTTTGCCAAATTCCCGATATTTTCACATATAAGCACAAAAATTATCAATCTAAATTTACCACTAACATAAAGTACAATGTGTCTTCAAAAAATAATCTCAGAATCACTGGTAATCATTGATGCCTCCTAGAGTTATTACCTTATAAAGTGACACTGGTCAGAATTGAAAAATTTGACCTGGTCAGGAAGATGAAAACAGGCTTCGGATTCAAGGAGTTAGCATATAGTAATTTCATAATGCATACTTGAAAACTGTGCCAATTTGCTCGATTTTCCAGCAAATGAACTTTAAAGGGAACCTGTCACCCCGAAAACTGCGAGTGAGGTAAGCCCACCGGCATCAGGGGCTTATCTGTTATGGCTGGCAATCAGGCAACACAGCGTGCAGTAATCAGCGCACATACAGAGATCTGGCAATAACCCAAAACAATAGGACGAGCTCTGAGACGTGGAATCTCTGTAGACTGCAGTACCTGATCTATCCTCACACAACTGGAAGCAGCAGTGGATTGCGCCTATCAACTACCTATGCAACTCGGCACTGCCTGAGGAGCTGACTAGCCTGAAGATAGAAATACAAGCCTGACTTACCTCAGAGAAATACCCCAAAGGAATAGGCAGCCCCCACATATAATGACTGTTAGCAAGATGAAAAGACAAACGTAGGAATGAAATAGATTCAGCAAAGTGAGGCCCGATATTCTAGACAGAGCGAGGATAGCAAAGAGAACTATGCAGTCTACAAAAAACCCTAAAACGAAAACCACGCAAAGGGGCAAAAAGACCCACCGTGCCGAACTAACAGCACGGCGGTGCACCCCTTTGCTTCTCAGAGCTTCCAGAAAAAGATAATAACAAGCTGGACAGAAAAAACAGAAAACAAACTAGAAGCACTTATCTAGCAGAGCAGCAGGCCCAAGGAAAGATGCAGTAGCTCAGATCCAACACTGGAACATTGACAAGGAGCAAGGAAGACAGACTCAGGTGGAGCTAAATAGCA
This sequence comes from Ranitomeya imitator, assembly GCF_032444005.1. Taxonomy (NCBI): domain Eukaryota; kingdom Metazoa; phylum Chordata; class Amphibia; order Anura; family Dendrobatidae; genus Ranitomeya; species Ranitomeya imitator. The sequence goes on from NC_091291.1 coordinate 50,258,494, forward strand.
AGGCAGCCAACGAGCTCACCAAAACACCTGAGGGAGGAAGCCCAGAGACTGCAATACCACTTGTGACCACAGAAGTGAACTCAGCCACAGAATTCACAACACTTATCTACAGCATTCTGTAATGCCCATTCTGTAATGCTGTAGATAAGCCCCCGATGTTACCTGAAAGAGGAGAAAAAGACGTTAGATGATACTCAACCAGGGGCGGTCCCGCTGCTGGTCCGGTCGGATGGGCGTTTCTGGTCCGCTGCGGCGCCTCCCATCTTCATTCCAAGACGTCCTCTTCTGATCTTCAGCCACGGCTCCGGCACTGGCATACTTTGTCTGCCCTGTTGAGGGCAGAGCAAAGTACTGCAGTGCGCAGGCGCCGGAAAGGTCAGAGAGGCCCGGCGCCTGCGCACTGCAGTACTTTGCTTAGTGACTTTGATTAGTGACTATTGGCTCTAAAAGGCTGTCTAAGCCTTCCTGTCCCAAAAAAGGGAATACTCCTAGAGCAGACAATGAAATTGTTTTTGTAGACAGACTTAGGATATAGTTATAGGATATGAATTGCTTTAGGTCATTAAACATACTTGAACACAGTCAGATATTTCTCCCAAACAGCTTGTTCTACCTTTTGAAGATAATTTAGTCTCAAAGAATTCCAACCTTAATGTAAGCTAAGAGCACAATGTAACTGTCTAAATCAAAAAGACTTTAAATGGAAGAAGACAAATGATCCAGTAAGATCTTCTCCATTCAGTACTCTGATGGATGCTGCAGATGGTGCAGTAAATGATTATTTCCAATCTCTATATATCCACTTATTATATATGTGCTGCACTTAGAAGTTCTTGAGCTGAAAATGAACTCATCTGCAGATGGTTGTCCCAGATAAAGTAGTAGAGTGGCCATTATCCCAGACTCATACCATTCATTAACCAAAGCGCTTGACGACAGTGAGTGCAGGAGGCTTTTAAACAAAGAATAGCACTATTAGGATATGTGCACACAACTTTTTTTTTAAGTGGATTCCACCTGGAAAAACCGGGAAAAGGTCCTCAATAAGCAATTAAAAAATCATCACTGTGCAAATTTGACACCTTTTGCAATGGTTTCAAGAAAGTCGTGAAACGGCCAAAACAATTGACTTGACCATTTTTCAGGTGGATTCCAATTGGAAGTTTTAATTCATTTAAATATAAAATAAAAAAAACCATGATATTTATGCAGTACAATGCTCCATCGCAGCCTCGAAGTCTCCAAGAATTTAAGGAGAGAATTACCAACCATTCTTTTTAGAATTGAGATTCCTCAATGGTTGATACCTTCTAATGGCTAACTGAAAAGATGGTACCAAATTGCAAGGTTTCGAGACAACTCGGGTCCCTTCATCAGGCATAGACTAATAGACATTCTGAAGAATCACATATTTATTTATTAGTCTATGCTTGATGAAGAGACCTGAGTAGTCTCGAAAGCTTGCAATTTGTTACCATCTTCTTAGTTAGCCACTAAAAGGTATCAACCACTGAGGACTCTCAATTCTAAATATTTTTCTATCCACTAGCTAACACGGTACAAGGATATATATCTTTCCTGCATCCATTTTTTCTAATGTTTCTGGACAGCTCTGCTGAAGAACATATACCAAACACATTTTTAGAGGACAACATGCTCCAAACTCTTTCAAACAAAGCCTCTTCAATCACGAGAACAGCGGAAGGCAGACCTATAAAGACTAGAATTAATCAGAGCAGACTCCAGGCTTCAAAGGGTAAAATGAACACAGATCTAAAACCTCATACTGAATCAATGCAGTCGACAGACAAGCAATAAATTAACAAAGGCTTCAGATTCAGAACTAAAAGGGATTCAGTCGCCATGTTTTTGCTACTCCATCTGATAGCAGTATAATGTAGGGGCAGAGACCCGGTTTTCAGCTTGGTATCACTTGCTGGGCTGCTTGATGTCATTTTGAAAAAAAAAAAATCACTGCATTATCTTCTGTAGATCTGACAGTTCTCTGAATATTGAGCTCTGTATAACTCCACCCACACCACCGATTGGTAGTTTTCTACCTATTGTGAGGTGCCAAGGGGAGAAGTACTAGAAAACAGATATGTTTCTCCCCGTTTCATTTCATATGTATCACAGTATGGATTGTGAAGCTGTTTATTTCTCTGTAATCCGGTCCTGGTTTCTTTAGTGATCAGCCTGAAAGCTCTGGTGCTTCCCTTCCACACAGACAATCCAGCTTTTGCTCCAGCTGATATAATCAAGGAACTGCTGGGATCTCAGTCTCTCATCTGCTGGTCTGGGAGCTGACACAGTAAGGCTACGTTCACATTAGCGTTCCGCTAATGTGCGTCGCTGTTGCGTCGGCGACGCAGCGGCGACACAGCGGCGACGCGCCCCTATGTTTAACATGGGGGACGCGTGCGTTTTTTTTGTCGCGTTTTCCGACATGTGCTTCGTTTCCGACGCTAGCGTCGGACGCAAGAAAATGCAACAAGTTGCATTTTTCGTGCGTCCGATTTTCGTCAAAAAACGACGCACGCGTCGCAAAATGCAGCGTTTTTGCGTGCGTTTGCGCGCGTTTTTTTATGCGTCGTGCGTTGCGTCGCCGACGCAGCGGCGCGCAACGCTAATGTGAACGTAGCCTAAGGTTGCACAAACTTCTTTCTTGTTGTATAGGTTTATTTTGCAGTTAGTATCTTGTTGTTAGTTAGCGGCCAGACGGCCTTAGACATTTTATTTCATGTTTGGCACGTGTAACATTGCACGGCAAATGTGTACAATAAATACACCTGACACATACCTGTGTGGAACTCGCTAGCCTGCTAGTGTTCGGTGTGACTCCATAGCCACCTGCTTGGGCCAAAGCAGAGATCCCTGATGAGCTATATTCCCACAAATGGTTTTGAGAATGCGGGCATAGTGGCTGTTGGACTGTGACTGCAGATAAAGTGCTCTGTGTATGTCCTGGCTGAAAGCTCATGTGCTTTTGAAGAGCCAAGAGTCCAGTAATATGGAGGAACTAGTGAAACAGTTATTGCAGGCAAATGTGCAACAACAGCAGACCAATACTTACTTCCAGCAAGCCCTGGACCAGCAAAACCAGATTCAGCAAGAGCAGTTGAATGCAATAAAGCAGGCTTTGATTCGGCAGCCCCGAGATGAGAGGGATCATGCACAAAGTGTTGCTGGTGCACGGAAAGCCGTACAAAAAACCCTGCTTAAAATGACTGCTGACGATGATGTAGAAGCGTATCTCACCATATTTGAACGTATTGCAGAACGTGAACATTTACCGGTGGACACGTGGGCTGAAGTGGTTGCGCCATTTCTGAGTGGAGATCCACAAAAGGCCTATTACGATTTAAGTGGAGTGGATGCTATGGACTATACCAAATTAAAAAGCGAAATCCTGGCAAGGCTGGGAGTAAACACATATGTACGAGCACAGAGGGTACATTTATGGACTTTTGTGGAAGATCAGCCAGCCCGCTCACAAATGCATGATCTTATCCATCTAGTAAAAAAATGGCTGCAACCAGAGATTTTGACATCTGCAGAGATGGTGGAACGTGTTGTTCTAGACAAGTACCTGCGGTCCTTGCCCCCTAAGTTACAGAGGTGGGTTGGACAAGGTGACCCATATACAGCCGACCAGTTGGTGAATATGGTCGAACGCTACAATGCTTCCGAAAGCCTACTCCAAGGGACGTTATCACCTCGCTGGGCTCCCAAGAAATCGCCAGAAAATATTGCGAGACCTACTTCATCTTCAAAAGAAGAGAACGTTGCAATAAAGGGTAGCAGACCCACAAAGAACTATGGAGGCGGTACAGTCTCACAGCAATTCAGCAGACCCTATCAGGCGAGGAAGCAAGGACCTATACAATGTTGGCGATGTCGCGGGCTTGGCCATGTAGCAGCTAACTGCCCAATGACTACAGAGCCAATGGACTGTAACGCTATGAGACGCCTTTCGTTATATGTACAGTCAGTCTGTGTTGCAGAGGTCCTCACAGGAAATGAACGACACGTGTGTTGCCTCGAGGTCGACGGCCATAGTGTGAATGCCATCTTGGATTCCGGCAGTCAAGTAACTCTGGTACATGCCAGTTTGGTGGACCCTAGAGCCCTAACGAACTCATCCCTGGGCATTAGTTGCATCCATGGCGATATAAAAAACTACCCCACTGCCTGGGTCACCCTTGCCACGCCAGTAGGAACCAAAAGACATCAAGCGGCAGTCCTAAAGTCTATGGGACATGATGTAATATTGGGGAGAGACTTTCCCTTATTTTGGGACTTGTGGAACCTTAAAAATGGCATGAGCACTCTAGTTGAGGAGGGTGCCGTGGGGCTAACCCCTGAGCTATTGCAGCAAGAGGGGGGGAGTCCATCTCAGAGGTAACTCCATAATCTGTAGACTCACCTCTGGCTGTATATGCAGGCGACGCAAGTGAACTAGAGGAGGCTATAGAAATGCCAGGTCTTGAGGTGGCCCGTGGTAAGTTCGGGACCGCTCAACACCAGGACCCTACTCTGACAAGGGCATGGGAAAATGTAAAGGTCTCTGAGGGAAGACCATTGTACCCAGGGGCTCAAAATGAGTTCCCACACCTAGCTGTGCAACAGGGTATGCTGTATCATATAGACAAAGTGCGGGGGGTGGCGGTAGAGCAACTAGTGGTGCCCAAGTCCTTTCGCCAGGTAGTTTTGGAACTGGCACATAAACATCCCTTGGGGGGGGACCTGGCCGGAGAAAAAACAAAACACCGTATTCTGCAGCATTTCTTTTGGCCGGTTCTACGGGGGGACGTGACCCGGTATTGTCAGTCCTGTCCTACGTGTCAATTGACCACACCTATGTCACATTTTCGAAGCCCCCTTGTGCCCTTACCCATAATAGAGGTGCCCTTCGAGAGGATAGCAATGGATATAGTGGGTCCATTAGTTAAATCTGCCAGGGGACATCAGTACATTTTGGTAGTACTAGATTATGCCACTCGTTACCCTGAAGCAGTGCCTCTGCGGAATGCCAATGCGAAAGCAATTTCAAAGGAGCTTGTTAATATGTTTTCTCGCACCGGCATTCCGAAAGAAATACTAACAGATCAGGGAACCCCCTTTATGTCTCGAATACTTAAGGACTTGTGTAAACTACTAAAAATCTCCCACTTGCGTACTTCAGTATATCACCCTCAGACTGGCGGGTTGGTGGAGCGATTTAATAAAACCCTGAAGGGAATGTTGAAAAGGGTGGTAGATAAGGACGGGAGGGATTGGGATGCTCTCCTACCATATCTCCTGTTCGCTATACGGGAAGTACCCCAATCCTCCACAGGCTTTTCGCCTTTTGAGTTAGTTTACGGGCGATGTCCTAGAGGCCTGTTAGATATTGCTAAAGAGACTTGGGAACAAGAGGTGACTCCTTATCGCAGTGTAATTGAACACGTAATGCTTTTGCAAGATAGAATTGAGGCGGTCATGCCAATAGTTAAAGAATGTTTAGAACGTGCGCAACAGGTCCAAAGCACGGTGTATAACCGAGCGGCTAAAACACGAGTCTTTCAACCCGGAGACAGGGTGTTAGTATTGGTACCCACTGTAGAAAATAAATTTCTTGCGAAGTGGCAGGGCCCATACGAGGTGTTGGAGAGAATAGGTGAAGTGAATTATAAGATATATCAACCAGACAAGAGGAAAACCAAACAAATCTACCACATAAACTTGCTTAAGGCCTGGCGGGATAGGGAGAGTCTAATGACAAAAGCCACCCTTAATGATGGACCTCGTAGGGCACCCCTATCTGTGGTAAATGACCCCCAGGTAGCATTGCCAGAGGTGGGTATTGCAGAGACACTATCCAAAAGTCAAAAACGAGAGACTAAGGAATTTATACAGAAAAACACAGAGGTTTTTTCAGAGCTTCCTGGTCGTACTCACTTAATTAAACACGACATTGTTACTGATCCACAGGTCCGTGTACGACTAAAACCATATCGAATTCCGGAGGCTCGGAGAAAAGCCATTGCCCAGGAAGTCGAGAAAATGTTAGAACTTGGAGTCATTGAAGAGTCCCGGAGTGATTGGGCTAGCCCAATCGTGCTAGTGCCCAAACCCGATGGGACTATTAGGTTTTGTAATGATTTTCGGAAATTAAATGAGGTATCTAAATTCGATGCCTACCCGATGCCGAGAGTTGATGAACTTATAGAGAGACTGGGTTCGGCTAGGTACATATCTACTATCGACTTAACAAAAGGTTATTGGCAAATTCCCCTCACGGATTCAGCCAAAGAGAAAACGGCCTTTGTAACGCCCCAGGGACTGTTCCAGTACCGTGATATGCCATTTGGGTTGCATGGTGCTGCAGCCACCTTCCAACGTCTAATAGATATTGTCCTTAAACCCCACGTCCAGTATGCGTCCGCATACTTGGACGATATTATTGTCTTTAGTGATGACTGGGACACACATTTGTCAAAAGTACAAGCCGTCTTAGACTCGATAATAACTGCTGGGTTAACTGCCAATCCTAAGAAATGTACCTTGGGATTGGAAGAGGCTCGCTATCTGGGATATAGCATAGGGCGAGGAGTCGTAAAGCCACAGACCAATAAAGTGGACGCTATTCAGAATTGGCCACGACCGGTCAACAAAAAACAGGTCGGAGCCTTTTTAGGGATCGTTGGCTATTATAGGCGCTTCATTAAAAATTTTGCCACCATCGGGGCCCCTCTCACAGAGCTTACCAAGGGCTCAAAATCTATCACAATAAAGTGGAACGCAGAAGCAGAGAAGGCCTTTCAGTATTTGAAAACGGTCCTCTGTGACCAACCAGTGTTGGTTGCCCCTGACTTTAAACGGGAGTTTATTGTCCAAACGGACGCCTCTGGTGTCGGCCTCGGTGCAGTATTGTCACAGGAAGTGAATGGCGAGGAACACCCAGTAAGCTATCTGAGTAGGAAGCTTACCAGGGCAGAAAAGAATTATAGCGTGGTTGAGCGTGAAGCCCTGGCTGTGAAATGGGCCCTATTCACCTTACGCTATTATTTACTAGGTCGCCAATTTAGGCTAGTAACGGACCATTCACCCCTAACATGGATGTCCCGCACAAAAGAGGGCAATGCGAGGGTGACACGCTGGTTCTTGGCATTACAACCTTTTAACTTTTCCATTGAGCACAGGGCAGGCGCAGCGCACGGGAATGCAGATGCGTTATCCAGAACACACTGCTTAGTGACTCATCGTGTCCGACCCTACAGGCTCGAACAAAGGAAGGGGGTATGTGAGGTGCCAAGGGGAGAAGTACTAGAAAACAGATATGTTTCTCCCCGTTTCATTTCATATGTATCACGGTATTGATTGTGAAGCTGTTTATTTCTCTGTAATCCGGTCCTGGTTTCTTTAGTGATCAGCCTGAAAGCTCTGGTGCTTCCCTTCCACACATACGATCCAGCTTTTGCTCCAGCTGATATAATCAAGGAACTGCTGGGATCTCAGTCTCTCATCTGCTGGTCTGGGAGCTGACACAGTAAGGTTGCACAAACTTCTTTCTTGTTGAATAGGTTTATTTTGCAGTTAGTATCTTGTTGTTAGTTAGCGGCCAGATGGCCTTAGACATTTTATTTCATGTTTGGCACGTGTAACATTGTACGGCAAATGTGTACAATAAATACACCTGACACATACCTGTGTGGAACTCGCTAGCCTGCTATTGTTCGTTGTGACTCCATAGCCACCTGCTTGGGCCAAAGCAGAGATCCCTGATGAGCTATATTCCCACACTATGCACAGAGTACACAGAAAGCTGCCAATTAGTGGTGGGGATGGTTTAGGACAAAATGACAGCAGTCTAATGACAGGAGGTGGTTCCTTAGTCAGAGTGATTTCACTGTTATTAATCAGCAATTAGCATCGCTTTTTAACACAAGGCAAAAACAGGTATTTTCTCCCACATCTCATTTAGCTTTCCATGTGTCTTACACCATCCCCTGGCCCAGTCATGGGTGTCAGCTTCTATAAAGTCACCTCAGCAGTTCACACTCTAGAATTTACCAGCCGTACTAAAGTCCAATCATGTCCAGCCTTAGATGAGAAGATGAGAAGCCGCAATGCTCCTCTGGGAAATATGCAAATTGTCTTTTCAAAAAAGAAGAGGAGTAGAACTGTAGTGCCACCTAAAGGAAGAAGCAATCCTAAAAATTAATAGTGAACCTTTAACAAGACTTATCAGATGACATAGCATAAAAACCAAAACCGTAATGTTAATTTTCAGAAACTGTGTTTTGGGGTACTGCCCTTCATCAGTGCGAAGTGATGAGGTTGTGCCTGTTGTGGTAATATGTTAGAAGGGGATAGCTTCAGCCACCCACGGACTGGTAAAACATTTGTAATCAAGGAACGTTATACCTGCTCTTCTAATGTTATTTATTTGATAGTATGCCCTTGTGGGTTAATGTATGTGGGTGAAAGCACGATGGAAGTGAGAGCACGTTTTAGTAAACATAAGAGTACCATCAGAACCAAATTGCTTGAGCTACCTATTCCCAAACATTTTAGTGAGTGCAGACATTCTGTGAATCAGTTGAGATTTAGAGTCATTGATGGAGTCCCTATACAGAGAAGAGGAGGAGATAGGGTAAAAATCTTGAAACAGAAGGAAATGAGATGGATTTCTGTTTTAGAAACGCTACAACCAAAATGCTACATCCAAAGCGTTGACTACAATTTACAGATTTGTATACCCTGACCCCTTGGTTCTCTGTTTGTGTCATGATCTGTTGGTATTTCTACCTGTGTGCTTTTAATTTTTTTTAAATGTGCTCTAAAATAGGTATTTTTTGTCTTTTTAGGATTTGACATCCAGGGACTATTGGAGGCTGTTGGGCTGAACACCTTTGGATAATTTCCATATGTCGGGATTTTGTGTCTTGGTCACCCATGCCCTCGTTTTCCTCCTTGCCTGCCAAATCCTAAAATACTATGTGATAATTTGTTACCATGCATTTGATAGTCAATTGAGATCCTTTTTGATAGGTCTATTGCCCCATAGCTTCCCGGTTGCCATGGATATGGCCTGGTCAGCTGTCCGGAGCCTCCACAGGGGTGCATGAGGTGTGGGGGTGCATGAGGTGTGGGGGTGCGTGAGGTGTGGGCGTGCTATGCGCGTTTTTTGGGGTGTGGTCAAGTGAGTGATCACTCGGTTTTCCCCTGGACTGAACATGGACGCATGCACTTTCTGGCGCCCTGGTTGGTAGGTCCGAACATCCTTGCTCGTTTGATGTGCACCTTATGCGCATGCGTCGTGGGCTGCGATCATGTGATGTCACGTGACCACTCAACGGATGTGACCTCTGCGCGTGCTCTCGCGGGCGCTCATGAGCCGATGGGTGAAGTAAGTGACGCACACACTTGTGGGATACCGACGATAGGTCAAAATATAAGCGACAATGTGATATGAACTAATGACAGGCTGATGGGGTTGTCTACATGGGTGATTATATTGATTGGTAGAGGGTTACCATGACTACTAGATAGCCCTAAGGTGATAGGCACTTGTGTACAAGGGGTGTGTCTTGCTATATTACACTGATGTGTTGACGGCTAAGGCTACTTTCCCACTTGCGTCGTTTTGCCTCCGTCGCAATGCGTTGTTTTGGAGAAAAACGCATCCTGCAAAGTTGCCCGCAAGATGCAATTTTTTTCCATAGACTTTCATTAGCGACACATTGCAATGGATTGCCACACATCGCATCCGTCGTGCAACGGATGCGTCGTGTTTTGGCAGACTGTCGGCACAAAAAACGCTACATGTAACTTTTTACGGAACTCCGCCCCCTCCTCCCCGGACCTTACAATGGGGCAGCGGATGCGTTGAAAAACTGCATCCGCAGCCCCCATTGTGCTTTTACTTCACAGCATGCGTCGGTACGTCGGCCCGACGCACTGCGACGGGCCCGTACCGACGCTAGTGTGAAAGTAGCCTAAGATAGTTAAAATGTATGTAAATATTGAGTTTGTGTGTCACTTGTATGTCTATTGAGGTACTATGATACATGTTATATACGTGTTTTTATGTTATTTATGTATATTTAATAAAGGCGATTCCTTGATGGTGATTGGTGCTTATCTAGCTCCACTCTATATAAGGCTGCCATTTGTACTACATTGTATACTTGACAAAGACCATGTTTGGTCGAAACATTGTATGACTTTAATGGCAGAATAAAGAAGCTTTACTTTTTTCACCTGGACAGGATGCTGATCGCTTTTCTTTATTTGTGAGTACTTATTCGATTGGGTTAATGGATTTTTGAGCGCGCATCCGGATCATCCGATGTGCTGTCATTTGCTGTTTTCTACATATTATCAGATGAGATAGCATAAAAACCAAAACCATAATGTCAATTTTCAGAAACTGTGCTTTGAGGTACTGCCCCTCATCAGTGCAAAGTGTGAGATCTGGTTTGGCTGTGTGTGAGGCGTCTGTCTGAGCTGACAAGGGGAAGCAGTAACACATTTAATGCGAAACGCGCGTTGGGGTCTTGCTTTATCCTCTGGTGACTATCATCTGAGCCATTATGGGTAAAGGTGAAATACTAGCATTAAACATTTAATTATATTAACAGTGTGCAGTGAGTGATCTTTAATAGAATGTTCAGTGTGTGTTGGCTTCTTTTGTTCTCAGCAGCACAAGTCCTGTTAACATCAGGCAATGTGATGCAGAGAACAATTATCTTTTGAGCAGCACAAAGGATATGTTCACCAGACAAACAGCTTTTTTTCTCACTCATCAGCACTGCGTTTGCTCTTTAAGATTATCATGTTCCTACTAAGGGTTGTTCACCATAATCTTGCAGTGTAGATACACCTTAAGACTAGTCAGTAAAAAATGGTGTTTTGTGCTGAATATGGAGAAAACACTTATTATATCAGTGTCGTTGAGCTGTTTAAATTGTTTGCTTCAGCGCAAAGTTTGTAAATTTTGCTGATAAATTTTGATTGCATCTGTATGTCATGCTGTTACCAATCACGTTATTTAGCTATAACTGTGAGATGTTGTAAGCTTACTGCAGAGGCCTTGGATATCATCATCTGTCATGCAATGAAACATAAACACTGATATTGGCTTTTTAGAAGTAATAATGAAATGAATATAACTATGCCTTATTAAAGTTAGAACTAGAAGTTGTTATGTAAATCCCAAACCCAAATCAGGTTTGTTTCTTTCAAATACAATTACCGGTAGTAATAAAATGAACTTATGGCAAGAGAGACATTAGCATGTGAAGTTTTCTGATAAAACAATAGAGATCTCAATGATTTTATCATCTGAACTGTATTTGTATATCACAAGACAAGTTAATCAGTCAAGTGTATTCCCCACATTGTGTCCCAGAATAAAAAATACCCCACACTGCGCTCATAAAAAATATGCTCCATACTAAGACCTTTGTTAAAAATATGCCCCATATTGTGTCACTGTGCTCTAAATAAAAATATATGTCCAAATAAAAACATACCACCACAATGCCCCCTAATAAAAATATGACCCATAATGTGCCCTCTAAAATTAAAAATCCCCTACATTGTCCTATATTGTGCCCCTACATAAAAGTTGGCTCATACTAAGTCCCTGAATAAAAGTATGTATGACCCATCAAGTGCACCTGGAAAAATTATGAGACAGCTAAAAAAAAAAAAAATGGAGAGCACGATAGATCCACATGACTGGTAGCAGTAGGCTGATTGAGCTGTAACAAGGTAGCATGGGGTGGTAGTCGTGGGCGAGTCCACTAAGGCACAGGCAGGGAGCACCCCAGCCCCTTGCACATATAAAGATGGACCAAGTCTGTTATGGACCTGGTGGTTAGGAGCACCCGGCACGAACTGATAGTTAAACTCACACAGGACAAGCTCTGGGATGTGGGAGCTCTGCTGACCGCAGCCCTTAATCCTATCACAACAACTAGAAATAGCCGTGGAGCGTTCCTGACACTCCCTAGACGCCTCTTCACAGCCTAAGAGCTAGCTAGCCCTAGAGATAGAAAATAAAGCCTACCTTGCCTCAGAGAAATTCCCAAAAGGAAAAGGCAGCCCCCCACATATATTGACTGTGAGTAAAGATGAAAGTCACAACCGCAGAAATGAAACAGGTTTCAGCAAAGGGAGGCCAGACTTACTAAACAGACAGAGGATAGGAAAGGTATCTTTGCAGTCAGCACAAAAAACTACAAAAGACCACGCAGAGTGTGCAAAAAGACCTCCGCACCGACTAACGGTGCGGAGATGCCACTCTGCATCCCAGAGCTTCCAGCTAGCAAGGCAAAATCATGATGACCAGCTGGACAAGGAAACAATGAACAAATAATAGCTATCAGGAACTTAGCTTCTGCTGGAGAAGACAGGTCACCAGAAAGATCCAAGAGCGAACTGAACCAATGCAGGAACATTGACAGCTGTCATGGAGTAACGATCTGAGTGGAGTTAAATAGAGCAGCCAACCAAAGGATAAACCACGTCAACTGTGTAAGGAACCTCAGAAGCAGCAGCTCCACTCACAGCCACCAGAGGGAGTCCATGGACAGAACTCGCCGAAGTACCATTCACAACCACAGGAGGGAGTTCGACAACAGAATTCACAACAGTACCCCCCCCCCTTGAGGTGGGGTCACCGAACCCTCACCAGAGCCCCCAGGCCGATCAGGATGAGCCAAATGAAAGGCACAAACTAGATCGGCAGCATGAACATCAGAGGCAAAAACCCAGGAATTATCTTCCTGACCATAACCCTTCCACTTGACCAGGTACTGGAGTTTCCGTCTCGAAACACGAGAATCCAAAATCTTCTCCACCACATACTCCAACTCCCCCTCGACCAACACCGAGGCAGGAGGATCAACGGAGGGAACCATAGGCGCCACGTATCTCCGCAACAACGACCTATGGAACACATTATGGATGGCAAAAGAAGCTGGAAGGTCCAAACGAAATGACACAGGATTAAGAACTTCAGAAATCTTATATGGCCCAATGAAACGAGGCTTAAACTTAGGAGAGGAAACCTTCATAGGAACATGACGAGATGACAACCAAACCAAATCCCCAACACGAAGTCGGGGACCAACACAGCACCGGCGGTTAGCGAAACGTTGAGCCTTCTCCTGGGACAATGTCAAATTGTCCACCACATGAGTCCAAATCTGCTGCAACCTGTCCACCACAGTATCCACACCAGGACAGTCCAAAGGCTTAACCTGCCCTGAAGAGAAACGAGGATGGAAACCAGAATTACAGAAAAAAGGAGAAACCAAAGTAGCCGAGCTGGCCCGATTATTAAGGGCGAACTCAGCCAAAGGCAAGAAGGACACCCAATCATCCTGATCAGCAGAAACAAAGCACCTCAGATATGTTTCCAAAGTCTGATTAGTTCGTTCAGTTTATCCATTAGTCTGAGGATGGAAAGCCGAAGAAAAAGACAAATCAATGCCCATCTTAGCACAAAAGGACCGCCAAAACCTCGAAACAAACTGGGAACCTCTGTCCGAGACGATGTTCTCCGGAATGCCATGCAAATGAACCACATGCTGGAAAAACAATGGCACCAAATCAGAGGAGGAAGGCAATTTAGACAATGGTACCAAATGGACCATCTTAGAGAAGCGATCACAAACCACCCAAATGACCGACATCCTTTGAGAAACAGGGAGATCAGAAATAAAATCCATAGAAATATGCGTCCAGGGCCTCTTCGGGACCGGAAAAGGCAAAAGCAACCCACTGGCACGAGAACAGCAGGGCTTAGCCCGAGCACAAGTCCCACAGGACTGCACAAAAGAACGCACATCCCGTGAAAAAGAAGGCCACCAAAAGGATCTAGCCACCAAATCTCTGGTACCAAAGATTCCAGGATGACCAGCCAACACCGAACAATGAACCTCAGAGATAACTCTACTAGTCCATCTATCAGGGACAAACAGTTTCTCCGTAGGACAATGGTCAGGTCTATCAGCCTGAAACTTCTGCAGCACGCGCCGCAAATCAGGGGAGATGGCAGACAAAATTACCCCCTCTTTAAGAATACCCGCCAGCTCCGGAACACCCGAAGAGTCAGGCACAAAACTCCTTGACAGGGCATCAGCCTTCACATTCTTAGATCCCGGAAGGTATGAAACCACAAAATCAAAGCGGGAGAAAAAGAGCGACCATCGAGCCTGTCTAGGATTCAACTGTTTAGCAGACTCGAGATAAGTCAAATTCTTGTGATCCGTCAAGACCACCACGCGATGTTTAGCTCCTTCAAGCCAATGTCGCCACTCCTCGAATGCCCACTTCATGGCCAACAACTCTCGATTGCCAACATCATAATTGCGCTCAGCAGGCGAGAATTTTCTAGAAAAGAAGGCACATGGTTTCATCACCGAGCCATCAGAACTTCTTTGCGACAAAACAGCCCCTGCTCCAATCTCAGAAGCATCAACCTCGACCTGAAACGGGAGCGAAACATCTGGCTGGCACAACACAGGGGCAGAAGAAAAACAACGCTTCAACTCCTGAAAAGCCTCTACAGCCGCAGAGGACCAATTGACCACATCAGCACCTTTCTTGGTCAAATCAGTCAACGGTTTAGCAATACTAGAAAAATTAGCGATGAAGCGACGGTAAAAATTAGCAAAGCCCAGGAACTTCTGCAGGCTCTTCACAGATGTCGGCTGAGTCCAATCATAAATGGCCTGAACTTTAACAGAGTCCATCTCGATAGTAGAAGGGGAAAAAATGAAACCCAAAAATGAAACCTTCTCAACTCCAAAGAGACACTTTGACCCCTTCACAAACAAGGAATTCGCACGAAGGACCTGGAACACCATTCTGACCTGCTTCACATGAGACTCCCGAAAAGACCAAAATGTCATCCAAATATACAATCATGAATCTATCCAGGTACTCTCGGAAGATGTCATGCATAAAGGACTGAAACACAGATGGAGCATTAGAAAGCCCGAATGGCATAACCAGGTACTCAAAATGGCCCTCGGGCGTATTAAATGCTGTTTTCCATTCATCGCCCTGTTTAATTCGCACAAGATTATACACCCCTCGAAGATCTATCTTGGTGAACCAACTAGCCCCCTTAATCCGAGCACACAAATCAGACAGCAGCGGCAAAGGATACTGAAATTTGACTGTGATCTTATTAAGAAGGCGGTAATCAATACAAGGTCTCAAAGAGCCATCCTTCTTGGCCACAAAAAAGAACCCTGCTCCCAATGGTGACGACGACGGGCGAATATGACCCTTCTCCAAGGATTCCTTTATATAACTCCGCATAGCGGCATGCTCTGGCACAGTTAAATTAAACAGTCGGCCCTTAGGAAACTTACTACCAGGAATCAAATTAATAGCACAATCGCAATCCCTATGAGGAGGTAGGGCACCGGATTTGGGCTCTTCAAATACATCCCGTTAATCTGATAAAAACTCAGGGACTTCAGAAGGAGTGGAAGGCGAAATTGACAACAATGAAACATCACCATGTACCCCCTGACAACCCCGGCCGGACACAGACATAGATTTCCAATCCAACACTGGATTATGGACCTGTAGCCATGGCAACCCCAAAACAACCACATCATGCAGATTATGCAACACCAAAAAGCGAATATCCTCCTGATGTGCAGGAGCCATGCACATGGTCAATTGAGTCCAGTACTGAGGCTTATTCTTGGCCAAAGGCGCAGCATCAATTCCTCTCAATGGAATAGGATACTGCAAGGGCTCCAAGAAAAAAACAAAGCGCCTGGCAAACTCCAAGTCCATCAAATTCAGGGCAGCGCCTGAATTCCACAAATGCCATAACAGAATAGGACGACAGAGAGCAAATCAGAGTAACGGACAAAAGAAATTTAGACTGTACCGTACCAATGGTGGCAGACCTAGCGAACCGCTTAGTGCGCTTAGGACAATCGGAGATAGCATGAGTGGATTCACCACAGTAAAAACACAGCCCATTCCGACGTCTGTGTTCTTGCCGTTCAGCTCTGGTCAAAGTCCTATCACACTGCATAGGCTCAGGCCTATGCTCAGAGAATACCGACAGATGGTGCACAGCTTTGCGCTCACGCAAGCGCCGATCGATCTGAATGGCCAAGGACATAGACTCATTCAGACCAGCAGGCGTGGGAAATCCCACCATGACATCCTAAAGGGCTTCAGAAAGACCCTTTCTGAAAATTGCCGCCAGGGCACACTCATTCCACTGAGTAAGCACAAACCACTTTCTAAACTTCTGACAGTACACCTCCGCTTCATCCTGACCCTGACACAAAGCCAGCAAGATTTTCTCTGCCTGATCCACTGAATTTGGTTCATCATAAAACAATCCAAGCGCCAGAAAAAACGCATCAACATCACGCAATGCAGGATTTCCTGGCGCAAGGGAAAATGCCCAGTCTTGAGGGTCACCACGCAACAAAGAAATAATGATTTTTACTTGTTGAACGGAGTCACCAGAGGAGCGGGGTTTCAAAGCTAGAAACAGTTTACAATTATTTTTGAAATTCAGGAACTTAGATCTATCCCCAGAAAATAAATCTGGAATAGGAATTCTAGGCTCTAACATCGGATTCTGAACCACAAAATCTTGAATGTTTTGTACCCTTGCAGTGAGATGATCCACACAAGAGGACAGACCTTGAATGTCCATATCTACACCTGTGTCCTGAACCACCCAAAGGTTTAGGGGAAAAGAAAGACAAAACACAGTGCAAAGAAAAAAAAATGGTCTCAGAACTTCTCTTATCCTTCTATTGAGATGCATTAATACTTAGGGCCAGCTGTACTGTTATGGACCTGGTGGTTAGGAGCACCCGGCACGACCTGATAATAATAATAATAATAATAATAATAATTTTTATTTATATAGCGCCAACATATTCCGCAGCGCTTTACAAATTATAGAGGGGACTTGTACAGACAATAGACATTACAGCATAACAGAAATACAGTTCAAAACAGATACCAGGAGGAGTGAGGGCCCTGCTCGCAAGCTTACAAACTATGGGGAAAAGGGGAGACACGAGAGGTGGATGGTAACAATTGCTTTAGTTATTCGGACCAGCTATAGTGTAAGGCTCAGGTGTTCATGTAAAGCTGCATGAACCAGTTACCTGCCTAAGTATGTAGCAGTACAGACACAGAGGGCTAATACTGCATAAAGTGTATGAGAACATGATGCGAGGAACCTTTTTTTTTTTTTTTTTTATTATAAATAGGCCACACAGGGATCGTTAGGTTAATGCATTGAGGCGGTAGGCCAGTCTGAACAAAAGAGTTTTTAGGGCACGCTTAAAACTGTGGGGATTGGGGATTGGGGACACTGTGGGGACCTGATAGTTAAACTCACACAGGACAAGCTCTGGGATGTGGGAGCTCTGCTGACCGCAGCCCCTAATCCTATCACAACAACTAGAAATAGCCGTGGAGCGTTCCTGACACTCCCTAGACGCCTCTTCACAGCCTAAGAGCTAGCTAGCCCTAGAGATAGAAAATAAAGCCTACCTTGCCTCAGAGAAATTCCCCAAAGGAAAAGGCAGCCCCCCACATATATTGACTGTGAGTAAAGATGAAAGTCACAAACGCAGAAATGAAACAGGTTTCAGCAAAGGGAGGCCAGACTTACTAAACAGACAGAGGATAGGAAAGGTATCTTTGCGGTCAGCACAAAAAACTATAAAAAGACCACGCAGAGTGTGCAAAAAGACCTCCGCACCGACTAACGGTGCGGAGATGCCACTCTGCATTCCAGAGCTTCCAGCTAGCAAGGCAAAATCATGATAACCAGCTGGACAAGGAAACAATGAACAAATAATAACTATCAGGAACTTAGCTTCTGCTGGAGAAGACAGGTCACCAGAAAGATCCAAGAGCGAACTGAACCAATGCAGGAACATTGACAGCTGGCATGGAGTAACGATCTGAGTGGATTTAAATAGAGCAGCCAACCAAAGGATAAACCACGTCACCTTTGTAAGGAACCCCAGAAGCAGCAGCTCCACTCACAGCCTCCAGAGGGAGTCCATGGACAGAACTCGCCGAAGTACCATTCACGACCACAGGAGGGAGTTCGACAACAGAATTCACAACACAAGTCCCAGTCCTTGCAGCACAATCAGTTACCTCAGTCACAGGGTTGCTCTTCACACTGGAAACACATCCTCCGATACACCACAGGCCATGATTCTGTCCAACGTTAAAACTTTTAATAAACATGAGGTAAATAAAGGAATGCTTCCTGTGCTATTCCTGCGTATTTAGCAAGATTTTCGGTATCAACAGCTCCCGCCCAGATTATAGGAGCCAACAGTACATCTGTGGCCACTCCCGCAAAACTGGCATCCGTCTGTACTGCATGATAGTCCATTACAGCTCCCATGTGCTGGATCCAGACACCTGCCATTACAACGGTGGAGAGCGTCTTGCCCTGGGCAAGCCTGCCCAGGCACTGAACTCAGGCAGGAATTCACTTTCCTCTAAGCTGGCTAGTCCGGACCCCCTTTTAACTCCTTCTGTCCCTGAGCTAATTATATACAGGGCGTATAAAACACATTGCGATGTAGATATAAATGTACGACCTCACCAATAAAGCAGAACAGTACAAAACATAAAGGGAACGTTGAGGTACCTTGGGAGCCCAGTGAAAAGGAGAGAGGAGGCCAGTCGAGGGTTTCCGCCACCTCTTTACAGAACTTTAACTTGGTTTTCCTCAGTCATGATATCCATCTAGCATAAGTGTTGTTTTTTTGTTTGTTTTTCTCACCTTCTTCCTTCCTCAAAAGTAGGGTTGAGCGAAACGGATCGTTCATTTTTAAAAGTCGCCGACTTTTGGCAAAGTCGGGTTTCACGAAACCCGATCCGACCCTTGTGTGGGGTCGGCCATGCGGTACGCGACTTTCGCGCCAAAGTCGTGTTTCAATGACGCGAAAAGCGCCATTTCTCAGCCAATGAAGGTGAACGCAGAGTGTGGGCAGCGTGATGACATAGGTCCTGGTCCCCACCATCTTAGAGAAGGGCATTGCAGTGATTGGCTTGCTGTCTGCGGCGTCACAGGGGCTATGAAGGGGCGTTCCCGCCGACCGCCATCTTACTGCTGCTGATCTGAGCCTAGGGAGAGGTTGCTGCCGCTTCGTCAGAAGCAGGGATAGCGTTAGGCAGGGTCCATTAACCACCAAACCGCTTGTGCTGTAGCGATTTCCACTGTCCAACACCACCTTTTGTTTGCAGGGACAGTGGAAGCTACATTTTTTTTTCCTCAGTGCTGTAGCTCATTGGGCTGCCCTAGAAGGCCGACCGCCATCTTACTGCTGCTGATCTGAGCCTAGGGAGAGGTTGCTGCCGCTTCGTCAGAAGCAGGGATAGCGTTAGGCAGGGTCCATTAACCACCAAACCGCTTGTGCTGTAGCGATTTCCACTGTCCAACACCACCTTTTGTTTGCAGGGACAGTGGAAGCTACATTTTTTTTTCCTCAGTGCTGTAGCTCATTGGGCTGCCCTAGAAGGCTCCCTGATAGCTGCATTGCTGTGTGTACGCCGCTGTGCAAACCAACTGCTTTTTTCAAAGCACAAATCCTGTTGTTCCTTCCTTTCTGCACAGCTATCTTGTTTGTTTGTCCACACTTTTTATTTCATTTGTGCATCAGTCCACTCCTTATTGCTGCCTGCCATACCTGGCTGAGATTACTGCAGGGAGATAGTAATTGTAGGACAGTCCCTGTTTTTTTTTTTTTTTTGTGGGAGATTAAGATTGGCATTTCTGCTAGAGTGCCATCCCTGTGTGTGCCATCTCTTTCACATAGTGGGCCATAGAAAGCCTTTTCATTTTTCTGTTTTTTTTTGTGGGGTTTATAAATTCTCCCTGATAAAAAAAAAACAGTGGGAGATTAATATTAGCCTTTGGGCTTCTGTGCCAGTCCTGAGTGTGCCATCTCTCTCTCAAATAGTGGGCCATAGAAAGCCTATTAATTTTTTTCTTATTGGGTTTCTAAATACTTCCAGAAAAAATCAAAAAAAATCAGTGGGAGATTAATATTGCCCTTTCTGCTTGTGTGCCACTCCTGACTCCTGGGTGTGCCATCTCTCTCTCACAACTAGTGGGCCATAGAAAGCCTATTTTTTTTTAATTGTGTTTCTAAATTCTCCCTGAAAAAATCAAAAAGAAATCAGTGGGTGATAAATATTGCCCTTTCTGCTTGTGTGCCACTCCTGACTCCTGGGTGTGCCATCTCTCTCTTTCAAATAGTGGGCACTGGGCCATAGAAAGCCTATTTTTTTATTGTGTTTCTAAATTCTCCCTGAAAAAATCAAAAAGAAATCAGTGGGAGATTAATATTGCCCTTTCTGCTTGTGTGCCACTCCTGACTCCTGGGTGTGCCATCTCTCTCTTTCAAATAGTGGGCACTGGGCCATAGAAAGCCTATTTTTTTTTTATTGTGTTTCTAAATTCTCCCTGAAAAAATCAAAAAGAAATCAGTGGGAGATTAATATTGCCCTTTCTGCTTGTGTGCCACTCCTGACTCCTGGGTGTGCCATCTCTCTATTTCAAATAGTGGGCACTGGGCCATAGAAAGCCTATTTTTTTTTTATTGTGTTTCTAAATTCTCCCTGAAAAAATCAAAAAGAAATCAGTGGGAGATTAATATTGCCCTTTCTGCTTGTGTGCCACTCCTGACTCCTGGGTGTGCCATCTCTCTCTTTCAAATAGTGGGCACTGGGCCATAGAAAGCCTATTTTTTTTTATTGTGTTTCTAAATTCTCCCTGAAAAAATCAAAAAGAAATCAGTGGGAGATTAATATTGCCCTTTCTGCTTGTGTGCCAGTCTTGACTCCTGGGTGTGCCATCTCTCTCTCTCAAATAGTGGGCACTGGGCCATAGAAAGCCTATTTTTTTTTATTTGGTTTCTAAATTCTCCCTGAAAAAATCAAAAAGAAATCAGTGGGAGATTAATCTTGCCCTTTCTGCTTGTGTCCACTCCTGACTCCTGGGTGTGCCATCTCTCTCTCTCAAATAGTGGGCCATAGAAAGCCTATTTTTTTTTTATTTGGTTTCCAAATTCTCCCTGAAAAAATCATTTTATTTTATTTGGTTTCTAAATTCTTCCTGAAAAAAATCATTTTATTTTATTTTGTTTCTAAAGTCTCCCTGAAAAAAAAAAAATCAGTGGGAGATTAATATTGCCCTTTCTGCTTGTGTGACAGTCTTGACTCCTGGGTGTGCCATCTCTCTCTCTCAAATAGTGGGCACTGGGCCATAGAAAGCCTATTTTTTTTTTATTTAGTTTCTAAAATCTCCCTGAAAAAATCATTTTATTTTATTTGGTTTCTAAATTCTTCCTGAAAAAATCATTTTATTTTATTTTGTTTCTAAAGTCTCCCTGAAAAAAAAAAAAATCAGTGGGAGATTAATATTGCCCTTTCTGCTTGTGTGACAGTCTTGACTCCTGGGTGTGCCATCTCTCTCTCTCAAATAGTGGGCACTGGGCCATAGAAAGGCTATTTTTTTTTTTTTTGGTTTCTAAATTCTCCCTGAAAAAATCATTTTATTTTATTTGGTTTCTAAATTCTTCCTGAAAAAATCATTTTATTTCATTTTGTTTCTAAAGTCTCCCTGAAAAAAAAAAATCAGTGGGAGATTAATATTGCCATTTCTGCTTGTGTGCCACTCCTGACTTCTGGGTGTGCCATCTCTCTCTTTCAAATAGTGGGCACTGGGCCATAGAAAGCCTATTTTTTTTTATTGTGTTTCTAAATTCTCCCTGAAAAAATCAAAAAGAAATCAGTGGGAGATTAATATTGCCCTTTCTGCTTGTGTGCCACTCCTGACTCCTGGGTGTGCCATCTCTCTCTTTCAAATAGTGGGCACTGGGCCATAGAAAGCCTATTTTTTTTATTGTGTTTCTAAATTCTCCCTGAAAAAATCAAAAAGAAATCAGTGGGAGATTAATATTGCCCTTTCTGCTTGTGTGCCACTCCTGACTTCTGGGTGTGCCATCTCTCTCTTTCAAATAGTGGGCACTGGGCCATAGAAAGCCTATTTTTTTTTATTGTGTTTCTAAATTCTCCCTGAAAAAATCAAAAAGAAATCAGTGGGAGATTAATATTGCCCTTTCTGCTTGTGTGCCACTCCTGACTCCTGGGTGTGCCATCTCTCTCTTTCAAATAGTGGGCACTGGGCCATAGAAAGCCTATTTTTTTTATTGTGTTTCTAAATTCTCCCTGAAAAAATCAAAAAGAAATCAGTGGGAGATTAATATTGCCCTTTCTGCTTGTGTGCCACTCCTGACTCCTGGGTGTGCCATCTCTCTCTTTCAAATAGTGGGCACTGGGCCATAGAAAGCCTATTTTTTTTTATTGTGTTTCTAAATTCTCCCTGAAAAAATCAAAAAGAAATCAGTGGGAGATTAATATTGCCCTTTCTGCTTGTGTGCCAGTCTTGACTCCTGGGTGTGCCATCTCTCTCTCTCAAATAGTGGGCACTGGGCCATAGAAAGCCTATTTTTTTTTTATTTGGTTTCTAAATTCTCCCTGAAAAAATCATTTTATTTTATTTGGTTTCTAAATTCTTCCTGAAAAAATCATTTTATTTTATTTGGTTTCTAAAGTCTCCCTGAAAAAAAAAATCAGTGGGAGATTAATATTGCCCTTTCTGCTTGTGTGACAGTCTTGACTCCTGGGTGTGCCATCTCTCTCTCTCAAATAGTGGGCACTGGGCCATAGAAAGCCTATTTTTTTTTTATTGTGTTTCTAAATTCTCCCTGAAAAAATCATTTTATTTTATTTGGTTTCTAAATTCTTCCTGAAAAAATCATTTTATTTTATTTTGTTTCTAAAGTCTCCCTGAAAAAAAAAAATCAGTGGGAGATTAATATTGCCCTTTCTGCTTGTGTGACAGTCTTGACTCCTGGGTGTGCCATCTCTCTCTCTCAAATAGCGGGCACTGGGCTATAGAAAGCCTATTTTTTTTTATTGTGTTTCTAAATTCTCCCTGAAAAAATCAAAAAGAAATCAGTGGGAGATTAATCTTGCCCTTTCTGCTTGTGTGCCACTCCTGACTCCTGGGTGTGCCATCTCTCTCTCTCAAATAGTGGGCCATAGAAAGCCTATTTTTTTTTTATTTGGTTTTTAAATTCTCCCTGAAAAAATCATTTTATTTTATTTGGTTTCTAAATTCTTCCTGAAAAAAAATCATTTTATTTTATTTTGTTTCTAAAGTCTCCCTGAAAAAAAAAAAATCAGTGGGAGATTAATATTGCCCTTTCTGCTTGTGTGCCAGTCTTGACTCCTGGGTGTGCCATCTCTCTTTCTCTCAAATAGTGGGCACTGGGCTATAGAAAGCCTATTTTTTTTTATTGTGTTTCTAAATTCTCCCTGAAAAAATCATTTTATTTTATTTGGTTTCTAAATTCTTCCTGAAAAAATCATTTTATTTTATTTTGTTTCTAAAGTCTCCCTGAAAAAAAAAAAAAAAAAATCAGTGGGAGATTAATATTGCCCTTTCTGCTTGTGTGACAGTCTTGACTCCTGGGTGTGCCATCTCTCTCTCTCTCAAACAGTGGGCACTGGGCCATAGAAAGCCTATTTTTTTTTATTGTGTTTCTAAATTCTCCCTGAAAAAATCAAAAAGAAATCAGTGGGAGATTAATCTTGCCCTTTCTGCTTGTGTGCCACTCCTGACTCCTGGGTGTGCCATCTCTCTCTCTCAAATAGTGGGCCATAGAAAGCCTATTTTTTTAAAATTTGGTTTCTAAATTCTCCCTGAAAAAATCATTTTATTTTATTTGGTTTCTAAATTCTTCCTGAAAAAATCATTTTATTTTATTTGGTTTCTAAATTCTTCCTGAAAAAATCATTTTATTTTATTTTGTTTCTAAAGTCTCCCTGAAAAAATAAAAAAAAATCACTGGGAGATTAATATTGCCCTTTCTGCTTGTGTGACAGTCTTGACTCCTGGGTGTGCCATCTCTCTCTCTCAAATAGTGGGCCATAGAAAGCCTATTTTTTTTTATTTGGTTTCTAAATCCTCCCTGAACAAATCAAAAAAAAAAGTGGGAGATCAATATTGACATTTCTGCTTGAGTGACAGTCCTGCGTGTCTGGCATCTCTCTCATTTGGTGCCACCGAAAACAAAGTGTGTAACATTGTGCCTGATTTTCCTAGCGGTCTCACCCACCTGTAAAGGGATATCTAAATCATACTGAAGTTATAGCTCACCGTGTAAGTTGTTTGACAGCAACAAATACCGTTAATTTGGTTACGTTTTTAAAACAATGAGGAAGTCTGGTGGAAGAGGTCGTGGCCGTGGGCGTTCATTGTCAGCTGGTAATCATGGTAGTGGTAGTGGAGCACCAGGTGGTCGTGGGAAAAAAAATATTGCACCTAAGTCTGGAGCTGTGGAGCCAGGTTCGTCGTCTGGCTACAGAAGGCCTCGAACGCTCCCTTTTCTGGGAGTAGGAAACCGCTTTTAAAGCCGAAGCAGCAAGAGCAAGTTTTGGCTTACCTTGCTGACTCAGCCTCTAGCTCTTTTGCCTCCTCTTTTGAAACTGGTAAATGTAAAAGCAGCGCGTCGTTAGTGGATGTTCACGGTCAGGGACAAGTCGCTTCCTTGTCCTCTTCAGCAAAAACAACAACAGAGAAGGATGCAGCAGGCGACACAACGGGTTACTCCATGGAGCTCTTTACACATACCGTCCCTGGCTTAGAAAGTGAAGCAGTTAACAGGCCATGCCCTTTACAAGTTGAATCTGACATGGAGTGCACTGATGCACAGCCACATCCAGACTACTATGCTGGTCCTTTGACTCAGACCACGACATTGCCCTCGCAGGGTACTGATCCAGAATCAGACCCTGATGAGACTATGTTGCCCCGTCACGAACGCTCTACCACCGACTTACACGGTGACACAGACGAAGTTGCGCACGAGCTAGAAAAGGAGGTTATAGATGACCCAGTTGTTGACCCCGATTGGCAGCCATTGGGGGAACAGGGTGCAGGCGGCAGTAGTTTTGAAGCGGAAGAGGAGGGGCCGCAGCAGGCATCAACATCGCAACAGGTTCCATCTGCCGGGCCCGTAGATGCGACAAAACGCTTGTCAAAACCAAAAACTGTTGGAGGACAGCGTGTCCATCCGGTTAAAGCTCAGTCTGCAATGCCTGAAAAGGGATCCGAGGCCCGAAAGAGTGCAGTCTGGCATTTTTTTAAACAACATCCAATTGATCCGCACAAAGTCATCTGTCAAAAATGTTCAACTACCTTAAGCAGAGATCAGAATCTGAAAAGTCTGAATACAAGTTGCATGCATAGACATTTAACCACCATGCATTTGTAAGCCTGGACTAACTACCAAACGTCCCTTAAGGTTGTAGCACCCTCGGCCAATGAAGCTACTCACCAACGCTACATCCCTGCCGTCACTGTAAGGCCACCATTTTTCGCACCACCTGCAGTATCTGTGCAGGTTTCTTTGCCAGGCCAAAGCAGTCAGGGTCAGCGAATCACCAGTTTCGTAGTAGGAAACACTGCATCTAGGGCACAGGCGGAAACAATACCGTCTCCAACCGTCTCTCAGTCTGCCATGTCCACCGGCACACCCGCTAGTTCCACGATCTCCAGCTCTCCAGTCCAGCTCACCCTACATGAGACTCTGGTTAGAAAAAGGAAGTACTTATCCTCGCATCCGCGTACACAGGGTTTGAGCGCCCACATAGCTAGACTAATCTCGTTAGAGATGATGCCCTACCGGTTAATTGAAAGTGAAGCTTTCAAAGCCCTGATGGACTACGCTGTACCACGCTACGAGCTACCCAGTCGACACTTCTATTTGAGAAAAGCCATCCCAGCCCTCCACCAGCATGTTAAAGAGCGCATCGTCCATGCACTCAGGCAATCTGTGAGTACAAAGGTGCACCTGACAACAGATGCATGGACCAGTAGGCATGGCCAGGGACGTTACGTGTCCATCACGGCATACTGGGTGAATGTGGTGGATGCAGGGTCCACAGGGGACAGCAATTTCGGGACAGTTCTGCTTAACCCACGGTCTAGGAAACAGTTGGCTGTAGGCGTTTGCACCCCCTCCTCCTCCTCCTCGTCCTCCTGCAGAAGCGAGAGCTCGTCCACAGATCGCAGTCGCCCAATCACTCCATCCGCAGCTGCCACTGTTGCACACCAGTTATCCCATTATGGGGCAGCTACTGGCAAGCGTCAGCAGGCTGTATTGGCTATGAAGTGTTTGGGCAACAACAGACACACCGCGGTAGTTCTGTCCGAGTTCTTGCAGAAAGAAACGCAGTCGTGGCTGGGCACAGTAGATCTTGAGGCAGGCAAGGTAATGAGTGATAACATAAGGATTTTCATGGCTGCCATCTCCCTTTCCCAACTGAAACACATTCCTTGCCTGGCTCACACCTTAAACCTGGTGGTGCAGTGTTTCCTGAAAACTTATCCGGGGTTATCCGACCTGCTCCTCAAAGTGCGCAGACTTTGCTCACATATCCGCCGTTCGCCCGTACACTCCAGCCGTATGCAGACCTATCAGCGGTCTTTGAACCTTCCCCAGCATCGCCTAATCATAGACGTTGCAACAAGGTGGAACTCAACACTGCACATGCTTCAGAGACTGTGCGAACAGAGGCGGGCTGTTATGTTTTTGTGGGAGGATACACATACACGGGCAGGCAGTAGGATGGCAGACATGGAGTTGTCAGGTGTGCAGTGGTCGAAGATGCAAGACATGTGTCAAGTCCTTCAGTGTTTTGAGGAATGCACATGGCTGGTTAGTGCAGACAACGCCATAATAAGCATGAGCATCCCCCTAATGCGTCTGCTGATGCAAAGTTTGACGCACATAAAAAATCAGGCATCTGCAGCAGAGGAAGAGAAAAGCCTTGATGACAGTCAGCCATTGTCTGGTCAGGGCAGTGTACAGGACAAGGTAGCGCGCGAAGAGGAGGAGGACGATGAGGATGATGGGAATGAGTATATTTTTAATGAGGAAGCTTTTCCGGGGCCACTGGAAATTGGTGGCGTGGCAAGGCCGGGTTCTGGTTTTTTGAGGGACACAAGTGACGTAGATTTGCCTGAAACTGCCCCTCAACCAAGCACAACCGCTGATTTGACAACTGGAAGTTTGGCCCACATGGCGGATTATGCCTTACGTATCCTCAAAAGGGACACACGTATTACTAAAATGATGAATGATGACGATTACTGGTTGGCCTGCCTCCTTGATCCTCGCTATAAAGGCAAATTGCAAAATATTATGCCACATGAGAACTTGGAACTAATATTAGCAACCAAACAATCAACTCTTGTTGACCGTTTGCTTCAGGCATTCCCAGCACACAGCGCCCGTGATCGTTCTCACACGAGCAGCAGGGGGCAGCAGAACAGAAGTGTTAGAGGTGCAGAAATCCGAAGTGGCGTTGGACAGAGGGGTTTTCTGACCAGGTTGTGGAGTGATTTTGCTATGACCGCAGACAGGACAGGTACTGCTGCATCAATTCAAAGTGACAGGAGACAACATTTGTCCAGTATGGTTACTAACTATTTTTCATCACTTATCGATGTTCTACCTCAACCGTCATTCCCATTTGATTACTGGGCATCCAAATTAGACACCTGGCCAGAATTGGCAGAATATGCATTGCAGGAGCTTGCTTGCCCGGCAGCTAGTGTCCTATCAGAAAGAGTATTCAGTGCTGCAGGTTCAATATTAACCGAAAAAAGGACTCGTCTGGCCACCCAAAATGTTGATGATCTAACCTTCATTAAAATGAACCACAACTGGATTTCGAATTCTTTTGCCCCACCTTGCCCAGCCGACACCTAGCTTTCCTATGAAAAGGTATTGCCTGTGGACTACTCTGAATGACTTTACCAATCTCGTAATTTGCAGCAGCTGATTGTCCAGCATACAACATGTTTACACCTACCTAAATGGCCAAACTCCCCACACGGGGCCGTGGTATCGCCACTTGGCGCAAGCACCCGTGAGAGTGCTGTTTGTCTGAAGAGGTGGGTGTGCCCGCTTTTGGTCTACGGCACTGCCACTGGGTCCCTCATAGTACAATAAAGTGTCTCTGGCGGTGGTGGTGCGCACCCAACGTCAGACACACTGTTGTAACATGAGAGGCCCTGGGCATGTACCGCCGGCCACAAGAGAGTTCACCCACCCCCAGCTCAAACATTGCTCTACCACTTGCACAATTATCTCTCACAGTTACACCTATGTTTAGTCTATGCGCTGACATCCGTAAATTACTGCCACTGACAATACCATTGTGTTGACATGTATGATGGTACTTAACATAGTCAGGGGCAGTGTCCTATATTTACCCAAGTAAATACTTTGTGCAAAATTACTAGGTCTGAAACTACGCAGAGGAGCCCAACCCTGTACCTAATGATTGCACCCTTTTGGTTTTTCTTTTTGTTCTAATGCAAGACATTAACATGTATTGATTTTTTGGGACTACTAACTGGCAGACACTCATTACAATCGGCCGCCGCTGACAACACCAATGGTGCCCACTGCCTGTGTACCCCTGCAAGAGAATTCAAAATGCCTACAGCCCAATTTTATTATGTTAGGCCTTCGAAGCCTGTCTGCGGTCCCTCCTTCCACTAGGCCTCCACTGACCAGTCTACTGCTGCCCGTGTACCCCTGGAACCAATGTTAAAGCGCCTACAGCCCTAATTTATTATGTTAGGCCTTCGAAGCCTGTCTGCGGTCCCACCTTCCACTAGGCCTCCACTGACCAGTCTACTGCTGCCTGTGTACCCCTGGAACCAATGTGAAAGTGCCTACAGCCCTAATTTATTATGTTAGGCCTTTTAAGCCTGTCTGCGGTCCCTCCTTCCACTAGGCCTCCACTGACCAGTCTACTGCTGCCCGTGTATCCCTGGAATCAATGTTAAAGTGCCCACAGCCCTAATTTATTATGTTAGGTGTTATGAAAGGTAATTCAGTACCACAATGGACATAGAGGTCAGAGCACATACAGTGACCTGGCAATAACCCAAAAAACAAGAACGAGCTCTGAGACGTGGGAACTCTGTTGACCGCAATCCCTAATCCTCTCCAACCACATTAAAGGCAGCCGTGGATTGCGCCTAACGCTCCCTATGCAACTCGGCACGGCCTGAGAAACTAGCTAGCCTGAAGATAGAAAATAAGCCTACCTTGCCTCAGAGAAATACCCCAAAGGAAAAGGCAGCCCCCACATATAATGACTGTGAGTTAAGATGAAAAGACAAACGTAGAGATGAAATAGATTTAGCAAAGTGAGGCCCAACTTTCTGAACAGAGTGAGGATAGGAAAGGTAACTTTGCGGTCAACACAAAACCCTACAAAAACCACGCAAAGGGGGCAAAAAGAGCCTCCGTACCGAACTAACGGCACGGAGGTACACCCTCTGCGTCCCAGAGCTTCCAGCAAGCAGAAAAAAACAAATCGACAAGCTGGACAGAAAAAAACAGCAAACAAATAGCAAAGAGTAACTTAGCTATGCAGAGCAGCAGGCCACAGGAACGATCCAGGAGGAAACAGGTCCAATACTAGAACATTGACTGGAGGCCAGGATCAAAGCACTAGGTGGAGTTAAATAGAGCAGCACCTACCGACTTCACCACATCAGGAAGGAAACTCAGAAGCCGCAGTACCACTTTCCTACACCGACGGAAGCTCACAGAGAGAACCAGCCGAAGTACCACTTGTGACCACAGGAGGGAGCTCTGCCACAGAATTCACAACAGTACCCCCCCCTTGAGGAGGGGTCACCGAACCCTCACCAGAGCTCCCAGGACGACCAGGATGAGCCATATGAAAGGCACAAACAAGATCGGGAGCATGGACATCAGAGGCAAAGATCCAGGAATTATCTTCCTGAGCATAACCCTTCCACTTAACCAGATACTGGAGTTTCCGCCTTGAAACACGAGAATCAAAAATCTTCTCCACAATATACTCCAATTCCCCCTCCACCAAAACCGGGGCAGGAGGATCAACAGATGGAACCATAGGTGCCACGTATCTCCGCAACAATGACCTATGGAATACGTTATGTATGGAAAAAGAATCTGGAAGGGTCAGACGAAAAGACACAGGATTAAGAACCTCAGAAATCCTATACGGACCAATAAAACGAGGTTTAAACTTAGGAGAGGAAACCTTCATAGGAATATGACGAGAAGATAACCAAACCAAGTCCCCAACCCGAAGTCGGGGACCCACACAGCGTCTGCGATTAGCGAAACGTTGAGCCTTCTCCTGGGACAAAGTCAAATTGTCCACTACATGAGTCCAAATCTGCTGCAACTTGTCCACCACAGTATCCACACCAGGACAGTCCGAAGACTCAACCTGCCCTGAAGAGAAACGAGGATGGAACCCAGAGTTGCAGAAAAACGGTGAAACCAAGGTAGCCGAGCTGGCCCGATTATTAAGGGCGAACTCAGCCAAAAGCAAAAAGGACACCCAGTCATCCTGATCAGCAGAAACAAAGCATCTCAGATATGTTTCCAAGGTCTGATTGGTTCGTTCGGTCTGGCCATTAGTCTGAGGATGGAAAGCCGAGGAAAAAGACAAGTCAATGCCTATCCTACCACAAAAGGCTCGCCAAAACCTCGAAACAAACTGGGAACCTCTGTCAGAAACGATATTCTCTGGAATGCCATGTAAACGAACCACATGCTGGAAAAACAATGGCACCAAATCAGAGGAAGGCAATTTAGACAAGGGTACCAAATGGACCATCTTAGAGAAGCGATCACAGACCACCCAAATGACTGACATCTTTTGAGAGACGGGAAGATCTGAAATAAAATCCATAGAGATATGTGTCCAAGGCCTCTTCGGGACCGGCAAGGGCAAAAGCAACCCACTGGCACGAGAACAGCAGGGCTTAGCCCGAGCACAAATCCCACAGGACTGCACAAAAGTACGCACATCCCGCGACAGAGATGGCCACCAAAAGGTTCTAGCCACTAACTCTCTGGTACCAAAGATTCCAGGATGACCAGCCAACACCGAACAATGAACCTCAGAGATAACTTTATTCGTCCACCTATCAGGGACAAACAGTTCCTCCGCTGGACAACGATCAGGTTTATTAGCCTGAAATTTTTGCAGCACCCGCCGCAAATCAGGGGAGTTGGCAGACACAATTACTCCCTCTTTGAGGATACCCGCCGGCTCAGATACACCCGGAGAGTGGGGCACAAAACTCCTAGACAGAGCATCCGCCTTCACATTTTTAGAGCCCGGAAGGTATGAAATCACAAAGTCAAAACGGGCAAAAAACAACGACCAACAAGCATGTCTAGGATTCAACCGCTTGGCGGACTCGAGATAAGTCAAGTTCTTATGATCAGTCAAGACCACCACGCGATGCTTAGCTCCTTCAAGCCAATGACGCCACTCCTCGAATGCCCACTTCATGGCCAGCAACTCTCGATTGCCCACATCATAATTTCGCTCAGCAGGCGAAAACTTCCTGGAAAAGAAGGCGCATGGTTTCATCACCGAGCAATCAGAACTTCTCTGCGACAAAACAGCCCCTGCTCCAATCTCAGAAGCATCAACCTCGACCTGGAACGGAAGCGAAACATCTGGTTGACAACACAGGGGCAGAAGAAAAACGACGCTTCAACTCTTGAAAAGCTTCCACCGCAGCAGAAGACCAATTGACCACATCAGCACCTTTCTTGGTCAAATCGGTCAATGGTTTAGCAATACTAGAAAAATTGCAGATGAAGCGACGATAAAAATTAGCAAAGCCCAGGAACTTTTGCAGACTTTTCAGAGATGTCGGCTGAGTCCAATTATGGATGGCTTGGACCTTAACAGGATCCATCTCGATAGTAGAAGGGGAAAAGATGAACCCCAAAAATGAAACCTTCTGAACACCAAAGAGACACTTTGATCCCTTTACAGACAAAGAATTAGCACGAAGGACCTGAAACACCGTTCTGACCTGCTTCACATGAGACTCCCAATCATCCGAGAAGATCAAAATGTCATCTAAGTACACAATCAGGAATTTATCCAGGTACTCTCGGAAGATGTCATACATAAAGGACTGAAACACTGATGGAGCATTGGAAAGTCCGAACGGCATTAATAGATACTCAAAATGGCCCTCGGGGGTATTAAATGCAGTTTTCCACTCATCGCCTCGCCTAATACGCACAAGATTATACGCACCATGAAGATCTATCTTGGTGAACCAACTAGCTCCCTTAATCCGAGCAAACAAATCAGATAACAATGGCAAGGGGTACTGAAATGTAACCGTGATCTTATTTAGAAGGCGGTAATCTATACAAGGTCTCAGTGAACCATCCTTCTTGGCTACAAAAAAGAACCCTGCTCCTAATGGCGACGATGATGGGCGAATATGCCTCTTCTCCAAAGACTCCTTCACATAACTCCGCATAGCGGCGTGCTCAGGCACAGATAAATTAAACAGTCGACCTTTTGGGAATTTACTACCAGGAATCAAATCGATAGCACAATCACAATCCCTATGCGGAGGTAGGGTATCGGACTTGGGCTCATCAAATAAATCCCGGTAATCAGACAAGAACTCAGGAACCTCAGAAGGGGTGGATGACGAAATAGTCAGAAATGGGACATCACCATGTACCCCCTGACAACACCATCTGGACACAGACATGGATTTCCAATGTAACACTGGATTAGGGACTTGTAGCCATGGCAACCCCAACACGACCACATCATGCAGATTATGCAACACCAGAAAGCGAATAACCTCCTAATGTGCAGGAGCCATGCACATGGTCAGCTGGGTCCAGTACTGAGGCTTATTCTTGGCCAAAGGCGTAGCATCAATTCCTCTCAATGGAATAGGACACTGCAAGGGCTCCAAGAAAAACCCACAACGCCTAGCATACTCCAAGTCCATCAAATTCAGAGCAGCGCCTGAGTCCACAAATGCCATGACAGAATATGATGACAAAGAGTAGATCAATGTAAAAGACAGAAGAAATTTTGACTGTACCGTACCAATGGTGGCAGACCTAGTGAACCGCTTAGTGCGCTTAGGACAATCAGAGATAGCATGAGTGGAATCACCACAGTAGAAACACAGCCCATTCAGACGTCTGTGTTCTTGCCGTTCAACTCTGGTCAAAGTCCTATCGCACTGCATAGGCTCAGGTTTAAGCTCAGGTAATACCGCCAAATGGTGCACAGATTTACGCTCGCGCAAGCGTCGACCGATCTGAATGGCCAAAGACATAGACTCATCCAGACCAGCAGGCATAGGAAATCCCACCATGACATCCTTAAGGGCTTCAGAGAGACCTTTTCTGAAAATAGCTGCGAGCGCACCTTCATTCCACTGAGTGAGTACGGACCACTTTCTAAATTTCTGACAATATACCTCTATTTCATCCTGACCCTGACACAGAGCCAGCAAATTCTTCTCTGCCTGATCCACAGAATTAGGCTCATCGTACAGCAATCCAAGCGCCAGGAAAAATGCATCGATATTACTTAATGCAGGATCTCCTGACGCAAGAGAAAATGCCCAGTCCTGAGGGTCGCCACGCAAAAAAGAAATAACGATCCTAACTTGTTGAACTGGGTCACCAGAGGAGCGAGGTTTCAAAGCCAGAAATAGTTTACAATTATTTTTGAAACTCAGAAATTTAGTTCTCTCACCAAAAAACAAATCAGGAATAGGAATTCTCGGTTCTAACATAGAAAAATTTCTGAACCACAAAGTATTGAATACTTTGTACTCTTGCCGTGAGCTGATCCACACATGAAGACAGACCTTTAATGTCCATTGCTACACCTGTGTCCTGAACCACCCAAATGTCTAGGGGAAAAAAAAGGCAAAACACAGTGCAGAGAAAAAAAAATGGTCTCAGAACTTCTTTTTTCCCTCTATTGAGAATCATTAGTACTTTTGGCCTCCAGTACTGTTATGAAAGGTAATTCAGTACCACAATGGGCATAGAGGTCAGCGCACATACAGTGACCTGGCAATAACCCAAAAAACAAGAACGAGCTCTGAGACGTGGGAACTCTGTTGACCGCAATCCCTAATCCTCTCCAACCACACTAAAGGCAGCCGTGGATTGCGCCTAACGCTCCCTATGCAACTCGGCACGGCCTGAGAAACTAGCTAGCCTGAAGATAGAAAATAAGCCTACCTTGCCTCAGAGAAATACCCCAAAGGAAAAGGCAGCCCCCACATATAATGACTGTGAGTTAAGATGAAAAGACAAACGTAGAGATGAAATAGATTTAGCAAAGTGAGGCCCAACTTTCTGAACAGAGCGAGGATAGGAAAGGTAACTTTGCGGTCAACACAAAACCCTACAAAAACCACGCAAAGGGGGCAAAAAGACCCTCCGTACCGAACTAACGGCACGGAGGTACACCCTCTGCGTCCCAGAGCTTCCAGCAAGCAGAAAAAAACAAATTGACAAGCTGGACAGAAAAAAACAGCAAACAAATAGCAAAGAGTAACTTAGCTATGCAGAGCAGCAGGCCACAGGAACGATCCAGGAGGAAACAGGTCCAATACTAGAACATTGACTGGAGGCCAGGATCAAAGCACTAGGTGGAGTTAAATAGAGCAGCACCTAACGACTTCACCACATCACCTGAGGAAGGAAACTCAGAAGCCGCAGTACCACTTTCCTCCACCGATGTAAGCTCACAGAGAGAACCAGCCGAAGTACCACTTGTGACCACAGGAGGGAGCTCTGCCACAGAATTCACAACAGTTAGGCCTTTGAAGCCTGTCTGCGGTCCCACCTTCCACTAGGCCTCCACTGACCAGTCTACTGCTGGCCGTGTACCCCTGGAACCAATGTTAAAGTGCGTACAGCCCTAATTTATTATGTCAGGCCATCGAAGCCTGTCTGCGGTCCCTCCTTCCACTAGGCCTCCACTGACCAGACCAATGCTGGCCGTGTACCCCTGGAACCCAGCTGAAAGTGCATGGAGCCTCCTTTTTTTCTTTGTTTTATATTTAGAAAGCCCAGATGAACTACGATATACCACGGTTCAAGCTACACACTCGACATTTCTTTTGCGAGAAAAGCCATCCCAGCCCTCCACCGGCATGAAAAAGTCTGCATTGTCATAGCACTCAGGCAATCAAACAGTAGAAAGGTGCACCTGACAAGAGACGCATGGACCAGTAGGCATATCCACAAAAAGTTACGTGTCCATTACGGCGCACTGGGTTAATGTGTTGGATGCATGGTCCACAGGGGACAGCCTACAAAGTCTGTCTGCAGTCCTTAATTCAAAATGTCCTCCGCTGACCACACCACTGCTGCACGTGTACCCCTGGAACCAATTTTAAAGTGCCGACAACCTAATTTTGTTATGTTAGGCCTACTACGCCTGTCTGCGGTCCCTCCTTCCAATACTCGTCCACTGACCACACCACTGCTGCCCGTGGACCCCTGGAACCTATTTTTAATTGCATAGAGCATCCTTTTTTTAATAGCAGGCGTACAAAGTCTGTCTGCGGTCCACTATTGAAATTGTCCTCCACTGCCCAGAGCAATGCTGCCTGTGTACCCCTGTAACATTTTTTAAACTGCAGTGAGCCACATTTTTGGTTTAAGGCCTACTACCTGTGTCTGTGTGCGCCACTCAATACAGCTGTCCTCCTTTGAAAAAAGCAGAGCGTCAATAGTCTTGTTTTCAGCCTCTAGGAATTTTAAAACTGCATTGGGGCTACTACTTTGTTAGGGCCTACTAACGGTCTCTGCCGCCCCAAGGTGTGCCCCAGGTTTCCTCTCCATTGTTTCGATCTTCCGACTCTCGTTTAGTAGTTGTTGCAAACTACACTGCATTAGGCCTACAAATTGGGTATGGGGTGTCGAGAGACGGTGTGTTACACTCCAAGGTGTTCCCCAGGTTTCATCCACATTGCTTCGATCTTCCTACTCTCGTTTAGTAGTTGTTGAAAACTACACTGCATTAGGCCTACAAATTGGGTAAGGGGTGTAGAGACGGTGTGTTCCACTCCAAGGTGTTCCCCAGGTTTCCTCACCATTGCTTCGGTCTTCCGACTCTCGTTTAGTAGTTGTTGCAAACTACACTGCATTAGGCCTACAAATTTGGTATGGGGTGTAGAGACGGTGTGTACCACTCCAAGGTGTTCCCCAGGTTTCCTTGCCATTGCTTCGGTCTTCCAACTTTCGTTTAGTAGTTGTTGCAAACTACACTGCATTAGGCCTACAAATTGGGTATGGGGTGTAGAGACGGTGTGTCCCACTCCAAGGTGTTCCCCAGGTTTCCTCGCCATTGCTTCGGTCTTCCGACTCTCGTTTAGTAGTTGTTGCAAACTACACTGCATTAGGCCTACAAATTGGGTATGGGGTGTAGAGACGGTGTGTCCCACTCCAAGGTGTTCCCCAGGTTTCCTCGCCATTGCTTTGGTCTTCCGACTCTCGTTTAGTAGTTGTTGCAAACTACACTGCATTAGGCCTACAAATTGGGTATGGGGTGTAGAGAGACGGTGTGTTACACTCCAAGGTGTTCCCCAGGTTTCGTCCACATTGCTTCGATCTTCCTACTCTCGTTTAGTAGTTGTTGCAAACTACACTGCATTAGGCCTACAAATTTGGTATGGGGTGTAGAGACGGTGTGTTCCACTCCAAGGTGTTCCCCAGGTTTCCTCGCCATTGCTTCGGTCTTCCGACTCTTGTTTAGTAGTTGTTGCAAACTACACTGCATTAGGCCTACAAATTGGGTATGGGGTGTAGAGACGGTGTGTCCCACTCCAAGGTGTTCCCCAGGTTTCCTCACCATTGCTTCGGTCTTACGACTCTCGTTTAGTAGTTCTTGCAAACTACACTGCATTAGGCCTACAAATTGGGTATGGGGTGTAGAGAGACGGTGTGTTACACTCCAAGGTGTTCCCCAGGTTTCGTCCACATTGCTTCGATCTTCCTACTCTCGTTTAGTAGTTGTTGAAAACTACACTGCATTAGGCCTACAAATTGGGTATGGGGTGTAGAGAGACGGTGTGTTACACTCCAAGGTGTTCCCCAGGTTTCGTCCACATTGCTTCGATCTTCCTACTCTCGTTTAGTAGTTGTTGAAAACTACACTGCATTAGGCCTACAAGTTGGGTCTGGGTTGTAGAGACAGTGTCCTCCGCTCCAAGGTGTTCTCCAGGTTGCCTCTCCATTGCTTCAATCTTCATGCTCGTGTTAAGTAGTTGTTGAAACAACACTACATTATGCCTACAAGTTGGATCTGGGTCATAGAGACGATGTCTTCCACTCCAAGGTGTTCTCCAGGTTGCCTCTCCATAGCTTCGATCTTCTAGCTCTCGTTAAGTAGTTGTTGAAACAACACTGCATTAGGCCTACAAGTTGGGTCTGGGTTGTAGAGACGGTGGCTTCCGCTCCAAGTGTTCTCCAGGTTGCCTTTCCTGAGCTTCTATCTTCAGGCTCTTGTTAAATAGTTGTTAAATGGAACAACTGCATTTGGCGTACTAGTTGGTTTGGGGCCTACTAACAGTGTCTGCCGCTCCTTGCTGTTCTCCTGGTTTCCTGTCCTGAAATTCCATTTTCAGGCTCTCGTTAAGTAGTTGTTAATGTTAGACTGCATTTGGCCTACTAGTTGGGTTGGGGCCTACTATCGGTGTCTGCCACTCCTTGCTGTTCTCCTCCACTGAACAAAGCTGTGCCGCCTGTTTACTACTGTTGCCAATTTTGAACTGCATTTCGACTACTTACTGATTTGGGCCTACTCTCTGTGTCAGCCTCTCATTCCAGTTGTCCTCCACTGCAATGCCCCCTGGTTAGTCCTGTGTTACCAATTTTGAACTGCATTTAGCCCACTTTATTCTTTGGGCCTATATCTGTGTTTCCTCCTCATCCTGCCCATTGCCCAGCCAGTGATAGATGAGTCTGCTGGTACATTGACCCATAGTCAGAAATGGGACATCACCATGTACCCCCTGACAACACCATCTGGACACAGACATGGATTTCCAATCTAACACTGGATTAGGGACTTGTAGCCATGGCAACCCCAACACGACCACATCATGCAGATTATGCAACACCAGAAAGCGAATAACCTCCTAATGTGCAGGAGCCATGCACATGGTCATCTGGGTCCAGTACTGAGGCTTATTCTTGGCCAAAGGCGTAGCATCAATTCCTCTCAATGGAATAGGACACTGCAAGGGCTCCAAGAAAAACCCACAACGCCTAGCATACTCCAAGTCCATCAAATTCAGAGCAGCGCCTGAGTCCACAAATGCCATGACAGAATATGATGACAAAGAGTAGATCAATGTAAAAGACAGAAGAAATTTTGACTGTACCGTACCAATGGTGGCAGACCTAGTGAACCGCTTAGTGCGCTTAGGACAATCAGAGATAGCATGAGTGGAATCACCACAGTAGAAACACAGCCCATTCAGACGTCTGTGTTCTTGCCGTTCAACTCTGGTCAAAGTCCTATCGCACTGCATAGGCTCAGGTTTAAGCTCAGGTAATACCGCCAAATGGTGCACAGATTTACGCTCGCGCAAGCGTCGACCGATCTGAATGGCCAAAGACATAGACTCATCCAGACCAGCAGGCATAGGAAATCCCACCATGACATCCTTAAGGGCTTCAGAGAGACCTTTTCTGAAAATAGCTGCGAGCGCACCTTCATTCCACTGAGTGAGTACGGACCACTTTCTAAATTTCTGACAATATACCTCTATTTCATCCTGACCCTGACACAGAGCCAGCAAATTCTTCTCTGCCTGATCCACAGAATTAGGCTCATCGTACAGCAATCCAAGCGCCAGGAAAAATGCATCGATATTACTTAATGCAGGATCTCCTGACGCAAGAGAAAATGCCCAGTCCTGAGGGTCGCCACGCAAAAAAGAAATAACGATCCTAACTTGTTGAACTGGGTCACCAGAGGAGCGAGGTTTCAAAGCCAGAAATAGTTTACAATTATTTTTGAAACTCAGAAATTTAGTTCTCTCACCAAAAAACAAATCAGGAATAGGAATTCTCGGTTCTAACATAGAAAAATTTCTGAACCACAAAGTATTGAATACTTTGTACTCTTGCCGTGAGCTGATCCACACATGAAGACAGACCTTTAATGTCCATTGCTACACCTGTGTCCTGAACCACCCAAATGTCTAGGGGAAAAAAAAGGCAAAACACAGTGCAGAGAAAAAAAAATGGTCTCAGAACTTCTTTTTTCCCTCTATTGAGAATCATTAGTACTTTTGGCCTCCAGTACTGTTATGAAAGGTAATTCAGTACCACAATGGGCATAGAGGTCAGCGCACATACAGTGACCTGGCAATAACCCAAAAAACAAGAACGAGCTCTGAGACGTGGGAACTCTGTTGACCGCAATCCCTAATCCTCTCCAACCACACTAAAGGCAGCCGTGGATTGCGCCTAACGCTCCCTATGCAACTCGGCACGGCCTGAGAAACTAGCTAGCCTGAAGATAGAAAATAAGCCTACCTTGCCTCAGAGAAATACCCCAAAGGAAAAGGCAGCCCCCACATATAATGACTGTGAGTTAAGATGAAAAGACAAACGTAGAGATGAAATAGATTTAGCAAAGTGAGGCCCAACTTTCTGAACAGAGCGAGGATAGGAAAGGTAACTTTGCGGTCAACACAAAACCCTACAAAAACCACGCAAAGGGGGCAAAAAGACCCTCCGTACCGAACTAACGGCACGGAGGTACACCCTCTGCGTCCCAGAGCTTCCAGCAAGCAGAAAAAAACAAATTGACAAGCTGGACAGAAAAAAACAGCAAACAAATAGCAAAGAGTAACTTAGCTATGCAGAGCAGCAGGCCACAGGAACGATCCAGGAGGAAACAGGTCCAATACTAGAACATTGACTGGAGGCCAGGATCAAAGCACTAGGTGGAGTTAAATAGAGCAGCACCTAACGACTTCACCACATCACCTGAGGAAGGAAACTCAGAAGCCGCAGTACCACTTTCCTCCACCGATGTAAGCTCACAGAGAGAACCAGCCGAAGTACCACTTGTGACCACAGGAGGGAGCTCTGCCACAGAATTCACAACAGTTAGGCCTTTGAAGCCTGTCTGCGGTCCCTCCTTCCACTAGGCCTCCACTGACCAGTCTACTGCTGGCCGTGTACCCCTGGAACCAATGTTAAAGTGCGTACAGCCCTAATTTATTATGTCAGGCCATCGAAGCCTGTCTGCGGTCCCTCCTTCCACTAGGCCTCCACTGACCAGACCAATGCTGGCCGTGTACCCCTGGAACCCAGCTGAAAGTGCATGGAGCCTCCTTTTTTTCTTTGTTTTATATTTAGAAAGCCCAGATGAACTACGATATACCACGGTCCAAGCTACACACTCGACATTTCTTTTGCGAGAAAAGCCATCCCAGCCCTCCACCGGCATGAAAAAGTCTGCATTGTCATAGCACTCAGGCAATCAAACAGTAGAAAGGTGCACCTGACAAGAGACGCATGGACCAGTAGGCATATCCACAAAAAGTTACGTGTCCATTACGGCGCACTGGGTTAATGTGTTGGATGCATGGTCCACAGGGGACAGCCTACAAAGTCTGTCTGCAGTCCTTAATTCAAAATGTCCTCCGCTGACCACACCACTGCTGCACGTGTACCCCTGGAACCAATTTTAAAGTGCCGACAACCTAATTTTGTTATGTTAGGCCTACTACGCCTGTCTGCGGTCCCTCCTTCCAATACTCGTCCACTGACCACACCACTGCTGCCCGTGGACCCCTGGAACCTATTTTTAATTGCATAGAGCATCCTTTTTTTAATAGCAGGCGTACAAAGTCTGTCTGCGGTCCACTATTGAAATTGTCCTCCACTGCCCAGAGCAATGCTGCCTGTGTACCCCTGTAACATTTTTTAAACTGCAGTGAGCCACATTTTTGGTTTAAGGCCTACTACCTGTGTCTGTGTGCGCCACTCAATACAGCTGTCCTCCTTTGAAAAAAGCAGAGCGTCAATAGTCTTGTTTTCAGCCTCTAGGAATTTTAAAACTGCATTGGGGCTACTACTTTGTTAGGGCCTACTAACGGTCTCTGCCGCCCCAAGGTGTGCCCCAGGTTTCCTCTCCATTGTTTCGATCTTCCGACTCTCGTTTAGTAGTTGTTGCAAACTACACTGCATTAGGCCTACAAATTGGGTATGGGGTGTCGAGAGACGGTGTGTTACACTCCAAGGTGTTCCCCAGGTTTCATCCACATTGCTTCGATCTTCCTACTCTCGTTTAGTAGTTGATGAAAACTACACTGCATTAGGCCTACAAATTGGGTATGGGGTGTAGAGACGGTGTGTTCCACTCCAAGGTGTTCCCCAGGTTTCCTCACCATTGCTTCGGTCTTCCGACTCTCGTTTAGTAGTTGTTGCAAACTACACTGCATTAGGCCTACAAATTTGGTATGGGGTGTAGAGACGGTGTGTACCACTCCAAGGTGTTCCCCAGGTTTCCTCGCCATTGCTTCGGTCTTCCAACTTTCGTTTAGTAGTTGTTGCAAACTACACTGCATTAGGCCTACAAATTGGGTATGGGGTGTAGAGACGGTGTGTCCCACTCCAAGGTGTTCCCCAGGTTTCCTCGCCATTGCTTCGGTCTTCCGACTCTCGTTTAGTAGTTGTTGCAAACTACACTGCATTAGGCCTACAAATTGGGTATGGGGTGTAGAGACGGTGTGTCCCACTCCAAGGTGTTCCCCAGGTTTCCTCGCCATTGCTTTGGTCTTCCGACTCTCATTTAGTAGTTGTTGCAAACTACACTGCATTAGGCCTACAAATTGGGTATGGGGTGTAGAGAGACGGTGTGTTACACTCCAAGGTGTTCCCCAGGTTTCGTCCACATTGCTTCGATCTTCCTACTCTCGTTTAGTAGTTGTTGCAAACTACACTGCATTAGGCCTACAAATTTGGTATGGGGTGTAGAGACGGTGTGTTCCACTCCAAGGTGTTCCCCAGGTTTCCTCGCCATTGCTTCGGTCTTCCGACTCTTGTTTAGTAGTTGTTGCAAACTACACTGCATTAGGCCTACAAATTGGGTATGGGGTGTAGAGACGGTGTGTCCCACTCCAAGGTGTTCCCCAGGTTTCCTCACCATTGCTTCGGTCTTACGACTCTCGTTTAGTAGTTCTTGCAAACTACACTGCATTAGGCCTACAAATTGGGTATGGGGTGTAGAGAGACGGTGTGTTACACTCCAAGGTGTTCCCCAGGTTTCGTCCACATTGCTTCGATCTTCCTACTCTCGTTTAGTAGTTGTTGAAAACTACACTGCATTAGGCCTACAAATTGGGTATGGGGTGTAGAGAGACGGTGTGTTACACTCCAAGGTGTTCCCCAGGTTTCGTCCACATTGCTTCGATCTTCCTACTCTCGTTTAGTAGTTGTTGAAAACTACACTGCATTAGGCCTACAAGTTGGGTCTGGGTTGTAGAGACGGTGTCCTCCGCTCCAAGGTGTTCTCCAGGTTGCCTCTCCATTGCTTCAATCTTCATGCTCGTGTTAAGTAGTTGTTGAAACAACACTACATTATGCCTACAAGTTGGATCTGGGTCATAGAGACGGTGTCTTCCACTCCAAGGTGTTCTCCAGGTTGCCTCTCCATAGCTTCGATCTTCTAGCTCTCGTTAAGTAGTTGTTGAAACAACACTGCAATAGGCCTACAAGTTGGGTCTGGGTTGTAGAGACGGTGTCTTCCGCTCCAAGTGTTCTCCAGGTTGCCTTTCCTGAGCTTCTATCTTCAGGCTCTTGTTAAATAGTTGTTAAATGGAACAACTGCA
Organism: Ranitomeya imitator; assembly: GCF_032444005.1. Taxonomy (NCBI): domain Eukaryota; kingdom Metazoa; phylum Chordata; class Amphibia; order Anura; family Dendrobatidae; genus Ranitomeya; species Ranitomeya imitator. Next base: position 50,301,356 of record NC_091291.1, read on the forward strand.
TTTGGCGTACTAGTTGGTTTGGGGCCTACTAACAGTGTCTGCCGCTCCTTGCTGTTCTCCTGGTTTCCTGTCCTGAAATTCCATTTTCAGGCTCTCGTTAAGTAGTTGTTAATGTTAGACTGCATTTGGCCTACTAGTTGGGTTGGGGCCTACTATCGGTGTCTGCCACTCCTTGCTGTTCTCCTCCACTGAACAAAGCTGTGCCGCCTGTTTACTACTGTTGCCAATTTTGAACTGCATTTCGACTACTTACTGATTTGGGCCTACTCTCTGTGTCAGCCTCTCATTCCAGTTGTCCTCCACTGCAATGCCCCCTGGTTAGTCCTGTGTTACCAATTTTGAACTGCATTTAGCCCACTTTATTCTTTGGGCCTATATCTGTGTTTCCTCCTCATCCTGCCCATTGCCCAGCCAGTGATAGATGAGTCTGCTGGTACATTGACGCATAATGCAACATTCCCCGTGCACGCTACACAGCAAGATTGTGACCCTGCTGAAAGTCAGGTTCCTCTTCCCGCATACCATACCACCTTACACGGGGACAAAGAGGAAGGTGCAGATGAAAGTGCAGGTTCCTTCATCAGGTGGGGGGAGGAATACTAGTTGGCGACGTCACTGGCACAGGGCCTCTCATAGTACGCAAAAGTGTTGCTGCCGGTGGGAGGCGCCCCCGCCGTGAAAACACATCGCTGTACTTTGAGGGGCCCTGTGCCAGTGCCAATGCCAACGAGTGGGCCCCCCCTGCTTGCTCAGGATCACAGCACTTGCAAAGTTGAAATACTTACCTCTCCCTGCTCCACTGCCATGACGTGGTCCAGATTTACTGGGCCCACTAATTACTTGAACCAGCCCTACCCCCCCCACAACTTTAGCCAAATGACCCCCAATTTCAAATGCCTTCCAGTTATTATAAGCTAAATTACAATTGACAAGCTTCTGTAACAAGAATGGATCTTTTTGCCATTAAAATGGGCAGTGTAGGTGTTTTCCTGGCCTCCACTCACTGCCGACTATGCTCCCCAATTGACTTGCATTGGGTTTCGTGTTTCGGTCGATACCCGACTTTTCGCGATAATCGGCCTATTCCACTCGACTCGACTTTTAAGATAGTCGGGTTTCGCGAAACACGGCTCGACTCTAAAAAGGTCAAGGTCGCTCAACCCTACTCAGAAGCGTTCCATTTTTAGCACCTTTTTCCTGTTTTTTTTTTTTTCTGGAATAAAATATGCTACAACACCCAAATCAAAAAATTGCATGGTGGAAACATGAACAAAGCTCCCGTGCCCCCGAAAAATATGGAAAAGTAGGTGAACAGGTTTGGGGAAATTCTGTGTGTAAGTAATGTGAATACGTTTAGGGATAATTATACCATATCGACCTATTTCTGTAATATTCAAAAAAGCATTGGGTTGTGTAATGGACCAATAGGGCATCAAATTTTCTTGTATCCAAAACCAATGCTTGAAAAGTAGAGAGGATGAAAGCAATGCTGCCTATGCAGCCTCAACAGTAAAAAGATCTCATGTTAAAAATAATAATAAAAAAAATCATCATATACTCACATTCCGGCGCCTTTCCCGATCCTCGTGACGCTCCGGTAACCGCTCCATGCAAGCGGCAGGTTCCGGTGGCAAAGATGGTATGCAATATACTACGTGGCTACGTGGCTGGGCAATATACTATGTGGCTGGGCAATATATTACGTGGCTGTGCAATATGTTACATGGCTGGGCAATATACTACATGTCTGTGCTATATACTACGTGTCTGTGCTATATACTACGTGGCTGGGCACTATACTACGTGGCTGGGCAATATTCTATGTGGCTGGGCAATATACGGGCAATATACTATGTGGCTGGGCAATATACTACGTGGCTGGGCAATATACTACGTGGACATGCATATTCTAGAATACACGATGCGTTAGAATCGGGCCACCATCTAGTATATATATATGTATATATATATATATGTTCTTTTACATTTTAAAAATTACAAAACGGAAACTGGGCTAATGGAAAAGTTTGGCCACAATACATGGTTCATACCTAGTAGCACGCCCTTTTGAAAGTATCACAGCTTCTAAACATTTATTGTAGCCAGATTGGGGTCTTTGAATTCTTGCTTGAGAAATTTTCATTGTTCTTTTTAGGTCTTGCCACAGATTTTCAATGATGTTCAGATCAGGGGACTTTTAGGGCCACTGTAAAACCTTCAGCTAGTGCTATTTGCCATTTGAGCTAGTCTATTGTGGATTTTAATGTGTGCTTAGGATCAGTATCCATTTGTAGAAGTCATGCCCTTTTCTGCTTCAGCTTTTTTACAGATAATATTATGTTTGCCTCAAGACTTTATTGAAATTTCATTGAATCTATTATTCCTTCTACCTGTGAAATGTTCTTCGTGCCATTGGCCGCAACACAACCTCAAAGCATGATTGATCCAACCCGATGCTTAATGGTTGTCAAGATGTTCTTTCCCTGAAATTCTGTGCCCTTTTTTCCTCTCACATAACAAACCTTTGTTAATTGTGGCTAAAGAGCTCTATTTCTTATTTCAACCTCATGGGTCCAAAATGCATCAGGTTTGTTTAGATGTTCTTTTGCATACTTCTGATGCTGAATTTTTTTATGAGGATGCAGGAGAAGTTTACTTCTGATGACTCTTCCATGGAGGTCATATTTTTGTTCTATTGTTCAGAAACACCTGCAATGTACCACAACTTCATAGTTTGCTAAATTTTTCTGATGGTCTTTTGCAGTCAAATGGGGGTTCTGATTTGCCTTTCTAGCAATCCTACAAGCAGCTCTCACTGAAATTGTGCTTGGTCTTCCAGACCTTATCTTGACCTCCACTGTTCCTGATATCTTCCATTTCTTAATTACATTTCGATGTGAGGAAAGGGTAACTTGAAAACGTTTTGATACATTTTTATAGCCTTCTCCTTCTTTGTGGACTTTCACCAATTTCATTTTCAGAGTGCTAGGCAGCTGCTTAGAAGAACTCATGGCTGCTGTTTTTTGGCACAAAGTTAGAGGAGGCTGGGTTTTTATAAAGCTGGGAACTTTGCATCACCTGGCCTTTCCTAATGATGAACAAGCCATAACACTGGAAGGCTAATGAAGTTCTGAAACCTTGGTAAAATTGATCTGAGATTACAAATCTACAATGGTGCATCTGCATGTACTGTCATCATAGACGACGATAGAAAGGATGATCAGGAGGCCATATTTAAATAATCAAACCACAATATTTATTGAAAAACATTATTTTAAAAGACATATTACCAAGGTGTACATAAAGAGACGCGTGCTGTGTCCACTCACCGCCACGCCTGCTTGCTCTCGGCGTCTGATGATGTGGTAAGGGCCCGCTTGCTGGCGTTGCTGTTGACTGGGCAACGGCACGCGTCATATCCGGGGGAGGGAATGTAACTTCCCGTTGCGTGGCATATCCCGCAACAACCGGGTAATATAAATTCCGGAGACAGTGTGTGCATGTCAGGCCCCCTGAGAAAGGAGTCCGAAACGCGCGTCGGGGCGGACGCGCTGCTGCGGGTGTCAGTGGCATACTCACCACACTTGGGCAAAGATAATTATTAGAGCACTTGCTTACAAATATGTGGCTCCTTAGCTGAGCAGTATACCGGCTGTTGTGGGCATGGTAGAGCCTGGGGCGTAGGCTATATGATATAGGAAGCAACAATTTAAGGATTTGTATCCCTGTTTAACTTTAGCATTGAATATAGTGCTTCCTTATATGCATAATTTAGTGCAATTTGTGAATGTGATTATTACTTACTATTAGCTACTCCCCAGGGTAGTTCTATAAAAAATATCTTATAGAAATATCTTATAAATTTTACATTATAGGCAAGTATTACCCGTGGCTGTGCGTGATTATGGGTGGTTGTGATTTATGGGTAGTTCTGTCTCTTTATGTACACCTTGGTAATATGTCTTTTAAAATAATGTTTATCAATAAATATTGTGGTTTTATTATTTAAATATGGCCTTCTGATCATCCTTTCTATCGTCGTCTATGTAGTAGTTGGTGATAGGCTCTATAAGTCCTATTGTAGATAGCATGGTATATATAAAAACATATAAATGATGCTTTAGATTTTTGTGATTACCATGTTTATTTGTCATATTTATCTGTATGTACTGTCATCAGCACTTCCACTACCCTGTCCGTTATCGCATGCCTTACGCATTTTGTAATTGTTACGTCTTTGGAAGCCAAGCTTCCTTGAAAAATTGAAACAAATTTTTCTTAATAAAAAAAATTGGCCGCCTGTAACAGGTTAAGTGTTTTCTTTTCAAATTTAAAACCACCGGAATTTTACACAAAGCTTGTTCAACTGTATGGATGACAAGAGTAATTTTTTGGAACAAAAAATTTTGTCAACTGTAGCAGGCCAATCGGTTATTACAAATTGTAAACCACCAGAATTTTACACAAAGCAAGTGCAGCTGTGTTGATAACAATAGTTTTGTGTATCATGAATAGCAGAGTTTTGTGCATCATGAACTTACTATTTATGACACATGACCTGTTGAGTATAGTTCTGCTTTGTATTATTTACCGCCATTTTCTCTTCAGTCTGTGAGACAGATTAATTAGACTGAAGAGATTATGGAGAAAATACAAGTTATATTTATTTTTTGCCACCTCATAGCTCTATACCAAACTCACAAAGCTGCAGTCTTGTAATTAATAACTACTGGAGCTATGAGTTGGTAAAAAAATATAGTGTGCGGCGCAGTGTTTTATTAGGCGCACGGTGTGTGTTGCTGGCGGTGAAATACACAAATAACTAGTGTTGAGCGATACCTTCCGATATCGGAAAGTATCGGTATCGGATAGGATCGGCCGATATTCAAAAAATATCAAGTCAATGGGACCAAAATATCGGAATTAAAATAAACCCTTTCTTGCCTTGTAGGTTCATTCTACATGAAGGAAAACAACTAAGAATAATGTAGGATGTATTGTGGGAGGTGGCGGAGACATTAAAGGCAATGAGGTTTAGCCCAATCAAATAGAATAGCATGTTTTTTTTTTTTTTTAAGACGTTCGGAGTGAAAAAGATATTGAGTATGTAAATTGTTTTTTATTTTGTCAGATATTGATGTTTCACTATTCCACGCCCTTCCCCTTTTTTTTTTTCTTTTTTTTTTTTACTTTTCCCACACTTTCATCTTCATCATCATCAGCATCTTTGACATCAACTTCTTCTTCACCTTATTCATCTTCTTCTTCATCTTCTACCTATTTTTTTTTTTTATTACATTCTTCATATTCATTCTATTCAACTATTATTATTATTCCTATTCTACATATTCTTTTTATTCCACTGTTATTATTCTTCCTATTCTACTTCTTCATCATATTCTCATTTGTGACAGGCATTCCCGTAGTTGTTATCTATAAAAGTTGGAAGATTACACCTTCCGTTCTGCCAGTCACAAAAGTTACATTTGTCCGCGTTCAGTTTGGCCTGCAGCATCAGGCTTTATTCCAGGGGCACCACGAGGAGGAACGGACTCACCCCCATACACTGCTTAGTCTTCTTCTGCATATAATTTAGATAATATCTTTTGCTCTGATATTAAGTCTTATGCTTAATGTTCTTCTGCTCTTTATTCTGCAGCCTCTTGTTCTTCTGCTTCTCGGTCTTCCATGTCGTCGTCTCCAGGGTCGTCGTCTCCAGTGTCGTCATCTCCGCCGTCGTCGTCTCAGCCGTCGTCGTCTCCGCCGTCGTCGTCGTCGTCATCGGGGTGGTCTTCCGGGTCGTCGTCGTCGTCATCGGGGTGGTCTTCCGGGTCGTCGACTTTAGGGTCTTCAACTTGGAAATGTAGCAGAAGGTACAAGAAGGCTGAGAAAATGCCAAGAACCAGCTGATGGAACTGGAACTCGGATGGCTACCCGAAGGTTCAAGAGCCTATGGAACTACCGAGGACCAGCTGACGTTACTGGAACCCGGTTACTAAGCAGGAGGTACCCGTGCTAAAAAGCACTACCAAGGACCGCCTGACGTTGGCGGAACTCGGATACCCAGAAGGAGGCACCTAAGCCAAAGGCTCTGCCCGGAACCAGCTGACGGTACTGGAACCAGGATGGGGAGCAGAAGGTACAAGAGAAAAAGACACTGCCGAGAACCAGCTGACGGTACTGGAACCCAGATGGGTAGCCGAACGTCCAAGAGCCAATGGAACTACCGAGGACCAGCTGACGTTACTGGAACCCGGTTACTAAGCAGGAGGTACCCGTGCCCGAAAGCACTACCAAGGACCACCTGACGTTGGTGGAACTTGGATACCCAGAAGGAGGCACCTAAGCCAAAGGCTCTGCCCGGAACCAGCTGACGGTACTGGAACCAGGATGGGGAGCAGAAGGTACAAGAGCAAAAGACACTGCCGAGAACCAGCTGACGGTGCTGGAACCAGGTGGTGGACCTGAAGGTCCACAGGAGAGGAGAGAACAGCTAGGCCGCGAGGCAGCCGCAGTTTCCGAACCCCAACAGTCCTACAGGGGGAGCTGGGCCTACTGGCACTACAGAACCAGCCTTGACTACCAGTTCACGCAGCCCACATAGGAAGCTCCTAAACTGGAGGCACCCTGGAGTTGGCTAACCCGACCGCACCACGACGGGGCAAGCATAGGCGTCTCAGTGAGCTTGACACAACCCGGAAACAGCTGGCGGTGCTGAAACCAGGCTTGGCACGAGGGAGTACCTGTGTCAAGAACACTGCCGAGAACCAGCTGGCGGTGCTGGAACCCAGATGCGTTGCCCCAGTGTGCAAGAGCCAATGGCACGACCGAGGACCAGCTGACGGTGCTGGAACACGGTTACTAAGCTGTAGGTGCCCGCGCTTAAAAGCACTACCAAGGACCGCCTGACGTTGGCGGAACTCGGATACCCAGAAGGAGGCACCTAAGTCAAAGGCTCGGCCCGGAACCAGCTGACGGTGCTGGAACCAGGTGGTGGACCCCAAGGCCCACAGGAGAGGAGAGAACAGCTAGGCCGCGAGGCAGCCGCAGTTACCGAACCCCAACAGTCCTACAGGGGGAGCTGGGCCTACTGGCACTATAGAACCAGCCTTGACTACCAGTTCACGCAGCCCACATAGGAAGCTCCTAAACTGGAGGCACCCTGGAGTTGGCTAACCCGACTGCAACACGACGGGGCAAACATAGGCGTCTCAGCGAGTTTGACACACCCCGGAAACAGCTGACGGAGCTGAAACCAGGTTTGGCACGAGGGAGTACCTGTGACAAAAACACTGCCGAGAACCAGCTGGCGGTGCTGGAACCCAGATGCGTTGCCCCAGTGTGCAAGAGCCAATGGCACGACCGAGGACCAGCTGACGGTGCTGGAACCCGGTTACTAAGCTGTAGGTGCCCGCGCTTAAAAGCACTACCAAGGACCGCCTGACGTTGGCGGAACTCGGATACCCAGGAGGAGGCACCTAAGCCAAAGGCTCGGCCCGGAACCAGCTGACGGTGCTGGAACCAGGTGGTGGACCCCAAGGCCCACAGGAGAGGAGAGAACAGCTAGGCCGCGAGGCAGCCGCAGTTACCGAACCCCAACAGTCCTACAGGGGGAGCTGGGCCTACTGGCACTACAGAACCAGCCTTGACTACCAGTTCACGCAGCCCACATAGGAAGCTCCTAAACTGGAGGCACCCTGGAGTTGGCTAACCCGACCGCACCACGATGGGGCAAGCATAGGCGTCTCAGTGAGCTTGACACAACCTGGAGTCTGCGCTCTTGTGTTATCCCTTGGCAATGCCCTGTTAGAGCTGCCCGTCTTATGACCTCATTTCATGTTGGCCGGTGCGGTTAACGATGGCCATAAATCCCAGACCCACAGTGCCTTTTCATAAAATCACACTGCGGTGCTGTGATTCGTGGCCTTGAGCAGTAAATATTTTGGCCGCTCACACACGTCCTTACACCTGCTTCAGACTGGGCGGCCTCTGCTGATCCCTTCTCGCATGCCGCGGCCATGAGGCTGCACAGTCTGAAGAAGGCGGAAGGAGATGAGTTAAGACAGGTGAAGATATGCACTGCTCGTGCCCATCAATCACACCCTCGCAGTCAAAATAAGACAACGAGGAGCATTGTTTCAGGCAGGGCGGACGCACAGGCGCAACAAGCCAACCAATGATGTCAGAAGACGGGAAGCGCTACCAAGGGGGGTGCTGCGTATCATTAGAAAGGAAAGTCACACCTCAGGGACAGTGGAATGGTCTCAATAAGACACATTTTGTACGTTTTGAGTTCCACGTGGGCAAGGACAAAAAGTCAGCCACCTTGTACAAATGCAGCAGTACTGCTGTACAAGGTGGCTGTTATACATAGAAACACCTGGGGGTGGGGGGCAGGCTCCCTTCAATTTCAGTTCATGTGCCTGCGTGGCGTTTGCAGGACACGTTGCCAGCTACACAGCAGGGGAACAGCTGGCGGTGCTGAACCCCACTAACACATTGGCTGGTGTTTTTCTCTGTGCAGCTAGCATGTCCGGGCAGAAACTGGCGTTGTTTGAGCCCAGGGTCAGCAGGAGGAGGAGAGGAGCAAAGTGTAGGCCGAAGCCTGCACTGGTGGCAGCTTTTGTTCAGTTGTGCCAGCGTGGCTTGTGCTGGACACGATGCCGACTACACAGCAGGGGAACAGCTGGCGGTGCTGAACCCCACTACCACATTGGCTGGTGTATTTCTCTGTGCAGCTAGCATGTCCGGGCAGAAACTGGCGTTGTTTGAGCCCAGGGTCAGCAGGAGGAGGAGAGGAGCAAAGTGTAGGCCGAAGCCTGCACTGGTGGCAGCTTTTGTTCTGTTGTGCCAGCGT